>NC_132793.1:50587500-51212500 GCF_048418805.1 Vulpes vulpes
TAGACGTTTGTGAATCATTGCAGCAGTACTCCACGTGCGTACAGGCAGACACACGTACAGACCAATGACAGTTTTCACTTCTTAGCTTACCTTTCTTCTCTGCAGCAGTGAACAGTCTGCACCCGGAAACAGTCATTCCAGGCTTTTCTACCCGTCTCTCTTCTACCTCGCTTGCCCCTTCTGCTCCATCTCCCCTGTGGGCACTGCTTCTTCCGTGCATCCCTTATAAACCAGTTCTTCTGTGTTCACATGACATGTTCTTCCCAAGTGATTTCATCTATTCCCATTGGGGAGTAAATAACAGTTTTGGCATCGAAGTACTTTTGTGTGCTAAAAACATCTCTTCAGAAGGGAAGAGTATGCAGGATAAGGAGGCGTTAGGTAGGAGAGAAAGGTGGGGGGAGACGTCTAGATGGAGGGAAGCATCCAGAGAAAACACAAACAGATGAAAGAGGGGCAAGGTTTGCAAACAGCTATCAGCTCCATGTCTAACTTAATAAATACTTGTTGTGAATATTGAATGAAAGAATGAATACTATTCAAGGACTTCCTTCATCAGAACAAAAGTAATTATTTCACTAAATCACCCATGGAAATATAGAAACTGAATGAGATTAAACCTAAAAGAACTGGGCACCCGGGTGGCTCAGCAGTTGAGCACCTGCCTTTGGCTCAGGTCGTGACCCCAGGGTCCTGGGATCGAGTCCCACACTGGGCTCCCTGCAGGGAGCCTGCTTCTCCCTCTGCCTGTGTCTCTGCCTCTTTCTGTGTCTCTCATGAATAAATAAATAAAATCTTTTTTAAAAAATTAAAAATGAACCTAAAAGAACTGGGTCTGAGTGACTTGAAGTGTGGCTGGAAGGGAAAGCCAGCACGAGCCCTGGCCAGCACACTCACATCGCATCCACGGGTTATGACCAGCATCTCTCCCCGCTGTAAGCCGCTCCTGTGTGGCGAGGTCACCCAGACTGCTTTACAGGTTGCCAGTCTGTGAACCTGTCTCCAGATGCTTTAAAAGATTTTGCGGCAGAACCTGAAATTACACTTCTCCACAGGGAGGAAGCCTTCACTTCCAGTTGTGCGGTGTTTTGAGTCTATCAGCCATAATGAGGGCCTGTCACAACCCAGTAGCTTTCTAACGTAACACCCCAATGACACATTAAACAGTATGGAAAGCATTTGTTCCCTTTTTGGAAACAATTAAAAAAAATAAACATTTTCCTTTTTTTTGTTTTTACACCACCCGAGAGAATGGAATAATCCCCCAAAGTTACAAAGTTTTGCCCAAAAGCCAGAGTGAAAAGAAGCCACTTGGTAAATTTAGCTGAAGAACATTCCTGCCCCTGTGAGGACAGCATTCTGACTGTTTAGGCGATGGGATTTTTGCCCTTAATAGAATACTTTCTGTGGCTTAATCTTTATGTCCTCCTGAATTGATTATTTCTGTATCTGCAAGATTGCTGAGCTGCGTCAGCAACGGACTAAGGCCGCAAGAGCCGTTCCTTGCAGAGAGCCAGGACTGTGATCCGGGCCTGTCACTTCATCACTCTGCACTTCGTAGGCCTCATCTGCGTCCACATCGCAGAACCAATAAAAGAATCATATGAAATAAAACTACTTTTTGCTTTTTAAATTTTTAAAAAAGATTTCTCTACTTATTTGGGAGGGAGAGAGATAGAGAATCTCAAGCAGACTCCCCACTGAGCACAGAGCCCAACGCAGGGCCCATCCCTCCCTGTACCTGAGATCACGATCTGAGCTGAAATCAAGAGTCAGCAGCTCAACTGACCGAACCACCCAGGTGCCCCTAAAATTGCTTGTTAAGTCCTATAATTGTATCATACGGTTGCCGTAGGGATTGCCTAAACTTGGAGTTACGTCCCATTTGGGTTACATGGGTTATCCTTATTGCTGTGAGAAGGAATTAGCACGATACAGTAGAACCTTGCACACTTCCTTCAAACCCGGTGAGTTCCCAATCAGGAGCCACATCACCTGCATTCTTCTGCCTGGAGGGGAGAATAGAATCTTCATCTGTCTGGGCTGTGCGGAGCCCCAAACTGAGGTCCCTTAGCTTGGCAGTAGGGGAGTATATATGACAGACGATTTTTTCCTAAGTCTCTGTGGGACCTCTGCATGAAGAAGGGTGTATTCTGACCCTTTGTATTATTTTTCCACCAGGCAAAACCATGACCTCAATGAGATATTCAATTATAGCTTCGTTGCAGGAACAACGAAGACATTATTCACACACCCTCACTGTGGACGCACAGCCTTCCTTTCAAAAAGGGCCCAGTGACCCTGATATACTTTGCCAAAGGACAGTGGTCTTGAGCTAATAATTCTATGTTCCCAGAAGAAAAAAATATCATTACATGGAAATACCAGAGGTCTCGAGCCCGTTTGGAAGGTTTCAGGAAGCTCCTTCATAACAAGTAGTGTGGTGTGACTGAACAAAATGGCCCCAAAGGGAGGAGAGCTGGAATTGAGTAATCCTGCTTTGTCCTGTGTGACCCTGACAAGCCACAGCCTTTGTGGCACTTGTTTCTTGACCAGCAAGACCAGTCTATAGGATTCCCAACATCCCTTACACTCCATCATGCCAGAAGTTTTCTCATTACAGCTTTCTTTAAATATAGAAATCCTGATGGAATGTGTGGAGGGGGAAAATAGAATGGAGTTTGAGTCTCTCAGTCTGTGTCCGTGAGTTTTAAAAACCAGTCTTCAATCTGATAGGCAAAATCTTGAGTGGCGCTAATAAAGGCCTGATAACAATTTTCTCTTCCCCATGCAAATGTGGAAGACACGATCTGCATATAGGCTAATTTTGTCCACCACTGAACCAGAACAGATCCAATGACTCTATCTCAGTGAGACTGCAAAGGACATTGATGAGAGAGATGAGAGGCGATGAAGCCTCCGTATTGAATAAATTATCTATTTGCATCAAAAAACCATGGTGTCTATTCAGATGCCATGTTTCTGAAAGGGGCAAGAATTCCTTGGTTAGTTCAAGAAATATGAAGCCAATTTGGGGTTTCTAGTCAATAGAAGAAAAAAAAAAGGCAACCGAGAGTACTAAGTTTGGTTCAGAATTGGAATACCCCTGAGTCTCAGCATGCCACTAATAATGCTAAATGCATGACTTCCCAGGCATCGCCATGTCTCTCAGTTTGCTCATAACTTTGTAAAATTAATTTGCTTTAGCATCAAAGATTTACTTTAAGGTAATGAGATCAGAGCGTAAGTATAGGGGAAGTCATCTTGCAGAAAGGTTAAACTTAACAACAACAACAACAAAAAGTTTTCATTTTCTCTACACAAAGGTAATCTTAGTAAATTCAGATAAAGAAGAAATACAATTTTTAAAAATTAGAGTCACCTGCAAGCCCACTGGTCCATGAATATTTTTATGAGTCTTCTTAAATTCTTTTTCAGATATGAATGGGGATGCTTGTTTTTTAACAAAGATGAGACCAAAGTGAGAAATGAAGCACCTACTGCTTTTTAACTTGCTGTTCTTTCCAACACTATATATTGAACATTTTTACCTATCCCTGGATTTTCATGTGCAAAGAGACAGTTTCAAATGGGCAAGCTAGGGAGACTTAGAACTTTCTGTGAGATGCCTGAGGGGTCTTCAGGGTTAGGCGTGTGGCTGAATGGACAGAGTTCCATCTCCACCTCTTGAGCCCAGATCCCATCTTCATCAATGGGAGCCTTTTGAAAACTATTCTCTCTCTCTCTCGATAGATAGATAGATAGATAGATAGATAGATAGATAGATAGATAATAGATAGATAGATGATATAGTTTCTGTTTAAAGATTTCTGATGCTCCCAGTGCTCATCCCGTCAAGTGTTATTCTATGTGTTGGCAAATTGAACACCAATAAAAGATAAATTTATAAAAATAAAAAATAAAGTTAAAAAATAATAAAATAAAATAAAGATTTCTGATGCTAAAAAGAAAATGTAAAAATTACTGCTCCTCATCATTTTTAATGCCTGTGATTTTTGGCACACTATCACTGACCAGTCATGTGATTGCTGCGGTTTTAAAACACCCACAAATTCTTTGACACTCCATAAATATATAGACATGGATATTAACCAAGAACCTATATTAATCAGAATGCCTTCAATGGCAATAACAGATAACCCAACCCAAAAGGATGTGTGTAAAAAAAAAAAAAAAGATTATATTTATTGGCTTATGTATCTATTCATCTTAGCTCCAGGAAAGTCTGGACCCAGCACTCATCAAATCTCAGCCTGTCTCTAATTCAGCATCTCTGAGCCATCCTCTCTTCTCTGCTAACCTCATTTTCAGACAACCTATTTTCATGTCAGAACCCCTGAAATTTCAGGTCTACCAGTTTTACATTATAGTCAGAGTCCTTACTTAGACTCAGACTCTGAGGACTGACCAGAAAGGAAGTTTATTAAGGGACTGCTTTGGGAGGGCTACAGGATTGTTGGTAAAGGCTGGAGAACTAGACCCACAGCCAAGCTTCCAAAAACAACGATATAAGGAAACTGGCACCAGTTGTCCCACTGCCGCCACCAGCAGAGGGGGCTATGTTTTCACTGGTGCGGAGAGCTCAAATGCTGCTGGTCCTAAGGTCACTCCAGGGCCAGAAGCTCAACGATGCACCTACTACCACCCTGAAAGCCATATATCTTAGCCACGATCTTGCCCAGCCAAACCAGTTCCCAGACCTTCCTTCCTGGAGCCATTGGCTTCCCTAAGTTTGACTTGACCAAGTGATCAGTAAACACATCTCGGGCACGTGACTGTTACTCCCTGGGTTGAATTTCTATAAAACAGTTGTAGATATTTTGTTGCATTGGTTAAATCACTCCTTCTTTCCGACCCAGGACCCCCTAGAGTGATAGTCCAGGAGTTACTGGCTTGAATACAGACCCAATTGCCCTATTTGGGCCCAAGAACATAGTTTTACTCCACCCTACAGAGTCAGGATGTCGGTTTATGAACCAGAAGCAAGATAGAAGGATGTCTCCCTTTCTAGAACCCTTCCGGCAGACAAGCTACTTCGTACGACTAACATATTGTGAGCTTGCAGGAAAATGTTCTAAAATAAAAGCCATGTGAGAAATGAAGTTAACTTGGCGAATAGTCAAAATATAAACTGCAGATGAGTTGATGACATTTCATAATTTAAGCTTTGCTTAATTGAAAAATAATTAAGACTTCTCACAATCTCTTATGTGGGACTTGTAAGAAAAGAAAAATAACATGCAGACAACAGTATCCAAGTAGTTTTTAGTTGATAATACAGTTCCTGTGGGATTCTTAATATGTTTGGGTCTTTCACTCAAATATGACTTAAGGATTTTAGGGCAATTGTTGGTTCTGGATGAGGGGAGGTTTGAGGCATCATGTCTTCAATCCCTCGGTCCCTATGGCAAAACCACGTCCGTCCATGGAGACATGGACACATCAACCCTGAGAGTAACAAACATCTGACTGATCTAATGACTCTTGTTAAGCTTTCTGTGTTCACCAGACGACCTTTTAATCACATGTACCTTGACCACAGAGCGGGGATAAGCTTTTCATTCTGACTAGGGGTCCTCTAACTACTATGACAACTATTTTTCATTTGAAGTCAATAAATTCACACTGATACCTCCTTCAGTTTCCTGGGCTGCCTGGGCTTAATCAGCATCACAGAACTTCTAGAAAGTGACCGTTATTAGAGGCTTTTCCTTGAGCCCACTTGCAAAGGCTCATCTATCCAGAGATTTCTATGCTGGAATCTAAGACTAAGCCACCATGGCTATAATACTAGAAAGCAAAAAAAAAAAAAAAAAAAAAAAGTCTAAGAAAAGTGAGAAATTATAATTTACCAAGGAAAAAAGGACTGAGGGTGAATGATATTGCAAGTGGGGCTTCGACATCCACCACTGGGTAGATGGCCCGAGTATGCACAACCTACAAATAAACACCTTTTCAGAGCCTGTAGGCCAGAGATGCATGTGGCCCAAGCAGCCTGTGAACCCTATTCTTCCCCACATGTCTTAAGTTTATGGTGAATAAATACTGTGTCTGTGTGAGAGACAGAGGGACAGAGACAGAGGTAGAGGGAAAGAGGGGTGGGAGGAGTCCCTCCATAGATTTTCCTAGTGGCTGGCCTATACATCAAACTAATGCCAGTCCAGACTTTCCACTCTAATAGATATCGAGCAGGTGAGTAGGGAAGGGAGAGCAGCGTCAGGGTGGCTCCCACGCAGCTGCAATCACATGTCCTGGGCTTGACCCCATACAGCGTCCTGACGTGTGTGAGGGAAACAGCCCGAGAGCTGTGTGACCCCTCTGTCAGCAGTGCCGCCTCCACTATGACCACCACAGTGACTGTTAAGCGCCTTCCCTCTCCCAGACCTCGGGGGAGGATGTGCTCCACTTTCAAGCCATCCACGAATAGACATTTTCTCAAGTGTGGACTTTGCTAAAGTCAGATAAGGATTCATTAACGGACAATGACTGAGCGCTGAGGACATTTCAAGGGGTTATGACAGTTTTCACTAGAACTACAGGGATGAAGCTGGGTAGAAAAGCACTTTTTTTTTTTTTAACAAAAGGAGCCATAGTCTCCAGAAGAGAAAAAAAAAATGTTCTGGAAAGACAAAATAAGCAATGTTTTAATTTGCATTTCTCTAAATGTGAATGGAGTTGAACAGCTTTTCATGTAATTAAGGGAAATTTTTATATCCTCTTTGAGAGTTGCCTGTTTCTATCTTTCCCACATTTTCTAGTGATTTTGATGTTCTTCTCCTCTATATTTTCTTTTTCTTTAAATAGACTTCATGTTTTAGAACAATTTTAGATTTACAGAAAACTTGAGAAGATAGCACAGAGTGTTCCATAATCCCACACCAAGTTTCCCCTATTATTAACATTTTACATTAGTATGATACATTTGTTTTCTTTTTTTAAATTGATTTTCTTGGGATCCCTGGGTGGCGCAGCAGTTTGGCGCCTGCCTTTGGCCCAGGGCGCGATCCTGGAGACCCGGGATCGAATCCCACGTCGGGCTCCCGGTGCATGGAGCCTGCTTCTCCCTCTGCCTGTGTCTCTGCCTCTCTCTCTCTCTCTGTGACTATCATAAATAAATTTAAAAATTTAAAAAAAAATAAATAAATTGATTTTCTTTTTTCTTTTGTTTTCAATTCAATTAATTAACATATAATGTATTATTGGTTTCAGAGGTAGAGGTCAGTGATTCATCAGTCTTCTATAATGCCCAGTGCTCATCACATCATGTGCCCTCCTTAATGCCCATCCCCCAGTTAGCCTATCCCATCCCCCTCCACTCCAGTGACCCTCAGTTTGTTTCCTATGATTAAGAGTCTCTTAATGATTTGTCTTCCTCTCTGATTTCATCTTGTTTTATTTTTTCCTCTTTTCCCCTATGATCCTCTGTTTTGTTTCTTATATTCCACATGAGTGAGATCATATGATAGTCTTTCTCTGATTGACTTATTTTACTTAGTATAATATCCGTTAGTTCTATCCACATTGTTGCAAATGGCAAGATTTCATCCTTTTTGATGGCTTAATAGTATTCCATTGTATATGTATATACCATATCTTCTTTATCCATTCACCTGTCAACGGACATCAGGGCTCTTTCCATAGTTTGGCTACTGGGGACATTGCTGCTGTAAACATTGGGGTGCAGGTGCCCCTTTAGATCACTACATTTGTATCTTTGGGTAAATACCCAGTAGTGCAATTGCTGGGTCGTAGGGTAGCTCTATTTTCAATTTTTTGAGGAACCTCCATATTGTTTTCTAGAGTGGCTGCACCAGCTTGCATTTCCAACAACAGTGTTAAGAGAGTTCCCCTTTCTCTACATCCTTGCCAACATTTGTTGTGTCCTGTCTTGTTAATTTTAACCATTCTGACTGGTGTGAGGTGGGATCTCATTGTGGTTTTGATTTGTATTTCCCTGATGAATGATGTTGAGCATTTTTTCATTTGTAAGTCTTCTTTGAAGAAATGTCTATTCATGTCTTCTGCCCATTTCTTGATTGGATTATTTGTTCTTTGGGTGTTGAGTTTGATAAGTTCTTTATAGATTTTGGATACTAGCCCTTTATCTGATACACAGGGATGTCCACCATCCCCACTGCTGTTTAACATAGTACTAGAAGTCCCAGCTTCAGCAATCAGACAACAAAAAGAAATAAAAAACATCTGAATAGGCAAAGAAGAAGTCAAATTCTCCCACCATGATTAGTTGTCTTCTGTTTTGTTTGTTTGTTTCTTTTTTTTCTTCTTTTTTTGTCTTCTCTTTTACTCATAGGACTGGAGTTATAGTCCTACAGTCCTACAGTTACAGTTCCTTTTTGGAGGAATACCACTCAGGTAAAGTGTCATTTTCATAACATCGTAACAAGGGTGCATACTATCAGCAAATAATCTATGAATATTGATATTGACCTTGATTATCTGGCTGACTCAGTGTTTGTCAGGTTTCTCCATTGCAAAGTTACACTTTATTCCCCACTTTTTCTGGAGCACTCTTTAAAAGGAAGTCACTGTGCATAGCCTGCATCTACAGAGTGGGGAGTTATGCTACCTGTCCTTGGGGGTGGAGTATCTACATAAATTGATGAGAACAAAGGCAAAAAAAAAATGTAGTTTCAATTAAATCTCCTTACAGTTTACAGCCTACCGATAGATACCTGAGACCTGCAGAGCATGATGTTCATCAAGGAGTTCATGGCTGCCTTAATGGCTTAATGTGTCTATTTCATCAAAGACTAAACTCAACCTTGATAATACCTAAATCTTCAAGGTCCTGTAAGACTCTCCTTTCAGTGTACAAAAATTCCTTAGAAACCTACGTTATCTCCACCTCCCTTCTGTCCACAAAACTTAAAATATATAATCAACCACCCATCCCACCTGCAGGTGCAGCTTTTTCTGCCACGAGTCATACCCCTGTGCTAGAATAAAAACATATTTTTTGCACCAAAAACATCTCAAGAATTCTTTCTTAGCCATTCACTCAAAAACCCAAAACTTCTAAGTTTCATCATAAATTATTTAGAATTCTCTGCACAGATTCGTGTATTCTCTCCCATTTTTTACTTTAATCACATAATTATTTCAGAATGGATTCAGATGTTTATTTTATACTCTAAACAATACTATTTTATTTAGTTATTTAAATTATTCCAGCTTTGGGAATTAAAACCATGTAGGCATGGAGCTTTTTTGGATGATTATTTAAACTGCTAATTCAATTTTTTTAGTAGGTATAGGACTGTTCATTGTATATTTCATCTTTTAGTTTAAGGAATTTGTCCATTTTAGCACTTTGTCAGTCTTAGTAGAGATTTATCAATTTTATTAATCTTTTTAAAGAAATGGCTTTTATTTTCATTGATTTTTCTCTATTGTCTTATGCTTTCAATTTCATTCATGTCTTATCTTAACATTATTACTTATTTCCTTAGACTTCCTTTGAATTATTTTGTTCTTCCTCTAGTTTCCTTTTTTTCTTTTTTTTTTAAAGATTTATTTATTTATTATTTATGATAGACATAGACAGAGAGAGGCAGAGACACAGGAGGAGGGAGAAGCAGGCTCCATGCTGGGAGCCCGATGTGGGACTCGATCACAGGACTCCAGGATCGCACCCTGGGCCAAAAGCAGGCACTAAACTGCTGAGCCACCCAGGGATCCCCCTTCATCTAGTTTCTTGAGGAGGAGGCTTTATTTATTTGAAACTTGTCTTATATAAATATTTAATACTATGAATTTCCCTCTAAGTACTGCCTTGGTGGTATCCCATTGATTTTGCTATGTATTGTATTTTTATTTAGTTCAACATTTTTTTATTCTCCTTGAGAACTATCTTTTGATGAATTTAGAAGTGTATTTTAAGTCCCAAGTGCTTAAAGATTTTCTGTCATTTTTTCTTTAGTTTGATGCCATTATGGCTAGAGGATGTACTTGTGTGATTTCCACTCTTTTGTTAATATTGTTTGACAACCCAGAATATGATTTTCTTGGTAAGTGTTTGTGCACTTCAAAACAATGGTATTCTGCTGGTTTTGGGTAGTTTGCTTTACCAATGGCAACTGGATTGGTTGATAGGATTCAGGTTCCCTCTGTCCTTGATGATTTCCTTTTCTACTAGGTATATTTTACTGAAAGGAGAATGCCGACATTTCTTCTTCTTCTTCTTCTTCTTTTTTTTTTTTAGAAACAAAACTTGTAAATCATAGTGGGCCTTTCTCTGCCTAGCTTGAGATCACATCACCTAGCTTCTTTGCAGTTGAGTGTGAATTCGTGATTAAGTTCTGGCAATGGGATATGAGCTGAAGTAATGTATGTCACTTCCTAGTTATACCAAAAAAACAACAGAACTGCCTTACTTTTTTCCTTACCCTCTCGGTTGTTGGGAAGAGGAGAAGAGCTGGAATAGAGGTATCTTCATCCCACAGATGGAAACCACATATTGAAGAAGGGAGAAGAGCCTTATACCGCCCACCTCTGGGTTATTATATGAGCAAGAATTATACTTAATTATACTATATACTATACTATACTATACTATACTATACTATACTATACTATACCATACTATACTAAACTACTTAATTTTTTTAAAGATTTTATTTATTTACTTGAAAGGGAGAGAGAGACAGTGTGAGGGGGGAGCAGAGGGATAAGCAGACTGAAGCAGAGCTCATTTCCAGGACCCCAGGATCATGACCTGAGCTGAAGGCAGGTGGTTAACCAGCTGGGCCACCCAGGCACCCAAGCCACTTTATTTTGAGGGGTTTTGTTACTACTATTTAGCTTATGTACTGTCAGATAGCAAAATTTTAAAAATAAGTTAGATTTATATATTTCATCATGAACAAAAGTCAAAAATACAATTTCTAGTGAAAAGAAGTAAGTTGCTGAACGATTAAAAGGTTTATAGAAGTGAAAATGTGAATGAGAAAGTTAGTTTCTATATAAAATATAAGTTTTTATAGTCTTTATATAAAATAAAATTATGAAAGGCATACACAGTATGTTACATTCAGTTTAAGAGATACATTTAGGGAAGATGGTAAAACAGTACTCAAAGGACTTTGTTATATTTTATTTGTTTCTGAAAATACTAAGCAAATATTGCAAATTTTATAATTTGGCAAAACTCGGTGGTAAACATGTATATTCATGATAAATATCTCTAAACTCATTCAAATGCTTGAGACATTTCATAACAAAAAATAATTTAAAATAAAAGAATTCATGGAGAAAGTATTATTTGCTTTGAAAGATATATGATTTATTTACACAGTCATATTTTATCAGTTTGTTTTCATTTCATACTGTTACTGTAATAAATTACCACAAAGTTAGTGGCTTAAAAGCACACAAATTTATTATCTTACAGTTTTGAATGTCAGAAGTCCAATATAGGTCTGGACTGGAATGAAGATGTCAGTGGGGCTGTGTTTTCCTGAAGGTTCTAAGGGAAAATTCATTTCATTACCTTTTCTAACTTTTGTAGAGGCTGCTCACACATTCATCAGCTCATAGTCCCCTTCCATCTTTAAAGCCAGCAGTAATGGGTCATGTCTTTCTCAAGATGTGTTCTCTTTCTTGTGGCCTCTTCTTCCTTCATCCCCATTTAAAGTACCACGTTATGACATTAGTCTCACCTGGGATAATCCCTTCATCTTCAAGTCGGTTGAATCTTAATTTCATCTGCAACTGTAAGTCCCCCTTGCCATGTAGAATCACATATTCACAGGTTCTGGGAATTAGGACATGGACCCCTTTGAGAAGCCATCACTCTTCCTAACATAGGGTCCATTATGAATTCTTTGTTAACAAGCAATAGAAATTGTCTCTAACTGAAGCAAATAGGAGATTTATAAAGTGGATAGAGGTTTAGCTAATAGACTTACAGAGAAGCTGAATAATTTTGCGTTGGAAAAGATGTGAAATAGCAGCTTTGGATATCTAGAAAGTAGGAGGTGATAGACAATATTTAATAGACATTATTATCTAAACGAATCAGCTCCAACTATATTTTATTCTTATGCTGCTCAAGATTCAAATTCCAGGGAAAGATAGAATCTGACTGGTTTACCTTGAGTAGTGTGTCCACTCCTCGGCCAGAGTTGGAATGAACATCTTGACTGAGGGACCCACCAAGATTGTATATGATGAAAGGAAGTTCTTCTCCAATAAAAAACCTAGATATTATCAGAAGGAGAAATATATGTTAGGGAGACAAAACAGGAGATGCCCACTATAGTAGGAAAAGGTAATAATTGTAGTATCAGCTATGTTGTTATAGAATCATGAAAAATTGTATGTTTTATGAAAAAGTTCCAATTGGGAGTGCCTGGGTCGTGCTTGGGGAGATGGGTATCCAACTCTTGATTTCGGCTCAGGTGATGATCTCAGGGTGGTGGGATTGAGCCCTGCATCGGGCTCCACACTCAGCTGGGAGTTTGTTTGTGATGCTCTCCCTCCGTCCCTATCCCTCCCCAAGTAAATAAATAAATCCTTAAAAAAAAGTTTAGTTTGTCTAGCATAGAACATGAAATTGCACTTGCAAAATTACAACAGGAAAGTGGGCTCAGCTGTGTAGCGTTGCTCCTGAGTGCACATGTGAAAGATTTTACCTAGTGTCATAGGGAATATGCAGCTATGGAATGTTTTAGGATTGAGGAATAATACAATTGAAACTAGCTAAGGAAGCTCAGGTTAATGGCTTTGGGAGCAAATGGAATAGGAAGTCAGATTCAGAGATACGGTTATGCCCCTAATAGTTAAAAACAAATCCTACCTAGTTATTTTTGCTCTCTCTTGGATTAGGAGCTGAATTTCTAGTGAAAGACAAGTCTGATTTCCTAGAAACCAATTATTTTTTTTTCAGATCTTTGGAGAACGATGCAAGATTCAAGATTTTCTGTGATGATATATCTAACAACCCCTACACAGACTCAGCATAATCTCCTACAATAGCGACCACAAAAACAAGCACACACAAAACCTTCTTTATGGTCCTCTCTCCATTTTTTGTCCATCAGATCCCATAATTATTTACCTAATTATTCCACCTTTTCGGAGTCCATTATCCCATTATTTAGTAAAAGAATTACACATTCATCGTAGCCACATCTTCAACTGGACTATGTTCCACATAAAATTAAAGATGATTTTCAAGGAAAATAATAAAGTCATACATTTGAAGTTTGATGGTTAGGCTTTAAAAAGATAAATTAGTGAAGTAAGTTGTTTGAAGGTCAAAAATGTTGCAACTTACATACATGATGAAGATAAAAAGAAATCCTGGTCAGAACTCCTGAGGAATCCTAGAAGCAATGTGAAACTCAAACTGCGAATCTGAAAAGGAATGTAAAGTATTAACAAGTACTACCAATGTACCATCATCATTACCTAGAAATATTTTCCCCTTGCTTCTGAAACATCATCCATTTTTATCTGGATTATAACAGCTCTTCTATCTGCCTTGTTTTCCTGGCCAATGGAATAGATGAGTCATTTCACCATCTGGGCTAGAGGAAAGGGAGATGTATGGCTGAATAAAGCTGAATATTATCTGTGTAATGATGGCCCTGTGGTCCAAAATATCTCTCTTTCTCAGTGTCCTCATCCACACTTAGTCTCTCTCCAAAACAAAATTAGGGGGTATTCTACAAGAGCAATTTCTGGCTACTTATTCCCAGCTCTAAGTCAACATTTCCAAACTTTTGGTAATAGGAAGTCCATGCAACATTGACTTTTTGAAGGTTTGGTGATGGCTGAAAAGGTTGGATTAAATTAATTTAGCAAAACATATAGCAGCATTTTTTTTTTTTGAAGTGCCATTCAGAATTCTAAATAACACCACTCCCCCAAAGCAAGATCAGCACTTGAGGAGGAAAATGCCAGTCTTTGCTTAGAGGTGGAGTTAGGGTTGCCCAAATGCTGCGTGTTTTCAATTTATCGTGTGTGTGTGTGTGTGTGTGCGTGCGTGTGTGTACACGCATGTATACTCTGCTAAATACCAGGGTACAGTGGTGAACAAAGTAGATAGTTATCTTGTCCTCATAGAGTTTAAAGATGAGTGGAATTAAACATGTAAACTATATATAAAATACATACACATATATATCAAGGAATCTGAGACCTCTATTTAAAACCTAATGGGGATGCCTGGGTGGCTCAAACTATTAAACCTCCAACTCTCGGTTTTGGTTTGGGTCATGAGCTCATGGTTGCGGAATGGAGACCTGTGTCGAACTCTGCACTCAGTGCGGAATCTGTTTCGGATTCTTTCTCCCTCTCTCTCCCCCTCCACTTCTCCCCACTCGAACTCCTCCTCTCTCCATCTCTAAAATGAATAAATAAAATATTTTTGAAAACTAAAATAAAAATAAAACATTACAACACCAATTGTCAAATTTTGCTTCTGTAAGATTACTTTCTTTTCATGAAGAGTTAATGCAAGCCATATGGTTCATAGCTTTATATTGTTGTATTTTGTATGTATAGCCATATGCTCTGTTTTCAATTTTTTAAATATGGATAAGAATTTCGTAGAAGAAACAAACTTGCTAATAAAATAGAAGCCTGAATACTGACATGCATTGCTGAGGAAAAGATAGAGGTTATGGTGAATCTGTTGATCAAGATATATGAGGTACAGTTGATGAAACTGGTAATGCTCAGCAATAAAAATAGATGACATAAGTGTATATAGAATTTCAGAAATTTAGAGATGAAAGGGATCTTATTAAGATAATTTAGTCCAAATATTTAATTTTGCAAAAAAGAATAATATGATAACTTTTTTTAGGTTATGGAATTAGTCAGTAGAGGAATCAGGATTACAACTGAAATCTCACAACAAGTCACTGTTCTTTCTCCAATATCATTCTAAATTTCCATGGCAGCTGGTTTCCGATTTCAAAATGGCTTTTGTCATCAATCAATCAATCTCATGATCATCATCACTTAAATTTATTGAATGCTCACTATGTGCTGATTACTGATTTAAGCACTAAATTATCTCCTTACAGTTTACAATAACTCTTTAGGGTAAGTGCTGTTACAATCTCATTTTTTAGATGTAGAAAACAAGAAGTAAAGAGGTCTTTCAGCTACTAGGAAACAGCTACTAGGAAAGCCGAGGTCAAATATTGGTCTTACCCCAGCAGTTAAAATAAAACTTTTAACTACTCTTAACTACTCTGCTCTGTTCTGAGTAACTAGAGTCATCAGTTCTAAGTCTCAAGGGCAAATGTTATAAGAAGAAAATTTTCATCTAATTTAAGGAGAAAATTTCTAAAAAAACAAAAAAACAAAAAAAAGGAGAATATTTCTAATATTCCACTTCTGACAATTTAGAATTGAAATGAAACCCTATTTCAATGAGCTCTCCCAATACTATAAATGTTGAAGTGGATCTTGGGGAAGGACTTCCGCATCAAGTAGGAAGCTGAACCAGTTGGTATCAGCTCTCCCTTCTAAACCTTCAGATTTTTTGTATCTTTTCACTAATTGTGTGACAGTGTTGTAGATCTCAAAGCCTGTTTGTTCATTTTCCAACTACTAGACTTAGAAGAATGTATTTTCTAAAGGTATCTAAACATTCACATTTCCAAAAGTTATACTGAATGTTGGTTCCAAACGTTGGCTGTGGGCTCTGAAGTGTCATTTCTTTTGAAGCCTCTGTCTTTTCTGTTGGCTGCCCCAATCTTAACCTCCTTCCTATTTGAGGAATTCCCTACTATACATATCTTCAGGGGAGGCAGAGCTTTCCATTGTAGACACAGAAATGTCAGGTATTTGCTTTCCTACTCTCCACTGGCACATGACTGGGGCTCCAGTTAACCAGGTGCCCTCTCTAGGGACTTTGACTCAGGAGCTAGTAGCTATAAAGAAGCAGTCAGGGAAGAATTTGTTTGGCAGCAACAGCAGCCAGTTCTGACTGCAGAATCGCCACAAGCACCATCCTGTGCTGCTGTAGGCTGTATCATCCGTGCTCAGTGGGGTCATAGCAGTTCCTCCCCAGCCTGGTTATGTCGCATGCCTCAGGCTGTGATTCTGCATGCCCAGCCTCTGTTCTCACCAGTTTCCCAAGCTTGCTTCTCCAGTCTTCTCTACATGTCTCTACAGTTACCCAATATTTTTTCCATAATTTTCTTTTTTTTTCCCTTAGTTAACTAGTTTTGGTGAATTACAATCTTAACTGATACAGTCCCTGTCATAAGAAAATAGGATCTATCGATTTCTGTTGAACTGTATATACTTCCCTTTACAAGTATGAGAATTGTTAGGAATGTAAACTCCACTATATTTCGTGCTCTGTGCCAGGCAATGCTAAAGGCATACCCAGGTGTATGATCCACAGGATGTCCTCTAGGCTGGAATGATCTATTGCGTCAAAGAGTATGTTTGAGCCAGTATGTTATCTCCCCTTCCTCCTGAATCTACATGAAAGTAATAATCAAGAAATTTAAAAGTGTAAGTCGTAAATTATAAAAATAATTGAAGGAAGGACATAGCACATGTGAGATCTCAAAATTTTTAGAAAACAAAGATCAAATGCAAGAATTAACTGATTGGAGCCAGGCAGAAAAAAAAAAAAAGCTAAATACTCAAGGATACTTGGAAAGAATTATTAAAGTTGAGGTGGGAAAGGAGCAAATTTAATCTCAGAGATATTTGATATTTCAGAAAACTAGGCATTAGTACTGCAAAAAGCAGAAGATACAGTACTGAAGAAAGATCACTGAAAACCCTAAGTGCTGAGCAATAGAAATACACTTTAAGCCACGTTTACAACTTGAAATATTATTGAAACCAAATTGAAAAAATAAAAAGAAACAGTAAAATTAGGTTGATATATTTTAATTAACCCAACAGATGTAAAATAGGATTTCAACATGTAACCGATATAAAAGTTTAACAATTTTTAAGATATTTTCCTTTGTATTGAACTATATCTTTATAATCTGCTGTGTACTTTACACTGCTGCGCACCTTAATTCAGAGGTGCCACAAAGCAAGTGCTCAGTAGCCACATGTGGCTAATGGCTACTGTATTGCACAGTATAGGGTCTATATGAAAGCTACAGAATGAAGATAAATAAAATAGTCAAGTATTTCTCTCTAAGACAAAAAGGTTAACTATGTTTTTTTTAATTTTATTGTAATTCAATTAATTAACATATAATGTATTATTGGTTTCAGAGGTAGAGGTCAGTGATTCATCAGTTGCACATAACACCCAGTGCTCATGACATCACGTGCCCACCTTACTATCACCCGGTTACCCCATCCCCCCATCCCTACCCCTCCAGTCACCCTCACTTTGTTTCCTATGATTAAGAGTCTCTTATGGTTCACCTCCCTCTTTGATTTCATCTTGTTTTATTTTTCCTCTCTCCCCCTATTACCCTGAAGAAACTGGACGGCCCTGCAGCAAAATTTTGGCGTTTTAGTATTGACAATTCTCTCAGCAAAACAGCTAGTGCTCCTCAAGGTGAGCTCTTCCCCTCGACAACACCCATTCACATTCATTGAACTTATAATTTACTTATTACTTTCAAGCCAGAGCACAAATCAAGGGTTATCGTGCACATGAAGAAAGCTTGTGTTACGAAAAGAATATTGATTTAAAAATACTGTAGATAACACTGAAGGAAATAGAGATACTTCAAAGAATGGAAGGGAACTTTAAAAACAACATAAACCTCTAATTAGAATCTTTGGGCTCAGTAAGATGGCAGTATTAGGAGTTTTATCTTTCCTCCACAGAACACTGATTTTTGACAACCATCCATAGATCAGAGTACCTTGGTAGGAGTCTAGGAGGCCAGGGGAGACACTGGAGCAAAAAATCCAAGAATGTGTGCATTTAAGAGGTTAAGAAGAAACTTTACCCATGACATCCCTCCCCAAGGCAGCACAGCTCAGGGCCAAGAGAGACCTTTTAAATCTACAATTTCTCCCGTTGGGGAAAGTGAGAACATAGTGAATGAGTACCTCTGAAAAATGGAATATTATTTTGCTTTAAAAATATAGAAATCCTGGGACTCCTGTGTTGTTCAGCGGTTAAAGCGTCTGCCTTTGGCTCAGGGTGTGATCCTGGAGTCCCAGGATCGAGTCCCACAGCGGGCTCCCTGCATGGAGCCTGCTTCTCCCTCTGCCTGTGTCTCTGCCTCTCTCTCTCTCTCTCTCTCTCTCTCTCTAATAAATAAATAAAGAATCTTAAAAAACAGCATAGAAACCCTGCCTTTTATACAACATGGATGATCCTGGAGGATATTATTCTAAGTGAAATTAGCTAGATGCAGAAAGACAAATAATGTGTGATCTTACTTATATATGGAAACTCAAAAATCAATTCATAGGGATCCCTGGGTGGCGCAGCGGTTTGGCGCCTGCCTTTGGCCCAGGGCGCGATCCTGGAGACCCGGGATCGAATCCCACATCAGGCTCCCGGTTCATGGAGCCTGCTTCTCCCTCTGCCTGTGTCTCTGCCTCTCTCTCTCTCTCTCTCTCTGTGACTATCATAAATAAATAAAAATTTAAAAAAAAAAAACAAAAAAACAAAAATCAATTCATAGTAACCAAGAGCAGGATGGTGGTTATCAGGATGAAAGAATCAGGGTAAATTTGTCATAAGGTGCAAATTTTTAATTTTAATATAAGCAAGTTCCAGAGACCTAAGCATGGTGACTATAGTTGACAATAATTTATTGCATACTTTAAATCTCCTGAGAGGGTATATCTCAAAAAAAAAAAAGAAAGAAAGAAAGAAAGAAAAGGTAACTGTATGATGTGACGAAAATGTTAAAAAGCTTGACTGTGATCATCATTTTACAATGTGTATGTATAGCGAAACATCACATTGTATACCTTAAATGTGTATAATTTCATTTGTCAGTCATACTTCAGTAAAACTGGGGAGGGGGAAAAACTTTGGGAAGATTCAAGAAAAGATTATATCCAAAAAAATAAGGGCAGTATGGCCTAAAGGAGAGATAAAACTTAGAAATTAAAAATATGATGGCTGAAAAAAATAGTTCAATGTAAAGAATTAAAGTCTAAAAACTCTAAGAAAGCTGAAGAAAACTAGAGAGGATGAAAAGGTTAGAGAAAAGAATTGCAAGCTATCTAAAACGCAAAGAAAAGAGAGGGGAAGAAATAGCAATCTAATAATATAGAAAAATTTCTCTGGGCTCAAAGATTGAGTTCTATATTTATACAGAAAAAATTTTACTTAATGCCTAAACAGATGAATCAAAATAAACCCACATTTAGAACAAATTGTTACAAAATTTTAGAACAAAAATTATACAGAAAATGTGCTAAAAGCTTCCAGAGAGAGAAAAAAAGCAGGTCATCCATTGTTATTATTCATAATCAGTTTCTGAAAACTTAATACACTCTTGCAAGTTTAAGCAGAAAAAAAAGATTTATTGCATTATATAAAATGGCTGGTTGAGCTGATGAAATAAGATTTAATCTGGGCATCCAAGAATGATCTCCCAAACCACACCGAAAAAGTGGGCCACCGAGAGAACATCTGTTCTTGCCATCAGCAGAAACACAGCACCAACAGCTGCTGGGTGATCCAAGGAAACCATCACTGTAACCCCAGCTCCAGAACCCCATCACTTCCACCACGATCCACAGAATTCTAGACCAGGCACTAGTATCTTTTCACAGCTCACAGTGATCCTTTCAATTCCTCCAATCTGAGTTTGCAGCAGAAATAACCAAAATGGTAGAAGAGTGGCATTGACTTAAGACCCTCATTTTCCCCTTGCAAACCTCCCATGGATGTGTCTAATTGGCAGACTCCAAATCACACTCGTAACCGTAGCAGCCACAGGATCTAAGCGAAGTTCTAAAGGTTCTAGTTTCTCCAACATAGAGGGATATGTTAGAAGGTTGTAATAAAGGCTGAAGGCTGAAGAAGCCAGTCATTATCGTCCATCATAGTATGGCCCCACGCTCATTTTAGGATTAAACTTTTACACAAAAACAGCTACCATATAACGCCATTTAGTTTCTCTGGGAAAGGAGAGAACCAACATCTTATCAATCACCACACCTGCCTCTCAGTCCTATGTTGATGTCCAGACACCCAATGGTTCTCAAATCCTAGCCTGCTTTAGAATCCCCCAGTGGGTTCATTAACCACAGTGCTGGAACCCACTCCCCATGTTTCTGACTCAGTAAGACTAGGATACAATGTGAAAATTTGAATTCAGTTCCTAGGTGATGCTGCTTGTAAAGTTTCAATAGTATGAAAACCATAGGTGGAAATCATAGAATAAATAATGTCACCAGCTGTAATTGGTGGAGCATTTATAAATTCTTTTTTCAAGTACCTATTTCATGTTCTTTTCCTTCAATGAGGATGCGGCTGGTCAAAGCTCTTTGACTATTTGTGAGGATTCTCAGCATAAACTTGGAACCCATGATTGTAGACGGCTCCTCCTCGGCCAGCATGGGTCATTGAATCCCACTTAAGTACCTTGGAACACTGGGTGGCTCAGTGGTTGAGTATCTGCCTCTGGCTCAGGTCGTGACCCTGGGGTCCCAGGATGGAGTCCCACATGGGGCTCCTCATAGGGAGCCTGCTTCTCTCTCTGCCTATGTCTCTGCCTCTCTGTGTGTGTCTCTCATAAATAAATAAATAAATAAATAAATAAATAAATAAATAAATGATTAAATAATTAAAATCTTTAAAAGAAATAATAAATTAATTAAAATCTTTAAAAGAAATCTTTCCCCGTCACCTTTTTCACCACTAGGTGGACCTTATGTCTTCAGGAAATACACTTCCAGGGAGTGTTTCATGACAGTTTAGTATTTATCTGTTACATCACTTAGGGTTGCTTAATTAGGATGACCTTTTGTAACAAAATACTGTAAATTCATGGTACTGGTTTAGCGGTTGGTCAGCGAGTGGTGAAGCAACTGATTTCAGACGCTGGAAAGATGGAGATCCGTGCTATGCAATGTCAAAGCATTTGATTAAACAAACAGCTATCACTGTGGTAATGTGGGATGTGGACAAAGTGCTCCAGGAAAAATGTTTTGAAAACAGAATGTTAGAGGTGTATATTGTTACTACTGATTGTTTAGCAAAGTATGAGATTAAAGAGATGAGCTCAGACAAGAAATGGTTGTGTGCAAATAGGAATAAAATAGAGAAATTCCAGAAATTTGGGGGCTGCAAATGATTGGAAAAATGAACTTCCACCAGACCCTGAACTGTAGATAAAAGACTAAGAAAAATAAAATAAAATAATAAAAAATAAATAAAAATAAAAGACTAAGAAAGATTTTGATCGACACAGGACAATTCAGACTAATATTTAGGGGGGGAAATCCAGTTTAAGAATATAGCTTTCCCATCTAAACCTGACAGTCATCACTGTTAAATTGAAAGAGAAGCATGGAGGCTAAGATGCAGAGATTAAACCAGACTTGAGAATTAAATCTGGCACAGAACTTTGGATAATGGCTCCTATATCATAAAACTGCTTGGAAGAAAAATATCAGAACTTTTGTTAAGATTTGGAAGGACTTATATTGATAAAGAACTATTGAGTCTACATTAGAAATGCATTTCCCTGTTCAAACTTTAAAACAACCATTTGGTGGACTTCTGGTTGCAACCACAACGAGTTAACTTCCATCAGACTAACTTTCCCACTTAAAGCAATTATAAAAACTGGGGAAACACGTAAAACAAATGTTTGAAGGCATTGAAGAGTTAGCAAAGCAAGTAGAACTTGACAGCCTGTGATTCTTGAGAGAATTTAAACCCCAAGGTGAACTTCACGTTACTCTGGCTTTTCCCCTGAGCATATACATCAAATTGTAGTATCAAGGACCAGAGTCCAAGCAGAATTTGGTTCTCTTAGTGCACAGTGGAAACAAGAGGTCAGAGTACAAAGTCGCCAAAATGGTGAAACTAGAATGGAAAGTCCCCAAGAGGAAGGAACTGCAAATAAGGAACCTCAAAATCTTCATATCAATTCCCTTAAAGTTATTGGCTGACTCTTAAATGATGCAGGCAAAGAGCAAGATTCCAAGAAACCAAGCAGAAAACAGTGACTGAAGATTATAAAGAACTAGGGAGAGGTTTCAGTCGTCATGCAGCCTGGGAGTCAAAGACAGGAATGTAAGTCCTGCCAAAAGACAGAGATCTTAGTAAATATCCCAGGTCTCCCGTTGAGACCCCAAAAGGTAACACCCTAAGAGTCAGAACCACATCCAACGCATAAGGGCTACATCCTACTAGGAAGGACAAAACCCAAGTGGAGTAGTCTAACAGAGCTTAAGACCGAGCTTCCAGGTTCAAGGTGACCTGCTGGTACATCATGATCACTAATAACTGTGTCCAGGCTAGCCTAATAAAAAAACTCAGAAATCCTTCACATTCTTTTCTTCCATGCTTCCTTTATTCTATCGGCTAGATGTTGGTACTCAAAGTTTAAATGAAAGCCACATATTGAAGATGATTGAGCTCAGGTCCCTAAATGTGAAGGAGAGCTTCCTGCCTGTCCTACTGAATGGGCGTTTAATAATAAATTAATTTATTGCATAGTCTTACATAGGTACTACTGAGTCCTAAGATTTTAGTTGTTTCAGTGGCTAGAGTATCTTAAACAACCTAATATATACCTCGTATAACCTCTCTATCACCTCATTTAAATGGATGGCATAGTTTAATTATATCTGGTTTTTTAGTTGAAGAAAGTTAGGCTCAAGACAATGGAATGACCAATGTAAACTAAGGTCATTCCGCTCATAAATGACAAGGCTAAGATTACATTTTCTATTTCTTCTTGAGTCAGTTTTTGTGGTTTGTGTCTTTCTAGAAATTCGTCCATTTTTGCAGAGGTTTTCTAATCTGATAGCATGCACATGTTCTTAGTTTTCCCTTATAATTTTTTTAAAAATTTCTGTAAGTTTAGTAATAACGTCCCCTGGTTTTAGTAATTTGAGTATTCTCTCTTTTTCTTGTTCAGTCTAGCTAAAGGTTTGTCAATTTTGTTGATCTTTTTGAAGAACCAACTTTTGGTTTTGTTGAACACTGGACATTTAAAAAAACATAGTGTGAAGACTCTGAAAATCAGATTCTTCTTCTTCCTGGGGGTGTTTCGTTTTTGCTGTTTGTTGCAGTTGCTTTTGGCTTGTTTGGTGACTTTTCCGAACTAGCTGCATAAAGTCTGTATTCTTTGTTGTGTGTGGCCATGGAAAGATTCTGCTTGGTTAGCTTAGTGCTCAGCCTGTGATTAGAGAGATTTCCTTACATGTCTGGAACCAGTGTGTCCCCCAGAGTTTACTGAAGGTCTCTGTGTGTTGTGGCATGGGCATGGCTTCAACCCTAGGCCAGGCATTGCCAGCTCTCCCTTAACCTTCATTTTTGGCTTCTACAGAGCCTCAAGGTCAGCATATGGTGAATGCTTCGGGCCTCCTTGGTTTTTCCTGATCTTATGCACAATTTAGCACAGCCCTGGGCGTGTGTGTAGGTTTCTAATGTGTGTGGGTTTCTAGATTCCTATATGTTGGAGTTTTTCAAAATTCCTACAGACATTTTCCAACTTTTCACTCTTTTTGGTTAATCTGTTGTTTGTCCCAACTGTTTCCACTGCCTAAGGTGACTGGAAAGTTAATCGATTCCCTCTCATTCACGGTTTTTGACAAATGTATCTGGGGAAAAGGCTTTTTGCACTGGTTTGGCTCTGAATCAAATCAAATGAAGACAGTCTTGCAAGTGAGATCTTCAAGGGAACCACCAGTTCTGTGAAATTATTCTCTTAGAATTGGATTTTGAAGGCACTCCAATCTCACTCGGCTTCATTAGGTGGCTGCCTGGCTGTTGGTTTTCACCATGATCGTGGGCTGCTGCTTTTCAATGCAATAGCCGAGCTGTAACTGGGGGGACTGGGTTAAAAAAAGTCAAAACAGCACAAAAGCTTGTTGTTTTTACTGAGAGACTCAGCTGTTTTCTTGAATAAATGCTTCCTGGATTGCTGCAAGGCTTCGGTTAATATCCAGAATTTGGAAAACCTTTATTCTGACAATTTTGCCAGTTTTCTTACTGCTTTAGTGGAGAAAAGAACTTTCAGAGGTCTTTATGCCTCTGTTTTGCTGATGTCACTTTAAGGCTATATAATTAAAACTCAGGCCCTCTAACTCTTTGACCAGTCAGTCCTCTGTCTATGATACCTGTGGTCATAAAACTTTACATGCATCTGAATCACCTGGAAGGCTCACTAGGCTATAGATTGCTGGGCTCCACCTTTAGAGTTTCCAATTCAGGTCTGAGGATGGACCTGAGAACGTGCATTCTTAGAAAGTTCCCAGGGATCCCTGGGTGGCACAGCAGTTTGGCTCCTGCCTTTGGCCCAGGGCGCGATCCTGGAGACCCGGGATCGAATCCCACGTCGGGCTCCCGCTGCATGGAGCCTGCTTCTCCCTCTGCCTGTGTCTCTGCCTCTCTCCATCTCTCTTTGTGTGACTATAATAAATAAATGAAAATTTAAAAAAAAAAAAAAGAACCACTGTTTTACACCACTCCTTCAACACGTTGCCTTAGGGGGTGCTTCTGACTCTGGAATCAGTAGTAATTATATGTATAAGCCAGTAATATGTATTATTATCTCTACATTATACATAATAAAATAATACATAAGGTAATATGTATTTAGTACTTACAACATGGTAGGTATGATATGCTTTACCTTTATTAGGTTTTTTAATGCATCTGATGACTCATGAATAGACATTATTGCTTTCCCCATATTTAAATTGGAAATCAAGGCCAGAAAGGTAGATAGGTTGCCCAGAGGCACACAGACATAAATGCCGGAATTATTGTAAGAATATGGTCTGTTTGATTCTAGAGTACATGCTTTAAGCCTCCATGGCAGTGTTTCCCAAAGAGTAACATAGACCCTAATGCCTTGGATGACTTCAATTGGAACATGCATGCAAGATTAAAAACAATGACTCATATAGTGAGAAAGTGATTCCTATTTTAGCTCTATTTTTCTATCCTTTGATTACATCATAATAAAAATGCCATTTGCACGCTTATCTTCAATACCAAGCTTCTTATGCTTGGTAACCTCCCTGTTTTAACAGGTTTAGAGTTTAGGCTCAGAGACATTAGTAGGCAACAGTTTCTAGCTGTCATTTAAAAGATTGTTTCGTCCACTTTTCCATCATAGTCCTTTTACAAAGTTTCCCCTCTTAAAGAAATTGTAGAAAAATACATTTATTTAAAGAAAATAATAAATAATACTGCGAATAGTATACACAGACATGGTATGAAAAAGATTGAAATTTGAGAAACCTTGCCCCAACATATTAGTATATCCAAATGGATCAATATGCAACATCCCAAAGGGAGATTAGGGAAGTGTGATTAAAATATAAATTGTGTTTCCAAGAGGGAGAGACTTGGATGGAAAAAGAGCCACAGCTTCTAGAGCAACATGTGTAAAGCATAGAAATACCAAGTGGGACATGCTTTCTTGGATTTAAGAAAAAAAAAAGAACTACAAGGGTGGGCTGAGAATTAGATTTGATTTCACAAAATGTCTATATAGCAAATCGTCGTAACTGAAGTTCCCATAGTAAACCTTGGATAATTTGTTTTAATCACAAAAGTCCCGGTTTTTGCAGTTGCCAGGGGCAGCGCAAGAAGTAAGCACTGGGTGTTATTCTGTTGGCAAATTGAACACCAATAAAAAATAAATTTATTATTAAAAAAATAAAAATAAATAAATAAATAAATAGTCTTTCTCTATTAAAAGAAAAAAAGAAGTGGGGCTCTTCGTTCTTGGGGGGAGGGATGCGATCAATATTTCCGAGCCCGGGCGGGTACGTGGTGGGGCGGAGGGGGCTGGGTTGGGGACTAAGGCGGGAGGAGAGCAGGACCGTAACCGGAGAAGCAGACACGTTCAGAGAGGGGGGAAACAACAAAATTAAAAAGAATAAAAAAAAAAGGAGTGTGCGGGCCGAAGCAACCGTTTAGCATCACGGACACGATGCAGTCCACTGTTACCCGTGTTTAAATTAAGCATAAGGCCCAGGGACTACAGCTGTTGTATTTATGTCGGGGCAGGTGACGGGAGCTGGTCCTTCTGGGCTGCACAGCCCCTGAGCCTCCCGGGGCAAAGTGGGGGGGGTCAGGACCCGGCTGGGGGCGGAGGGGGGCAGGCAGGAGGCCGAGTGCCCCGCCCTCACCCCGTCTCCACCTGGGCGGGAGGCGCACCGGCCCGCAGCGTCCCGCGGGGAGGGGGAGGGGAGGGGGGTGGGGGAGAGGAGGGGAGGGGAAGGGGGAGAGGAGGGGAGGGGATGTGGGAGAGGAGGGGAGGGGATGGGGGAGAGGAGGGGAGGGGGTGGAGGAGGGAGCGGGGGGCCGAGTGCCCCGTCCCCGCCCCCCACCTGGTCGGGATGCGCGGCGGCCGGAGCGTCCCCGCGGGGCGGGGCAGGAGGAGGGGAGGGGGCGGGGCAGAGAAAGGGGAGGAGGAGGGAGGGGAGGGACTGGGAGGGGTTGGGAGGCCGAGTGCCCCGCCCCCACGCCGTCCCCACCTGGTGCGGGTGCGCGGCGGCCGGAGCGTCCCCGCAGGGGTGGGGGGCGGGGCCCGCGGAGCGCGCGGGGGCAGGGGGGGCGGGGGGCGCGAGGGGGGGCGGGGGGGCGCGGGGGCAGGGGGGGGCGGGGGGCGCGGGGGAGGGCGGCCGTGCCCGCGCTCGCCTGTCGCCCCGCCCGGCTCCGAGCGGCAGCGCGCTGGCCTCGGGCCCGAGCCGGTCACCGGGCGGCCAGGCCTCGCGGCTTAGCGCTGAGCGGGAGCGCGCGGCCGGGGGGGCGCCGAGACCCTGCAGTCCGGGCGCTCCCGCCCCATCGCGGAGGCCCCGCCCTGTCTCGCAGCCCGAACCACAAAAGGCCGCGCGCCGAGCCCGCCCCGCCCCGCGCCGCGCGTCGCAGTGCCGCAGGGGCCTCGGCCGGCCGGGCCGGGGGCGGGGGGGGGGGGGGCGGGGAGCGCAGCCGCAGCCTCCCGCCCGCCGGCCAATCGGCGGCGCCCTCCTGGCCCGGGGCGGTCTGCGGCGCCGGCTCGGGCCGAGTCCCTTCCCCTTTCTCTGCCACGTTCCAACCGGTGACGTGACCCACTCCTCGGGTCCCCATTGGGCGCGTGGACTTTTCCTGCAGAGGTCCTGGGCGCCGATTGGCCGGCGCCGCCCGGGGGCGGGGCCTGCGTGCCCGCCTCCTCCGCCTCCGCCGCGGCGCTGGGGGCGGGACGCGCCGCCGCCGCCGCCTCTGCTTCCGCCGCCGCCGCCGCCGCCGCCGCCGCCGCCGCTGCCGCTGCGCGTTCCGCGGGGGAGGAGTCGGGGGCGGAGAAGAAGGCGGTGGTGGCGCTGAGGCTCGGGCGCTGCCGTCGCTGCGGGGCCGCTGCACTGTTGGGTGAGCGTATTTCCTTTTTCCTCAAGCCGAGCTTGTCGTGGTGCGGGGAGCGCGGGGGTCGGGGCGAGGGCGGTGGCGGCGCGGCGGGGGCGCGGCGGGGGCGCGGGGGGGCGGGGGAAGCGCGGGGCCTGCGTCCGCCGCCGGCCATGGTGGGTGGGGTTGGCGGCGCCACGGGCCCGGCCCCGGCCCCGCGCTGCCCGCCGCCGCCGAGTGCTGCCCGGCTGCCCGCGGAGCCCCCGCCGCCCCCGCCCGGCCTGCCGTTGCGGCCGCTCCCCGCCGGGCCGGCCTGCCTCCCGGGGCCCTCGGCCGCGCCGACCCCCGCGCGGCCCGTCCCCCCGAGCCCCCGCCCGTGCTCCCGCCGGTGCTCCCTCCGTGCCCCCCAGCCCCCCTCCGTGCCCCCAGCTCCTCCCTCCGTGCTCCCGTCGGTGCTCCCTCCGTGCCCCCCAGCTCCGCCTCCGTGCTCCCCCCGTGCTCCCTTGGTGCTCCCCCCGCTCCCGCAGCTCCCGCCGTGCTCCCCGGTGCTCCCCCGGTGCTCCTCCTTGCTCTCCAGCTCCCTCTATCCTCCTTGATGCTCCCTCCAGTGCTCCCCCTAGCTCCCCCCAGCCCCCCCGTGCCCCCCCAGCTCCCCCCCCCCCCGTGCCCTCCCATGCTCCCCCAGCTCCCGTCGGTGCTCCCCCCGCCCCCCAGCTTCCCCTCCCCAGCTCCCCCCAGCTCCCCCTCCGGTGCCCCCCCCCCCGTGCCCCCCGTGCTCCCCGGGTGCTCCGCCGCTCGCAGTGTCAGGCCCCCCCCCCCCCCCCCCCGCCCGCCGCCTGGAGGCCGGCCTCCCGCGGATGGCTGCTTGCTAAATCATTTTGCGCACCTTCGAAATGCTGAGTTTAAAGCCGCCCGAGGACCAAGTTGAAGAAAAAAGGGAGGACGTAAAATACTCTTTTTTTTTTTTTTTTTGCAAAGAGGAAGAATAATCTGTTGAGGAGACTTCCCTCGCCAGGCATTAAAATTCTTTTTTTTTTCTTTTTTTTGCTTCCCGTATGCACGGGCCCTGCTTTGAGTCTGCTGCCTTTGTGAACTTTATGTTTATGTGGGGTTTTTTTTTTTAAGGCTTACTGTATTTGCTTTTTTTTTTTTATCATGACCTATTTGGTCAAATTTCCTTAAAATGGCAGTCCCCTCTGCCGAGGACTCCAGATCATTCCAAGAGCATGTCAGTAAATATGAAAATAACAGAAAGAAGCGTGTTAACGATTTGTAGGTTTTTTTTTTTTTGTCTCATAGCATCCATCCCATTTTAATAGGAGATGACTCTAAGTCCTGAAAATTGGCCCCAGAAACGCAAGCTTGATGTAAAATTTGACGATATAAGGAAAAGGACTATGGAGCAAGACTTGGACACTTGTCATCCTCCTGTCCTACTCCAGTCTCTGAAGCTAGCCATTTACTGGGCAGTTTTAGAAATGCATTTTTAAACACATACATATAAAGTCGGGGTTCAGGGGCGAGGCGGGAGGAATACCAAACACATCGCTGTGTCCCTCCTTCCTCTCACCTGCCCACGTGTCTGGCCCACCTTGGTTTGTTCTATAGGGCTTTCTCTGATAACTTTGTAAAGGGTAAGCGGTATTTCATTGGTTTGGAGGAGCTAGGATTATTGACCTATTGAAAGACATTCCATTAGTTTCTTTTCGCTGTCAAATACTGCTTTATTTGAAGCCAACTTTTTAATGCATTGATTAGTTTTTAGTTGCACACTTTAAACCTTAAACATTTTTTTAAAAATTCCAACAGTTGGAGGAATGAACGTAAGGTAAATAGTGCAGCACCCACTTTCCCTTCTGGTCCTGCTTTTATTCTAAAAGTCACCTGTTAGGGAAACGTCCTCTGTGTGTGATCACTTCTGGAGCATAGATTCCCTCCAAGTGGAGTTCCTGCGTTAAATGGTATGCATGTTTTAAATTTTGATGACCATTTCTCCCTCTTTCCAGAATTATTCTTGACTGTTTCTTATGCATTTCTTCCCCAGATGAACTTTAGACGCAACTTATAAATTTTAAAAAATCCTTAGTTTTTTGTTTTCTTTTTTTGAATGTGACATTGAAATTTTAGATGGATTTGGGGCAAACTGACCTTTGTAATACTGAGCCTCTCCCCCAGAAATATGTGCGTGTATGGTGTGTCTTTCCCTTTTATTCACATCTGGCTTTATATCCTTAGTTTGGGTTTTATAGTAGTTGTGTCCCCGCCCCCCATACTATGGCATTCCTTCCTAGTAATCCTGGCTAGAGTGTGATGTGATTTGCTCTAGTGGATAAAAACTTGCAGGAACATTCTCTCTCTCTCTTTCTGGTTATAGGAAAACTTACGGATTTTTTTTTTTCTTGTTTATCATGAATCTAATCACTTTTGAGTTGGTGATTACCTAGAAGTGTTCACAACTTTCTGGCTTTTCATTTTTTTATAACCTGTATTTTCCTCATTGCTTTGGCTAGCATACACTTGCGGTATAATTTTGAAGAATAGCAGTGGTGGCTAAAAATGTGGTGTTGTTTCTGACTTTGAGGGACTGCTTCTGATGTTTTAGCATCAATTAACGATGTTTGCTGAAACTTTCTGTTAAACGGAAATTTAAACTTAACTCTGTTAAGTTAAAATATTTTCTTCTCTTTTTGGCTTTCCAAGATGATTTTGTTGTTGTCTTTAATTTCTGATGACGTTTTTAAAAACCGTATAAGTGGGTGTTGAATTTTATTGGTGGTTTTGACTTTTGAGTGGTTATGTAAGGGCATCACCAATTTCCCTGGTTAGTATTTTCCCAAGTGCGTTCCGTTTTAAAGAATCAACTTCATTGAAGATAATTTGCATGTAATAAAATGTTTTAATTTAAAACACACAGTTCAGTATGTTTTGACAAATATGTATATCCTTGTCACCACGACCACATTCAAGACTAGAATGTTTGCATTACCATGGTCAAGATAGAGGATATTTCTGTCATTCCCAAAAGTTCCCTTCTGCCCTCTACAGTAAGAGACATTTGTACCCCTCAGCCCCGTGAAATCATTGTCCTCTCTTCCTCACTCTAAGTTGGTTTCATTTGTTCTCAAATTTCATATAAATGGAATTATGTAAAATGTACTGTTTTGCATTTAGTTTTTTTCCCTTGACTGATGTCTCTGAGAATCATACATGCTTTTGTTTGTGTTTAACTGGTTCATAGCTTTTTATTGTTGAGTTGTAGTCCATGGTATTGATTAACCACAATTTGTTGACCATTTCACCTATTTATGGATATATTGATTGTTTCCAGTTTGGAGCTGTGTTTGATAAAGCTGCTAGCAATGAACATTCATTCATGAAGTTTTGTGTGAACACAGATTTTTGTTTCTCTTGGGTAAATACCTAGAAATGGATTTGTTGCATTGTATGGTAAGTGGATGTTTAAATATAAAAACTTGCCATACTGTTTCCCATTTTACAGTTCCAGTTGCTCTATGCTCTCATCAACACTTGGGTATTTCAGTCTTTTTAATTTTAGCCCTCCCAGTGGGTAGGTAGTAGTATCACACTGTAATTTTAATTTGCATTTATCTGATGATTAATGATGCTGAAAATTTGGTCTTGGTCATTTTGTGTCTTCCTTTGTGAAATATCTGTTCAAATCTTTTGCCCATTTTTAAACATTGTCTCCTTGAGTTGAAAGAATTCTTTATGTATTTTTTCATGTAAGTCCTTTTACCCAGACAAATACATACACAGTGCAGTCGGAAGCTTACCTTTTTATTTTCCTAACTTTTCAAAGTAGAGGAGCTTTTAATTTTGATTAAATTCAGGGAGACCTGGGTGGCTTAGTCTAAGTGTCTCTTGGTTTCAGCTCAGGTCAAGATCTCAAGGTCGTGAAATCCAGCCCCGTGATGGGTTCTGGGTTCAGCCAGGAGTCTGCTGGAGATTCTCTCTCCTTCTTCCTCTCCCCCTCCTGCTTGCACTTGCTCTTTCTCTCTCTCTCTCTCTCTCTCTCTCTCTCAAATAAATCTTTAAAAAAAAAAATCAGCTCATCAGTCTTCTTTTATGATTTGTGTTTGTGTTCTAAGTTTCCTCGATGCAAAGTTGTACAGATCTCTTGTGTTTTCTTCTACAGGTTTTATAGTTATGGTTTTTATGACAAGGTGTATCCTGCATTTTGAGTTAGTTTTTGTATCTGGTGTGAGAAGGGTTAAGTCTCCTTTTCTCAGTTCTAGTACCATTTGTTAGGAACACTTTCCTTATTGAATTAACTTAGTCAAAAACCAGTTGACCATATGAGTCTATTTCTTGACTAACCCTTGATCTGTGTTATGTCATTTTGCCAATACCACATTGTCATGATTACTTTGTTACTTTATAATAAGTCTAAAAGTCAGGTAGTGCAAGTACTCCCAACTTTATTCTTTTTTTTTTTTTTAAGTCTATTTTTTTTTGTTTTGTTTTGTTTTGAAGTTTTTATTTGAATTCCAGTTAGCCTAAAGTTTAATAAATAGTTTTGGGTATGGTATAGTGATTCAACACTTATGAACAATACCTGATGCTAATCACAAGTGCGCTCCTTAATCACCATTACCTATTTAACCCTATATCCCCTTCCCACCTCTCTTCTGGTAACCATCAGTTTGTTGTCTATATTTGAGAATCTGTTTCTTGGTTTGGCCCTCTGTCTCCTTTTTGTCCCTTTGCTTCCTTCTTTTGTTTCTTAAATTCCACTTACGAGTGAAATCATATGATATTTGTCTTTCTCTGACTTAACTATTTTTCAAAATCATTCTGGCTATTCTAGTTTCTTTCCTTTTCCATGAAATTTTTTAGAAGTGACTTACTGGTTTCCAGCTTTCTTTATTAGGTATAATAGGGCCTTTATCGAGTTATTATTATATATTAAGTACTTTTTTTTTAGTACTTTTTATATATTGAATATTACCGTATTAAGTATACCAGGCCTTTTATCAAGTTAAGGATGTTCCCATTCCTTTTCTTTGATTGTTGGGAATTTTTATCAAATGAACATTGAATTTTACTGTATTTATTAAGATAATAAATATTGCTTATCTTTTTGATCTGTTAAGATGAATTGCATTGCTTTTTTTCAAATGTTGAATCAACCTTGCATTCATTTAGCATTATATTATCATTTTCATAAATTTGTGGATTTGATTTACTCATCGTAGTTTATTGAATACTTTTTTGTATTTATGTTCACTTAGGATGCTTTTTTTGTGTAATTTTTTTTGTGTTGGAATCATGTTGGTCTCATAGATTTTGAAGGTGTTTCTTCCTCTTACATTTTCTGAAAAATTTTGGATAAGAGTATTATTATTTCTTAAGATCTTATTTTTGAGAGACACAGAGAGAAAGAGAGGCAGACACACAGGCAGAGGGAGAAGCAAACTCCATGCAGGGAGCCTGATGTGGGATTTGATCTTGGGTCTCCAGGATCATGCCCTGGACTGAAGGCAGGCACTAAACTGCTGAGCCACCCAAGGGTCCCCCCAAGAGTAGTATTTCTTTAATAAATCTTTCTTGTTAGAGTTTGTAAGTTAACCCATCTGGGTCCAGAGTTTTTTTTTTTTTTTTTTTTTTTTTTTTGAAAGGTTTTAAAAGATAAATTAATAGTTGTAAGATGATTAGGATTATCCACTACTTCTTGAAAGGTTTTGGTTTTCGACTACATGAATCACTTGTACTCACTATATGAGCGTTAGTGGTTTGTGTCTTTTTTTTTTTAAAGATTTTATTTTTAATTTTTTTTTAATTTTTATTTATTTATGATAGTCACAGAGACAGAGAGAGAGAGAGGCAGAGACACAGGCAGAGGGAGAAGCAGGCTCCATGCACCAGGAGCCTGATGTGGGATTCGATCCCGGGTCTCCAGGATTGTGCCCTAGGCCAAAGGCAGGCGCCAAACTGCTGCGCCACCCAGGGATCCCGGTTTGTGTCTTTCAAGGAATTTATCTGTTTCATCTATTCATCACCAGAGTTGTTTCTTTATTTTCCTTTTAATGTCTGTAGCTACTATAGGGATGTCTTTTCATTTATTCCTTATGTTGGCAGCGTTTCCTCTCTTTTGTCTTTATTAGTTTGTGTCCAGGTTTACCAATTTCATTAATTTTTCCAAAGATTTAGTTTTTTGTTTTATTGCATTTTTTAAAAAAACCTTTTTGGTTTCATTGATTTTTTTTTTCATTCACTTTTTTTTTTTTCTTTTTTTTTTAATCCATCCCTACAGTCTGGCTTTTTAATTAGGTGTTTGGACCATTTATGTTTAGTGTAATTACTGATGTGATTGGATTTAAATCTATCAACTTAGTAGTTTTTTTATTTAACTTGTCTGCTGTATGTTCTGTTTATCTTTATTATTAGCTCAGTACTTACACTTACTTTGGCTCCTTAAAAAATTTATACTGGTTTGTCTGTGTTTTGTATCATGCATCTTTAATTCCAGTCTATATTCAGGCAATATTACACAACTTTTTATATAGTGTCAGAGCTCCTCAACATTATATTGCCAGTTTCTTCTTTTTTTTATTTTTTTATTTTTTTTTAATTTTTATTTATTTATGATAGTCACACAGAGAGAGAGAGAGAGAGAGGCAGAGACACAGGCAGAGGGAGAAGCAGGCTCCATTCACCGGGAGCCCGACGTGGGATTCGATCCCGGGTCTCCAGGATCGTGCCCTGGGCCAAAGGCAGGCGCCAAACCGCTGCGCCACCCAGGGATCCCGCCAGTTTCTTCTTAACTATCTTTTGCACAGCTATTGTCATCTATTTTATGCTGTAAGTTCACAACACCTTGCTAACTATGTTTGCTTTAGGCCTGCATTGCCCATCATGTCACTAGCCAGTGTGACTATTTAATTTAAATTTAGAGTAGTTAATATTAAGTTTAAATTAATTTCCTTTGCATACAAGCCATTTTTAAGTGCATAGTAGCCACATGTAGCCTTTAGCTTTCAGATTGAACCGTGTAAGATGACTGTTTCCATCATCCCAGAAAGTTCAATCAAACAGTGAGTGCTCCTTCACATACTTCTGTTTTGAAGTAATTAAAAATAAGGAAAGCTATGTTTTACATATATCTTCACTTATGTTTAAAGTTCCACATTTCTTTGTAGAATCAAATGTCTGTTTTATACTCTTTCTTCAGTTCAAGTTTACTGGCAACATGTGTCTTGGGTTGGCTATAATGTACCCTTTTTTTTTTGTTTTGGTTCTTTTTGGAGAGTGCTGAGTATGGAATTTTTTGTTCGTGCTGTTTTTCTTTAAAGATGTCATGTGTATTGTCTTTCTGCTCCCACAGTTTTTGATGAGAAGTCAGTTGTAATTCTTCATTCCTCTGCATCAAAAAATTTTTCCTTTATTTTTTTTTTAAGATTTTTTTATTCATTCATAAGAGAGACAGTGAGAGAGAAGCAGAGGGAGAAGCAGGCTCCATGCAGGGAGCCTGACATGGGACTTGATCCTGGGTCTCCAGGATCACACCCCGGGCTGAAGACAGTGCTAAACCACTGAGCCACCCGGGGTTCCCAATTGTTGGGTTTTTATAGCAGGTTGAAAATGATTTCTGCTGGGGTGTGCATGTTTTCTGCTTACAGAGTAGTGTATGTTTTCTGATCATTGTGGAATTAATTGCAACTTAGTAACAAAAATAACTAGAAAGGCTCCAAATGTTCGGAGGTTCAGCAGGATATTTCTAAATAGTGAATTAATACAAAACAAAGTCACAGTATAAATTAGAAAACATTTCAATCTGAAAAAAATGTTGCATCAGAACTTATGGGATGGAACTGAAGCAGTACTTTGAGAGAACTTTGTAGCTTTGTATGCATATATTAATAAAAAAAAAAAGATTAGAAGTTGTTTAAGCTTGCAACTGAAGGGAATGGCAAACCAAAATCAACTTAGAAAGAAGGACATGGTACATATCGAAGTAGAAATTAAGGAACTACAAAGGTTTTAGTTTGTTGAGAGGACTTTTCAAAAGTAGTAAGTCTATAATGAGAAGGAGAAAATGAGACAAAAGTTACCCATACCAGGAATTTAAAAGGAGGCATTATTACAGATCCTATATATATTAAACTGTTAATAAGGAGAAGTTATGAACAACTTTATATTAACATTTGATAACTTTTTTTTTTTACTTTATCAAAAACTTTTCCACAGACAACCCCAGGCTCTACTGAGAAAAAAAAATCTTTGACAACATTTTATGATTTTAGCATAATCTTGATAGGAAAACCTGACAAGAGCCTGACAAAAGGGGTAAAGTTATAGGCCAATATTTATCATGAACACAGATACTGAAATAATACAGTGACATAGAATGTATACTCTAGATTACACATTTTTCCAAGAATGCAAGGTTGTTTTAATATTTTTAACATTAATCAGTGTAATTCATCTCTTTAACAGAATAACATAGAGAAAAAAATAAGATCGTTTTTATAGATACAGAGAAATCCTTTGACAAAGTTCAGCATCCATTCATGATAAAAATCCTTATCAGCTTAGCACTAGAAGCAATAGAAGGAAATTCCTTAACTTCCTAAAGCATATCAGAAAATGGGGGCACCTGGGTGGTTCAATTGGTTAAACATCCACCTTTGGCTCAGGTCATGATCTCAGGGTCCTTGGATCAAGCCCTGAATTGGGTTCCCTTTTCAGTGTGAAGTCTGCTTCTTCTTCTACCTTTGCCCCTCCCCTCCTTGCTTGTGTTCTTTCTCTCTCAAATCAATAAATTCTTTTTTTTTAAAGTATCAAAATGTCTAACTAACTCAGTGAAAAACCTTTTTTCATGTCCAATATCTTTCTATTCACTGTTATATTGTAATATGTGTTATACAAGGCCAGTATGCAAAAAGAAAAAAAAAGAAAAGAAAAAAAGAATTGTAAGTTGTGTACTAGCAACCAGAAATGTGTAGAATAAAACTAGAGAAGTATATTTAGAAGAGCATCAAACTGTGTAATCTAAGAATAAATATAATAATAATTGGGGAAAACTTCTATACTGAAAATGATAAAACTGCTCAGAAATATTTTATTTTTAAAATTTTATTTTAAAGGTAAAGAGTCTGGGAATGGAGCAACAGCAGGAGAGGGAGAGAGAGAATTTCAAGCAGATGGCTTGTGCTGAGCATGTAGTCTGACTTGGGGCTCTATCTCTCGATCATGACTGGAGCTGAAATCAAGAGTTGGATGCTTAACTGACTAAGCCATCCAGGTGCTCCCAGAGACATTTTAAAATATTTAAATAAATGGAGAAATATTCCATCTTTTTGTAGTAGGAACCTCAACATTGTTACCATGTCCGTTTCCCTCAGGTTGAACTATAGGTTTAATACAGTCTGATAATCCCAGAATTTTTTTTTTTTTTTGGTGGGGTGGAGGGGGTCAAATTGGATTCTGGAATTTATATCAAAATACAAATGTCTTAGATGTTAATACTTATTACGTATTTAGAGTCATTAAGACCGTGTGTATTAGAACAAGGTAGATAAAAAGGCCAATGGAAGAATATGAACATGTAGAAATAGACCTTTACCTAAACCATTCTTGGTTTATGACAAAAGCTCCACTGAAATTAAGAAGACAATGTGTTTACTTTTAATAAATAATGTTGACAAACTGGATATCCACATAGTAATAAAATGAACCTGGATTTATACCTGGTACCATCTTCAAAAGTTCGTTTGAGTTTTTGATCATGGATCTAAATGTGAAAGCTAAAATTATAAAGCTTGTAGAAGAAAACCTAGGTGACTATCTTCATCACCTAGGCAAAAATTTCTTAAACATAAAATCGATAAATTAGACTGCATAAAATTAAAAATTTCTGTTTATCAAGATAACATTAAGAAGGTAAAAGGCAGGGCAGCCCCGGTGGTGCAGCGGTTTAGTGCCGCCTGCAGCCCAGGGCGTGATCCTGGAGACCCAGGATCCAGTCCCACATCGGGCTCCCCACATGGTGCCTGCTTCTTCCTCTGCCTGTGTCTCTGTCTCTGTTTCTCTCTGTGTGTGTGTGTCTCTATGAATAAATAAAATCTTTAAAAAAAAAAAAAAAAGGTAAAAGGCAAGCCACAGACTGTAAGAATATTTGCAACAAATAAATTCAGTAAAGGACTTCTATCCAGAAAATATACATAAGTTACAGATCAAAAAGAAAAAGGCAAACAACTTATTTTTAAAAAACACGCAAAAAAGTGATCAGATTCTTTATAAAAGAAGATATCTAAAAGGCCAATGTGTACAGGTAAAGTTGCTCTACATTATTACTCATCAGGGAAGTGTCACAGTGAGGCACCATCCCACCCCTACCAGAATGGCCAGGTAGACATTCACAATAACAAGTGTTGCTAAGGATATGAAACAACTGATACTATTATATATTGCTAATGAGAATGTAAATTGTTTCAGCCACTTTGGAAAACTGGTAAAACAACTGTTGTAGCTAAACATAGCCCTGTACTGTAACCCAGTAATTCCAGGTTGTACTTCCCAAGAAAGGTAAAAAATATGTATAGGATTATTTCTAACAACATGAGTGAATCCCTGAAACATTGTGTTGAGTGAAAGTAGACCGACACAAAAGAGTTCATACTGTATGGTTCCAGTTGTGTAGTTTAAAACAGGAAAAACTAATCTGGGGTAGTAGAAGTCCAAAAAGTAGTTGCCTCTGGATTGAGCTAAGTTTAATCATTTGGAAGGGGTAAAAGAGAACCTTCTGAAATGATGGTAATGTCTTCTATCTTGATCTAGGTGGTAGTTACTCAGATATATAACCTGTGTAAAAATTCATTGAACTATGATGTGTGCTCAAGAGTTTTGTACTTTTTTAGTTTTTCAACGAATGATTGGAGAGAAAAGGAAAGTACTTGAAAATATTTTTCGTGAAAATTTCCAATCACATTTCTATGGAGTATAAGGAAACCACATTTATATATCTTGCATCAACATTTTGCTATGCTTGTTTTTTTTTGTCTCTCCAAACCTACTTCTGTGAGCTTTTTTTTTTTGTAGGTAACACATCCAAGTGTCTAAATATCAGAGGTATATTAATTTTTTATTCTGAGCATGTTTTATGAATTTTTATCAAATGAAATTTGCTACATTTGGTATGCATAACATTGAATTTTCTATTTTCCTTTTTCCCTTACTCTTCGTTTTTTTTCTTAGCTCATTGACATGGAAATAAATATATGGTGTTTCTTTATTTGGAACTGATTTGACTTGGCCTCCCAGAGGAGGGTGAAGTAGGGCCCTTCTTAGTTTTTCACATCTGAAACAGATCTTCCCATCTAAATAAGAGGTGAATTTGAGGAATATTTCTTCATCGTATTCTTTAATGGATTGATTATTTTATTCTTCATCTCAATTTGTCTTTGACTTTAATCTTTTTTCCCCCTAGCTGATTATATTTCCAGTGAACCATAGAAGATTTTCTTTGTTCTAGTGTGCGGGCTATATGTTCATTCATTTCTTTCTTCATAGATTTCTCTCTATGGGAGTCTTTTAGAAACAGAATTTTGTAACATTTGTTTATTTATTCTAAAGATTTTATTTATTTGAGAGCTTGCTCAGAGAATGAGAAAGCACAAGTGGGGGTAGGGGTGGGAGGGAGGGAGAGGGAGAAGCAGACTTCATGCTGAGCAGGGATCCTGACATGGAGCTTCATCCCAGGACTCTGAGCCAGAGGTGGGCGCTTAATTGAGCCACCCAGGCGCCCCATTTTGTAACAATTTTTTAAACAATTTTTGGTGAGATAGAGGCTTTACCATAATCAATTAGAAGTAAAGTTTTTAAATTACTTAAATATAAGAATTTGGGATTATCTAAAGGTTTGTTTCTGATTACATATATTTTGTGTTTTTTAGTGAAAATTTCACTATATCAATAATGAGTTCATTATTTTCCAGTAATTTACAGAAAAGTTGTCAAGAAAGATAGTATTTAAGTAAGCTTAGCTTTTTATCTTTGTATTACTAGGAATAGCAAACCCATTTGACCTCAGAAATTTAACAGTTGTTCATTTACAGAATCTAGTAGTCACATCCTGGAAGTTTTCTTATGTAGCAGCCTGTGACTTCAAAGTCTAGTGGTTATTAGTACATTATTTGATTTGCTGCAATTGACTCTGTTAATTTATTAAGGTGTCCACTTGTTTATAGCAATATATGGGGGTAGTATTACCTTAATCCTTATTTATTATGTATCTGCTGGTTATATCTAGTGGAATATTTTGCAGTTGTCTGTATGTAAAAGCAGCCATTTGTGCTTGTGCCTAGAAAAGATATGAAAAATCCAGAGATAGATTAAAAACAATATGTGAGTATGAGAAATAATTTAAGTACAGGTTTAGATTGTTATTCAAAATAGATACTTTATTAATCTCTTAGAGTATTTACTTTGCCTTAGCAGCTAAAAATAGATGAGATAATGTTAGTAAACTAAGTTAAAATATAATTGGTTCTAACATATACAAAACAGCCTGCTAGCAGCATTTGTCAGTTTGCATTGTTGAATTTATAGCTCAAGTTTGATAATAATTACCAGAATTTTGTATGACTAAATAATTATTTTCCTGAAAGAAAATCAGGCTAGATAATTTTAGAAATTTGTTTTATGAGGAGTTTTAGGAAATAATTTTAGAACATAAATATGAGAGAATAAGGAGCAAATTTTCCAATGAATTTGGAAGAGTAATCAAAACATTGCCCTTCAGATAGTTGGATTAAATTTATTTGCTTCTTAACTTTTCTGTTTCTAGGAAGGACACTTAAACAATGAGTTATTTATAAGCAGCCTACTAAATGGGAGGAAATGGTTGCAAATTATACATCTTTATCAGGGTTAATATCGAAAACATATTAAGAATTCATACAACTCAATAGCAAAAAAAAAAAAAAAAAAAAAATCCAGTTAGAAAATGGGCAGAAGATATGAGTAGGTATTTTTCTGAAGACAACATATAGCTGGGCAGCAGGTACGTGAAAAGATGCTCAACATCACTAATCATCAGAGAAATGCAAATCAATGAAATATCAACTTACATCTGTTAGAATGGCTTTTATCAAAAAGGCAAGAAATCATGAGTGTTGATGGGGATATGAAAAGAAAGAAACCCTTGTGCACTCTTGGGGACAATATAAGCTGGTGCAGCCACTATGGAAGGCAGAATGGAAGTTTCTCAAAAAATTAAAAATAGATGATCCAGCTATTCCACTCCTGGGTATTCATCTGAAGAAAACAAAAATACTAACTTAAGAAGATATACGCACCCCCATATTCATTACAGCATTATTTACAACGGCTAAAATATGGAAATAGCCTAAGTGTCTGTTCTTGGATGAATGGATAAAGAAAATGTGGTATAAAGCCAAGGAATACAGAGGTTTACTGGCATTCACCAGAAGCCAGAAGTGCGAAAAGGATTCTCTGCTAGAGCCTTTGGAAGAAAATATGGTGCTATTGACTCCCTGATTTTGGACCCTTAATCTCCAGAACTATGAGAGAATAAATTTGTCATTTTAAGCAAAAAAAAAAAAAAAAAGAAGAAGAAGAAAGGAAAAAGGAAAGCAGGAAGGAGGGAAGATTTTCCTGGAGAAGAAAAAAGATGCAGTGTGTGTGTGTCCTTGCATGCACACACAATGGAGTATTATTCAACCATAAAAAATGAGACCATGCCATTTTCAGCAAAATGGATGGACCTTGAGAGCATTATACTTACTAAGACAGAGAGAGACAAATACTATATGATCTCATATGTGAAATTAGTAAAAAAAAAAAAAACTCATAAAGCTCATAGATACAGAGAACGGATTGGTGGTCACCAGAAGTGGGAATGGGAGGCCAGCAAAATAGGCAAAGGGGTAAAAGGTACAAACGTTCAGTTACAAAATAAGTCATGGGTGTCTGTAGTTAATAATACAGTGTTGTATATTTGAAGGTTGGTAACCTAACCTCTTAGAACTTCTCATCACAAGAAAAAATTTTATTCGTTTTTATGGTGATGGATGTTAATTAGATTTACTTTGATGATCATTTAGCAGTATGTGCAAATATCAAGTCATTATGATATATACTCAACACTAATATGTCAATTATACCTTTATTTTGTGTGTGTGTGTGGGGGGGGTTTTTTTTGAAGTGTGTTATTTTTGGCTCCCAGCACATAAGGTCACAGGGGTATAGATCCAAGCTTTCAGGTGAAATTCTTTTGGAAATTTAACTGATTTCTCCTTCTCTTTGGCTAAAATTTCACTTAAATCAGCCAGATTTAAATTCTAAAAGTAAGTGTTCCTGATTCAGTAGCTTTTTAGTAAATATTCATTAGATAACATAATATAGGAGCTAAGCGGCAGTTCTGACGTTGCCTGCAAGCAAAACACCAGTATAATTTATTTTGACACTGTCAACCCTAACATGGCACTTCCTATGCTGAGAATGAGCATATCTTTTAAAAGGGAGAAAATACACTTTTATGAGTTGGTATTAGAAAATCTTTGTTCTAGTAAAAGGTAGAAGTATGAGAAAATCTAATATCTAAGTATACGTAGTTTAAATTATTTGTATTTTTTACTTATTACATGATAATTTGTTTTGCTTCAATAGACCTAGCAGCTCTGAGCATTTATATCTAATAGTTTCTGAGTCAGAAATTCAGGAGCAGCCTGGCTGAGTGGTTTGTCTCACAGCCTCATGAGGTTGCAGTCAGGATATAGGTCGGGATTACAGTCACCTGAAGGCTTGATTGGGACTTAAGGTGCTGCTTCCCTGTGTGGTTCATTCACATGGCTATTACTGGAAGACGTCAGTTCCTTCTGGCTCTTGGCAGGAACTGCCAGTTCCTCAACACGTGAACCTTAGGATTACTGGAATGAGCTCATGAAATAGCAGCTTGCTTCTTCCAGAGAGTGAGCTAAGAGAGCAAGGAGGAAGCCACAATGCCCTGTATGCCCTGATCTTGTGCATTATACGTTGTCACTGCTGTCACATTGTCTTCAGTAGAAACAAATCACTAAGTACAATCCACACTGAAGGGGTACAGATTCTGGTTTTTGAAGAAAGAATACCAAAGAATTCATACAACAAAATTGTTCATTTATCCACTTGTTCAGCCGTTTACATACATGTTATGTTAGACCATGTACTAGAAGCAGTGCATCTAATAGACATAGTGCATTCAAGTAAAAATAAAGCATTTGTCTTTAAAATTACCACTCTAAGTCCTACTGCTTTCCCTTTACCTATTCTTTTGAGGGTTGTTTCTGTTGTCTCTTTATAGCTGCTTGCATAATGATGCTAGTTAAAATGATAAGGTGATGACTTCTAAGCTAATAAGATCTAGAATTAATACTTTGTTGATTGACTCCTTTAATTCTTAACAACACATGTATATAATTTGCTTTATGATAATTAGGAATATATAAAAATCCCAAAGATTTTGAATTGAGTAATTGTCATAGGTAGAGGGGAATCATAGGTTACTTATCAAGTGAATAATAGTACAAGGAGCGAGAGACTAATTCAGCAAAGCAAACATCTTTTCAGAGGGAAGGAACTCAGAGACCGAATGTTTCTGATTCAGTTGTGATACAAATTTGGAACTGATGAATAACTATTTATCTGACACACCACTGTGGTGGTTATTTCTTGTTATTCATCCTCTCTCCTTCCTGTTCTGCTTTTTTCTTTTTTATATCGAAATGAGATTAGCACTTTTGTAGATACTTGACTATGGCTGGCCCTAGGGGAAATAAAAACATTTAGTATCTGCAGAGAGGTTCTAGTCTACATTCCATTCATAACGCATGAACCACTATTGAAAGTAATAGTAATAACAATAATAAGAAAAAGCAGAGAACAAGAAAGGAAAGTATAAGAAATTTATTTATTTATTTAAGATATTTTAAATTTACTTATTCATGATAGACAGAAGCAGAGACACACACAGGCAGAGGGAGAAGCAGGCTCCATGCAGGGAGCCCGACATGGGACTGCATCCCGGGACCCCAGGATTGCCCTCGGCCAAAGGCAGGCGCCAAACCACTGAACCACCCAGGAATCCCCGGAAAGTATAAGAAATTTAAAAGATTATTACAGAGAGTATAGGAAGGCTGGAAGTAAAAGTAGATGAAGTTTACCATCTCAGAGTGAAAATGAGAAAGATAAGTTTACAGGTTTACAGACAAAGGATTCATCTACATAGGCCAAATACAGAGAAAATAGGAATTTTAAAAAAGGACATCTCTGAGACAAATTGACAGGAGTCTAAAACCTAATCAGGCCTCTGTAGGAGAAATTTTAAAATGGCCTACCCCTAAAACAGTCCTTGTGACATTATAGAATATCATTTATTAAGATATTCCAGGAAGAAAAATTGATTTACTTACTAAAAAATGAGAACTAAATAAGCAGGATGGGATGCTGTATGCAACATGAGATGCTAAAAAACAGTGCCTCTCAGAGTTTGGAAAAGGTGTTGTCTTGCCCTAACCTAAAGCGTGAGGAAGGCATGCAAGGACCCAGAGTTTACCTTCTTACATAAAATTTCTGAAACAATTACTTGATCTTCTAGGAAAGACAGAGACACACACCTCCATATTGTGTGTCCCATTGTGAACATGGGATTCAAATCAGGAGACTTAGAAGTATAACCAAAAGTTATCAGAGCAGGGGTCACAGGCCTTGAGAACAAGTAGACTAAGTTTAGATGAGGATGTTGGAGGGCTCAGAAGAGAATATCTTTAGGAAACAAGTGGAATCACATTAAACAATTTTTCAGGGGCACGTAGGTGACTCAGTTGGTTAAGTGACCAGCTCTTGATCTCAGCTGAGGGCTTGATCTCAGGATCCTGAGATCCTGAGTTGGGCTCCATGCTGAATATGGAGCGTATTTAAAAAAAAAAAAAAAGACAAAAAAACCCTGTTATTCAGAAACCGTGATTCCCAGTTTTCCTGTACTCTTTTCTGCTCCAGTTTTCTCTCACTGTCTCTTGACAGTATTCTCATTAGGCTTTTATATCCACCGTTCTAGCCAAGGTGCCCTTGTCGAGATCTTCAGTATCCTGCATGTTGCTAAGTTCAGCGGCCAGTTGTAGATCCTTCTCATACTTTATCTCTTAGCAGCATTTGGCACAGTTGTCAGTTCTTCTGTCTGAGGCACTCTTCATTTGGCATCCACACTCCGGGATTTTCCTTTTCTCTCATTGGCCTCTGTCAGTTTTTCTGATACTTCTTTTTTCTTGGTCTCCTCGTGTTGGATCATCACAGGGCTCAGTCCTTAAACTTTTTTCCTTCTCCAAGTACACTCAGATGTCCTGTCTTCCAGGCTCCTGCCTTTTTGAATATTATCTATATACTGATGACTCCCACATTTGTGTTGGCAGCTCAGTGTTTAGTCAGCTGCAGACTCCTATCAGTTCTACTAGAATGTCTGATAGGCATCTCAAATTTATACATCAAAAACCAAACTGAAGAGACTGGGGCCCCTGGGTGACTCAGTGGTCGAGTGTCTGCCTTTGGCCCAGGACGTGACCCTGCCCGTGTCTCTGCCTTTCTCTCTCTGTGTGTGTCTCTTATGAGTAAATCTTTAAAAAAAAAAAAAAAGTGCACTGAAGATACCTTCTCCAAACTTGCTTCTTCCACAAATTTTCCTATTTCAGTTCATGGTAATTCTTATGTTTCTAGTCGGCCAGGCTATAAAACTTAGAATCGACCTTGACTCCTTACCTTATTTTATAACGTTTGTCACTTCTGACACTGCTTTCACAGTCAGCACCTCCGTTTTTACCCTGGTCTAAACTATTGTCTCTGGCCAGTATGATTTCGATAGCTTTGCAACCAGGCTCCTGGCCTCTGACCGTGTTCCCCTTCAGTCTATCCAAAACAGTAGCCAGAGTATTCCTCTTAAAACAGAAGTGAGGTAATGTCTGTTCTGTGTTCAGAACTCTTCAGTGGTGGTCCAGCTCATTCAGAATAAACCTACATTGCTTGCATCATCCTGTGAGGGCCCATGTGATCTGTCTGTTGCACCTCACCCCCATCACACCCACCCTAATTAATTTTCTAATCTCACCTGTTGCTCTCTTGTTCATTCTATTTCAGACTTCTTGTGGTGATCACATCTGGAAGTTCTCAACTCAGGAACTTTCTTTTATTCTGCCCAAAATGTTTTTTTTCCCTAGATTGACACATGGCTCTCTCCCTCACAGGTGTTTGCTCAGATGATCCTTCTCAGTGAGGTTTTCCCTAGCCACCCTATTTTAAGTTGCACACCCTCAGCAACTCTTTATTCTCTGGTTTATTTTGCTCCGTAGTATGTATTTTCTATTTATTTACTTCTTTTTTTAATAATAAATTTATTTTTTATTGGTGTTCAATTTGCCAACATACAGAATAACACCCAGTGCTCATCCCGTCAAGTGCCCCCCTCAGTGCCCGTCACCCATTCCTCCCCACCCCCGCCCTCCTCCCCTTCCACCACCCCTAGTTCGTTTCCCAGAGTCAGGAGTCTTCATATTCTGTCTCCCTTTCTGATAGTTCCTACCCATTTCTTCTCCCTTCCCTTCTGTTCCCTTTCACTATTATTTATATTCCCCAAATGAATGAGACCATATAATGTTTGTCCTTTTCCGATTGACTTATTTCACTCAGTTATTTATTTACTTCTTGTTTTGTATAGTGTTAATACCATAATTTTAGAAGGGCAGGAATATGGACAAGTATTTGTCCTCTTTGTTCATTATTGTATCCTCAGTACTGGAAATAGTGCCTGGAACATGGTGAAATAAAGCTTTATTCTAAAGAAAAGACTTTGGGGGTGCCTGGATGGCTCAGTGGGTCAAGTAAGTGTCTGCCTTCGGCTCAGGTCATGACCCCCAGGGTCCTGGGATGGAGCCCTGGATCAGGTTCCCTGCCCAGTGGGGAGTCTGCTTCTCCCTCTCTCTCTGCCTGCCATTCTACTTGTGCATGTGCATGCGCTGTCTCTATCAAATAAATAAAATCCCTAAAAAATAAAAGACTTAGGGTGAAATACTCGTGAACTTAAATCCTTTTTTTGGTCATCCTTTACAATTGCCACATACTGTACTGTGAATATGTGAAGATTTAAATTATTTCAGGTCGCTTTTCTTAGTACTAAAACAAAATTAGGGTTTATGTTTTTGCCAGTATGGTAAGTTTTTTTTTTTATTATTATTATTGGTATTATTTACCCGTTAGCTGTTGCTAACAGTGTGACTTGGTTCAGATATATTAGAGCATCACAACCTGTTACTGAATTTATAATTTAATGGGAGAGTGTATATCTGTACTCCTAGTTGTATATTAATACATAATAATCTATGACTAGACACATAACATATATGGTTAAGCTCATTTGCAGAACTTTTTTTGTATGCTTTTTTTACTTTTAAAATTTGAACACAATTAACATATAATGTATTATTGTTAGTTTCAGAGGTAGAGTTCATGGATTCATCAGTCTTATATAACACCCAGGGCTCTTTACATCCCTCACGTGCCCTCCTTAATGTCCATCCCCCAGTTACCTCATCCCCTCCCCCCGCCCCTTCAGCGACCCTCAGTTTCTTCCCTTTGGTTAAGAGTCTCTTATGGTTTGTCTCCCTCTCTGATTTCATCTTGATTTATTTTATCCTCCCTTCCCCTTTGATCCTCTGTTTTGTTTCTTAAATTCTACATATGAGTGAGAGCTTATGATAATTGTCTTTCTCTGATTGACTTATTTCCCTTAGCATAATACCCTCTAGTTCCATCCTCGTGGTTGTAAAAGAACCATCTTCTAATAAGTGGTGATGGTCAGTTAGCAATAGCTCCAGTGTTTAAGTAAATAAGGTGTTTAAATTGAAACATAAGCCCTTACCACAGTTTTCTAAAAAGCACAGTTTGCTTTTTATTCATGAAATAATAAATGGATTAATTTCATTTAAAAAAAGGTCTTTTTATATTTGTTACATGATAATATTTAGTTTTTCCAATTTAGGTTCTTATTTGGGATAAAAATATCTGAATGGTAAATTGATTATTGTAAAGAATATCATTTTTTTTTTTTAAGATTTATTTATTCAGAGAGAGAGACAGAGAGGCAGAGACACAGGCAGAGGGAGAAGCAGGCTCCACGCAGGAAGCCCGACGTGGGACTCGATCCCGGGTTTCCAGGATCACACCCCAGGCTGCAGGCAGCGCTAAACCGCTGCGCCACTGGGACTGCCCAAATATCATTATTTATACACATTAATTTTTAATCGTCATAAGCCATTATACATTTTTTAGATATTTTATTTATTCATTCATGAGAGACACACAGAAAGAGAGAGGCAGAGACACAGGCAGAGGGAGAGCAGGCTCCATGCAGGGAGCCCCATGTGGGACTCGGTCCCAGGGCCCCGGAGTCACGCCCTGAGCCAAAGGCAGATGCTTAACTGCTGAGCCACCCACGCGTCTCGATTATACATTTTTAAAATAAAGTCTGTATTCTTAGGGTTAACTTCTTTTAACAGTGCCAGGGCTAAAGGAGCTATAGTGCTTGATTGGAGAAGCAAAGATAGCATAGTGTGGTAGACTCCCAGATATTTTGGTCAGATACTTCATTCAACGCTTATCCCAGTGTATTTGCTTATTTACTTTTAAATTATCATTTATCATTGTTATCATTGTCAGTCTTAAGGATGATACATATTTACAACAAGGTTTTTCAAGAGGAGATGTAACTTTTTCAAATAGCCATCTTGGTAGTCTAAAGGTTTTTTGATGGCCTTGTCAGATCAGATTATATTTTTCTGATAATGGGGCTAACAAAGAGCTTCAGTAGGATAGGAGTATTAGTTTTGTCATTTTTGTTTTGTGCTTTTTGTATTATTTTGTTTCATCCATTGTTTCTTTGTAGGAATTGTCTGCAGCTTATTGTGTGAGTAAAAACTAAATCACATCCATAATTGCACTGAACTGGGCCCACGAAAACTGCCATATATGTCACAGTATACTGAAAAAGAGCCGGCAGGTAAGTGAAGTGTCTATGTCAGTTCTGCATTGAGGACTTTGTGTTTTCCTCTCTAGATACCTGGAGTACAGTATATAACGTGGGATCATGGTCTTATTTAAGGGCATTTTTGGTCCACATGTTGAATATTTGTAAAGCTTAATTTCTAAGTTTTGATATGAAAATAAGTAATTCTTATAAGTAATAAGTAAGTAATTCTTATATTTTCTTTCCGTACTTCCTTGACTTCTCTTGTGCTTTACATTTTGGAGACTGTTCCTTTGGAGGAATTGTTAAGGGCACTGGTTCTGAAGTCATTCTATTCAGTTATTGGACAAGTTGCTAAATACTGAATTTTAACTTTAATTTTTTGATCTTTAAAATGAAGTGCAGTATCTACCTCATAGGTTATTGAGGGGATTAAATAACTATAAAACTTGAGAACTGTATGTTATAAATACATATATGTTTTTCATTTGTGCTTGAAGGCAATTATATTTCTTATTTCAATGCAATACAACAAAAATACGTAACTGTTCTATTAACTGTTTCATATACTGTTGCAAAATATTTTATCTAGCTCTTTTGTAATATATGTAAAATCTAATTGTCTAAAGAAAGTTGAACTTTTTTATATATAAATATGGTAATGTTCTTAGTTAAAGGTGCTGCTGTTTACTGCTATGTGTCCTTCAGCCATCAGAACTTAGTATTTAAGTTGTGCAAGTGTTTCTGGCTTTTCCTACCGTAATGTATACCATTGGTAGTTTTGGAACATTGAGGTAGCATGTCTTTGACTTGGCTCATCACTGTGTTCTTTTGGAGAATTTTATCTGACCCTAATCTTTGGGCTATGTTTTATTATGGTCCAGTTGGTTCTTCATGATAGATAGTACAACTGCCAGTTAAAGAAGTTACCTGTTATCTTGGGTAGGAATGTATTCACTCTTAATGTAATTAAAATCAGCATTTCATGTGCTAGTAATTCAACAAATAAGTATTAAGCAGTTATACATAAGGTACTTTGCTTAGATAACTTGGAGAATTATTGTCACAATCGTTAATGAGCTTTTTTAGTATGGTGTATGAATTTGGCATATGAAAAATTGTTTTTAGTAGGTCACATCATAAAAATCTAGACTATCTTAAAAGTACCAAACTTTAAAAGCTATTTTTTTGGAGGGATAAAGAGGCACATAACTCTCTAACATAATGTTTCATGTCTACTTTCATGTATGTTTTACAGTATTAGTAAAGTATACAGGATGTTCAGTAGCAAGTAATAGGATATATGTTGAACTAATATCCCTGCTGGTCACATGAATAAAAATCATTGTGTGCCTCTCTTATTTTCAACTCTTTTTTTCAGCAATGGATCAAGAATCCAGCAAGGCTGCCTGGCCCAAACCAGCAGGAGGGTATCAGACAATCACAGGCAGGAGATACGGAAGAAGACATGCCTACGTCAGTTTTAAACCGTGTATGACCAGGCACGAAAGAAGTTTAGGTCGAGCTGGTGATGACTACGAAGTGTTGGAACTAGATGATGTTCCAAAGGAAAATTCCACAGGTGTGCGACATGGAATTACATAAGAGCTGTTAGTAGCATGTAGGAATTGATCTTGCAATATTTGAAATTGTGTGTGAGCTTTATGTGTCTATGAGTACAATCGTGTACATTTCCTATCAAGAAATTCAGTTTTGATACTTTAATTGAATTTGATATTAATACTATATACATTTAAACCTAGGAGAAAATAGAATACAGCCAGTTGTTAAAATATAATTATACTGCCTTGGCAGTGATTACCTTCTCACATCCTTCGGCCAGTGGAAATCTTCATCTCTCAATCAAAAAAATTTGCAGTGTGAGCTGAATATATTTTTCTTGCATATTATGTTGAATAGCTTTTTTGTTTTAATTGTAGCCCCAAATAATTTAGCTTGGCTAATTTGATTTTTTTTAAATCATTTTATGAGATACAAATATCAAGTAATAGTTATTTAATTAAAATTTCTTAATATTCAGTGGTTTGAGAAAGTATTTTGCATATACCCATGTACTATAATTGTACATTTTGGGGCTGGAGTGTGGTCTTCTTATTCTGAGTAAATTTGATAATTCTACATTATTTTTACTGTCATTTATAAACAAGAGTCAAAATTATTAGCTGATAAGTTCATTCTGTTAAAGTAGCCTTTCTGTGATTTGACAAGACTGATCCTTAGTTATTTCTAACTTACAAATTTTTATTACAATAATTCTCAGATACCTTCATTTTTTATTATTACAATGGTAGTCATAAAAGGTAGTCAAGCTTAAAAGTGATTTGTAGAAATGATTTTATTCTTGCCTCAAGATTGTAACAAACGATGGCAGAGAAATTCAGCATGTTGTCCTTTTTTTTGTTTTGTAATCATAGCTATCACATATCTAAAGTTAACACATTATTATAGATGTATTATAAAAAAATCCATTTGGGGGATACAAATCTAATATTATATATCTGGAGACTGAGATATAATCTTCTGAATTGACATCGAACCAATAGAGTTTCATTTCTGTTAGATCTATAGCCTATTCTTTTATCTATCAAAAGTACTGTTGAAGTTTTTTTACCTGCATGTAATAAAAGAAGTTAAGTTTGAATTGTGTGCCCCAGCAGCTGGTAGGGCAGATTGGTTACCCTGTGACTTGACTTATGCCTCTCATTGTGTAGTTTCTCACTAACCTCTCCTTTTAATATCCTATACAGAATGTTTTAGGTATAAGGATTTACATGGAAAACTTCCAAAGACATCTGATGGAGAGGTTACTGAGGGGCTACACAATGGCATAAATCATCTCGTAGGGTAACCAGGGTGCCCTCTCAGTTAAGGTAGGGAGAACAGAAGTCCTGCCGGAGAAACTCACTTGTATTCAAGTGGGTAATAATTGGCATAATTTCTACTTGAATAGTCATTATTAAATAAAATTATATCTAATGTCTCCAAATATGTTTTCTTTGTTCTCTATGAAGGTTCCAGTCCATTGGATCAAGTTCATTCTTCTTTACCCAATGACCCTTTATTTGAAAAAAGTGAAACTGAAGTTCCCATTTGTGATACAACATTGAATGAAACCATTGAGAGCAGTCCATCCTTCGCTGCAGTGCATCATAGTGAGGAGGGCAGGGAGACTTTAGGAAGCAGTACCGATCTTCATAATCACTCTGAGGGAGAATATACTCCAGAAGTTTGCAGTGCTTCAAGTGTACAGAATGGAATTTCACTGGTTCAGACGGACTCTTACGATCCAAACGGCCCACATGGAGAAGCCAATGACCGTCTTCAGCTTTCTGCAGAGGTTGTGGAAGGTGGTGGATATCAGGAAACATTGGGCAATACAATATTTGAGTTGGCAAATGGAGAGGTAGAGGCATACACTGCTCTTTCACCACCAGTTCCCGCTTTCAACTGTGAAATAAGAGATGAATTTGAAGAGTTAGATTCAGCACCGTTAGTCAAAAGTTCTGCTGCTGATCCTGAGTTTGTCAGTCAGAACAATCAAGAATTTCAGAGGTCCTCTTCTGAAGATGAAGTTGTTAGAGAGAAACAACAAAATAGTACTAGCCAGGAGAGTCAGAGAGAAAGTGCAGCTGAAGATGCAGCATGTGCCCCTGGGCATGTCTGCCGTGAACAAAATACTAGTGAGAAGAACAAGAACCAGGGAAGTTTTCCTGAGCAGGTAGTGAGGCCCAAAGTTAGAAAACTGATAAGCTCAAGCCAGGTGGACCAAGAAACAGGTTTTAATAGGCATGAGGCTAAACAAAGAAGTGTTCAGAGATGGAGGGAGGCTTTGGAAGTTGAGGAAAATGGCTCAGATGACCTCTTAATAAAATGTGATGACTATGATGGAGAACATGACTGCATGTTCTTGGATCCACCTTATTCAAGAGTGACTCGTAGAGAAACAGAACATAACCAAGTCACAGCAGAAAGTGGGGCCACCGCGGGAAGGCAAGAAGTCGTGGATAACACCTTCTGGAATGGCTGTGGAGATTATTACCAACTGTACGACAAAGATGAGATTAGGTAAGATTTCATGCAGTACCTGGTCGGATTGTGTAGTCAGCACAGCAGTTTATTTCTAGTAACCGTCATGTTTGGTGCCAGGTCGGGGAATTAGGTATACTGACTTACCAGATATTCTGATTTTCTGGGTGCTAAACACATGTGCAAATTCCTGGTTTGTTTTTTACAGAAACTTTCTTGGAGGCATTTCAGGAGTGATAGAAGTTGTAAGTTCAGACAATGATTATTAGTTATTACAAAAAAATAGAAATACTATGTATGTCAACTCGTACTTCAGTTAATAAAATGCTGCAACGTTTATTGTAATTAAAAGGTAAACATTTTTTTTTTCTAAAAAGGTAAACATTTATTCTTTTTTTTTTAAAGATTCTGTGTTAATCCATCTTGGGCTTAAAAAGTGATTAAGAGGGCAGCCTGGGTGGCTCAGTGGTTTAGCGCCACCTTTGGCACAGGGTGTGATCCCGGAGACCTGGGATTGAGTCCCACGTCGGGCTCCCTGCATGGAGCCTGCTTCTCCCTCTGCCTGTCTCTGCCTCTCTCCTCTCTTTGTCTCTCATGAATAAATAAAATCTTAAAGTGATTAAGATCACAGAAAATTTTTATAATATTGTATTAACTCTGCTAGTATTTGTTAATGTCCCCTGTTTCTCTGTTCTTGTTGCTCTTTTTTATCACTAGGTTTATTTTTTACCTGTTTTTATGTAGTGTTTGGTTGTTGGTCACAGCTCAGTGTGGTGCATATTATCATTTCCCCCATTTATAGACATGGAAACTGAGGCACAGGAGAGTTAACTTCACAAGGTAACAAAGCTAGTAAATTTTGGAGCTGGAATTTGCATTTCTGTTATTGCCCAATCCAAATATACTGTTTTCAAGAGAACATAACAACTTTTTTTTTCTGTTCTTTTTCTTTCTTTCTTTCTTTCTTTTTTTTTTTTTAAGAGGGGAAGAGAGAGACCGAGCATGATTGGGGCAAGGGACTAAAGGAACTAGAGAGGGAAGGTCCAGAGTAGGAAGGGGAAGGAATCTTAGGGGCAGGCTCCATGCCCAGCACAGAGCTGGATGTGGGGCTTGATATCACCACTCTGAGATCATGACCTGAGCCAAAATCAGAATCAGACACTTAACCAACTAAGTTACCAGGTGCCCAACAATTTTTCTTAGAATAAGCATGCTGGTTTCTAGTATATAATCTTCCCCGCCCCCAACACTGTAAGATTATAGAATGAAGAGAAATGGAAAAAATTTCTTTAACCAGAAAGTACTACAAAGGAAGACAGTTTTCCTTCTGAGTATGAATATATTTTGTATATTTCATGCCATAAAGTTAATAAAATATATTTGATTTTCTTTGGACATATGGTTATAAAGCTTCTATAATACAATGTAAATAACTTAAACAGTTGAAATATAGTTTCTTTTACTATCTTGAAGTTTATAAACTTCAGGGATGGGGGATCCCTGGGTGGCTCAGCAGTTTAGTGCCTGCCTTCGGCCCAGGGCGTGATCCTGGGGTCTCGGGATCGAGTCCCACATCGGGCTCCCTGCATGGAGCCTGCCTGTGTCTCTTTCTGTCTCTCTTTCTCTCTCTCTCTCTTTGTGTCACTCTCATGAATAAATAAAATCTTAAAAAATAAAATTCAAGAGCTAGCAGACAATATTTATATAACCTGTTTTTTAAGCTTAAGGGTAAAATTAGTTAAGAACTTTTGCCTAACCTATTTCTGTTTTTTTAGGTTGGGTCCACAATCTTTTATGTAAAATCCGCAGACTTCTTAAAATGGAAATTGACGGCAAAACCTGAGTTGCTTGTTAGCTTGCTTGATGCAGATCTGGATCAGAGCTGACATGGGCCTTTGTTTGAAGCATTCCTAACATTTTGCTGCAGAAATATGAAAGTGTTTGATTACTGAGTTTTTTTGGCTTACTTCTAAATCTCAGGGGGAAAATCTGAATTCCAAACATACTCAGTGCTAAGGTTTTTGGATTGGATTGTGAATTTTCATTATACCTCTAGCTTACTATTAAAAAAAAAAATCAACTTAATACTCTTAAATAACTTACCTCTTTGAAAGTGTGAGAGTGTTGCATTTTTCCTTAAGTGATATGTCAATATTCTAAACAATGATAGGATATTTTACAAATAGAATATATAGAGGAGGGAACACAGTAAACAGAAACTTTTTTTCTTTCACTTTAAAGTAATATATTGATTTATAAAACCTGAAGTTGGGCTGTGCTTAAATGATGGAACTAATTTTGAAGCAGTCATTAAGACACATTGAAATGGCCAGAAACAGGGTTTTTGTTTGTTTGTTTGTTTGCTTGTTTAAGACTACCATCATGGGATCCCTGGGTGGCACAGCGGTTTGGCGCCTGCCTTTGGCCCAGGGCGCGATCCTGGAGACCCGGGATCGAATCCCACGTCGGGCTCCCGGTGCATGGAGCCTGCTTCTCCCTCTGCCTGTGTCTCTGCCTCTCTCTCTATCTCTCTGTGACTATCATAAATAAATAAAAAAAAAAAAATTAAAAAAAAAAAAGACTACCATCACAGAATAAGTTCTCAAGGAAGACGGTTTTACCTAGAATTCCACTCACATTTGCATCTGTTGATAGTATTGAGATAGGTTTAGGACTGCACTGCAATAGTCTGGACAGTTTGAGTAATTGTTTCTGTGCTACTGTTTCTAGTTCCTCTACCTTCAACTCCCTGCAAAGGATCACAATTGCCAGAATGTTTTTTAATATGCTGTCAGAAAAAGGTTGAAATTTAATAACCATACATTCACACTTAATTTCATTTTTATCTCTTGTTCATCTACTTGATGTTTTACTATAGTCCTGCTTAATTCTGATAATAGCAGGTTGGAGAAATGGGGAAACAGTTCCTCTACAATAAGTGTCTTGATAAAGTATAAATACCCTTTGCCTTGAGTCTTTGAGGTTCTTTTTGGTTTTCCTTTGCTTTATAAAACTTAAAGATGCTATACTTGAAAATTTTTCTCGTCACGTTTGTATTATAATAGCTACAAATAGAACCGTCATGTCCAGAACTTAAACTAAAACCTCGGTGACATTTTTAGTTATAGGAATTTTGGCCACTTTTAAAAAATATAATTCAAAAAAATATATAGTTAATATATATACTTTAAAAGTGAAAAGTATTTGAATGAATGCCTGATCCGTTTCCTCCCTGAAAACTTTTAAATGATCACTTAATCGTATCTGAAACTTTACACTCTATGGAATAAGCATTGCAGTTGGTAGGATTGCTCTGAGCTGTTTGACGGGAACTGAACACCACCTTATTAAATTAGAATTGCGAGGGGAATTTAATAGGCAGTATGTAATTACCAGACTTGGAATTAGACCAAAGAGCTAAGGTTAACATACCGCTCTTTGGAAATACACCCTGAGAGCTTTAATAACTGAGGACAAGATCTTGAGTTTAAAAGAACCTTTAACCATGCCAGCACATTTTAACCTTGGGCCTAACTGGAGGAAGAGATATGCCATCCACTGAGTGCTTCTTAGAGCACTTGAGGTTTCCTTCAGAGTTTTTTTTCTGTCCCTAAGCCTTGACATTGCTTAAAATTTAAAGGTAAAAAAGTCCTTACCTAAGATAAAAATGTCGGGACACCTTTTTTGTTATTCATGATTTTGGGAAAATAAAAGGAATATCAGCTATTAGTTGATTTCAGTTTGATATATTCAAAAAGGATTTATTGAAATCCTCCTGTCAGACTTCTCCCAGGTACTCTGCAAATGCAGATAATAATGATTCCTGTTCTCTTGGTGTTCACCAGGCTTTTGAGGAAGTTAAGACCTATAGTTAATTATCATGAGGCTAAATTAAGCTTCTTTCCTCTTCTCTATAAATTAGCTAAGAGCCAAGCAGGAGCTTCTCTGATATCCCTGTATCCCAACAAATAAAGCATCTATGAGCAGCCAGCAAAGATCCTAAAGCATATGCTGTAACATTTGAGCAAATCTTTTTATCTTGTTTCCAAATTCATAGAAGTTTAGAAGGAGTAAATTAGGGATAAAGAGTTTTGTTCCTTAGACATGCTAGGGAGTTACAGATTACTGTTTTCTGATACTTAGGGAAAAGACCAGAAAGTTGTAAAAGGCAGGTGCAATTCAGAACCATCTGGGCCTTATTTACTAAATTAAGCACCTTATAGATTTGAATAACTACCATTTGTATCACTATGTTACAACATAGTTTGTTGTTGATAGTGCTAAAATGTCCCAGACTGCTTAGATTAGACTTACTATACTGTCTGAAAATGCAGTAATAACTGTCTGTCTGAAAATGCAGTAATAACTGTCTGAAAATGATATGTCAACATAATTTCCATCCAGAGTATTTTCAATAAAATTCAGAAAGTATTTTTGATCCTCAGCTAGTCAGATAACAAAATTATCCAGATTTTCAGTTTTTCTAGGCTCATAGTAGTTCAGTTTTTATGGATGTGGTAAATGCCAGGGAAGACTAACAAAACAGTTTGTTGGGGAATTTAAGGAATAAGGGGTTGCTTTTGGATCCTTTTACATCTTATTTCTATCTAAGATTTGTACTACACAAAGTATCTTATCTAGAAATCATATTAATTTTATTCTATATGTGAAAAAAGTGTTTTTGGTTCACAATTGAATGTGAAAATGTAACATTTAAGTTAATAGTTGTCTGCTGTTGAATATAGCTGTTAATTTTAACGGGAGACAATACTTAAAAGACCATATGAAAATCAAAGTGGTCCTTAGTTTTTATTTTGAGAATTTAAAACATTTAACTCATTGCCTTTTATATTCAAGGGCAAATGGGTCCTCACTATTCTGTGATCTTTTTTAAAATTTTTAAAAAGATTTTACTTATTTATTTACTAGAGACACACAGAGAGAGGCAGAGACACACACAGGCAGAGAGAGAAGCAGGCTCCCTGCAGGGAGCCTGAGGCGGGACTTGATCCCAGGACCCTGGGATCATGACCTGAGTCCCCAGGCGCCCCTCTGTGATCATTTTGTGTCCTATTTGTTCTGTTGGTTATTCTACTTGAAAAGTTATTTTTAAATCTTTTCTCACTCTACTTTAAGTTCCATACACTCCTATCACTGTTAGGAGAGAACTTTGTTTCTTGCTTTCCTGGGGTAGTAAAATAATTAAATCTGAGCTTGTTTTCCTGTTCACCATTGCAGCATGTTAGTATCCTTTCCTGTTTTTAATTTTTTCTTCAGTGAAGAGAGATGACTCGTCCATTCTGTGTCTATAGTTATATCTTACACCTGACTTTATTATTCTTATACCAGAATTGCTTCTGTCCACCTCATTCTGTATTTTTCTAAATCCTGAGGGGAAATCTTCACTTGATCTTGCTTTTCCTTTAACAACTGGCCTGTTTGTCTTCTCTTCCATTGCTGAATTTTCAAAATAAGTTTTCCATACCCACTGTTTCTATTCCTGCAGTCTGTACTTTTAAAGGCCTTGAAACTTACAGTACTATTTCTCTATTCTCTGATGTTAGCAGTAACCTCCTCCTTCTCACAGCCAGTTGACTTGCCTTGGTACCCGTGTTTTTTTACTTGAGTGCTACTGTTGAGCACTCAAGTTTGTTCACTCTCTATAATTTCTCTTCCATTGACCTATATTTGTTTTTTTTTTTTGCGGAGTCTTCTCTGAAGGATCCTCTCAAGGATCTACAGACTTTTGAGAAAGGATGTCCAGATAGTAAATACTTTAGCCTTTGTGGACCAAAAGGCAAAATCAAGGATATTCTATAGGTACTTAAATAACCATTTAAAAATGCAAAAAAAGAGAAAAAAGCCAACCCCCAAAACAAACAAAAAGACATTCTTAGCTTCCAGACCACTAAAGGACAGGTGGCCAGATTTGGCTCATGGGTGAGGACATAGTTTGCTGACCACTGGTGGAAAGAGAGACTAAGGCTGAAGTGCCTTTGGTGACCAGGAGGCTGATCTTGCCATTCAGTAAGACAAACCAAGGATTCAGAGTAGATTTTCTTCAGTAGAGAAAAGAGGAAAATGATAGTGTGCTGGTTGGAAATCCAGTTGAAACTAAGCATACAACTTACATAATAAAGTAATTATCACCTTTATTAAATGCTTAGCATTTTCCAAAAATTGTTCTAAATGTTTATCTACAGTATTCACTTAAACATCTCCATAAACTTGAAAAGGAAATATGGTATTTGAGTAAAAAAAAAAAAAAGTTGTTAAAATATTTGCTAACAGTTATTGAGGGCTTACTATTTATCTGGCACTATTAAAATATTTTTTATATATAAATGCATTGACTTCTCAAATGAACTCAGTTATTAGATACTGTTACTAAATTCACCTGATGTGTGAAGTGATAAAGGCACAGAAACGTGAACGTGAAGTACCTTTTTCACGACTAATAATTGGTGGATTCAAATCCAGGCAGACTGACTCCAGAACCTGTGTTCTTAACTACTGTTCTCTAAGAACAATATTAATGTATGACTGTGGCAAAAACTGTGAGGGCAGTAGGCATGAGACTAAATTAAGCTTCTTTCCTTTTCTCTATATATTGGCTTAATTCTGTGAAATACTGCGTTAGTTAAAAAAAAGTGAAGGATTTTGGAGTAATATTATGTATGTACTATTTGATGGAAGTTGTAGCAATAGCGGTATTTAGAATGCATCTTTTGAAAGGTGACTTGTGGGACTGAGATTAAATTTAGGGACACCAGTTAATAATTGATTGTCTAAGTATAGATTTGGAGAATAATATTGGAGCCAGGGTTTTTAGAAATGGAGAGAAAGGAGACATTTTACAGAAAGAATGTTTAAAAGAATTAAACATAGGAGTTTGTGAGGAGTCAAAGATACATGAATTTTGGCTTGAGAACAGGAAAATACTATTAGATAGAAAAATCAAGAAGAGACTTGTCTGTCAGATAAGTTTTGTTTTATAATTTTTGAAAAAGATTATGAAAATCTAAAACTTATTGGAGGGCAGTTAGTGATTATGAAAGCTAAATGGTCAAGGCCAGGGATATATATTTAAAAGTTACCAACTTAGAGGTGAGGGTGATATATAATGAGTAATGATACAGGCCAACAATCTGCAGATTTTTTCCCTAAAGGGCCAAATAGTATTTTAGTATTTTACTAAGAAGCTGAATTAAAGATAAACTTGTAAAAAAAAGTTTTTAATTCAGAGGCCATAAAAAAAAAGTAGAAGGTCCACATTTGGCAGAAAGGCTGAGTTTACCAATCTGTGATATAGGCTTCTTAAATATATTGACTACTGATCATAGGCATTCTTTTTATATTAAAATTTGGAGATAGTCCATCAATTATTTCATTAAGTAAAAAAAATTCAGAAGTTTTTACGTATTATTTTCCTGAACAGGATCATAACAATGTTTAAAATACAGGGTTTTCTTTTAAGTAAGTAAAGTTGCCATAAGTTAATAAGGGAATCTTAGCCTAATTGTTAAAGACATACCAAAATTGGAGCTGGTAATTTAGCTTTGAATTTGAGAGGCTTCATAGTCAAGGAAATGCAGGTCAAGGAAATGCAGTTCAAGAAGTCTTTTAAAACTATTTTCTGTGTTAGATTTTTACATGGGCACAAGTCAAGAAGTGATTTGCTTCACCTTAGATTATTTTGGGGGTTACAGAAAATTTTACAAAATAAAAGCAATTTGGGTCCTATCCAACTGAAGGAATACTTGCTATACCAGAACTATATAGCATTCCTTCTCCGGAATGTTTGTGCCCCTGCTGCCTCTCATTTACTGAAAATTGGAAGTTGATTTTATTATTTTTACTTCTAATTTCTCAGAGCTTACATTAGTGCTATTCTTTCTTAGTAGCATCTTGATCTCTTGGATTCATCAGGAACTTACTAGTCTAGTTAATATATCATTAATAATATGACCATTAGTAATACAGCATCATAAAGAAAAGTTATTTTTCACTAATTATCACGTCCTTCAGAAACAAACTAAAATTTATTAATTTTTTTGTTTCTCAAAAATCATAGCAAGAGAAATCTTTAAGGGGATTCTTAACCAGAATGGTTGATACAGTTGGAGGGGGTATTTAAGATTTATTCTCACCATCAATATGTAATATTTTAACTTTGTTGTGGTACAAGATGACTGTCTTTAAAAGTAATTAAATGTAACCGAATTAACTAAAAAATATAACCAAAAGTCATTTTCTGAGGTTTTTCATTAACCTTTTTATCATACCTTTTGGTTCCTTATCTAAATATTCTCTTAGCTGAAATTTATTTTGTATTCACAGTCCAACCAAAGGACTTTAGTAAAGATTTGTCAGTGCAGTTTTTTATGAATTTGAATCTCCTTCCATTTTAAAGTCTTTTGTAAAAGAGGAAGTAAAAAAATCGTTAAGCTTTTAAAATATAATAGTGAAAATTTTTTATTCATAGAGGGTATGTCCCCAGTTGTCAGTATGTAATTAGAAAGTTGTCTTAGGGGGATCCCTGGGTGGCGCAGTGGTTTGGCGCTTGCTTTTGGCCCAGGGCGCGATCCTGGAGACCCGGGATCGAATCCCACGTCGGGCTCCCGGTGCATGGAGCCTGCTTCTCCCTCTGCCTGTGTCTCTGCCTCTCTCTCTCTCTCTCTCTCTCTGTGACTATCATAAATAAATAAAAATTAAAAAAAAAAAAAGTAAGTTGTCTTAGTTGGGTCAGATGAGTAATAAATCTATTATTTATTTCAGATAGCATTTAATTTATGATTACCAAGTTATATTTAAAATTTTTATTTAGAAATAGGTCTAAAAAAATAAACCTATATCTAACCACTATGGAATTACTTCAGTGAAGAAAATAATAAATTGATAAATCTATAACTTGGCCGTATGCTATATTCATTTGAAAAAGTTACATTCTGCTGAATGTATTTCTCTATTTTAAATTTTTTTAAAATGGATTTGGCACCTGATTTATAAGCATGTGTGGGATCAGTCATCCACTGTCTACTATGATGCATTTGTCCAAATGACAAATGCACAAATAGTGACAGTTATTGTATTTCTGTCCTGAATTTGCAGTTCAGAATGCAGTGATGGAGAATGGTCTGCTTCTTTGCCTCATCGGTTTTCTGGTACGGAAAAAGATCAGTCATCAAGTGATGAAAGCTGGGAGACTTTGCCAGGAAAAGATGAAAATGAACCTGAACTACAGAGTGATAGCAGTGGTCCTGAAGAAGAAAACCAAGAACTGTCTCTACAGGAAGGGTATGTTTAACAGTGAGATTTATTATTTGTATGTGTATTGCCCAAGGATGGCATACATCACATTCAGATGTTGGGTATGCTGTTAATTGCATGTATAAGCATAAGCCTTATGTAGGACCAGTAAGTCCTACTGATTTTTTAAATTATGATTTTGGTATTTTACAAAGCACAATAAAATTAAAAATTCTAGTAATTTCATTATCTTCTATTGAGATACAGTATGTATTTCCACTTCACATTAAAGAAAACTTGGGCATTTAAAATATTATTTTGAAAAAATAAAAATAAAATAAATAAGATTATTTTGGTTGAGTTAGGTGTGAGTGGATTAGGGCTGCTAGTCCTGTACAACAGGGATGATGGCAAGAGGGAAGGGGCAGCCTGGAGGGAAATTAGTGATGTATTCATAGAAATTGAGAAAGTTGCAAAAGTTGAAGTTTTAATATTTCTGCCTAATTGCATAAGATGGTATCTCTGAAATCAGTGATTGCTGGTAAACACCTTTATCTTTTCCCTACTTTAATGGGGATGCTCTAGTACAGGGTTGTTAAACTTACGCTGTGAAGGGCTGGATAATAAGTATTTTCAACTTTGTGTCCCTGTCTCCATTGCAGCTACTCAACCGTCGTAGTATAAAAGTGGCCATGCACAATATGTAAATGAATGGGTGTGGCTGTCTTCCAACAAAATTTTATTTATAAAAACAGGTAGCAGGCTGGAAATAACCCATGGGCCATGGTTTATAACCTGGCTCTAATATTTCCTAAGTAAGAATGATTCTGACTTCTGGGTTGTTTTTTATACACACATACACACACACACACTTTTTTCTTCTAAATCACACTAAAGAAATATGCTGCTGTTGTTTTTATAGGTTTCTAGCAAGATGTCTGTTAAATTTTATTATAGTTTTTTTTAGCATCAGTTGAAATGATCTTAGTGATTTTTCACCTTTGACCTAATGATCATGAGGAATTATTTTGTTACTAAGTTCCTGAATAGTCAGTTGCCCTTACTTCTTGAAATAAATATGATGGTCATGGTTTGTTGTTGTTTTAATGAGCTGCTGGATTCTGTTTGCTGATATTTGACATAGGATTTTTATGTCGAGATGCATAAGTGTGATTGTCTCTTTGTCTAGATAACAGTGTGATAATTGCTTTGTTAAAACAATCTGTATACTTTTTTTTAACCCCTTGATGTTTAGCTTATTTATTTTTTCAAACATTTAAATATTTTACTTAAATAGCTTATTCTTTTAAAGGTTGCTAGTATTTTCTTGTGAAACCTAGGTTTGTATTTTATTGTGAGTTAGTATCTGTTAATTTAAATTTTTTTTCTGATAATTGGTGGGTTCTAATTTTTAGTCTCTAATGGAATCTATTTTGGTAGATTTGGTTTTCTTAATTCTTTCAGCTTGGACTAACATTAAAATTTGAACTTCGCAAAAGGTACAAATTTCCAGCTTGAGAGTAATTCTGTAAGGAATAAAATATATTAGAGAATCTGTAAAGAAAGAAATTTGCAAGCATAATTGGTTTTGACAGTGATTGAAAATGGTGGTTTTTTTCTCCTTCTGATTTTATGTTTGATCTTCTTGAATCACTATTAGTTTACTAAGTAGTATTGAGCTGAGATCTAAAAGATAATTCATGATTGAGGAAGAGCTTTTTGGGCAAAAGGAAAGATAGTAAGAGCAGAGGTACTATAAAAAGCAAAGGGCTTGATATGCATAAAGGTAGTGGGGCTGAAGGGAATGAGTGAACAGAAGAGTGGTAGGAGATGAAGTGGGCAGGTAGGTACCAAACTATGCAGGATATATAGCATCTGGGATTTATTTATAGAACAATGAGATTGTGAGTGGAAAGATCTGATATTTATTTATTTATTTATTTATTTATTTATATTTATTTTTTTTAAAGTTTTACTGACTGGTTTGAGAGAGGGGGTAGCGGGAGCAGGGGCGAAGGGCATAGGAAGGAGGAAGAAGCAGACTCCCCACTGAACAGGGAGCCTAATGGAGGGCTTGATCCCAGGACCCTGAGATCATGACCTGAACTGAAGACAACAGACGCTTAGCCTGCTGAGCTGCCCAGGTGCCCCAATCTGACAGAAACTTAAAAGACCACTCTAGTTGCTTTGTTCCAAAGATTGAATTAGATTAGAAAGGTATTTAAGTACAAAAGAGAGAAGAAAGTTGGACTAGGCTGTTGGACTAGGGGTGGTGAGGATTAAAAAAAGTAAACAGGGCAGCCCAGGTGGCTCAGTGGTTTAGCGCTGCATTCATCCCAGGGTGGGATCCTGGAGACCCAGGATCCAGTCCCATGTCGGGCTCCCTGCAAGGGGCGTGCTGCTCCTCCCTCTGCCTGTGTCTCTGCCTCTCTTTCTCTTTCTCTCTGTGTCTCTCATGAAAAAATATATGAAATCTTTAAAAAAAAAAACAGGTTTAAGAATATCTTTGAGTTATAAATAGTAGAAGGGATTGAGTGTGAGATGAGGGAGAGTGAGGAATCAATGATGGTTGGGTTTTTTGGTTTGAGCATTGGGTAGTTGTTATTGTCATTGACCTAGATGGGACGGTCTGAGGAGAAGAATGGAAAGTACAAACTCTTTCTAGAATTTTTAAGTGCCTATTAGACTGTGTAATACAGGTGGTAAATAGATGCATAGATATTTAATTTTTAAGTTTTAAGGGAAATGTCCCTGATTGTAGGTTGATAATAGAGATATATGGGTAGCAACAGAGAAACATATGTGGAAGTTATCAGTTACTTGGGTTGATACCATATAATAATAAAGCTCCATAATTTGTTTTCAAAAGATAAAAGTGAGGGGGGATGGGGACAGAACTAAAGTACTAGACAGCAATAGTATTTAAGTTGAAAGAGGGGACACCAAAGTGGAAAGATACTGTTCAGGAGAGGGTTCAAAGTTAACTTTGGACTTAAGTTAAATTTGTATGGTAAAATTTCAAGGGTAACCACCAAAAGAATATAGAGTTATATGTACTGGAAACCTGTAGATAAGAAAAATTAAGACATGGAAAAAGAATATTTAAAGTCAATCCAAATAGAAGTAAAGAAAGGGAGAAAATTATTAAAAAGGAGGAAAGAAAGAGATTGGTAAAAGTAAAATGGAACAAGTGCTGCAATAAATATAAATTGCCTCCTAATCTCTGCTTGTAAAAGACAAAGCTTCAATCAGTTTGATTTTTTTAACTTAAATGCTTTTTATAAAAGATACACTTAAAGCTTATGTATACAGACAGACTGAAAGTAAAAGGATAGTTAATGATACTTTAGGCAAATACTAACCAAAAATGGAACAGTTAAATTAATATTAGCAAAGTAGATTTAAAGATAAAAAAGCATTATTGGATAGCATGAGAGGTCATTATGTTACAAGTCTAGTTTATCAGTAAAATGCAGCAGCTTTAAGCTTGAATATACCTAATAAAATAAAATAAGCAAATCAAAATTTAACCAAACCAGAGAATAGTGACAAATTTACTGTCATATTGGGAGATTTTAAAATGTCTTTCTCAATTACCTATAATTCATGGATATAAGAAATTCATCTGTCTTTAGCAGATTTGAGCAACTCATGTAAGCATGGTTTAATGAACACCCCACCCTATGGAATAAACACACACACACACACACAAAAACTAAGAATGAACTAGGCTACAAATCACAGATACACATATTTCAAAGATTCAGTATCCTGCAGACTATATTCTCTGACCACAATGTAATTAACTTAGAAATAAAAAACAAATCTAAAAGTTTTAAAAATCTATACATTTTTATATTGTTCATCCTTATAAATAACCAGTAGGACAAAAAAAAAAAAAAAAAGAAATTATAACCAAAGTCTAAAATGCTCTCTACTTACTGATAATGCGAATACTACTACAATTAAAATTTGAGGGATGCAGTGAAATTCAAAAAGGGAAATTTATCTTAATAAATAAATAAATAAAGTTATAAAAGAAGAAAACCTGAACATGGAGAAACTGTGCATTTAACTTAAAATAGAAAAGGACTATTAAAATAAAGAAAATAAGGAAATTCAGAATTAGAGTTAGGAAAGACAAAAGCAAAACTCAGTATGATTGAAAACATGATAGAAACGGTCAAAGAAATTAGAAGGTGATATTTTGAAAAGATTAAGAAAAATAGACAATCCACTTAGTGAACAAAAGAAATAAAGACAAGGCACAATACTGAAATAAAAAAGCCACAGTACAATAAAAACTGGATAGGGTAAAAAGAGTACTGTGAACTTTTTGCCAGTAAATTTGAAAACTTAGAAGAAATTGACAAATTCCTAGAAAAATGTCATTCACCAAAACTCATTGGAAGCCTGAATAATATTGTAAGTATTGCAGATATATAATCAGTAGTTTAAAATCTTACTGTAGAGAAAACAACTAATCCAGATGGTTTTATTTTTTATTTTTTTAAAGATTTTATTATTCATGAGAAATACAGAGAGAGAGAGAGAGAGAAGCAGGCTCCATACAGGGAGTCTGATGTGGGACTCGATCCTGGGTCTCCAGGATCAGGCCCTGGGCCAAAGGCAGGCGCCAAACTGCTGAGCCACCCAGGGATCCCTCCAGATGGTTTTAGAACTAAATTCTCCTAAACTAAACTTTCAAGGATCATGTCACTCCACTCTTCAAGAGAATAGAAAAAGAACTATTTCTCCAAATCATCCTACAAGGCCAGTTTAACCCTGATACTGAAAGAGTATGTGAAGGAAAACATTTATTAAATACATATCAAAATCTCAAACAGTACTGGAAATCTGAATATGTAAGTACATATTTTTTGAAGATAAAACTCAATTTCCAATCTGATTTTATTCCAGAAATGTAAAGGTGTTTTAATATAGTCATTCACCAGCTTTTAACATTTAAGTGTCATTCACCAGCTTAACAGAATGCAGGAGAAAATTCATATGATAGATTCTGTAAATACAAGAAAAAAATCACTTATTAATGTTCAATACCTCAACATGGTAAACACTCAGAAACTAGGATCAGAACAGAATTTCTTTGACCCAATAAAAGGTATCTACAAAAAACATCATTTTTAATAACAAAGCATTAAAAAAATCCTCCTCTTAAAAATCAAGAGTAAGGGCAGCCTGGGTGGCTCAGCGGTTTAGCGCCACCTTCAGCCCAGGGCGTGATCCTGGAGACCCGGGATCGAGTCCCACATCAGGCTCTCTTCGTGGAGCCTGCTTCTCCCTCTGCCTGTGTCTTTGCCTCTCTCTCTCTCTCTCTCTCTCTCTCTCTCTCTCTCTCTCTCTCTGTGTCACTCATGAATAGATGAATAAAATCTTTAAAAAAAAAAATCAAATCAAATCAAGAGTGCACATAGCACCATTTCAACAGCCATCCATCTTTGGTGGAGGTTTTGGTGGGCATGCCTTGATGGGAAAATAATAAAGGACAAAAAGACAAAAAGAAGGGAACTGAAAATGAAAGAAACTAGTAGAAAATATTTATAGAATATAAAATGTTAATGCAGGATATAAAGAACTCCTAGAAATCAAGAAGAAAAACCATCTAATTGGAAATTGTTCAGACATTTTGTAGATAATTCACCAAAGAGGAAATATTAATGGTGAATAAAAATATCAAAAGATACTTAAATCATTAGTAATCAAGGGAGCATACATTAAGATCACAAGGAGGTAGCATTTTTTTACCCACCCATTAGGTTAGCAAACATTAGGAAATTTGACGTCAGGTGTTTTGGAGGATATGAATGCTTGTTGAGGGGTGAAGTAGGTCAGATTCACTGAAATCATGTAATAATTTTAACATTTGCATGGTAGACTATCAGCCATATCAGGTATGTATTTTAAGTGTATAAGAGAAACCTCCCCACGTGGCCCAGGAGTTATGTACAAGAATGTTCATTACAGTATTTTTCATGAAAGCTATAAAACTGGCTATTACCCAAATATTAACTAATAAGAGAAAAGTTACATGGAGTATCATACAGCTCTGGGAATGTATAAGCCACGCTTAGATGCAAAAACACAAGGGAATCTTGGAGATACAGTGCTGAATGAAAACAACTGAGGAAAAATTAATGTGTATGCTGTTTCCCAAAGCTTAAAAACAAGTTAAATATCTTAAGTATATAAAACTAGTGAAAACTTGTTTCAAAAAATGGAAATACAATAGCATCCAGATCTTTTCTCTGGGGGATGAGGCTAAGGGGATAGGATAGGTGCAGGGCACAAGGTGTATACTAGTCAGTGATAATATTCTAGTTCCTGCTTTGGGTGGTGGGTTTTATAGGTGTTCAACAGAACGTTTATAACTTAAACAGATTGTATATATTACATTTGAGGGGAAAAAAAGGAATTAAAAATGAAAGGGAATTGAAAGAGAGTAGAGACAGTCACCATACCTAATTCTTTAGAAAGGGAAGGTGCCACAGATGGATGCTGAGCCTAGGAAAATGTTGTCCTCACCCCCCAAAACCGGAAGCTGACTGTTGGCTTATAGAATGTTCCAGAGGAGAGTAACAATTACAGGAAAGATAAAATGAAACTCTTAAGATGAGAAGGGTTAGGATCCACATCTCAAGGAGAGGGCTTTTAGGAGCAGAGACTTCCATTGTACCTAGCGGGAAGGCAGTAGGTAGGTACAGGTGTAGGTAAGTAAGTCTGTAAGTTCACAGTGGGAAGGTGAGTCTCTGATGCCTTTAGTATTCTTGTTATTACTAGATACTGAGAGTGGGAAAGATAGGAAGATTGCAAAATTGAAGGAAAGAAAAAAAGGTGGGAAATAGGCTTTCACAGAGCTAGACAACAAACTTATTAGGTAAATATTGAATAATTGCTGGACAGTATTGAATGTCCATTTAAAATCAGTATTTTTGAAGTTAAAGTAGTGTATCACACGTGTGTATTTTTCTTTAAGTTTTTCCTGCTGTTTCAGTGACTCTACAAACTTTTTACATAAATACTCAAATTTTGTAATAAAAACTTAATATTTTGCCTTTCCTGTGAACACTGAATTTATTAGAATAAAGAGACAGTTCTTCAAATTAGGAAGACAGTTCTTCCATCTTTGTGACTAAATGACATGGAACAGGGTACCATTGATTTTCTAAACTATAATTCCTTTTGAAGCTTTTTTGACTTTTAATTCAAATTTTAGTTATTTTCCTTTGTACTTTAACTCCAAGATGAGGATTAAATCTGAAAAACTTGCTATACAATTAGAATTATTAAAAATGAGCCTATGCCTAAAGTTTAGCAACTAATTAATATGTGTCTTGATTTATAAAATGAAAGCCAGTTAATTAAATACCAGTTAATTAGGAATGCTTATAATGCTGTCCAGGATTTTATGAAATTTCTTATAATATAGATTATTTTATGAAAGCCTTAGCCCTTTAAAATGTTGGCATTGACCCAAAGGTTTAAATTTTGTGCTGCAAATAATGGATACTCAAATTGCTGATCAGTTAGCTAAAGGAACCACTCAGAATATAAAATCAGAGTAGTTAGTATTTTCAGAGATTTTATTTGATTTGTCTGCCTTTCATTTCTCAGAAAATTTTATGATGCATGGTTATATAATAGCATATTCTAAAACTTTTTAATGAAAATTTCTTTAAAATATTCCATATTGGCTTGGCTTATTAATATATTTTGATGATTTTAATATTGCTACTCACGTATTACTAAATTTAGTTTCTATTACTGAGGAATAGGGATCTTGAATCATTAAGGAAATATATATATTCTATATATCATAAAGGAAACATCAGTCTATGTATCTGAAACTTTGAGTTTAAGTGTAGCCTGTGGTCAAGAGATTAGATGATGCTGATGGACTTCTAGGATTTTCACTGGGAGTAGTAGCTTGTGGGGATGCGTCATGAAGCATTTTCAGCTTCCTCTCGTGGCAGCAGCATTCATTTCCTCCAGGCTCTGCTGGAAACGCTCAGAAGGAAAGGACAAATCGGCAGTTTCCCTTCCCAGTTGAAATACTTGCGAATTTAGTGGTGGTTGTGGTAGGCACATGCTTCCACATCTTCCATCTCCTGGAACCCTTTTCAGAATTGACCATTTGGAGACAGATTAGACAATATGTCTTTTTAAATCTTGTAAATTACTGTATAACTTGATAATGGCATTTTGTTAATTTTTGAATTACCAAAATGAAATGACACTGAATGTATAAGTTTTTGTGAATGTGTTACATATGGTATGTCTGGCGTGTGTGTAAATGTGTATGTATAAGGAGAGAGAGAAGACTGAGATGTTGCTTTAAATATTTTCAAGGTTTTTGAAGCTTTGAAACTTACATAATATGCTTACATTCCCGTGGGGGTATATGTTTCTTTTGTTAGCTCAGAAAATGAAAGATACTTTTGATTCTATTAAGAATCTTTCTTTTTTCTTTCTTTTCTTTTCTTTTCTTTTCTTTTCTTTTCTTTTCTTTCTTTCTTTCTTTTCTTTCTTTTTTTTTTTTTTTTTTATAAAGATTTTATTTATTCATGAGAGACACAGAGAGAGAGGCAGAGACACAGGCAGAGGGAGAAGCAGGCTCCATGCAGGGAGCCTGATGTGGGACTCGATCCTGGGTCTCCGGGATCAAGCCCTGGGCCGAAGGCAGGAGCTAAACTGCTGAGCCACCCAGGGATCCCTTCTTTCTTTTTTTTAAAGAGCAATATTCCTTTTGTTACAATATCAAGCCAACTCTGGCCCAGCACAGTGCCACTCTACTAGCCTGGTAAATTTTGTGTTAAATGGTAAGAATTGATGTGAACCTTATGTAATATGTTGAAAGCATATACCATATACTCGTTATTTGCTATCTCTATGACTACATTATTATGAGTCATTAAAGACAGAATCAAATGTTTAAGCAAATACGTAGCCAAGAATTGCTTATATAGTAAAAGAATATTAATGACATGTTATAAATTATTTATATTCAGAATAACTTAATATTATTCTTCCTTGAATTAAAAAAATAAGTATTTCTTATACCGAATCATTTTCACCAATATAAACTGACTCATTTTGAATTTTATATAATAGAAAACACTTTTTATAGGAGTACGTTAGAAATAACAAAAATTTCCCCAAATTATTTTTTAAAAGATTGCTTTTCAAGGTTTTATTGTTAACATTTGCAACACAAATAGAGTATCTATTGTATGCTAAGCACTTATTGCAAAGGGGTGAAGTTACCATGAGATAGAGCGCACTGTTTGCCTTTGGAAAGCTACCAGTTTAGGAGGAAACTGGTGAGTCACCAGAAAAGTTCTAAGACAGTATGACAAGTGCTTTCATAAAAATGTAAACACAGAATTTTTGATTTTGTATTTTAAATCCATATGGGTTTCATTTTTCATTGGGCCAAGTTATGCATGAAAATATCTACCATCTTTATATATTAGATATTAAACCTTCAACAAGTTAAGCATATTTTGTTATCCTAATTTCTCTGAGTTTACTAGAGGCAATAGTAGATAATAAATTTTATAATCCTCTTATTTTAAAGTGTTGTTTAGGACCTGAGATTAAAGAAACATTTATGGATTAGGTGTAGAAGGAGATGCTATTTCCCTGCCTTTAACATGTGTTGATTCTTGTATGTGGACATCATCTACATCTCTTTCATAAATGTTTTTATCCCCAAAGTTAAATTTGCACATTAGAATGAATAATTCTTTACATAGAATTATTATTGTATAATTCTAATTATTATTCTGTAACTCTCATTCTAATTATTATTCTATAATTCTAATTCTAATTAGAACTTACATGTTACTGTATAATATTATTTCCTCTTCTTAAAATCCGAACTAAAATTCATCTTCATCAAAACTATGCTCTAATAATTAACCTCCTTTTGATATACTAAAAAGTATTTTCTGTTAAATAGAATAAATAAGAAAAGCCTACCAGTATAATTTTCTTAGTTATAAATTCACAAAGTACCTTTTGATCAGTCATTGAAGCCTTGACTTTTGTTTCTCATGTATTGTAATTCTTTTCAGTTTGATCTTTGTGTTCATACTTCTGGTGTTTTGACTTTTAAGTTGTGTAATTTAACTATCCTGTCTGTGGCATCTAGGTTTTACATCATGCTTACAATGACACTGAGAGTTTTGTAAAAATTTCTCTCATGATTTTTCCATTACGTCTTTGTTTTAGGAATGGTGGGGGCGGGGGGCACACGCGTTTTTAAAATGTAGATTTGGAATTTGTTAGTGGGTAAATAATGACAGATTTAACCTCCTTCCCTCCACATGAGTACTCAGTTGTCCTAATATCATTTATTGAATAATTCTTTTTTCTTTTGTTTTGAAATGCTTCTTTTTTGTTTTCTTTGTTTTATCTGTACCATTGGTTTGTCTGTCCCTGTTCCAGTGAGCTTATTTTCTAGTGGGAGAAAGACTAACAATGAACAAGTAAGAAAATGATAAAGTAGAAGTAAATTCTCTAATGCAACTAAGCAGAGTTATGTGGTAAGTCACTGGACAGCTGCTTAAAATGAATGGTTAAGACAGGTCTTTCTGAGGAGCTGATATTTACTCTGACCTAAATATCAAGAAGGGAATAGCTGTGCAGAGATCTGGTGAAAGAACACTGTAGGGCCACCTGAGTGGCTAAGCGTGTGCCTTCTGCTCAGGTCATGATCACTGGGTCCTGGGATCGAGCTCCGAATTGGGCTCCCTGCTCAGGGTGGAGTCTGCTGCTCCCTCTCCCTCTGCTGCAACCCCTGCTTGTGCATTCCTGTTCTCTGTCTCTCTCTCTTTTTCTCTGTCAACTAAATAAAAATCTTTAAAAGAAAAGAAAAGAAAAAAAAAACATTTCAGGTAAAGGAAATGGCCCCAAGGTAGAAAGAATGTGTTCCAAATGTAGAAAGAATCATCGAAATATAGTAAATAGGAGGAGGAGTGGTGAGAGGTAACAGTTGGAGACGAGGGCCAAGGAGAAAGCATGTATGATGTAGGGATTTGTAGGCCAGGCTGAAGAATTTGGACTTTATCTTAACTGTGAGGGGAAACTACTCAAGAGTAGTATGGTGTTTTGTTTTTGTTTTTGTTTTTTTTTAATTTTTTAGAGAGCGCATGTGAGTGTGCACGAGCATGGGAGAAGGGTTGGAGGGGGGAGAGAGAGAGAATCTTAAACAGGCTCCTTGTGGAGCCAAATGCTGGGCTCAGTATCACAACCCTGAGTCATGCCCTGAGGCAACATCAAGGCAGATGCTTAACTGACTGAGCCACCTAGGTGGCCTCAAGAGCAGTATTTAAAAATTAAAATGGTCTAGAATGAATTTTTCTTATTTTTCTTCTGCGTAAAGAGAAATACAGGAGCATAGGTAGTTTGTATGTCAAATAAATAGGTTTTCATGTAATTGGGAACTATTTCTGTATACCTATGACCCTGTAACAAATTGCTTCCCTTTTAAATAACTTTTCAGTTAAATCAGACTTTTAGAATCCCAAAAGTACCGAGAGTTTAGAAGTCAAAGAATAAAGAATCTATTTGCACTAAATAGAGCTCTTTTTAGATAACAATTTTATGATGTTTTAAAATAATATCTTTTCTTGGGCACCTGGGTGGCTCAGTGGTTGAGTGTCTGCCTTTGGCTCAGGTCATGATCTCTGGGTCCTGGGATCGAGTCCCACATCAGGTTCCTCACAGGGAGCCTGCTTCCCCCGCCTGTGTCTCTGCCTCTCTCTCTCTCTCTGGTCTCTCTCATGAATAAATAAATAAATCTTTAAAAAATAATAATTTTTTTTCTTCCCTTAAAATGTTTATATTAGGGAACAGACATCTTTGGAGGAGGGAGAGATTCCTTGGTTACAGTACAATGAAGTCAATGAAAGCAGCAGCGATGAGGGAAATGAGCCTGCCAATGAGTTTGCACAGCCAGAAGCTTTCATGCTGGATGGGAACAATAACCTTGAGGATGACTCCAGCGTGAGTGAAGACTTAGATGTGGACTGGAGGTATGTAACAGTGCAATTCCTGTGGTTAATTGTTCATTGAAGAATTTGTTTGTGATGCTAAATTGAAACCATATCTCTGATCTCAGAAGTGTTCTCACCTTCCCATCTGTCAGTCTTCCTCTTCTGATCTCATTCTGGATGTCCCTTCCTACATGGACACTCCCTCCTCCTTTTCCAGGCAGTGACTTCTTTTTCTCTTTGGCCTTTTGGCTCTCTTGAAGCCCACCTTATATCCTTGTTATTTATAAGCTCATGGTTTGAGGTTTCCAACTTTTAAATTTAGCTGTATATATGCTGAATATAGCCTTCCATTTGATCCTTTTTTAAAAAAAAAAAAAGAATCCTTAATAAATACTACTTAAAGAATTTCAGAATCTGTGATTAAATGAGAAGAATCGTAAGAAAATAGTTATCCTTCTGTGTATGGAAAATATAATTGTACCTTCCCAGAAATGCTGAAAGTATTCAGTTTACTTTATACTGAAAGGAATAATGAACTTCAAATAAAAGAAGCATATAAATTAAGTGGATTATAGAATTGTTATGTCTCATGATATAATGGTCAAAATTTAACTGTTTTGGTTTATAGTTAGATTTATCTTTCAAATGTGCAGTATGCCTCTGAAAGCAGCTAGTTATTGAGATGTAGAATAATGTCCAACTGATGTCCAACTGATCTCTTCTTGTTACTTTTTCTGGAGAAAATATGATTTTGTACTACCTTTGTGTCCGTCTCTACAGAGATACAATTATAAGAATTTATTTTGTTTTTCCAGTTAAAATTCCATCACAGAAAATTGAGAAGAGTATAGATAAGGAGAACTCATTCATAGCCCCCCCCCCCATAACTGCAGATTTCTAGAACTTCTGTTTTTGAGTCCTCCTTTGTATCTTTAGTGTCTCTTTCTGTGTGGCTAGCTACTGCTTTGTGCTTCTCCAAATTGTTCCAGATATGAATCTTAGGATCTCCTTGAAATCCTCCTTACTGTTTCCTATCTCTCACTTCCCAGGGTGAAAATAATTTTATGCACAAAGCAGACTTTCATTGACCATTTTGTGGAAGTACAAAGTGGTGTTTCATCACAGCCACACAAACAGTTCATAATTCCATCATAAACATTCCTGGCTCCAAAACCCATTTTCTGGCTTCCCAAATTTTGTAGCAAAGCAGTGGCTCACCTGGTCCTGGACTTGCTGGTCTTGGTGTTCTATCCCCCGCCCCCACCCCCATGTCTGTCCCCCTCTTCCTGAACTCCTTGGTGTACTGCTGTCTTCTGTCTCCATTATGCAAAGTCATTCCCTGTAATGCTCAGCAGATGACAGATTTGTCGCTTTAGTTCGCTTCATCTGTGCATGTTGGGAGGCAGTTACGGTCTAATATGAAGAAATGTTTTCTTTTGCACATTTTCAAAATTTTATGAAAATAATTTTTTACAGCTCCATTAGGTAGATGCTCTAGTCTGTAGTTGCACTAAAATTTAATTGGTCATTTCTTCATTGAAATAGTGCAGTGACTCTTTCCCCTCATATAACTTGTTCTGTGCTTCAGGTGGTTTCTTTATGGAGGTTTAATAGAGGTGACATCACTGAGATAAGTAGTATTTATTAAGATCTTGATATATATTTCTAAATAACTTTCAAAAAAGGTTGTTCCACATAAAAATTTAAAGAAATAATTGAGGTCTTTCTTGAATATAATTTTAACTTAAACTTGAAGACTTTTTAGTGTTGGTTCTAACTCAGTGACAGTCCCTCTAGACATGGCTGTTGTTTGTTGTCAAGATTTTAGAGATTTTACTGATTGTCCCCAAATGTGGGGAGCTTCAGAGTAGCTTTTTTTTTTTAATATGGAAAACATTTTAGCATTGATTTTAAGAAAAAATTTTGAAGGTTACTATTTTGAATTTTATGTAGATATGACAACACTTCATTATTTGCGTATGTGGCACTATATTAATTTATGTGGCAGTCGTTACAGGTTGATGAAGTGAAAATACGATTTGGTTTTCATATTAAAATAATGTCATTTTGACAACTAAAAGGAAAAGCCATGGCAAACAGCACTTCTTATCTCTGAAGCCAAAATCTTAACATTTTTGTTTCACCACAACTTAAAAAAAAGTTAAAGCTTTTTGATTCTTTAGTTTCAAAGAAAATGGGAAAAAGTCCTCTATCAAGGTTTATTTATTTGTTTTGCTGTCATAGAAGTGTTACTGCAGACTACCCAGAGACTATTTTATAAACTAGTGTGGTGGGAGTTGGTTTCAGATTTATACAAATCCTGACTGTACCATTTTTTGTTTTTTGGTAACTACTTAACCTCTCTATCTTCCTGCAAGAAATTGGGGTTAATAATTATTAACCTAATAAGATTTTGAGAAATTAATTCCCCATAGATAGGACCATGGTTTAATAACAAAATTTTAAAAACACTTTTGAAATTACTTCAAATTTCAGAAAAATGGCAAAAATAATACAAAGAATTTCCATATATTCTTCACTAATAGTCCCTAAATGTTAACATTTACTGCATTTGTGTTATTCTCTTTCCTTTGTTTCTCTATGTTTATGGCATTTTTCCCCCCACCATTTATGAGTAAGTTGCAAACAAGGTGCCTTTTTACCCATGGTCTAGAATGAAGTCCCTAAGAACAAGGACATTTTCTTATATAACAAAGTAAAGTCTTCAAAATCTGGAAATTAACACTGATTAACAATACTATTCTCTAATCTACAGAATTATTCAAATGTTTATAATTGTCCAATTAATGCCAGTAGAGAATTTTTTTTCTGTCCAATCCGAGACCATTCATTGTTCTTGCTTAACATGTTTCTTTAGTCACTTTTAACCTGGAACATTTCCTTAGTGTTTCTTTGTCTTTCATAACTTTGACATTTTGTAAAAGTTTGGGCCATTTATTTTTTTTTAGAATATCTCTTAGATTTGATGTCATGATTAGACTTGAGTTACAGATTTTTAGCAAGAACACCATAGAAATGATACTTTGTTTTTCTTAGGTCGTATCAGAAGACACATGATGCCAAATTGTCCAATTACTGGTGATGTTAATTCTGATCAGTTGGTTAAGGTGTTATGTTTCAGATTTCTTCACTGTACAGTTGCCATATTTTTAAATAAGTAATAGGCATCTAGTGGGAAGATACTTTGAGACTATGTAAATCTTCTCAATCAAACCTCCATCTACTAGTTTTAGTATCATTAGTGATTTTTGTCTGAAACACTTTGTCTGAAACACTATTACCATGGTGATTGCTAGATGAATGATAATAGAATTTTTAAATTAGCTGTTATTTAGCAGTGACCAAATTTATGAGCATATATATTCTGCTTTGAATGCCTAGCTCTGCGTAGTCTAGAAAAGAAAAGAGAAAAAAAAAAGAAAGAAAAGAAAAGAATTAGGAGATAGTTGACTCTAACCGTTTGAAGGAGTTTTCTGCAAAGGAAAAGTGGGCTTAGTTTGTATTACTTCAAAAGGCAAAACTAGAGCACTTACTTTACAGAAGTTTCCTACTTCTGATAGGGCTCTCCCACACTGGCACATACCACCCCAGAAAGCAATGTTTTTACATGGAGAAAATGATTCTGCTGTTTCTTGAATGCCTACTCTGGTGCCATCTTTGTGCCAGGCATGTGTAGATTTATTTTATAGATGAAGAAACAGTAACAGTTAAATAAATTTTTCACATTGTTTATGACTCAGTTAAATGTAGAGTTCAATCGCTATTTCACTGACTCTGGGGCTCTTCCTCTTTGCACTATATCTCACTGCCGGGTGAAGGAGTTCTGGTGTTGCAAGGGAGATCGGAGTCACTGATTTGTAGTTTAAATTCTAATTTTAAGTGCTCGCTTTGGCAGCACATATACTAAATTCTAATTTTAAAGTCTGTGCATGAGAATGTTTCTTTGAACCTGTGATGTCTGCTAATTTTTAGATGCTACTAAGCTTTAATCTTCATAAGAATACTTTTGTATTTCTTGGCAATAGATCTGTAATTTTGATGGCACAGAAGTTGACATCAAAATTATTTTGAGCTAGCTAGTGTAACTGGATGTTCCTGACTGTATTCAGCTTCTCTTGGGGACATGGACATCAATAGACGTTTGCCTTTAGGTGGACAAAATAAGTTCTGTTTTGGAGATAGTGGATTTGAGGTGGTGGGAATTAATTGGGCTCATGTGCCCCCCAGAAAACTAAAAATGTAGGTCAACAGCTGAAGAGGGTTTGGAATTAGGTGAAGGGTTAGAAATTCACCTACAGTGGGCAGCCCGGTGGCTCAGTGATTTAGCGCCGCCTTTAACCCAGGGCCTGATCCTAGAGACCTGGGATCGAGTCCCACGTTGGGCTCCCTGCATAGAGCCTGCTTCTCCCTCTGCCTGTGTCTCTGCCTCTCTCTCTGTGTGTGTCTCTCATGAATAAATAAATAAAATCTTAAAAAAAAAAAAAAAAAGAAATCAACCTATAGAAAGGATAAGTGAGACACTGGACTTGAATGTAGTTTCCAGGGAACCAAGATTAGAAAGAAGAGGACTGAGGACATACTTAGAATTCCTGGATTTTGAAATATGTGGTATTTCCAAGACTAGAGGAAAGTAGGAATCTATGTCTAGGGATAGAGGAAGGAGATTAGGACCAGAATAAAACAGATTTTCTTCAAGGAGACTACAGTCCTTTAGTGGAAAAAAAAAAAAAAAGGTAATAAAAATGAGCATTTAAGAGCTAAATCTTTTTCAATCTGAATAATGATGGAGGAGGCCTACTTCTAACTTAGAAGAATAAAAGAGATTAAAGAGAAACACTTGAGAAAATTAAATATTTTTTAAGGCCAAGTAATTAAGTAGGACAAGGTGAGAAGAAAAAGAGGCTTTGACACTAATGATAGACTTAAAATAAATGCATCAGTTATCTTTACCATGTTCTCATATAAGTTTAGGTTGGCAACTCAAACGAACAGAAGGGGAAATATATAGGAAAGAATTAGAAGGGAAGAAGTACTACCTTTATCCCAGGCCTAAGCAGTCCCCAAAGTTAGAACCAGAAATGTAGGATTTTCCTACAAACTTGTGTCATGAGTGTGGTATCCTAACTCCTTGTGCTTAGTATTTCACTTCCCTGCTGGTTCTTCCTGCCCCTCACTGCATAAGACTTATATGAAAATATTTTATTTATTTTAAAATATATTAAAATATTTACCATTAAAATATTTAATATTTTCTGCTTATAGTATGTTTATTGGGATGCTAATATATCTTCATAAAGATTTCCCAAATCATGGCTTTTTTTTTTTTTTTTCTTTTCCAGCCTATTTGATGGCTTTGCAGATGGATTAGGAGTTGCTGAAGCGATTTCTTATGTGGATCCTCAGTTCCTCACCTACATGGCACTAGAAGAACGCTTAGCCCAAGCTATGGAGGTATTTTAGTGACTGGCTCTGATGCCCATATATAAGTTGGTGGGATGCAGAATTATAAACATTAAAGGGTTTCTATTAAAAAGTGAATAATTTTTCATCAGTAACATTTATTGAATAGTGATTGCCACTAATACATGTATATAAATTACTATGGACATTCTGCTAATTTGCTAAAATTTGCAGTATTTCCAGCTGCAGATTGGAAAATGTTTCGCTTACATTTAGAAAATACACTTTTCCTTTATTGAATTATCTGAGTTTGTGGTTCTGATTGTCTATATAAATACACAGGTGTATTTGAGAAATGGAATTGAAGATCTCTAAGGATATGTTACAAATCATTTCTCTTTTTTTGTCCTCATGACTTCTAAATACTGCCTTGCTGCTTAATGAAGTTAAAATTTTTACTCCCATTACCTCCATACACATACATACTTAAATAAGTGTGGCACATAATTTTGTCTTGCTTTCTTTTCCTTATTTGACTAAAACACAAATACTCATAATTGTATTTGCCTAAGGTCAGAAGCCCAAGCTTTTCACATTTAGGAACTTCCAGTGCACTAGTGCATTTTATTATTAGAAGTCTTTTCTTTAAGTTAATATTTCCAAAGTAGAAAAATAATATGAATGAGTCAAAAGTGAGAGAACAAAAATGAATGAGAGAACTTTCAGGGACATTATAACAGCATTTTATCTTGAAATTTTCTGAGGTTAGAAAGTCTAGAGTCATAAATTAGACAGTAGACCGTGTCTATCTACATATACATACATGAGTTTTTTGCATGTGTGTAACCTTGCATGTAGATCATTGATCAGTTATGCTTTGTTTGGTGTGTCTTTTCTTTTTTTTTTAAAGTAACCATACCAAGAATACTATGTACTAGAAGAGTCGGAAAAATCATTGTAAGACAATATACTTAGGACTTTTCCTAGATTATTTCTTGCCCTACTAAATTCTGACACATAAAATAATGGTACAGAGTGATAACTTGTATCTGAAATATATAAAGATAACTTCCTTGTTAGTAAATTTTAAGTGACCACAGTGGAATATATCCATTCTTGAGTCTGGTTTCACATTGCTTAAACAGTTTTTTCCATTATTATTATGCTGATAGTTTATTATCTCCTACAGTATAGAGATATGTTTAAAAAGAAATTTTGAGGGACACCTGTGGATGCTCTGTGGTTGAGCGTCTGTCTCCTTTTGACTCCGGGTGCGATCCTGGGGTCCTAGGATCAAGTCCCACATCTGTCTCCCCTGAAGGAGCCTCCTTCTCCCTCTGTGTCTCTGCCTCTCTCTCTGTCTCATGAATAAATAAATAAAATCTTTTAAAAAAAAAAAAAGAAATTTTGAGAAAAAGTTTTATTATTTGTTACCAGTAGGAAACGTGACATTTGATTGGCATCTTGAAAGAAGCAGCAGAAAGATTGGTCAGGTGGGTAGGGGTCATACTGTGTAAAGGCACGAGCTGAGCAGGCAAAGACAGAGTCAAGGAAGAAGTTCGTACACCCAGGGAACGTACAGTCCCCACGTTGTCGGCTGCTGCTCTTAGGGAACCCAGTGACCTGGCGCTTTTCATTCTGACCTATCATCTGTCCTTCTGCTTCTGGCAAATGGTGTTAGGTGTCTCCCTTTGCTGTAGTTTAACAGCTTGCTCAGACTTAGTGTTCTACTGTATTTTATTTGAATTCAGTTGACAATCTATACAGTTCGATTTTCTTATCACTCTAGAAATTTTTATTTTTCTATGTCTAATATTCAGTTAATCATTTTGAAAATGAAGCTGAAATAATTTAATAATTTAATTTATAATTTATGATTTTTCCTTTTAAATTTAACAGTGTTCTTCAAATGAAAAAAAGGAACTAATAAACTGAGTGCTTTTATTTTTTTCTCAAATAGCCTGATCTCTCTTCAGCACTGGTTGTTTTCATTTCTATTATTTTCCTAATACCAGACTGATCTGTTTTTCTAGATAGAGGTTTTTGATGAAAATATTGACAACAAACATTTGGCTCATATCTTGTCTCAAATTTGAGTGAACAGGATGAAATATTTAAGATCTTTAACTGTTTGATACAATGATGTTAAAGCTTTTAACTCTGAATAAGTTTTGGGGAAAAAAAATTTCCCTTTGCACATTTATGTTGACTCCTAAAATCTTTTAGCAAAATCCTAAGCCATATTGTTGACCATATCATTTCCCTTTGCAACAAAAACATGTTCAAGAATTTAAATATAGAACAATTGGTTTAGACTGGGTTAAAATTGTTTGTAGCATCTGACTGTGATCAAGAACAAACTTATAAATGTTGATAAGTATTTAAACATAAAGTAAAATTTTCCCCGCAGTGTATCTCTTAATGAGATAGATGGAGATTTTTTCCTTCCTTACTACTTTTATGAGTGAATTTTATTTATTCTTAAAATGAGATATAGTTCAACATCAGTTTTGTTTCTCATCTTTATGAATGTAAGCTTGAGAAACCTTGTTCACATAATAAAGTGATGGGGATGGAAGGAGTTTATCATAGCAATGGCACTTAGTTTTTCTGAGGTATTTGCCAAAATTACATCAACTTGACAGATTGTTTAGATCCTCCAGTCCTTTTTTGAAAGCAGGTGCTGGAAGCTACCTACAAAAATATATTATTCAGTCATTACTTCAATTTGACCCCAGTATTTCAGATTGCTCCTTTGAATGGGTAGGAAGGATGCCTTTTTTTTTTTTTTTTAAGATTTTATTTATTTATTCATGAAAGACTCAGAGAGGCAGAGACACAGGCAGAGGGAGAAGCAGGCTCCATGCAGGAAGTCATCCCGTGTGTGACTCGATCCCGGAACTCGGGGATCACGCATTGAGCCAAAGGCAGATATGCTCAACACTGAACCACTCAGGCGTCCCAGAAGTATGCTTTTATTTATAAAGGAAAGGTTAGTATAAAAAGGAATATGGGAACAAAGAACCAGCATGATACTTTGATGACAGGTACATTCTTAGGCAGATAAGTTTGAGGAAAGGTTACAAAAGAAAGAAAGCTAATTGAATTGAAATTGAGTCACTCAAGACTCTTCATGCCCATGGACCTCTGGAAAGTCTGTACACACTTAGCACCTCATATACACTGAGTAATCAGCCTTAGGAAAGTAGTATATGAAGTAAGAGCATGCACTTTTAAGTTAGATTGATTGATTTAGGCTTTGTGACCTTGCATTGTTCACTTAACCACCTTAAGTTTCAGGTCCTTATCTACAAAATAGAAATAGTACCATATACCTTATGGCTTATTGTGAAATTATGTTAAAGCACTTAGCAGAATAGCTGGTATAGTGGTAAGCTGTCAGTAAGTGGCTATATTGAAAGATTTATTCAAATCAGCAAACAGGTGGTAATCATCTAGAAAACCTGGATTCAGTGATCATTCAAAATCAGTATTAAATCATTTGTTACAAATTTTCATTCTTTAAAAACAAAATTGGATTTTTTTCTTTAAAAACTAAACTTTGTGCTTGCTCACAAAGGATTATGCTCCTTTAAACCTAAACATATTCCAGTTGTGCTGTTTAGTCTATATGTTGTCTTTCTGACATGTGGACTGACTGATGAAAATATCTAGCCTGAAGTATAGATAGATTTTTGTATTTTTATAGATTTTCATAGCAGTCGTTTCAAAGTGGGCTTTCTTACTCGTTGCTTGTAAGTGACTCAAATCACCTTAAGTATTTGTCAGTACCAAGCTAATAAATTATTTTTACATACGTGAAATTCCAGGTATGTATTAGCACTGCAAGTGTGCAGATAATTATCGGAAAGAAATAATGAACTTACCGAGACAATCATGTATCAGAGCCTAAGTATCCTACTAAAAATGGTACTTACTCTAGATAATAGCTCTCTTTCTTTTTTTTTTTTTTTTTTTTAATTTATGGCAGTAGTACAGATGAATTCTTGCAGTCTGTCTACACAGGGAATGGGAAGAGATTCATGATTATAGTTATGTGAGAAAGAAGGGACAAGTGATAGGCTGTTACACCTTCCATTTTCTATTTTCCTGATGGGAAAGTTTAATATAAAGAATTATTAACTGTAATAGCGGATTAGGGTAACAAGAACTTAGAGTAAGGAATAAAGATATTTCTGAAGAATATAGAAAAAGCACATAGAAGGAATGGTCACCACATGTTGGGCTAAGATCCCATAAAGGATCCCACTCCACCCCAGGGCTGGGATCCACACTTTAATGGAGATGGCACAAATGTGGCTCACTGAATGGCAGAGAAGTCAGTATAGAGCTGCACTGGCAAAACTGACTGGAAATTGACCCTGGGGTGCTGCTTTGGAAAGCTATTTATAGGGAGATGTCTAACTGGAAGCACTCTTCGACAGAACTGCCCAAGGTGGGTGCTGGCGAAGCTCCTGGCCGCGTGCATTTCAAGAGTTAGATGCTGGAGGGAATCATGCATGCCATGGAAGCCTGTCTGAGTCCAGCAGGCACGCTGGGATTAGAAGCAAAACCCCTTTCCTTCTGCATGTCTCTTCAGCATCTTCTGTGAACAGAGCTTAATTAACATTGTGACAGCAATCAGAGGAAAATACTTAAATAGCCCAAATCACAGAGCTGACAAAAATAGTGAATTTGGATTTGAGGAGCAGTAAATGATAACTGGGAAATGGTCCAGTTAGATCCCATATACACCTTTCTCACACATCTGAACTCCCAAGAGCTGTGCAACTGTATTTCCACGTGACGAAATATAGCTATTCTTAAAATGAAGAAGTTTTCACTCTTTCTCAAGAATCAACAGATGAACAGACTCCCAAGGGTCATTATATCCAACGCTAAATATTAACTACTCCACAAATTCAGTCACACTGAATATCCTCTTATATGAAGATTAACTTGTAAAATTAACTGCTGTATGAAATAAAAATGGGAAGGAGATAGAGAAAGAAAATGGTTAGCAGATACAAACAGATAGAAAACATGCAAAGCCTAATAGTCCTTTTTGTTAAAATCAGTAACCCATTCCATATTTTCTCTGCCTTATGCAAGAATCTCAGCTGGGTAGGATTCTTTACTTAGTGGAGTGACCCAAATTTACATTCCTGAAGATACGTGTTCTCAATCATCCTGCCCCCTTTTTCTGGATGTTGTCATTCTCTGATATCTCACTGGTGGGCATAGAAGTAATAAGAGATGTACACTCCAAGTGAGATTATCACAGGATATTCAAGTTGAGGAAGTCTGGTCTGCAGAGGGCACGCTACTTCTACTGGAGAAAGGGGGCTCTGAGTGACTTGGGAATTCAAAATAGTCTCTTTCCTCTTCAGTCCAACGAGATGTTCCCATTTTAAGCATCAGAATCCTGATTTAACCAGTCATACAACTTTTGAGAAAGTTGACAAGACAGAACTAAACCCTCATTTTAATTCAGCAGTTCATACAATTAAATTGTGTTTGAGGGATCCCTGGGTGGCGCAGCGGTTTGGCGCCTGCCTTTGGCCCAGGGCGCCATCCTGGAGACCTGGGATCGAATCCCCGTCGGGCTCCCGGTGCATGGAGCCTGCTTCTCCCTCTGCCTATGTCTCTGCCTCTCTCTCGCTCTCTGTGTGTGACTATCATAAATAAATAAAAAATTTTTTAAAAAATGTGTTGATTTTAAGAAGTAAGATGTTTGTTCTAGGGCTATCATGGAAACTCTGTGGTTCTTACCACTCTCTGTGGTTCTGAGAGTTAATGGACCCGAGTTTGTCGTTTTCTCTTTGGAGGTCAGCCAGGGGACTCTTCAAGAACCCCGCCCCACATTAGTTTTTATAGTTGGCATTATGACCATAGAGTCAAGTGTAACAAATACCTGGGCTCCCAAGACACATGTCCTAGTTGGCACTTCATTTCAGTGCACCGCAGTGGTAGCTGGATTGTGGTTAATATGATTATTTGTAATCAGGCTTTGGATTGATAATATTCCATTCCGTTGGCCAGGAGCAGGGATAGCAGATTTAAGGAATAACCTTAGGACTGAGGTAGAGCACACACACTCCACCCCCACCTCCACCCAGGGCTGAGATCCAGACTGTTGGGGAGGACACAGCCATGGCTCTCAGAGAAGTGTTTGTGCTACTCTGCTGGCAGAATTTGCTGGAAATCTGCCCTCTGGAGTGCTAGAGAGACTGTTTACAGGGAGGTGGCTAACTGGAAGCACACTGCTGTAAAGCCACCCAAGATAGGTGCCAGGGGAAACTGCTGGCTACCTGCTACTGCGTCTGTCAGGCACTGGAGAAATGGCATGTGTTTCTGTAGCGGGGCACTGGAGGAGCCATCTGTGATACAGAAGCCCATGGTCGGGCAGGGGCCTGCCCAGCGAGCCCACCAGGACCAGGAGGCAGAGTCCTTCTGTGACGGCTCTCCAGAGCCCTCTACCGACAAAACCTAAGGTCATGCTAGCCAGCAAGGGAAAAAATAGTCAAAAGGCCCAGATCTATGAAAGGTGAATGTGGAGCTAAGAGTCAGCTCTTCATTTTCTGGCACATTATTTTTCTTTTTGCAGTCTCTGCAAATTCAGAGTCTAATTGGTATTCCATATTATTAACTATATTTACTAACTCGTGTGATGAACCTTTTTGCTTCCTCCTGTTTTAGTTCTGACTTTGCTTAGGCCTTGGCCCTATCCTCTTTTGTAAGTCATCTCAAATCCTTTTTGGAAAGACATAATTCATTGTGAGATTATCCAGGCTAAATCTTGAAGAGTGCGCAAAGGTGATGCCTGCCATCCAGGAGAGCACAGTGTTAACATTCAGGACGAATCTTCCTCGTCTGCAGGGGGGCCCGTTAGCATTTTATTGTGGGGACGTACACACAGTGTGAAATTTACCCATGTAGCCATTAGTCAGCATCAAGTACATCGGAAACAATTCCCTCTTCTCCTCTGTGCCCTCCTCTTCCCAGCCCACAGCAACCACTAATCTGCTTTGCATCTCTGAGTTTTACTACGTTAGGTACCTCATTTAAGTGGAGTTGTACTATATTTTTCCTTCTGTGACTAGTTCAGGAGTGTATTGTTTAGTTTTCACATATTGGCAAATGTTCCAATCTCCTATTATTGATTTTTTTGTTTCTTGCCATTTTGGTCAGAAAGAGAGTTGGTATGATTTCAGTCTTCTTAAATAGGCTAAGACTTGTTTTGGAACCTGTCGTATGATCTGTCCTAGAGAATGTTTTGTGTGCACTTGAGAAGAATGTGTAGTCTGCTGCTGTCATGTGAAATGTTCTGTATATCTCTTAGATCTATTTTATCTAAAGCGTAGGTCAAGTCTAATGTTTTCTTTCTTTTTCTATTTGGAGGATCCATCCTTTAAAGTGAGGTATTAGGGGCAGCCCGGGTGACTCAGCAGTTTAGCAACACCTTCAGCTCAGGGCGTGATCCTGGGGTCCCGAGATCAAGTCCCACGTCAGGGTCCCTGTGTGGAGCCTGCTTCTCCCTCTGCCTGTGTCTCTGCCTCTTTCTCGTGTGTGTGTGTGTGTGTGTGTGTGTGTGTGTTTGTGTGTGTGTGTGTCTCATGAATAAATAAATAAAATCTTTAAAAAAAAATTGAGGTATTAAGAGTCCCCTCCTGTTATTATATTGTTGTGTAATCTCACTTCAGATCTGCTTTCATTTGCTTCATATACCTAGGTGCCCTAATATTGGTTGTATATTTGTTTGCAATTACTATAGCCTCTTGGTGAATTGACCGTTTATCATTTAAAAAATAACCTTCTTTGTCACTTATTAGCATTTGTGGTCTGCAGTCTATTTTTTCCAATACACATATAGCTACCCCTGCTCTCTTTGATTTCCATTTGCATGGAATGTCTTTTTCCATCCTTTACTTTGAGCCTGTTTGTCCTTAAAGCTGAAGTGAGTGTGTTGTAGGCAGCATATATAGTTGGGTCTTGCTTTTTCAATTCAGCCAGGCACTCTATGCCTTTTGCCTAAAAAATTTAGTCCATTTACATTTAGAGTAATTATTGAGAAGTAAGGACTTACTGGTACCATCTTAAAATTGTCTAGCTCTTTTGTAGTTCTTTTTCCTTTCTCCCTCTTTCTGCCTTCTTTTGTGACTTGATTATCTAGAGTAGTATTGTTTGATCTCCTTCTCTTTATCTTTTGTAAATCTAACATAGATTTGCCCTTTGTGGTTACCATGAGGCTTACGTAAAACATCTTAATACTCTGTGTTTTGCTGATAACTAAACTTAGATTACATACAAAAACTCTACTTTATTCCCCCTCTTATGTTTTTGATGTTATAATTTACCTCTTTTTATATTGTATATCAACAGTTTATTGTAGCTATTGTAATTACTTTTGTCATTTAACCTTTATACTCAAAGCAATTAACACATTACCACATACAGTATCATAATATTCTGATTTTGACTGTACATTTACCTTTACCAACCACAGTTTATCCATTCATCTGTGGATGGGTACTTTGGGTCTTGTGAATATAAGTCCCATCTATAATTTACTGTAGCCAAAAGGGCTAATCAAGCCACAAAAGGATTATACTGGGTGGTCATACGATCTGTTGTTCCTGTCATCCTTAGAATAGTGACTCTATATAGACACTTAGCCCCTAAATAAAAGTTCATATCAGGGATCCCTGGGTGGCGCAGCGGTTTGGCGCCTGCCTTTGGCCCAGGGCGCGATCCTGGAGACCTGGGATCGAATCCCACGTCGGGCTCCCGGTGCATGGAGCCTGCTTCTCCCTCTGCCTATGTCTCTGCCTCTCTCTCTCTCTCTCCCTCTCTCTCTCTGTGACTATCATAAATAAATTTAAAAAAATTTTTAAAAATATTTTTTAAAAAAAGTTCATATCCCAGGTAACCTAGTAATAATAGTGAGCTAGTCATGTGGGTGTGCTGATTCTGTGCCAGTGGTAGATACAGCCATTCAGGAATAAATTATTTGCTTCTCTGACTTGAAGATTCATCCAGTAACCTCAGTCACGTTTTATCTTTCATGTGTTGAGCCTGTCCAAAATATTTACTTTCTTTCATGTTATTGATTCCATCCAGGAACTCATAAGTTGGAAGAGGTAGCCACTCTTCTGAAATTAAAAGTGTGATGGGCAAGTAGCTGATTATTGAGACAAGATAGATTTTTGTTCTTGTGAAAAGTAAGGTACCCTTTTCTGGTATGTTTTTTGACGTTTTGGTGTGATGGTTGTTCCTTTTGGGAGGAGGCAAAAAGGACAGGCTACTGAAGGAGAGAATAGTGGTTCATATAATTTTGGAACACACCTTTAAAAATAGTTTTCTATTATTATTTTAAAGTGTTTTCTAAAAAGGAACTGTGACTTTTCTTTTGCAGACTGCGCTGGCACATTTAGAGTCTCTTGCAGTGGATGTTGAGGTGGCCAATCCACCAGCCAGTAAGGAAAGCATTGATGGTCTTCCAGAGACCCTTGTTCTTGAAGACCACACTGGTAAGTGCAGAGTTGATCTCTAATGTCAAATGACACGTTGCATGTCTAAGTATATCAGTACACCTAAAACATAAAATACTGCTACTAGAAGCTTTCATTAGTTTTTCTATGAAACCAGATTCTGACAAACTTTCACCTAGTAGAAGACTATTTTTAATTTATTAAGTCATGGTCTAGAACAAGTGTGCCCCAAAGTCTGGTTCTCCTATCATAGGTATCATCTATGAGTTAATATATTTTCAGTTATATTAAAATTGAATGCTATGGGATTGATCAGGTGATTTCTTGTTTTCAGCAATTGGTCAAGAGCAGTGCTGTCCAATCTGTTGCAGTGAGTATATTAAGGATGATATAGCAACAGAGCTTCCCTGTCATCATTTCTTTCATAAACCTTGTGTCTCAATTTGGCTACAGAAGGTGAGTTTTATTTTTACCTGTTTTTATTTTTTTTATTTATTTTTTTTATTTTTATTTTTTTTAATTTTATTTATTTATGATAGGCACACAGTGAGAGAGAGAGAGAGGCAGAGACATAGGCAGAGGGAGAAGCAGGCTCCATGCACCGGGAGCCCGACGTGGGATTCGATCCCGGGTCTCCAGGATCGCGCCCTGGGCCAAAGGCAGGCGCCAAACCGCTGCGCCACCCAGGGATCCCTTTACCTGTTTTTAAATTAGTGTTTTAATAGTTGCTCCGGAAAGCTAATGATGATTATGTCTTTTAAGCATATTTTATTCAGCTACATAGTTGTAGTACTTTTTAATTAAGTGTTGAAAATTGATTACCTTTTAATGATTACAGATTAATGATATGAAACTACTTTACTGATAACAATGCTAAAAAAACAATATAGACAGCACTTAATTGCTTGAGATATTTAATCATTTCTGGAAATGATTAAATATCAAAAAGTCATTTTAGAATAAAGCTAATTAGATCTTTAATCATATCCCTGAAATATGTGTTTTCAAAAATACCACAAGCAAAATAAAAGCCTTTGGTACTATTCAAAGTACTACTAATATTCTAATACAAATCAATGTCTTTGAAAATGTATATGAGAAATATGTAAAAACCTACCAGATACCTCCTGTTCCAACTGTATCTGTTCTCCTTAAATATTTACCCAATAATTTTTAACTATATTTGAATTACTTAAGAAAAAAAAGTTTTACTTAAATCTTCTCTGTGAACTCTATTTTTACATAAAGTATATTTATAGGCAGTTAAGGTAGAAGTTTCCTAATCCCTTTCATCACCTATTTACTTATGGATATAGCTCCTTCTCTTTCTTCCAACCACTCTTTTCCTTTTCTCCTTCCTTTCTTCCTCCCCTCTCTTTCCTTCCTTCCTTTTTCTTTGCTGTTGATCCCCTTCTACAGCCACTTCATTATTGTCAGAGTTCTACTTAAGGTGTGTAAAATACAATGCAGAAATGTTCACCATTCTATTATAAAATCTGGAGTTTCTGTCTTGGCTTTCAAGACCTTCTGTGATCTAGCCCCCAGCCTATCTGCTCATATTTACTTCCTTTGTACAGTTTTTTATGTTTGCTTAACTGGCGTAGTTTTCCCCCTGTACCATCAGTAAGATTAGATGGTCTAGGTAGAATCAGCTTAAATTCCACCTTTTCTGGCCTTCATATCCCCTTTATTTAAACTCTCATGGTAGTATCTAAGCCTTAAGAAGGATCTAAATGTTCCTGCAGTGTGTCAGGTACGGCTAGATGACTCTTGTATTTTCTCATTTAATTCTCACAGTAACTCTGGGACACAGTGGGATAAAACCATTTTCCAATGATTGTTACTCATCCAAGACTACACAGCTAGTATGGGGTTGATTGGGACCACACTCATCTGACACTAAAATACGGTTGCTCGGGCCCAGTCCATATGGCAAGTGCACAATAAATGCTTGCTTAATTCTTGAATTGTAAATATTATATATGTTATACCGCTTTGATTTATCATTGACTTGACTATCAAGGTAATAATCTCTTTGGTTTCTTTCCTGTCAAGAAAAAGCCTTTCCTCTGGGGAGAAGATCCCCAAGATACAAATCTTTATCTTTGAACAGCATGATTTCTATCAGGGCTATCTCTCGTGGGGGTGGGGGAGAGGTCGCAGGGATATATTCACAAGGGAATGAATGATCTATCACCAGATGACACATCTCCATAGTCTTTGATTGGTCTGAAGATGTACTCACAGTATGACTGCTTTCCCTGTCCCATCTTCCCTCCTAGGTCTACAGTTGATGTCCTTCATCATTTAGAAGGCATTTAACTCTCCATATCTTTTTGAAAAGGAATTATGTGGTTAATAAAGTTTAAGCTCCATGTGTTTAAGTGAGGCTTCAGTATATAGGGAAGTCCATCTTAGGGGACCATTTGGTGTTACAGATATGTGAATTAATTAGGTATGTGGCATCATGGAGTAAATAATAAAACCAATTCAGTTCAGGTGAGGACATGCCCTGTGACTCCTTGCTCACATTCCACCGTAGCACCAGTGCTGAGCAAGGGGTGTAGTAGACCGTCCATTAATACCAAGTGAAAGATGACTGACCTGAAGGACACAAGCACAATTAGGAAACATTATTCACCCTCAGAAAAATTAGAATCTGATTGGGATGAAGAGGAAATAGCATCACAGTTTGCCTCTCTGGATTGTGTGAGTTTGGAGTTGATTCAGTTTTTAGGATAACAGTACTGTTTTGTTTTGTTTTTTTAGTTTGCTAAGATACTGGGTGGCACCCTAAAGACTCTTCCTTTGGCTCTGACCTTATTTTCTTCCCTCTCCAGTCGGGAACGTGCCCCGTGTGCCGCCGCCATTTCCCACCTGCCGTCATAGAGGCATCAGCAGCTGCGTCCTCCGAGACTGAGCAAGAGGCCCCCCCTTCCAGTGACAGCTCGGCGGATGCCCCCTAAACCTTAACCCTCGGATGAGATCACCCTGTCAAAGTCAATCTGCAAATTCCTTCTCAATCTGATGTGCAAATAATTATATATAAATAAATTTAAAATGCTATATATAGTCTATGCCATAGTTTAGAAAGAAGAATATTAACCTTTCTAAACTAAATTTAGGTTTGCAGAAAGTACTAAACATTTTCAAGCTGAATGTTGAAGCAGTGCATCCATTTTCTTTAGTTGACCATGTTGATATCAGTTGTAAAGTCAAGCTTACCAATTAATAACTCTTTCCAGAAGAAATAATCCTATATGTGGCATCTATTACTGGTTTTGTCTGAAGTACTGCCACTAAGTGATTATAATTAAGCTCTCCTATTTGCATCAAATGTGAAGACTGTGATCACAACAGTAGTAAAATTTGGTTTCATTGGAAATAAAAAGAATTCTAAAACATGCTTTTTGATTGGTTGCTTTGCTTTTGCTATATCAGAACCTCTTGGTTCATAATACTGAGGTTTTTTTGTTTTGTTTTGTTTTGTTTTCTTTTGTTTTGTTTTAGGAGGGTGTCTACTCTTCCATCTCTGTTTAAAGTTAAAATGCCAAAAAAAAAAAAAGGCCAAAATTTTGGCTAAAACATCTCAAAATTTTAAAATCTTAAATGTTGTAATCCCCTTGGAATGGTTAGATAGTAAAACAATTTTTTTTTTCTTTTTCTAAATGGTGGATGTGCTTAGAGTAATGTTAGTAAAGCATGAGTGTTTTACTATGGTTGGTGCTTGAGATAAAGTTAGTAAAGCTTATGAGCAATCTCGTGTGCTCAGTGTTTGGTATGAAATGAATTAGATGGCCTTATGAAATCCTTCTCCCTTTCTACTTGGTTACAGTCATACTTGAAAACATTCATGACATGTTTGTTAAATACTTTTAGATACAGTTTGTTTAAAGTAATTTTGGAAAGTCTGAAAACATACATCAGGTGTTTAAGCATTCATTCTGTTGTATCCCAAGGAGAAATCCAATCCTTAAAAAACTAGGAAGGTTAATTGTACCAACTTGTATAAAGCATAAAATTGATGGGGTGTAGGACAGATTTTGGCCACATCTTTTCACAATATATCTAAACCTTACTGTGTTCTAATTTATTCTTTTAAAGTATCCCTGAACAAGGATTTCTCATAGTGCATTTTCAGCGTTTGTTTCTTTAATTTATTTTGATAAAATTATTCACCTGAAAATAAATAATAAAAATGGGTTTGTTTTGAATTAAGCCAAATTAAGCCCTGCTGTGAAAGGAGGTGATGACATGATCACCTAGTGACTGTGAGCAGAACTGAACATGTAACACGGTTCCTTTCTGATTTTCCTTTCTCTAAAAGAGAGAAGATCCTGACCCCAGATTTGCACTCTAAAAGAGTTCTGTTCAGATTCTTCTATAAAAGTGAGGAAATGAGCTTTCCTTAGTTGTTTTAATGGGAAATTTGGCCCCCAGGGTCATCCATTATTATATAACCTCAGAATGAGATTGCACAGCTTTCCATTTAGGTGGTCACACCCAGTAGGCAAATACGTGCAAATGTGCACGTAATATTTAACTTACAGATGGGATTTGCTATCAGCACCAGAGAATGATAGGTGTCAGAATGCCGCATTTGAGCAAGTAAAATTGTAAAGCACGTAGTGAGTGTACATCCATCTGAGTAGTACATTGATAATTTGGTTTGGACACGTAAGAGGAATATTTATGGCTTCCCAAATGCAAAATTCCATTTTATTTGTGTAATTTCTCTGAGTATTTATATTCCATCTCTTTCCTCCGTTCTTAAATGAATTTTCACTGTTGGCACATTTGAGGCTTAAATATAAGGAACATAACACTTGCATTCTAATTTTTGCAAAATTGTAAATGTGTGTCTGGTATTTACAGCAAAATACTGTGTATCCTTTTATGGGTAAAACAAAACTGAACATTGCATGCCTGTAATGTGGTGACTTTGTAATTTAGGGGTTCTTTGGGGCTTCTGTGACTTTGGAAATGCTTACATTCAGGCCTTAATGTTGCATTAGCTAGCATGTTCCCCCCTGATGTATATAGTCACTGTTGTATAAACTAATCTTTGCCTGTTTTCTACTCCGTGATATTTCCATACCATATTTCACTGATGAGCAGTTAGCGTCAAGGAGTCAAATCAGATTAAAATTAATTCTCGTGTATATCGTGGAACTTTGTGGCTAGTGTGGTTTTAAATTTTTCTCTTTTCTTTTTCTCATTTCTTTTTCTGTTGTTTTCCGTTAAGTAATATCGATCAGTTGTGATGCTTACTGGTTAAACTGACATTGCTACAGATTGCTCTGTAGTAAGCCACAAATTCTATTTAGGCAGTATTAAGGGACGTCAGTTTTCTTCTCCTAGTAGCAGCTGTCCCAAAGAAAATATTTCTTCTTTGCCTGTTAAGGTTTAGCTGTTATCTGCCAGTTGTAATTAAGAGGTTTTGGTTCCAAACTCAACCAGTAGTGTTGAGAGTTGAACTTAAGATAGCTGTTGTACTTTTTGCTTCCCATCTGTTTCTATCCTTCATTCTTGGCTCCCTACTATCTATAAACAGCTGCTGTGAAGGAGAAAAGTTGAATAAGAGTTGGCTTAAAAAAAATTTTTTTTTAAGAAAATTGAGACTTTAGGATTTTCATTGTAACAAGTTGATACAAGCAGAGGCTGAAAAGTTCAGATTCCAAAATATCGTTTGATCCTCTGAAATATTGTTTGGGTCCTTTTGGAAAAGTTAAGAATATATGAAGGTAAGTTAGGAGTAAGTATAAATATGGATAAAAAATACTGTTTCTCTTATTTCTCTGTTAAGTGACTTGACTTTATTTTTTTTTTGAACATTTTCTTCTTCCTTGTAATATGAATGCTGATATTTAAAGGTAGATCCATGTGGTTTTCTGTTGTGTTTCTTAATTGTTTATCTCTGAGCTAACTCTTAAGATTATTTGTGATTTGGATTTATATATAAGCTGTTAAATATATATGAACTGTTAAAATGGAATGCAAGTTTTCAAAAGCCCAGGTCTAAATGTAATGATTGGTTTATTGTTCAATCACCCCAGTCCATCATTTTCCGTGTAAATCATAAACAATAAACAGGATGTACTCAGTGGTCATTTCTAATATTTAATTGTGTGCAGTCACCTCACTTCTAACATCTGAACCCCTGGGGGATTTGGCGTTAATGGCAGAGAACACGGCTATTAAGAAAGTCTGGAATAGGCTCTCGGGCACGTGATTTTATAGACGTTGAACTCTGACCTAAGAAGGCCGGTCAGAGAGTGTTGTCGGGAAGTGGTGCAGGGACTTCTGGAAGGTTCTCCTGCCGGATGTTCTTCGCCCTCCTGTGGGTTCGGCAAGAGCCCGCCCTCCACACTGACCCAGGACTGCAGGAACCCTCCAGAGTCCAGGACCGAGGCCCACCTCTCCTTGGGCTTCCTCCAGGTCGGGCAGGGGGCAGCGGAAGATTCCTCCGGCCTCCCAAGGGTTCAAGGACCTCACCTCTGCAGAAGGGTAGATGGAGTGCTGCTAGGTTACGCGCACATTCAGTCGGAAGACAGCATTGTGTTGAGAAGCTGTGGGTGTTGAGAAGTGCGATTGCCCTAGAAAACCAGCCTCGGGCCCAGAGGCTGGCGGGCGCGCCGCTTGTCTAGGGCCAGGGCCTGCAAGTGTCTAGGGCTTCCACCGGCCACTGCTGCCGGAGCTTGCGTTGTTAGAAGAGGGTCACCCGGTGTTGGGCCAGCGCAGTGCGGCCTAGACCGGGCCCGGGGCTGCCGCGCTCCCCCCCACCCTGCGCTCGCGCCCCTCGGGGCCAGCCTGGCGTTGGCTCTGACGGTGCCCCTTAGAGCATGGCTCGGCCAGGGCGGTCAGGCTCTGCCGCCCGCGGGAGCGCTTGTGGCCGGCAGGGCCGGGACCGTCCCCGCTGGGCGAGCCGATCCCACTGTTGTCTGCTGAGCTTCGGGCCTTGCCACCGTCCGCGTCCCACCACCTCTCTCGGTTTCCTCTTTATTAAGTAATGAATCTAAATTACAGGTTCAGTACTGCTGTTTGTGCACGGGAAAACATTTTTTAAATGTCCTTTGTCGATACACAAAGTCATGGGAAATATGGTTGCTTTCCATCGTTTGATTTTGGCACTATTTTTTTAGGACTGATGAACACTTAGGTGAAAATCATAAAAACATCTTAATCACTTCTCAGAAGTTGAAAGATTTTGACAGGGGAACTTTACTGAAACAAAATTTAACCAATAATTTTACTCAAAGGCCGCATGCCTGGATATGGCAGTTTATTCCATCTTGTATTTTTAGTTTATAGTCAAGATACAGTTTTATAGTGAAAATTAGAGGGAAGAGGTCTTTATGGAAAGATACCACCCCTTAGCCACTCACTGTCAGAAGTTCTACAAAACCAGTATGATTTCCTTTGATTATAAGAGCATCTCTTCTTAATCCATTGAAAAAAAAATACATTTTATTTATTTATTTATTTATTTGTTTATTTATTTGTTTCTTTGTTTTTATTTGAGACCAAGAGAGCCCGAGCAGAGTGCGGGGTAAGGGATAGAGGGAGAGACAGAAGCAGCTTCCCTGCTGAGCAGAGAGCCCTAGGTGGTATTCGATCTCGGGACCCCGGGGTCATGACCTGAGCCAAAGGCAGACACTTCACCAACTGAGCCACCCAGGCACACACACCCCTCAAAAAATGCATATTTACATTATAAGAATAGTTTTATTTATGAAGTGCTAAGTATTAGACATCGTGTTAGGCTCTCTTTTAGTTCATCTTCATCATGAATCTGCAGGGTGGATTGTTTTGTTCCAACCTCACAAATTAAAAACATTAAAAAAATGAGTCCTGGTTCTCAAGAGCTCAAGGGTTCGCTCTTACTGTGCTCCAACCCTTCCTTGTGGGTTGGAGCAGCCTGTCTGATCCGTGTTAAGACTTGAATAACTTGAGATGCCGTCCGAATTTTAAAAATGAGGAAAAGAAACGGGGGCTCCTTGGAATTCTGAAAAATATTTTGTGCCTCCCTGCCGCGTGATTTTGCTAAATGTTAGAGACCTCTTTGCTCCCTCAGTCACCTGCTGCTGACCGAGCTTCTCACGTCCCGGCTGGTAAAGTGTCTTGGGCACCATCAAGGTCTGCTGAGAACCTCCTAACGGGCCCCCGTAATCTGGGATGCTTGGATCCTTCTGCCGACACCGGGGGCCGTGGGGCATGCTCCGTCTCTTCAGCCGGGAGTCCTGGCTCCCGTGGACACCTGCCTCCAAGTGACTGAGCCCCACCCTTTCCTGCAGCCGCCGGTGTTTGCCCTCCACAACTGTACTCCTGCCAAAGGGTAGAGGACCTTGACCCCCAAACTGTTTCATCAGTAGGAACAGACAACGCACAAAGGATTTCCTTTTTCTTTTTTTAAGATTTTATTTATTTATTCATGAGAGACACAGAGAGAGAGACACACACACACACAGGCAGAGGGAAAAGCAGGCTCCCTGTGGGGAGCCCGACGTGGGACTCGATCCCGGGATCCTGGGGTCAGGCCCTGAGCCAAAGGCAGACGCTAAACTGCTGAGCCCCCCAGGTGTCCCCTCCTTTTGATTTCAATCCTTACATGTGATTCTAAATTCTTTCCAGGGATGTAAGCCATGCCCTTGCTCCATTTATCTTTTATTCCTGTTGTTTGTTTTTTCCTTTTTTTGTTAAAAGACCTCAAGAGGGAGGATCCCCGGGTGGCTCAGTGGTTTGGCACCTGCCTTCAGCCCAGGATGTGATCCTGGAGACCCAGGATCGAGTCCCACGTTGGGGTCCCCGCAGGGAGCCTGCTTCTCCCTCGGCCTGTGTCTGCCTCTTTCTCTGGGTCTCTCATGAATAAGTAAATAAAATTTTTCTTTAAAAAAAAAAAGAAAAGAAAAAGAAAGAAAGGAGCAGGCCATTTTGGGGCCCCCAGCCTTACCGGGATATTAATTAGCCGTTCCCCGGCTTCCCGGTTGGCCCAGCCCCACAGGGGGCGCAGGCCGTGTCCGGAGCCCAGTGAGCCGGCCCGGGCCTCACCGCAGCGGGTCCTCAGGCTTCAGACCGTGGGCTGCGCGGGCTCACTGAGGCACCGCCGACGTCTGACACCCCGGGCAGGTGTGCAGCTCAGGAGTCGTGCGTCATTCACTTGCCCATGTCCTGAAGTGGTCCCCACAATAAGCCCAGTTCATGTTCGTTGTCCTACGGGGTCGCAGATCTATTGTCCCTGGAACGAGGACTCTGAAGACCTACTAGGACCCTTCGGACACGCAGCAGCACTAAGCACAGTCACCGAGCTCTGCCTCCAGGACTTCGTTATTTTCCACCTGCAGGTCCGGACCCTTTAGCCCCATATGGACCCATGAGGCCTACACCCCCCGCATCCCCCACCCTCACCAACCACGAATCGCTTCTATCTCTGAGCTTGAGGGTTTCTTGGGTTTGGGGTTCTGCGCTGTTTCAGATTTCACATATGGGTGAGATGGCAGTTTATGTCTTTCTCTGTCTGGCTTATGTCACCTGACATGATGCCCTCGGGGCGCCATCCAGGTGGTTGCACACGGCAAGACTTCCTTCCTCTCTGCGGCCGAGTAGCATCCGTGTGTGCGCGTGCATGTGTGTGCGTGTGTGTCTTCACGCATCTCCTTTATCCATTTACCCATCAGTGGACACTTGGGTCGCGTCCGACGTTGGTCACCGTGGATAATGCCGCAACAAACACGGCGGCTCGTAAAGCTTTGAGAATTAGTGTTTTCACATTCTCCAGATAAATGCCCGGAAGCGGAATAGCTGGCTCATGAGGGTCCTGTTTTTAAATTTCTGAGGAACCTCCATACGGTTTCCATAGTGGCCGCGCCAGTTTGCACTCCCGCCAACCGTAAGGGTTCCCTCCTCTCCGCATCCTTGCCGACACATTGTTTCTTACCATTGGATAATAGCATTTCTTTTTTTCCTTGTATGTGATTTTTTGGGGTATTTTTTCCTTTTTTTAAAAAAATGGAAATTCAAGTTAGTTAACATATAATGTATTATTAATTCAGGGGTAGAACTCAGTGATTCATTAGTTGCCTGTAATACCCAGGGCTCACGTGGGTATCACGTGCCCCCTTCATGCCCATCGCTATTACCCCATCCTCCCACCTTCCTCCCCTCCAGCGACCCTCAGGTTGTTCCCTGTAGTCAACAGTCTCTGTGGGTTTGCCTCTCTCTCTGTTTTTATCTTATTATTTTAGTTTTCCTTCCCTTCTCCATGTTCATCCGTTTTATTTCTTAAATTCCACATATGAATGAAATCCCATGGTATTTGTGTTTCTCCGACAGACTTATTTCACGTGGCATAACACACTCCAGTTCCATGCCTGTCACTGCAGATGGCGAGATTTCATTCTTTTCGGTAGTTAATATTCCATTATATATACGCCACGGCCTCTCTGTCCATTCATCCATCAATGGACATCTGGGCTCTTTCCATATTTTGGCTATTGTGGACATTGCTGCTATGAGCATTGGGGTGCAGGTGCCCCTCTGGATCACTCTTTTGGTGTCCTTTGAATAAATACCTAGTAGTGCAATTACTGGGTCACAGGGTAGCTCTATTTTTAACTTTCTGAGGACCCTCCACCCTGTTTTCCAGAGTGACTGCACCCGCTTGCATTCCCACCAACAGTGTGCAATGGCTCCCCTTTCTCTGCCTCCCCACCAACATCTGCTGTTTCCTGACTTATTAATTTTAGCCATCCTGACCGGAGTGAGCCGGTACCTCATTGTGATTCTGATTCCTATTTCCCTGATGCCGAGTGCTGTTGAGCATTTTTTCATGTGTCTGTTGGCCCTTTGTAAGCCTTCTTCGGAGCAGCGTCTGTTCATGTCTTCTGCCCATTTCTTGATTGGATTTTTTGGGTTTTGGGTGTTGAGTTTGATAAGTTCTTTATAGATTTTAGTATCCGTGCATACTAACCCTCCATCAGATATGTCATTTGCACATATCTTCTCCCATTCCATAACTTGACTTTTAGTTTTGTCGTTTTTTCCTTTGCTGCACAGAAGCTTTTCAGCTTGATGAAGTCCCAATGGCTTATGTTTACCTTTGTCTCCCTTACCTTTGGAGACGTGTCTAGCAAGCAGTTGCTGCATCTGAGGTCAAAGAGGTTACTGCCTGTGTCCTTCTCTAGGATTTTGGTGGATTCCTGCCTCGCGAATAGGTCTTTCATCCATATTTAATTTATTTTTGTGTACAATGTGAGGAAATGGTCCAGTTCCATTCTTCTGCATGTTCCCATCCAGTTTTCCCAACACCGTTTGTTGAAGGGACTGTCTTTTCTCCATTGGATACTCTTTCCTGCTTTGTCAAACATTAGTTGGCCACGGAGTTGAGGGTCCGTTTCCAGGTTCTCTATTCTGTTCCACTGATCTGTGTGTCTGTTTTTGAGCCAGGACCATCTTGTCTTGAGGATCACAGCTTTGTACTACAGCTTGAAGTCCGGAATTGTCATGCCTCCAGGCTTGGTCTTCTTTTTCAACGTGACTTTGGCTATTCAGCTTCCATACAAATTTCAGGATTATTTGTTCCAGCTCTGTGAAAAATGCAAGTGTTATCGCATTTCTAACAGGAGGTATGAGGTGACGTCTCATGATTATGATTTGCATCTCCCTGTTGATTAGGGATGTTGAGCATCTTTTCATATGCCTTTGGCCATCTGTATATCTTTCGGGGAAATCTCTCGATTTTGAAAAACAGATTATTTGTTTGTTTTTTCCTGAATTGTATCAGTTCTTCATATATTCTGCATATTAACACCTTACCAGAAATATGATTTGAAAATTTTTCTTTCAGTAGTTTGCCTTTGCTGTGTAGGAGATTAATTTGATATAATCCCACTTGTTTATTTATGCTTTTGTTGTCTTTGTTTCTAGAGTCAAATCCAAAAGTTCATCTCCAAGACCAAGTCAAGGAGCCTACCACCTATGTGTTCTTCTAGGAGTTTTGTGGTTTCAGGTCTCGTGTTCAGGTGTTTGATCCATTTTGAGTTAATTTTTGTGTCTGGTGTAAGATAGTGGTCACATTCTTTTGCATGTGGCTGTGCAGTGTTCCCAGCAGCATTTATTGAAGAGACTGTCCCTTCCCTATTGTATATTCTTGGCTCCTCTATTGTAAATTAAACAACCATATACGTACGGGTTTATTTTGGAGCTCTCCTGTCTCACCAATCTATGTACCTAGTTTTATGCCCTATTACAGTACCCTTTCAATGAGTATGCTTTTTTTTTTTAAAGATTTTATTTATTTATTCATGAGAGACACATAGAAAGAGGCAGAGACATAGGCGGAGAGAGAAGCAAACTCCATGCAGGGAGCCCGACATGGGACTCAATCCCGGATCTCCAGGATCATGCCCTGGGCTGAAGGAGGCGCTAAACCACTGAACCCCCCCGGGCTGCCCTAGTATAGCTTTTTAATACAATTTGACTATCAGGGAGCACAATGCCTCCAACTTTGTTCTTCTTCTTTTATTTATTTATTTGAGAGAAAGAGAGAAAATGCAAGTGGGGGAGGGACATAGGGAGAGGAAGAGGAGAGAGACAATCTCCAGCAGAGTGCAGAGCCTGACTCGGGGTTCAATCCTTTGACCATGAGATCATGACCTGAGCTGAAATCAAGAGTTGGACATTTAACAGCCTGAGCTACCCAGGGTGCCCCCCAACTTTGTTCTTTCTCAAGGTTACTTTGGCTATTCATGGTCTTTTGTGGTTCTATACAAATCTTAGAATTGTTTGTTCTATTTCTGTCAAAAATGTCATTGGAATTTTGATAGCGATTGCATTGAATCTGTAGACTGCTTTCTGTGATATGCATATTTTATCCAGTATTAATTCTTCCAATCCATGAGCATAGAATATCTGTCCATTTATTTGTGTCTTCTCCAATTACTTTCCTCAGAGTAGCACAGTTTTTGGCATACACGTCTTTCACTTTCGTGGTATTTTATTAAATGTATTAACTTTATTCCTAAGTATTTTATTGTTTTTGATGCAACTGGAAATGAGATTGTTTTTTACATTCCCCTTTCTGATAGTTTGTTATTAAAAATGCAACAGATTTTTGTATATTGATTTTTGTATCCTGCAATTTTTGCTGAATCCTTTGATTAGTTCTAACAGCTTTTTTGTGGAGTCTTTAGGGTTTTTCTATATATAATATGATGTCATCTGCAAATAGTTACAGTTTTACGTCCTTTCCAAATGTGATGCTTATTTCTTTGTCTTGTCCAGTTCACCGGGATAGGACTTCAATATTATGCTAATAAAAGTGACAACTGTCTTATTGTCTTATTCATGATCTTAGGAATTCCTGAATATGATGTTAGCTATGGGCTTGTCATATACGTCCTTTATTATGCTGAAGTACATTCCCTTTGTATTGACTCTGTTGAGACTTTCAATCATAAACAGATGTTGACTTTAGTCAAATACTTTTTCTGCAACTATTGAGTTGGTCATAGGAATCATATATATATATATATATTTTTTTTGGGAATCATATATTTTTTTAATGTGTTGTATCACATGACTTTTTCGTGGATGTTGCACCATTTTTCTACCCTGGGAATAAATTCCACCCACCTATTCGTGGTGGATAATTTCTTTAATGTATTTAGTGAATTCGGTTTGCTAATGTTTTGTTGAGGATTTTTGTGTCTTTGTTATTCAGGAATATGGGCCTGTAATTTTCTCTTTCTCTCTTTTTTTTGGGGGGGGTAAGGGGGATGTCTTTGTCTTGTTTTGGTATCGGAGTAATGCTGGCTTCATAAAATGGGTTTGGGAGTGTCCCCTCCTCTTCTACTTTTTGGAAGAGTCTGAAAATGACTAGTATTAATTATTATTAGAATGTTTGATAAAATTCACCGGTGAAGACATAGGGTCTTGAACTTTCATTTATCAAGGAGTTTTTTGATTACTGATTTGATCTCCTTATTAGTAATCAGTCTATTCAATTTTCTTGCGTTTTTATGATTCAGTCTTAGAAAGTTGTATGTTTCTAAGAATTTATTCATTTCTTCCAGGCTGTTGAATTTATTGGTATATAATTGTTCTAGTAGTCTCCTATGGTCCTGTGGATTTCTGAGTATCAGTTGTACTGGCTCCTTTTTCAGTTCTGATTTTATTTTTTTGAGCCCTCTCTCTTTTTCTTGGTGAGTGTATCTAAAGGCTTTTTCATTTTATTTACCTTTTCAGAGAACCAGCTCTTAGTTTCATTGATCTTTTCTATTGTCTTTTTAGTCATTATTTCAATTATTTCTTCTCTATTCTTTTTTCTTTTTTTCTATGTATGTTGGATTTTCTTCTTTTTCTACTCCCTTGAGGCGTAAAATTAGATCATTTGAGTTTTTTCTTGTTTCTTAAGGTAGGCATTTATCACTATAAGCTTCCCTTTTCACACTGCTTTGGCTGCATCACATACATTTTGCTAAGTTGTATTTTCATTTTCATTTGTCTCAAGGTATATTTTGATGTCTTCATTGACCCATTAGTTGTTTAGTAGCAAGTTATTTAATTGCCACATATTTGTGAAATTTCTAGTTCTCTTCCTCATTGATTTCTAGTCTCACACCATTGTGGTTGGAGAAGATGCTGGATATGATTTCAGTCTTCTTAAATTTATTGCAACTTATTTTGTGGCCTATATAATTTATTCTGGAGAATGTTCCTTGTGCACTTGAGAAGAATGTATACTCTGCTTCTTTTGGATGGAATATTTTGTATCTATCTGTTAAGTCTAATGTGTGGTTTCAGGCTAATGTTTCCTTATTGATTATTTTCTGAATGATCTATCCATTGATACAAATGGGGTGTTAAAGCCTCCCACTTTTATTGAACTGCTGCCTATTTCTTCCTTTAGGTCTGTTAATATTTTTCTGATTACAGCATTTGTTTTAAAGTCTATGCTGTCTAATATAAGTATAGCCATTCTAGTTTTCCATTTGCATGGAATATCTTTCTCAAATTTTTCACTTTTAGTCTGTGTGTGTGTCTTTGCATCTGAAGTGAGTCTCTTATAGGCAGCACATAGGTGGGTCTTGTGTTTTTACCCACTCAGCTACTCTGTGCCTTTTGATTAAGGAATTTAGTCCATTTTCACTTAAAGTAATTATTGACAGATATGTAGTTATTAACAGCTTAATTGTTTTCTGGCTCTTTGTAGTTCCACTTTGTTCCTTTCTTCTTCCTTTGTTCTCTTTCTTTGTGGTTTGATGACTTTCTTTAGTGTCTGCTTAGATTTCTTCCTCATTATCTTTTGTGTATCTACTAGATTTTTGCTTTGTGGTTATCATGAGGGTTACATGGTGAAAAAAAAATTGGCTGATAGTCTTATGGAGGCTCCCTTGTGTGTAACAAGTTGCTTTTCTCTTGCTATTTTTAAGATTCTCTTATCATCTTTAACTTTTGACATTTTAATTAAATGTGTCTTGGTGTGGGTCTCTTTGGGTTCATCTTACTTGGAACTCTGTGGGTCTCATGGATATGGATGTCTGTCTGTTTCCTCCCCCAGGTTAGGAAGTTTTCAACCATTATTTCTTGAAATAAGGTTTTTGTCCCTTTCTGTCTTTCTTTTTCTGGGACTCCTATAACATGATATTGACCCATAAGTTTCTTGAGCCATCTTTACTTTTTAAATTCTTTTTTTTTTTTTTTTTTTTTGCTCTTGCTCTGATTGGGTAAATTCTGCTCCCCTGTCTTTGAAGCGCGGGATCCTTTCTTTTGCTTTATCTAGTCTTTATTGAACACTTCTAGTCTATTTTCAGCTCGGTTATTCTTCAGCTCTATGACTTCTATTTGGTATTTTTATGTATTTTCCAACTCTTTGTTGAAATTCTCGCTGTGTTGGATGGGACTGTTTTGATATCAATGTTCAAAGAGTTCAAAGAAGAAGAAAAATGCCAAATCTTTAAGTTTTAAAGTTGAAATAGGCAAAGTTATCAGAGAATGGGATGAAGCACTATGAGTAAAGGAGAAAAGGCTCAGCTAGGGATTGAACCAGAATGGGCTTATGGAAAGAAAGGACGGCCTGATGCCCAAATTCTGCCAAATGCAAAACTCATTTTTGAAGTGGAATTAGTGGACATTGACTGACATAGCAATGCTTCAGATATAAAGACATCAGCAACAATAGAACATGGCCTTGAAGAAACTTGTGTAACTAATTAGAGCTGGTTGCTCTTGTAAGGGAAGAGTCAGCTGGAAAATTCAAGAATGAAGATATTGTTTACTCAATCCCCCACTTCTAATATATATAATCCATTATAATTCCCTGAAGTTTGAAATATTTTACTACAGCTATGTAAAATATTGGTTAAGGAGAAATGACTTTCCTTTTACCTCATAATGTAAACTAAAAGGCTCACTAAAAATGTATTCAATGTCTTGAAAAAAAGAAAGAAAGAAATTCTCTCTGTGTTTATCCATGCTTCTCCCAAGTTCAGTCAGTGTCTTTAGACCATTACTTTAAACTCTTCATCGCGTAGATAAATCTCTCCATTTATTACGATATTTTTCCTGAGGTTTTATCTTGTTCTTTGTTTCCTCTTTTTACTTGATTCTCTGTGTTTGTTTTTATGTATTAGATGGAACAGCTGTCTCTCCTAGACTGGCCTCATGTAGAAGATAAACCTTATCATTTGCCTTGTCCTACCTCTTGGTTGTCTCTCAGGCTTTTGTGATTGTCCAAGCAGCCTATCTGGTTTTCAGTGTGACAGTACTTGAAGCGTGCTAAGATCTGTCAGTGTCCCAAAGAGGGAGATCTGAGTGAGCACCTAGATTCAGGCTGATTGGAGGTCAGATCTGTAGGCAGCAGCTTTTAGAGTATGCAAGTAGATGCACTCCTGTAGGACTGCAGGTGTCAGCCCTCGAGACTACCATACCAGGTAAGCTAGAGGTACACCCTGGGTACCTGGGTAACAGTCACAAAGCTCAGGGCTCCAGACAAGCCTTTCTTAGAGACACTCTCTTTCTTAGAGATGCTGGTGAGCTCTAGTGTGGCAGGGAAGAGCACAGAGATAGTGTGTCACCTGGCCTGTGTTCCTGGGGAACCCCTCCTTAGGCCTCTAGATGTGCACCAAACCTGAAGCCTGTCCCCCAGGCTCCAGAATAAGCAAACAGGCCTCTTTATTTGAATGCGTGGGCTTGTGTTTCAGTCTGCTATCTCTGCAGTGCCCGGGGAGCAGGGTGCTAAAACTATCTTTCTGATTGTTACAGTCCCCGGAGACCCAGGAATTCAGCTCCTGTGGCCTACAGAACTGTATTATCAAGGGACATCCCTGGGCTGCAGCTACAAAAGCCAGGGCACCAGGCATAAGAACCAGGGCATCAGGCATCTATAAAAGCTCCCCTGCAGAAGATGCAGAGAGAGAGAGCAAAGATGGAGCCCACTGGCTAGAGGGTATAGAGGTCATCTGCTGAGTGGAAAAAGTTAGAAAATAAAAGGCATCTGCCAACATTAGCAAGGTGGAGCAAGGGCATGAAAATGGTGCCTGCCGTCTCCTTCATCCATGGAAAATACCCCAACAGACACTGCCTCTCTGGATGATGCTTTAAGATTAGCAAATGAATCTCTTTTACATAAAGTCTGGGCATTTTTCAAATAGCTGCTTCTACACTGGACCTTAGGTGAGTGAGTCCACACACATGAACCCTTCCAGAGACATCACACTCAGTTCACCACAGCCCCGTGGGTCTCGCAGAAGGGAGCCTCACTGGTTTTCATGTTTTGGGGGCTCATCTGTTGGGTGCAGGTCTTCAAATCTGGAGTGTCTGCTGTGGGGTGTGAACAGTTCACTCCTCAGGGTGAGGCTTTGGGTTCGTAAGTTCCCTCCTGATTGTGGGTTGCTGTGCTGGTGAGACCCTGTCTCAGCCTCTCCCGCCCCCTTCACTGTGGGCTTCTTCCTGTTTGCCCACGTGTAGGAGCTGTTCAGCTGGTGTCTAGGTCTTTTCCAGAGGAAATTGTTCCATACGTAGCTGTAGATTCAGTGTGTCCATAGTGGGGATGAGTTCGGACTCTGTCTACAGAACAGAGCCAGAAAAATAAGTGAACAGCAAATGATGAAGGTAGGTTACAAAGACTTAGAGCAGGCGAGATAGGCCAGATCGGGATAATCTGGGCATCAGAAGAAATAATGATGATGAAAAACTATAACCCATGAAACGAAATAGGAAACTATAAATCCATTCAGACATAAGTAAATGAAATTTGATTGACAAATAATATTTTACATAATCTCAAAGTACTTCTCCACAGAACACTTATTAATTGCAAAGGGGAAAAAAGTTAACTTTATAGTGAAAACATCTGCAGATGTCACCTTTTAAAGTTGTCAAAGAGAATAATCAATAATGAGACACATTAAAACCCTGTGCCACCTCATAGAGGGCCTCTAGAAGATCTTCTGTCATATTCCTGCAAAAGATGTAAAATCTAAATCTAACTATGAAGAAATATCAGAAAAACCCAAGTAGAGGAAAGTTCCAAAGGTGACTGGCCTATCCTCTTCAAGAGATATGAGGTCAGGAAAGTCAGAGAGAAACCGAGAAACTGTTCTACATCAAAGGGGTCTTCACAGACATGACAAATGCAGCGCATGGTTCAGAAGTGGACCTTTTTGATTAAACTGGAGTGAGGTCTGAGGCTTAGATGGTAGCAATATATCATCCTCAGGCTTCCCAGGACGGTGGCCTGGTAAAACTGCTGCATACCCTCCTAGATCTGAGTCTAGAAAAAGGATTGTTTTCAGTAGCATCCCCAGCAGCCCAGACATTCAATATTATTAGCATAACTTTGGTCGTACTCATTACTCCTCCAATCACTGTGGCCAGCAGGAAGAGCTGCTGTGTTTGTCAGGCCTGAGTCACATATTTGAGCACAAGGCCACCCGGGGAGTTTTGAATGGAGTTCCACGGACCAATGGACTAGCAGTGGGGAAGGGTGGGGCCCAGTGGAAAAGTAGGAGAAAGAAGGGTAAATGAGAGCTAGGAAGGCAAATGTCCACAAATGTCCAAAATATACACAGCTACATGGTCATAAAAATCTACCAATCTCTTTCAAAACTATTTATTTACTTCTACATGGTGCAATTTTGAAAATCTGTGATTTTCATATGCTCCCGGCAGTTTGGCAATAGAAAATAATTTCTGCCTACTGTCAGTTACTTAACATTTCTGTCCAATTTGAATCTAAATCCTAGCATGTTCTAGAATTAGTAAACCATGTTCTTTGTCTTTTTTAGACAGGTTCAGTTGTTTTGTTCATATGTTTTTTTCATACCTGTAAGAAATCATGGTTTGATCAGGAGTCCAACAAATGGTCTCTCTGAGCTCTTTAAAAATCAAAAAAAAATTTCCTTGGCTAAGAAAGTCTGTCAGTAAGTCATTTTAGCAAATTTTCATATTCTAGTTTCTAATTATATTTGAATTAACTTACTTTCTATAAGTGCTTCAAGTCTTTGCATAGCCTTCTTGAGACCCACATTGATGGAGGGATTAGGCTCTATTTGCCTGTGAATGTTAAATAAAAAATATAAACCATTTTCCTGCAGTCCTGGGCCTTATCTTCCCCACTGTCGAATAACGTCATTCAAGATTTCGTGAGTTTAGGCCTACACACTGATGCAACAGTATCATACCAGACTTCTCCATCCCGAATTCCTGATGAATAAATAAATGAGACTCGGATTTTTAAAAAAAATCTAATGAAGATTCCAAAGAGTCTTGGAGACAGAACTGATGTCACCAAAGCAATTTTCCAATTTTTCTTTTATATTTTCTATTACAAGAATATCATATTGGGACGCCTAGGTGGATAGTGGTGGAGCATCTGCCTTCGGCTCAGGGAGTGACCCTGGGGTCCCGGAATCGAGTCCCACGTTGGGCTCCCTTTATGGAGCCTGCTTCTCCCTCTGGCTATGTCTCTGTCTCTCTCCCTGTGTCTCTCATGAATAAATAAATACAATCTTAAAAAAAACAAGAATATCATATTAAGGTCTGTTTAAAATTTGGAAGGTAAATTTAGCACTTAGTATGTAATAAGTTATGGCTATGATGATGTCAAGATTTAGAATAGCTGTGTTAAAGGCCCAGTTTCTACTACTTTCAGAAACCCTACTTGCTCTGTCCACATCAGATAGTATGCATCATTTTCTATCTTTCTGGTTTTGATATTTGCAATGATCTTAGTCATAATTAATTACTAATATAGGATGATAATTATTTAGTGATGTCTCAAATCCTTAGGAATAGATTGAGCTGAGTGCCCAATACTTCTTTAACAATGTGCACAGACATCATTAAATCTTGTATATAGCATTCTGACTTCTCTGAAACAACAAACTCAAAAATCTTCAATCTGGTTTCTCAAAACAAGCTTCAGAGGTTGCTGGGAGGTGGATTATGGTCAGAATTAATGTATTACCTACCTGCACTTCTTTACTAATTGCAGGTAACAGTTTACAGATTTTTTTTCCCCTGTGGCCTAACCCAATCTTCCACTTTTCCCTATAGATGATTTTACCCAGGGAAAATCAGAAGTCAGAGAATGAGAAAGCTGGAAGCAACTTTAGAGGTCATGAGAGATACTCCATGATTGGTGGTTTAGATTCTTATGAAAATTGAAAAAAAAAAACATACGAGCACACTCCCTGAGAACATGCATATTAAAAACATATTTGCAGAACTTCTCAGATCCCAGAAAAAGAATCTGGGTGTCTCGGGCTTGTAAGATTATTGAGATGAAGTGACTTGCTCAAGACCACAGAACAAGCTGATGAAGTCGGGGCTCAAGCCTAAAGCACAGGGGACTCCTGGCCACCTGAGATTATTACCTGAGGCCCTGCTGCTACACAGCTGCCATGGGGGCCTTCACAGGAAGACATTGTCTAACAGACCAAACAGTCATAAAGTTTCTCCCTGTTCAAATATTCTGCTCCATTTAGTGTTGATTCCCAGCAATTACATCAATGACTTTGTTGATTGGCCTCCAGGATCATCCGTCGTTTAGAATATCCAACAATGCATTGTTAATACAGTGAACGTTGACCACAAAGAGAAAAGGCAAATCGTACCAAAGGTGTGGGGTTTCATGAGGTTGATGGAAGTGTTGTTAGAAAACTGCCTAAAAATCACACATGCTCAGACTTTGATAACCAAGGCCCCGGAGGGTTAGACTTCTTGACAGCTAAGAGGAGAGAGGGACACGGAGACTGTCTAGCTAAGCCCTCCGAAAGAGAATACTTGGCTGTGAACATGTTTAAGAGAATCCCTTGGGGAGACCAATGAAGCCCCTCACCCATTTTTATTAAGTGATCCTCTTTAGGGTCATTTAAATTTCAAATGCAACTTGGAATATGCTGAAGTATAGTTTTGTTGGGAAGTAACACCAAACTCTGCAGGCTTTAATTTTTTACATCCTACAGAAACTTTTCTTTTCACTAACTGTACAATTTTGGTCCATTTTAAGTGAGCTCGCTTTAGATTGCTGCTTTTTCCCTTTACCCATTATTCTTAGATAATGGGTTTGTGCTTTACTTCATCCTAACTTCAAGAAGCAGAAACTTCTTTTATGTGTTGATCTTTAATTTCATGCTTCTGATCCCCAAAAACAAAGTGACTGGAGGACTGTCATTTTGTAAGTCTCCCTCTAGGATTTTTTTCAACCAGGTTCACAGATACAGAGCATCAATAATAACCTCTGGGCAATAAAATTGTTGTGCTACAAATTGAGTAAATTTTGATTAACTGGGAAGAACTTTTCTGAAACTCCATGTGCAGCATAACTCAATATTGTTTTGAAAAATGAGAATGTCATTGAAACCAAAGGGCATAGACATGAAATAGATGAATTCTGGGTTATTTATTGAATGCCTCTCATAGATAGAATTTTATAAAGTCTTATGTGGTTTGAATAATTTGTGACTGTACATGCTTCTGTTCCCAGACATTTTAATCATTAATGATACTGCAGCATAAAACACCCCCAAGACATTTTTACTCTCTTTGGTAATCTAAGAATGAATTATGAAGTTAACCTTGATAATTAGATTATTTGGGGTTATCCAGAAGAATGGAATTACTGTTAATTTAAACCATTGATCAGTTTCTTATTGGGACTTTACAATGGCAGTCAAATTCGGGGGCTCATACTTAGGCACCTCTTCTGCTTAGGTAGCTGTCCAACATCTTTATAGTTTTTGCCCCAGTTTTTCTAAGGCTGAATACCAATGGCAGCATAGGGCTACTGGTAGGGTGACCGTATAATTTATCACCTGAACTAGGGCAACTTTGAGGGGATACTTTTAATGAGCGTGCTGGGGTGTGAACAAGATTATCCCAGTACACAAGGACATGTGCCCACTCTACCTACTAATGGCCTGTTGGTTCTTAGCGCTCAAGAGTCAGGGACTCCTGGCTCATTGTTTACAAAACTCCTCTACCCAAGACCCAGGTCCTGACTTATCAGGACACCGTGCCTCTTGGAAGCAGCTTCCCCAGGCACCCTCTGTACCTAGGAGTAGGCAAGCTCTGCTGCAGAGGATCAGCCCGGACCTAGCCCTTGGGATCTTCACCTCTACTTACTTACTTGTCCTCATTGGTTGAACTCTTTTTAGTAGGTCAAGGCTGAAATGAGATCCCAAGGATGAGAATGGAGTAAATCCCACCTAAGCACAGAAGGCTGAGCTGTGGTGTGTATGTGTCTGTGTGTATGTGAGACAGAGTGAGAGAGAGAAGATAATGATGAAATGGCGACAGCATGGAATCTTGTCACGAGTCCTGCCCTTTTCGGACTAATGGTATGTTCTTTAATCTCTTTGAGCCCCAGTTTATCCATATGTAAAGTGAAAAGGATATGAATCTCTACCTAACACGGTTGTTATAAGACCGAACAGTTTGCCTACCGTGCTCCATATCTAGTCTCCCCTTCTCCCTTTGGTGATAGAATTGGCCAAGTTCTAATGGGGCACACACTCTCCAAACCAGCTGTTACATCCACCAGCTTTTCTCGTAGTTCTGGTGAAGAGGTTGCCTACAGCTTCCTGAATTCATCCTCGCAAAGAAACTGTCGCCCTCCCCTCCCTCTTTCCCCCTTTATTCTGGTGAGGGAATGGCAATAACTGGAACAGCTAGCCTGGACCCAGAGATGACACCACCGTGCGGTGGAGACAATCACTTCTATATTAACACATGAGAGAAAAATCAGCGTTGGCCTCACTTCAGACTGTACTTGGGGGCTGTAACTGAGACAAACAGAGCAGTGGCTTTGAAAGCTCCATAGAGATGGAGTCAAAAGGTACGTGTTGTAGCCCTGCTCTGTTGCTTGCATGACCTTGAGCATCTCTAAATGTCACTTTTCTCATCTTGTAATAGTAGAAATAATACCTGAGAGGCCGGTGATATGAAATAATGAATAAATATAGCACACCGTTGCCACTTTTCTTTCTGAACTAGGGTTCATCTCCATGAGTTTACTCATTCATTTGCAGCCATTTAAGGATCCAGGCACTATCCAAGACGTGAAGTTATCTAGCGTTGCATAAGGCACCGGAAGTTTCCGAGCCTCCTGTGGGCAGAGAATAAATAGATCAACAAGAAATATTACCTGGTGATGAGTGTTACAGTGACTATGAAACAAGATGATGTTCTACAGATTGAGTAGGAGGGCATGATGGGACATGGTCAGAAAAGGGATCTCTGACGTTTCCGTTGAGACTGAATCACAAAAGGAGCCAGTTTGTGAAGATTTGTGGGGAGAAGATTCTGGACAGAGAGAACACCTAGGGCAAATAACCTATGGTGAGAAGAGCAAAGCTTATTCAACGAGGACAAAGCCAGTGTGGCTGGAGCCAAGTAAGTAAGTAGTGGATAGTAGGAGATCAAATCAGAGGTAGGAGAAGCCAGATCATTTGTCCATATAGTTCATAGAATTAATTCCAAGCATAATCAGAAGTCATTAGATGGCTTTCCATAGGAAGGATAAAACAATGGCACTTCCCTTCAGGCTTCCTCAGAGGCCAATACTGTACCTAAATGCAGGCAGCACTTGTGAAAACATATCCTATTATTCAAGTCAAGCAGCTTCCTCAAATAGGGAGAAAATTCCAAGTACCAGTTATCTGAGAATGCACGGGGGTGTTACCAGGACAATGTTGACCCCCAAGGCAGGCACCACTGCTGAGTCCTTTATTGTCGTTCTTCAAGGAGGTTAGTAGCTGAGAATTTTATGTCAGAAATGCCTGGCTTTGAATCTCCGTTCCTCTAACGCCAGGCATCTGACCTTACATAAGTCACTCCACCTCTTGGAGTTTCGTTTATTCTCATACATAAGATATGAAAAATGACACTAATTTCAGCAATCCCAATGGAAGGCTTCCATGGGATATTGTATGTGGAATGCCTGGCACAGGCATTATTGAATGCCTGACTCAATAAAAACACAGTACGTATATTTAGTTCTTGTATAGGCCTAGAATCCAATGAAAAATCACTAGGCCAGTCCATCACTCCATAGAGGTACTGAGGTGGAAACTGGAGGCTTCAAGACTCTCCCTGGAATCCCACAAAGCCTCGTTGGAGTCCTCTAGCCTTCCCTGGTCTGCCTTCTCTCAGGGCCCACACAGACGCCCCTCTGATGTTCTCGGCCACACCATCACTCTCTGCAAGCTTTGTCTTAGGACATTCCACATGGCTGTGTCTCGTTCCCACATTCAATAAAAAATATAAGCTCCTTGAGAGGAGAGACGACTTACCATCCTTCTCCTTCACTTGTGTTTTCCAAAGTGCTTTTAGGTACAGACGGTGCTTAACTAACGTGGGAATGAATGAAAGAATGAACAAAGAGATAAAGAAGAACTCTCCGGTGATTACCCTTGCCTCCCTCCATTCCCATCTACCGCGTATCTTCTATTTGCCTTGGAATCCGTTGTCCGCCCTTCTCCGTCCTGTCTCAGGAGGCCAGGTCAACATGCCCTTTTGTCATCTGACTTCTGACAGCCTTGCTGAAGGAGAGGCAGTGGGCAAGAGGGTGAGGTCTGGACTAGCAGGTTCCCTTTATAAAACGACTCTTCCTGAGTTTCTGCAGCTGTTCCATCTCTCTAAGGCCCAGGGGTGGTAGCTCCCTGCTGTTGCTGGCCCTGGGAATCTCCTTTCTACCCCAACCCCCACCCACACCATTGTAAGGCATCCATTTTCAAAACTACTCTCAAATTAGTTACTTTAGATCTGCCATTTTTTCCCCCAAGGACACTAAGATATCTCATATATGGGAACCCGGGTAGATGCAAGCGTGTCCTCTTCTAGATTAGGATTTGGGATCCATTTGTTGTAGAAGAGCAGATTCCACCTCTCCCCTTGGTAAACTTCCATTGTTTCCCAACCACACCGGATTGCTCTGAGCTGCTATAACTTGGGCAAATTAGGATGAAGCTGCCCGTTGTCTTGAAGAACTAAGGGAGTCGTTCATAAGGATTACAGAATTTACCAGGCATGAACCATTGCTGACAGTTAAATGTTTTTAAGAAGAGTAAAATAAAATGTCACATCATGGAAGAACTAAAAATACTTTTGAAAGTGTATATTGTGCATGAGTTTTTTTCTGAGTTGCCAGGCTGTGGGTGTTGAGGACTCTTCAGAAGATTTGGTCTGTCATGTTTAGATGGTAGGTGGCAAAAGAAAGTCTTCTTTAAAAATTTCAGGATGTTCATTCCATTGTCTCTTGCTTAAGTGTGAATTATAGAATGTTGGATCCAAAAATAATTCGTGCTGGAGCAGTGAAGGCCACTTGGCAGCAGCCAGGGAGGACAGGTCACCCGGGGAATGGTGTTTCTCAACTACGCCCTCCTGGCGCTCAGGCCACCACCTAGATTACTCTTGCAACTGCTTCTCATGAAGACAGAACATTGTCTATCAAATAAAATCTTAGAAATGGCAAGGGAGGGTCAATATTTTGGAGTTTCCGTAGGAAAAAGCAGTAAGATATTTTCACTTGCAACATTAACATGTCCAAAGAAGAACATGTGACTGATACACATAAGTAAGACAGCAAAAGCAGGATTTGTGCCTGGCTGCAGTTACCGCAGTCTCGAGGGACGGATGACAGGTGGGTTGGTGGCAAGTGGCCCACAGCATGTGCTTGTCATTGAGATGAGCTTGCCCCTCAGTCCCAAACCTTTCCTCAGGGGATTCACGGGAAAGCCAGGAACGGTGAAACTCAAGTGAGGAGTGGAGTACAGGCTGCCTGGTACCTGAGGTCGCTACGTGAACATGCGGCTTGCGAACTCAGAAGGATACATAGACGGAGCAGTGTCCGGACATTTGAGTGAAGTTTTATAAGGTATAATAATGCTTTTTGTATCAGGGATGTTGAAGAAGAGGAAGAAGATGGACAATGAGAGAACAGCATCTTCTGTGGGGAACTTTTTAATATATATTTCTGGACAATAAACACGCCTTTTTCAGAAGAAGAACAAGAGGAGGGGGAGGAGGAGAAGAAGAAATTAACTGTTAGAACAGGTTTGGAAATAACGTTTGCTACAACTTTGGTATTTATCTTTCTGGGGGTCGCCTGCCCAGAGTTTCTCTCCCCAGAAGGGAAAAGAGAGAGACCTTGTGTTTGGTCAGTTTGCGCAAGTGCATGCGAAGTCTCTGCAGAGAAGGTAAGCAGTATCTACGATTCGGCCACTAGTCTCCCTTCTGTTCCAGTATTCAAACCAATTATTTTTCTAATTTATTCATTGAACAGAAGTTATAGGTACTGGATATACATCCTTGAGCCAATCAAACCAATTTAACTCTCTCATTCTAGGGACACCTGGGGGGCTCAGTGGTTGAGCGTCTGCCTTCAGCCCAGGGTGTGATCCCGGGGTCCGGGGATCGAGTCCCATGTCGGGCTCCCCGAAGGGAGCCTATTTCTCCCTCTGCCTGTGTCTCTGCCTCTCTCTCTCTCTCTCCCTCTCTCTTTCTCATGCATAAATAAATAAATCCTTAAAAAAATAACTCTCTCATTCTAAAAAGGGCAGCTAAGTACTAAAAGAATGAACAAAGCAACTACAAAAGTCCAATCATCTGCGCATGCCCTGCTTTCAAAGAAAAACATGCAAATAAAGGCTCTTTGTGAAAACTGGAGCCAGGCCTTGGGTCACATTACTGTTACCACCCCTGGCACCAGGTACAGACACACCTTATCCGAGAGATACCCTGGAGCTAGACCTGTAAACGCTATTGGAGTTGCAGATGCACTGAGGGGTTAAGAGTTAGCACAAAATTTAGGGTAGCAAGAGTCTGTGACCCAAAGCCAAGACTCAGTCCTCTCTGGGCATGTAGGACCCCACGTGCTTTCCAGAGATCCCTGGAAGGAAATGTTTGCATATTCCAGGTGTGATGCCTTTTAGTGACAAGGTGCTTGCCTTTGTGTCTGAACCAAACGTCATTTGCCTTTGCCAGTGCAAAGGTTAACAGCACATAATTTTTTAAAAATCCCTTCCTGCTTAGTTCTATCCCTCTATTCATATTACAAGAAATATAAGACTCTGGCAAATGAGTGTTACTTGGGAGCAGCCATGTGCTGGTTGTCAGTTTATCATCCCTTGGAGAGATCCTGGCAGCAAGCGAAGCCAAGATGGAGGAAAGCAAAGCCTGGGCCTGGAAAGAGGAACAGATATATGGTGACTGAGGTATTATTTTTATGATTGTTACCGCCGTTGCAATCGTTGTGGATATGTGGGTGGAAGTTCAATGTGGAACAACGGTGTTTGAGAGTTCTGCATTCCAAGCGCCACCCAATGCTGGTTGCACGCTTGAGTCCCTGGGGAGCTGATGAAAGGACATATCTGTAGGGCCTTCCCTTGGATATTCTGGTTAGTAAGTCTGAAGTAGGGCCCAGGAATCTTCAGTTTAAAGAAATTCTCCAGGTTACTCTGAAGGACAGTCAGCAACAAGACCCACTGATCTTGGCCAATTCTATCCTCCGATAGAGAAGAACAGCAGTGGTTTCTGTGGAAGCATCAATGCCATGGAGTTCCCGAGCCCATTCGTTCCATGAGTGGGCAAATTTACGTACAAACTCCATGCCAGTATTATAATGCTAAAGGTGGCCCCTCTCTGCTTCCCTGCTTTGACACTAACTTGTTCCCAGGAACAACCCAGGACCAGTTTTCTCCCTCCTTTTCTGTTGACCACTTCTGTGTGTGTGTGTGTGTGTGTGTGTGTGTGTGTGTGTGTGTGTGTGTCTAGAGGGAGGGAAGACAGGGAAGAGTCCTCAACACTTTCCTTGTTCTTCGTGTGGCAGTTTCTAGACTCCTCTGCACATCACCTAGGAGGGTAAAGAGTGTTTAAAATACAGTTCCCTGGAGGCTAAGTTTGTTGGGTTGGAACTGTAAGGTAGGCCACTCGGGTAATACATGCACGCCCCCCTCAGAATGGCCTATGCTCCCTAATTCCTTCTTCCTTCCAGCTTCCCGAACGCCCCTGCTCCTCCTTGAACATCGGCCTCGGTATTTCCATGTTCTCTACAGACACACCTCTGAGTGGATTCGTCATGCCCTGGGCAGGGCTATTCCCTGCAGTGGAACAGTAGCCAGTGGATCCATGAAAGGTCAGACAAGGCGGAAGGAAGGAAGGGAAGCGGGGAAATGTCCCGCTTCACTGAAGGATACATGATGTTTCACCATAAACATGGTGTTTATGCTAAAAAGAAAATAAAACTATGATTGCATGTAAACAGGGAATCCTTAATGTAAACTAATAAATGCATTTATGCTGCAAAATAAGCCAGAATCCAATAACACATTCTAAAATATCTACACGTTGTAGAGGGGCAGAGTTGTCAAATCAGCTCTATAAATTCTCACCAGCAGACACACACTGAGCTTCTATTTGGTAGCCATGTTAAAGCAGTGAAGCTCATTAAGCATTGCTTTTTAACTTAGCAGCAACACTCCGGAGATGTCCTGTGAAAAGACAAAGGTGTGTGAGTATAAGTGAAACAAAATGTGTAGCTCAATTGAAGCTTAAACTGCATTTTATCTCCAGTACAGGAATGGTCCTGTGGACTTGTGCCAAATATCTTTAAGGAAAAATGCAACCTCATCCTGGTGTGTGTGCATGTGTGGGAGCATGCACACATGTGCATATACACAACATCTTAAAATTAAGAATGGAGCATTTCCAGACATATGGCAGTCAACCAAAGTACATAAAAATCTTACAACCCCAGATTCCTACTAAGGCCACTGCAGAAGAGAGAACGAAGGTGTCTGAGGAGGCCAGACAGGCTGTGATGTGTTTAGGCTGTAGGCTGAATAGTGGGTCTCCACAAAATTTATGTTGGAACCCAACCCCTGATGGGATGATATTTGTAAGTGGAGCCTTTGGAAAGTGCTGAGGTCATGAGGATAGGGCCCTGATGCATGGGATTAGTATCCCTATGAAAGAGACCCCATTGCGCTCTCTCCTCTTCTACCGTGCGAGGATACAGAAGGAAAATGCCAGTGTGCAAGCCTGGAAGTGGGCTCCCGCCAGGCTCAGAATCTGCCAGCGACCTCATCTTGGACTTCCCAGCCTCCAGAACAGTGAAACCTAAATTTCTGTTGTTTCCAAGCCACCCACTCTAAGGTGTCCTGCGATAGCTTCTCAAATGGACTGGAACAGTCTTCATGGTTTTAGGATACAGCTCCACAGCCAGAGCCCTCAGGAAAGGTAAGAAGACATGGCTTGGTGCTTAGCTTTGGCTACTTACAGAGCAGCGTAAATCTACAGTGGTTGTTCAACACTAGACAATATAATCGTGAAGAGCTAAATACAATCTGTTACATTTTTTCCAAAAGCAGCAAAAAAAAAAGGGGGGAGCATCTGTCACACTGTCTGTTATTAATACACGATGTACATCGAGGCGTGTAGGTACATATGAAGGAACGGGGACGTGTCAACACAAGGCAGAGAAACAGATGGTATGCTCCTTTAAACATGTTTTCTTGTCAACTTTGGTAGAACAAATGCTCCTGCTACGCTTTAATTTGTAAAGTATATATTTATTTTTAAAGTGAGAATGTCTACCACATAAAGAAAAAAATTTAATAGCAGTTCGGCGTTTCTTAAAAGTGATTTATTTCTAGTGCACTACTTTCCGAGCCAAGTAACCAATTTTATTTAAAAATTGAAAAATGACAGAGGATAATTTCTGGAGTGATTTTTCTACTCGTGCCCTGTAACCTCTGAAGAAGTCAGGCCTAGGAAGACATGCACAGAAAGCAACAAAATTGTCAACATCTGTATTTATTTCTCAAACAGAACTATCCAATCAGACATTAGAGGATGCCTTTGTGACCATGATTCTCAAATGGATGTGATTATTCTATCTTACTACTTTTAGAAAGATGATTTACAGCTCCCTTCTGCTTATTTTTCACTTGGTATGTCTATTAGGTTTCCTTTTAAAGATTGTATTAAAAAAAACACACAACATTTGACTTAATGTAAAGCAGAAAAAGAAATCGGCAAGCTGGCAGAAATAATTTGAGGTAAAAAATCTATCCGGGGAACCTGAGTTTCGGATCTATGACTGTGGTTCCTCCCGGGCCTGGAGATGGTCCCTTCGGCTCAGGGCCGGGGCCCGTCCGCGCGGCCGGAGGGAGGCCTGGCTGGAGCGCTTGAAAGCTCGGAGCAGAGGGAGTGGCCCAGGGGGCTTCTGTGATCGTCCCGGTGACCTTCTCGGGTCCCACATCCGTCACAGCAGCTGGACCTGAGAATATTCTCCTTGTCAGCTCTACTGTGAAGAGCTCTGTGCTTCCCACTGAATGAGACTCGGCCGTGTTTTCCTCTCCCGACAGCACGTCTTCCCCCACGTGGGCCACTCTGCCGGGGATGAGCCACCCATCACCCACCAGGGTCCCACCCATTCTCCTATTTCAGCTGAGCCACCACTTGCTCTACAAGAGCCTCCCCGGTTCTCCCGGACAGAAACAACCTCTCCACAACCAGACAGGAGGCCTTTTATTACCATCTCCGATGGCTACTGTGCTGATCACAGGGGTCTTCTCCCTCAAGGAGAAGCGGGGGCAGCTACCATCCCGATGGCTTGCCCATGTCTCACATGGCCCCGCACCTGTCTGGCACAGAGAAGCTGCTCCAGAATGGTTGGCTCAATTCCCCGCTCAGTAACGCTCTCGTTCCCAGTTTGGGGAAGTTGAGAGTGACAAGCTCCAGGCCAGACGGTGCTAAGAGGCGAAGGCAACTCTTGGGTGAGTTGGTTGTCAACACCGTAACACGCTCACCCCCAGGAGCCCCAGTGTCCGAGAGCCGCACGACCTGGGTACAACCGCGAACGTGTTGCTACGTTCTCAAGAGAGGCCTAACCTCCGTGAGGTCAGCTGGTCCCCGGACCCGGACACCTGGCGCGGTCTCCGGACCCTCTGGCTCTGGCTCTGCTGGCCTGACCGAGGCCCCTCACAGCACAAAGCCCGTGCAGCAGCCGCAGCAGCAGCAGCACACCTCCCAGCCTGGGGCCCTCAGCAGACCAGAAACAAAGTTCACCCTGGATTGCTCCCTGCCCTTTGCCCAGCCGTGCAGTGGGTCAGTGCGCCATTCTGCGGCTTCACCCTTCAGGGCTATCTGCTCAGTCTCTCTCCCTCCAACTCATATTTTCATCTGGGGTGCCACCCACTTCTCCTTTTCATGCTCACCCCACCACACGATCCCTTGTCCAAATTATACTTCCTGGCAATCGAAACTCTTCAGTTGTTTTTCCGAACACCAGTTTTCCTCTGAGCTGTGAAACAACATGAGGATACTAGATAGAGTTGGAGACGTTTGTCAGAAAAAAGAAAAGACAACCAGTTGAAATTTACTTGTACAGGAATTTTTTTTAAAGGTTTGGTTTTTTTTTCTTATTTTTAAAGATTTTATATATTTATTCATGAAAGACACAGAGAGAGAGGCAGAGACACAGGCAGAGGGAGAAGCAGGCTCCCTGCAGGGAGTCCAACATGGGCCTCGATCCTGGGACCCCAGGGTCACGCTCTGAGCTGAAGGCAGATGCTCAACTGCTGAGCCACTGAGGCGTCCCACTTATACAGGAATTAATGCATTTTTGCTTTTTTATACCCATGCCCCTCTCATTAATTTATTCACATAATAATGAAAAAAATGAGTCGCTACCTCATACCTGACATTTCCTCGGCACTTGGGATATGCGCAGAGGACCATGGAGAGACAGATCTCCCTGCCCTCTTGGTGAGGCAGTGGGGAGACAGGCAATAAGTGATAAACTTAGTAAATAAGTAAATTATATCCTATGCCATGGACAAAAGAGCAGAGCAAGAATTCAGGGCCTTGGAAGTTCTGCGACGGAGCTTACAGGTCGTGGGGGCTCAGATCACATCTGAGTGAACAGTAAGCCCAGTGGGACGCAGAGGGAACGAAGAGCTAAGGCCGTCAGGCCAGTGGAAGGCCCTGTGGCTGGAGCATGGTGAGAAGGGCAAGTAGTGGAAGGTTTAGAATGGCCTCCTAAGCCATTGTAAAGTCTTTGGTTTTTTTTTTTTTTTTTTTAACCAGAGCAGAAGACATTTTCCTTTACTGTCCCAGAAGAGAGGGAGTGCTTGGAGGTCCCCGTGCCGAGAGGAGCCGTGGCCTCAGTCCTCACTCACTGTCCTGAGAACAGCCAGTTCCACCCACAGCAGCGTCCAACCCAACTCACAGGTGTTCTCGAGCAGCCACTGCAGGCAGACCCAGGAGGCAAGAATGAACGTGAGAAGGGGTGAGGAGAGGTTTGAGGTTCAACCGAGACAGCAAGTGCTACTGTGCGTTTAGAAGGGTTTCCTGGTGCAGCGAGCTGCTCAACCAGAAGGCGCTGCACAGAAGAGCCACAACCACAAAACGGTACCTACGTGCTTGGGGGGAAGTAACAGGAAGATTGCAAAGAACACCATGTATGACCTCGTAGATCTATAGGCTGAAAGCTCTGCCTAGGAAATTAAAAAATTAAAAAAAAAACTGTAAAGAAAACAAATTCATGACCGCCCCTCTAGGCATCTGGGAAAGCTCCTGGGCTAGGAGTGGGGGCCACGGTGTCATGGTGGAGACAGATCTACTGGTGAGGGTGAAGGCGTCGTCTGTAAATCAGGAAGTTGTGGCTATTAATAGGATTTCATGGAGCTGGCGGTGGGCTGAGGTGGAGGAGGCCATGGGGCTGGAGGGAAAAGGAGGGGAAGACACACATGGGAGCTAACGGTCTAGCTTCAGCAGCTGAGAACGTCTGCTTCACTGCAGCGCATTACGCTTGATAAGCTTCCCAGAAGTTCACGGAGAAGGATGGTGCCCTTGTTTCTGTGTGTTGCCTGGAAACTATCATCGTATCCTTATTCAGTTGGGTGGATTTTAAAAAGGAGAAAGGCAAAAAAAAAAAAAAAAAAAAAGGTGCTACAAAGCCACTCATGATCCTTCCTCCCTGCAACAAGAGCACAGGGTGCTTGGGCTGTTCCTCGTATCAACGTGGGCGCAACTGCTTAGGGGTGCTGTGTATCCCCCCGGTTCCCACTTCCTCTGCACACACCTGCCTCTTGGGACCTCACTTGGTGTCAGAGGGAGCGGCCCCCTCAACCTGCCAGCGCCGACCCCGTCCCTGGGACATTCCAGGGAAGTCAGCAACCCCAAAAGTGGCCAAGAGGTCAAGGAAAACTTAGACGGAACAGTGGCTATTGTGTTCGATGACAAGGAGGCCATCTGTGATCTGGGCAAGGGACGTGTTCACGTGGGGTTGAGGAATGGAGGAGAAGCGGGGAGCTGAGGCCAGTTGGGGTAAGAGACGTGGCTGCGAAAAGAAGGGGGTGGAGTGAGGCGCTTGAATTTTAAGGCAGGAGGACCTCAGGCATTTTCAAATGTTGAACGTTAATGGGAAGGAGCCAGTTGCAAGGAACGGTTGGTGGGCCCAGGGCGTGACCCCAGGGTCCCGGGATTGAGGAGGTGCAGGCGGGAATAACCAGCAGCACCGGCCCGCCCCGGGATGCGATGTTAATCCGAGACGGTACATGGTTGTGGCCTGGCCTCTGACCTGTGGCCGACACCCAGCCAACAAGTGCACAGAAATGTCGCTGGCCGGCCCCTCGCACTCAAGGAGCCTCGGTTTCCCCCATTAGGTAGGATTCCGAGCCCCGGAGCCACGAAACAGAGCTAAGAAGTGACAGGTCATCTACATCTGACGTTATATGATCCAGAAAAGACTCCCGGTGCTGTAACACGCTCACAGCATCTTCTTAACGTCCTCCGAGGTCTGCGACTAATATGCGAAACCACGGTGACCACTCCTGGAAGCCTTTCCCACGTGCACATCACGCAGCTGATTTTCATTACCCAGGGAACTATTTTTTCCCCTCTAAAGACCTATCGCATCTGCTCCGCCTTTAATTGCTTTAACAACAAGCATCGCCTCCAAGCGGGACACTTACACAGCGAGTGGCTCGAGCGCAGCTCAACCCCGCGCACGTCGGGTACCTGCTCGGCCCAACCTGCTCGATGCGGCTTAATTTTCCAAGAAAATCTTACAGGAGATGCAGGTGGGAAAGAACCGCTCTGTGGCCTGCACAGCAGGACTATGTTTAGCGCTGGGGTTCCCATTCTAGCACGTCTCGGAGCCCTGCGGGGTCCCCCCCCCGGGGGCAAGCGTGCATAATGAATCGCCCCGGGATGGTCCACGGTGGCTGCTGGGGACACAGCCACAGATGCCGCCCTGGGCGAGGGCCCGAGGCCAGGAGGTCGCATGTGAGGAGGCAAGTAGAGCGCCCCGCCTTCGAGTGCAGATGCTGTGCCAACGGAACCACTGGGAATTTCCTGCAAGTGCGTAAATTGTCTGGCCATGAAGAGAGTGGCAAGAGCCACCACACCCCGCAGGGGGACACCCACAGAGCTTGACGGCGTGGCAGGAGGCTCGCGGCCCGACCATCAGACAACAAGCCGTGCCACCCCGAGCGCCAGGCGGCCGGGCTCCTCGGCGACTCCTGGAGCCTCGTGGGCCCCGAAGGTGTGACCTCACGCGCCGGGAGCACAGCGGTCGACGCTGACACCGCAGCATGTCACACGGGGCTCCTTACCCCACCCCGTCTGCTGAGAACTTGCTTCCTCATCGTCAGGGTGACTGACACCAATAGCTGGACTGAATATCCTTAGGCTTGGTTCAGGCAAGATTCTGTTCCCTGTGTACAATCTGTCCTATTTCTTTCTTCTTAAAGATTATTTATTTATTCACTTGGGGGGCTTGCTTGGGGGGCTCAGCCTTGAGTGTCTGCCTTGGGCCCAGGGTGTGACCCCAGGGTCCCGGAATCGAGTCCTGCATTGTGGTCCCCACAGGGGGCCTGCTTCTCCCTCTGCCTGGGTCTCTGCCTGTCTCTCCATCTCATGAATAAATAACTAAAAATCTTTTAAAAAAAGATATTTATTTATTTATTTATTTATTTATTTATTTATTTATTTAGTGGGGGGGAGCACGAGCTGGGAGGAGGAGCAGAGGGAGAGCAGAAGCAGACTCCCCGCCGATGCAGGGCTTGATCCTGGGACCCCGAGGTCGTGACCCGAGTGGAAGGCAGGCGGCGGTGAGCAGCTGAGCGTCTGCCTTCCGGGGAGCGGCCTACTGGGTGGGCCGTCGGTTCCGCCTCTCAAGGGGAGGCTGCTGGGGACGTCTGGTGAAGCCTTTGCAATTCTTCCCCGAGCGTCATGTGTTTGTACCCACAAACCATGTCGAATTCGGGGCACGTGGCCCTGGGGACTGCAGCGTGGTGTCGCTGGCTGAGAAGGCCCCGCCGTGTGTTCTGGGGGGACGTGCTCAGAGGTGGGTGCGCCAGGATCGGTTTGTCCTGACCTGAGGCCATCCCTTACGTGATGACAGCATGTTTTCCAGTTGCCTTGAAGCATTCCGCCCGTCTGTTGGCCAAAGTGTTCCCGAGGCCTCCGCGTGGGAAGGCCCTTGAGGCGAATCCTGCGACTGTCCTGGTTGCTGCGCTCGGTGTGGTCGGCCCGTTGTCCCTTGTCACCCCCCCCCGCCCCGCCCGGTGCGTGGCTCGGGTGCTGTTCTGGGCAGCCCTGCAGCTCAGAAACGGCCCGACCTGGAGTCCCCGGGGGGTGGGGGCACGGCCCGGGAGGCGAGCGGGCACCTGGGAGGGCCTGGGTCAGACTCCGTCCTGCGCCTCCGTTGGCATCACTGGCATCAGCCGGAGCTCCCGGGAAGGCGGGTGACGGTGGCCACAGAATGGAAGCACGCTGTCCCGGTGAGGGCTCTCCAGAAGCTGACCCCGAGACACGGTCTTAAATGCAAGTAGGTTGTTTGGAGGCTGCCCCAGGGACCCCAGTAGGGATGAGGGCAGGTGCAGCGGGGAGGGAGGGGCCACGGGGGGCATGGCGATCTGAGGCTCAGCCCCCCCGGGATCCCAAGGGTGGGACACACTTGTCACCCCCCCCCCCGGGGAGGAGCGGCTGGGGAACTGGGCCCCGGGTCCGCCTTGCACCATTGGTGGTTCCAGGCCGCCTCTGGGAGAAGGGGCCATGGCGCGCCCCAAGGCCGAGGCGCTGGGCAGGGAGCAGAGGCCGTCAGGGCCTGGGGAGGCGCCTCTTCCCAAGAGGCCCGCTGGAGACCAGCTCTGCGGCTGGGATGCGAGCCAGGTCCCCGCAGGGGGAGAGCCCTGGCGCTAGCCCGCCCCACCTGCTGGCTCAGCGTCCCGGCGACCGGGGGGGCTCCACACGACCTGCGCTCGTGCCCCTTGGTCCTGGAGGCCGGAGGCCACACGGCTGTCACGGAGGCGCCGGGGGGCACCGTGTCGCTGTGCCCCATGGCTGGAGGGGCTGGCACGCCCCGCAGGCTCCCATCAGGCGCCGATCGTGTCCGCGAGGCCAGAGGCCTCTCAGCCCAGCTCTCATGCCGCCCCCGGGCATCAGGATTTCAACCCGAGGCTGGGGGACCGAACTCTCAGCCCCTGGTTGGCCTGGAGCTGCAGCTGGTGCAGCCCGAGGACACGGGCCCCTGCTGTGCCCTCGGTCGTCTGCCTGGCCCGCCGCCTCCCCGTGCGCCGCTGCCGCCTCTCTGTGGGTCACAGCACACAGGAGGGGACAGGCTGTAAGCACCGAGTCTGGTTCCACGGAAGAAACAGGAAGAGGCAGCCACGGGGCCCTGGCTGCACGAGAGCACCGTGGGGCGGTCGTGACGACGAGTAAGACACATCTGCCCCCTCCCTGGGGAGCTTGCCACGAAGAAGGTGAAACAGACTTACAAACAGAAACTCCTCAAGGTGCCCAGGAGGTCGGAGGCACCCAAGTGCCCTGGAGGTGGAGGTGGTGTTGGGTGGGAGGAGAACCAGTGCTTCCTAGAGATTGTGGGGGAGGGCGAGGCTTTCGGGATGGACGGGGGTGGACGGAGGTCAGGGGGAGCTCTACAGAGACCCTGAGATGTTAACGGTCCTGAAATGAGAGCGCGATTAGGTGAGGGGGTGAGGGGAGGGCGGTGACAGGTACACACGAGAAACAGGCTCCCTTTTTTAGGGACTCCGTGGGGACAGAGACCTGCAGCGAGTCCAACGCGGCAGTAGAGTCTCAGCCGCTAGAGAGCTTGAGGGCAGGATTGACTGACGTGCATGGGTCCTGCAGGTGTGCGGGGCTGTGTCTGGATCACAAGTGCTGGCTGGATGGGGCTGGGTGACACAGCGGGACGGCCGCCAAGATACACCTCTGGAGGTGGAAGTGCAAACCCTGAAGAAGCTCCCTAGCGCACATCGGGTGGAAGGGTAAGGGCCTCCTGACCATGGCCCAGGCTGAGATCCAGGGAGCAGAGGATGGTTGTTACGGGGGCCCGGCATCAGGTTCTGGGGTCCCGGAGGCTCCCAGGCCTGGGGCTCAGGGAGGAAGCCCAGCCCCCAGGGACCAGACAGTGGCCGGAGCATCATGACCCACACACCACAGTGTCATGTGGGCCTCTTGCTGTCTGCGGTCCTGCAGCCCCGTTGGGGGCCAAGCCAGGTCAATGGCAACAAACCTGTGACAGTTCCACAGCAAGACTGGTAGCTCACTGAACAAGGCACAGAAGATTCAAACAGATGCGTCACAAATGGAGAAGTACGACCAACAGATAAGCCCGTGAAATGTGTCCCACATCATCAAGGAAGAGATGTGAATTTAAACCAATAACGAGATCCCACTGGGCACTCCCTAAAATTTTTTAAATGGACGGTAGCATGTGTTGGTGCCCGAAGTTCCTAACGTTGCTGGTAGGAAAGTGCATGGTGCAGCCACTTCAGCAGTCGATGAGCAAGTTCTCATAAATCAGCGTATCCTGCCTATGCGACCCCGCAGCTCCACTCCTAGGTAACACCCCACATACCTAGAGGTCCACGTACACAGAAAGGTCTGTAGAGCAGCCATAGTCATCATCTCCCCTGACTGGAAGGAACCCAAAGTATGGAACATCCATACAGCAGAACAGCACTAGGCACAGGGGTGGGGGTGGGGGTGGGGGTGGGGATACTGCTGGGGCTGCAAGGAAGGATCATGGCACGTTCTGTCCAGTGAAAGAAGTCAGACACGAAACGCTGCACATTGCATGATTCTATTTATAGGACACCCAAGGAAGACAAAGTTATGGGAACAGAAAACGGATTGGAGTTTGCTGGGCACAGGGCCCAGGGTAGGGGCAGGAGCAGGAGGGCCCTTTATGGGATGAGGGAAATACTCTGTCCCTTAATCATTGTGACGGTTGTCCACCAGCTTAGATTTCTCAAAATGTATCATTCTGTGCCTCAAAAAAGGAGTGGATTTTGCTCGGTATAGATTATACCTCAATAAAGTTGTGTTATAATAAAAGTAGGATGGGTGTTGCGGAGTGGATAGCCCGACGGTGGCGGGGGTGGGACAGCCTGAACAAAGTTGCCCAGCTCATCCCTTTGTACATTTCCGGATCATCTCCCAGTGCTCCAGACGTGCAGCAAGTGGTCCTCTGCTCATGAGATCCTGGAGGCCGTGGCCTGTCCATGGGATCTCTGATGGGCAAACTGAGGGAGGACAGGGGGAGAGTACGGGGAGCTCTGCTAACCTGGGCTCTAGCTCCGCACTACCCACAACATGGCCAGTCCTCTCACCCTTGGGCCTCTGTGTCCTCACGGCCGCATGCTCGCCTGTGACTGGATGGCCTAGAGGAGGTGCTGTCAAGGTAATGCCACATTGGCCGGGGACAAGATAGGGATAAGCTTGTTTCTGTTTCTTTGCAGAGATTTCCACCTACTCTGGGCGCTCATGTCACCGACCAAAAGAACCTGGGGGAACTAAGGATGAATGGAAATAGGCAGTGACAACTCTTCGGGTCAAGGGAAGAGGGTCGTGTTTAGGGTCACAGGTATGGTCCGGTCAGGGTTGGGCCAGAAAACTCAATCAGAAATGTCTGCCTTGAGTGAGTGTGTCATTTGTTTCTGTCCTGCCTCTGACCTGGACTTGAATCAAGGGAGGAAAATGATTGCATTCTGTGACAGTGACCGCCGACAGGAATGTCAAGAGGAGAAAGGAGCCCATGTAAACAGCGAAGCAGTGTTCTCAGAAAGAAGGAGGTTTGGGAGAATGGAGTAGAATTCTGAAGGGGTGACTGGGTGTAAACACAAGTAGGGCCTCGGCCATCGCATTTCTTACCCGCGTCCTCATGTGTCGCCCTGCCACAAACGGGAAGTGACTGCAATCTGCCAACACGTTTTCCATGTATGGTGACTCTTGAGCTCGCGACTGACCTTCTCCACTGAACCTAAATTCAGTTTTGCTGGTTATATTTGCAGGTGGCACACCACTGGGATGCAAAGGAGCTTTTCCAAATCTGCGGCCCTACAATTGCTCTCTTTTGCCGCCTGAGTTCATGGAAAACTATTGCCCTTTCTGCGGGATCTGGGGTCTGTTTTGGCTTCTCTCTTTTCCTTCCAGTCTCTCACGGGGGCCACCGGAGCCGAGATGTTTAAGACGAGGCACAATGACGATCCAAGACCACCCCCCAGCAGTAACCCTGCCGGCTCTCTGTTGACGCGTTTGGCGGTTATCTCCCGTCATGGATCAGAGGGGGGAAGCACGCCCTCCGCGAGGGATCCTTGACCTTTCCCCTAGTGAAAGGCCTGCATCGGCACAGCAGACGAGCGGAGGTGCTCCTGCCACAGAGGAAGGGAAAGACGGAGCTCCCCGCAGTGTAACAGAGGTTTGCTTCGGAAAGAGAAGAGGAACGCAAGGTGGGAGTGCGGACTGCAAGGGCCCCAAAGCCCACATTTTGAGGGAGACGAGGCCAAACATGTGAGGTACATCCACAGGTAAATTTTACGTAGGATCACTTCATCGCCGGGGCCCTGCAGAATATTTGAAAGTAAAAGGCTTAAAAGTGCAGCAGTAGTTGACAAGTCCGGCAGCTGAAGGACTCGTGAAGGTCGGTGACTTGTCACAAGTAGACAAACGAGAAGAATAAGTCACTTGCTTGCATTCTTCTCTTTTCATGTTGACAGTGGAGTAACTCACAGGATGATGAGTGACATCGAGGAAAGAGACAGGTATTTGAATTTGTAGCTCCAAGCCCCTAAGGCTGCAGAGAATGCCGCAAGAAAGAAAAAAACAAACCCGTGCTCCGTACTCTGGAGAGGAAGGCGCCCAAGGTGCAGGGCCCGGGGGGTGGGTGCTGAACTGGACGGAGATGTGGGGTACCCAGAATGGACGCGTCTCATGTAAGTGTCTCTCTGGGTTGTTGTTGTTGTTGTTGTTTAATCACTTTATTTATTTATTTGCCTATTTATTTATTTATTTATATATTTATCTATTTATTTATTTATATTAGTCTCCATTTAAATTTGCTCGGTAGGGCGAACGTGTTCCCTGAAGGGGGAGCAGGACGTTACGTGGGTTTCCTGGTCACCCTCCAGTTAGAACAATCCTCCGGTTATTCTGTGTTTCAGCACAGCCTTCGTTCAGAACTGACAAGCCTAGTCCCCTGTGATAATCAAAACCGTGAACTAGTTTTAAAACTGAGGCATCTCCACACACCACACTAGGACCAGCTCTGAGCAGAAGGCGGAAGGCAAGGTTGGCTTCCCTCTGCCTTCCAAGAGCTCATACCCATCGCCCTCCGTAACGGGAAGGCTGTGCGGTTGCTGCTCCGAGTGCCAACCTCACTAAAAGCTTTCTTCAAATCCAGGCCCCAACAGAATGCTTCAGATTCTTGCCCTTTTTTTTTTTTTTTTTTTTACTGTCAAAAGGTGCAAGGGCTTTAAGGATCATCTGAACACCTCCCACTCCTACGCTTTGAACTTCTTTTATTTTTTATTTATTTATTTTTATTTTTTATTTTTGAACTTTTTTTAAAAAATAGAAATCCATAAGGAAAAGACAATGAGCTTTCACCTGAGGGAATGACAGGTGGCTTAATTTACATCGTTTCCACTTCTTTAATGCAGCCTAATTTTTTTTTTTTAACCTTTAGACCTTATTTCTTGAAGGTGTTGGTTGCTCTTTGTTCTTTACTCTCAACTAAAATCATAAAATTTACATATCTATTGACAAAGCTAAAGATTGTTCATAATGTTTCTATATGACCTTGGTTTAGCAAAGGGATGACCTTGGCCAGCGAAGTAGTAAGAAAACCGTAATTCACGGTGAGCATGTGAAGTGTCTTTCCGGGTACAGATCACAGTTCTATGTTCGACTTTTAGATGTGATAGTAGTGCTTGGTCAAAGTACCAAATTCATGATAATCACAGGCATTATGGGTAGCAGAACTGTTCTTGCTTTTAAACACATTGAACGAAAGACTACCCAGTGGTATTTCTTTTTGTAAATTGCTTGATAGTTATTAGAAGTCACAATTATCTGTTACCTGACCTTTGTCTCCCTCTGTTATACGGTCCTGACCGTATAATAAATAATTATTAATTTAATTTATTTATTTTAGGGTGAGTCCCTGAGCGTGTGAGTTGTGGGGAGGGGCAGAGGCAGAGAGAGAGGATCTCAAGCAGACTCCCCACTGAGCACAGAGCCTGATGCAAGGCTCCATCTCTCAACCCTGAGATGATGACCCGAGCTGAAATCAAGAGTTGGACACTTAAATCAAGAGTTAGGTGCCCTAAGGTTGTAATTACCTTTATTTGTTTTTGATGGATGAGAAAAGTGAGTTTCAAATGCAATCGACTTAATTTATACATTTTGGAAATAAAATGATACGGTGATTTTGTCCCTCCAGATGTACTTTTCACCTTTGTCCCTACCTCCTCTGTACCCGGAGAGGCTTACCTCAGCACACCTCGTTATGTAGATAGTGGCAGCCAGTGGCAGATACCAGCAGGAGACAGGAAGAGGGGAAGAGAGAGTGACCAGAGTACAGAAGGGAAGTCGACACCTAGCTTTTTCCTGGGAAACAACCCGCTAATAACGGTGTCTCTACGACTCCTCCTCCTCCTCCTCGCCTCTTCCTTCCTGTTAACCTCTGGTTGTCGATGGCGAAGCTACGGTGCTCCATCCGCATCCAACGGCCGCACTGCGTAAACCAGACCGTACAGTGTTATTCCCAAACCAACAGGCTTTATTCTCTCCTTTCAGGTATTTTTTAGCGCGGATTTTGATTTCAAGCTTCCTTTGTGCAACTGCCTAGAGGGTTTATATGGTTTATTTCTGCTCTTGGCAGAAATCGGGGCAGACTTTCCGCCTAGTTTTCAAAGCATCTTAGGATCTTAGGCTAAGGTTCCTTGTTCCTCGTCTGCAGGACACTGGATGCGGAGCTCCTTGCTCCCCTGTTACAAACACAGTGTAACCCGTTCGTACTTACATCACACATCCCTTGCACATTATAAAATAGCGGCTATATTTTGGTTTTCTACTTGCACGGTTTCAGATTATTATTGCAAATGAATGCGTTGCATTTCCTCCTTCTGTAAAGCTGAGGTGAAAACGAATGTCCTACGTAATAGTCAGATTTTTTTTTCTTCCTTGTTAATTAGAAAGCCTTCAGCTTCATTATTTAATCTCCAAGGACAGGATGAGTGATTACCCTGTATGAGTGAGTTGCAGTCTACGGTTCCATTTTAATTAAATTTTTTTTTCACAATATGGGAGATTTGTTAAGTAAATTTTAACAAAATAAGTGCTTGAGGACATAGGAGTCATCCTAAAGGTCTCTGTAAGATGATTACTTATCACACGATGATGATTCCCAGGAAGTTTACCTTGTATTAAATCGGCTTTCGGGGGATCCCTGGGTGGCTCAGCGGTTTAGCGCCGCCTTCGGCCCAGGGCCTGATCCTGGAGACCCAGGATCGAGTCCCGCCTCGGGCTCCCTGCATGGAGCCTGCTTCTCCCTCAGCCTGTGTCTCTGCCTCTCTCTCTCTGTGTCTCTCATGAATAAATAAATAAAATCTTAAAAAAAAAAAGAATTTCCTTCTTAAAAAAAATAATAAATAAAAATAAATCAGCTTACGGTGGGAACAATGTGTTTTCCCGTAGTCACATTTTGGTGATATTTATATTCCAGTTTTCTTTGTGCCGCAGCCAACAAATCCTCACACGTGTTAGGAAACTGCCTCTTTGGCTCAAGAATTCCACTCTAGAAATTTGTATCGAGGAGGCGAGAGCCAAGAACTCAGTATTCCTGGGACACGTGTATCCCAGTGACCCTCTGGAAGTCTCCGAGGACTGGTCGATGGACATTGGAGGTCGAGGTCCCCCTGCGAGGCCTCGTCACATGTTGTGCTGCGGTGACTCCTGAGCAAGCTGTAAAAGTGATAAAATTTCATGTGGCCCTGGGTTGGGTGAAGCATTTTAATCAACTGCCGGCCGGGTTAAATCTGTCCTGCAGTAGCCTGGATGCCAATTTAGCTGTTTTCTGATCAATGAAACAAGCCGAAGGTTTAAGAGATGTGGGGCCTGCGATTAGGGACAGGTAATCGGGTAACTGTCTGTTAGCAGGACAAGCCCGATCGGTATTGATCAAGGAAAGGGAAAAGTCTGACTTGATTAACAAACCCTCTCGGCGTCAATAAAGTAATGGTGGGTTGTAAGGTGTGATTTTGCTTCCACTCTTCTGGAAGAGACCCGAGACAGCCCAGGCTGGGGGGGTGGGGGGTGGAGAAAGGGAAAGTATTTAGTCGTCAGGAGCTTTTGCTGCAGGTGGGAAACCTGGGGAGGGAAAAGCAGGAGGACTGGGCTCGGGCAAGAGGTATCTGTGGGCCTGGAACCTTCCCAGAGTAGACTTCAACGCGGTTTTATGCTCTGCAGCTGCTAGGTAGGAGACTTGCCCCCGCACGTCTGCTCTGGGGAGACAAGAGGGTCAAGGAAGAGAAGAAACCTTTGTTGTATCAGGAAACTTCTCGTCCCAGAACAGCACCTCCACAGGGCTCTGAGAGCCCGGGACGCCCCCCTGGGGAGCAGGAGGGGCTGCTACATGGGAATCCTCTCCATCTCCCTGAAGCAATTAGAGCCAGGCCCGGGGCCCTCTTCCTGGAGGAGAGCGCATGTCGCCGCAGGGTGGGTAGAGGGCAGGTGACAGCTGCACCTCCCCTCCGTGTGCCTCGGGGCTGGAAATCAGAATTTTTATGTGGCTGCAGAAGAGCAGGAGGACCTACGCTCGGGTATCGCCGCAGGAGGTGGAGAGGCGGCGCGGTTAGGCCTGGGGCCCTGCCCCACCGTAGAACCAAGCTTGGGGGACACACGGCGAGCCGGCTGAAGATGTGGGCAGCACCCCCCCCCCCCGCCGGCCTGGGCCCACCGCCCGCTGCGGGGCAGGGAGCACCACGTGGGCGCCAGCACCCCGGGCGGGGAAGGGTCCTGCTCTGCACGTGGGCCCGTGTGTGGACGGGTCGTGCCATTTGGGGGGATGAGGTGCGGGGAAGGCCGTTGGGGACATCTGCCTCTGCTGTCCTGCGACCCCTGGCTCTGGCCGGAGAACGGAGGCAGCTCCCGGCTTGATAAAACCTCACACAAAAACATTTTATTGCAGGGAAGTTTGGGGTGGGCGTGGCAAGGACAGAATCAGCTACCGGGGACTGCGGGGACTTCCAGGGCGCGGCTCTGCAGGCCTCGTGCCACTCAGGGTAAGTGCGGTGCCCTTAGGGCCCCTGGCCCCGCCCGGGACCTCCTCCTTGGTGCCTCTGGGGGACACGGCGGGCGGGGCCGGGACGCTGCGCAGCCCCGGCCCCAGCCCCTCCCAGCGCCTGTCAGGGCTGAGTCCCCTGCCACCAGCTGCCTGCCACACCCTGGCGTTTGTCCCTAGACACGCGGTGCAGGAGCCGTGGGGTCTGCAGCTGGTCCAGGGCCCTGCTCGCCGTGGCCGCCAGGACGCTCACCGGGAGTGGGTGCACAGAGGAAGCACCCGCAGGACCGGGGGGGTCACCGGCAGGTCACCAGGAGGTCACCAGCAGGTCACCAGGAGGTCACTGGCAGGACCGGGGGGTCACCGGCAGGTCACCAGGAGGTCACCCAGCAGGACCGAGCTGTCACCGGCAGGACCGTGCAGTCACCAGTGAGACTGAGCTGTTGCCGAGGAGAACCGAGCAGCCACTGGCAGGATCGGGGGGTCACCGGCGGGACTCCCTCCACCAGTAGGGGTCACTCCCCTGCAGGCTGCACCCTCCCGTTGGCTCCCGGGCACCCAGGGGCCACGGGCCCGGCGCAGAGCCTGGCGCAGGTGCCCGCCCGGGCGATGGCAGCCGTGGGCCCATTGGGGGCCGCCGCGCCCTGGGGACTGGGCCAAGGGCTGCCAGCTCAGCTGCCCACGCCAGCCCGTGTCTCCCCCGCCCTCGGCGGCCCCAGTACATGGCACAGCCGAGTCCTTGCTCTGGGCCTGGGGCTCTGCCGGCCACGCTGCGAGGCCCCCGCGTGGCACCAGTGTCGGGCTCCCCGGGCCGCGGGAGGAGCAGCGTCAGGCCGCGGGGCCCGGGGGCGTTTGTGTCACGGGCAGGTGACCGATGGCCCGTCACAGTGCTTCGGCCTCGGGGACCTTCGTGGGTGGCCAGTGCTGATGCTGGGCCCCTGACGGCCCCTCGACCGGGTGGCTGACACGGGTCTGAGCCCCGCACCGGAACACTGGCCCCCCGGGGCCCGGCCCCTCGCCCCTCGGCCTCGCCGGAGCTCCCGGGCGGCTGTGATGGGGCTCGAGGACGGCCGCCGCTAAGGTCCACCAGTGTCCGGAGCCTGCTTCCCCCCGGCCTGGCTCTCCCTCTCTCCGTGTGTCTCGTGAATAAGCACATCGGCGTCACCACCGTCCCCGGCGTGCACATGCCCGTGACACGCTCTCCCGAGCCTCGCTCCATCCGTGAGTCCCCGCGAGCCGCAGGGAGGCTGAGGCACCGGCTCCTGCCGGGCCGTCTCGCTCTCGGTACAGGCGCTGGAGACCCCGCGGGTGCCCCCCCGGCCCGGGCTCCGTCATGGCTTCTCCAGATTATAAAGGTTCAAGGCTCCAGACCTGGGTTTGGGGGACGCTGGGGGCGTCAGAGGAAGCGCTGGCCCCTCTGCCCCCTCTGACCCCGAGGCTGGATGGGAAAGGCCGGGGACCTCGGGAAGGACTGAGAAGCATTCAGCGTCATGTCACGTCTAGCCACTGCGGCCACCACCCCTCTTCCAGCTCGAGAAACCTTGGAAGTTCTGGAAATGAGGCAGCCGCCCTGGAAACTACTTGCCTCGTGCCAAGCTCTCCCTCCAGCCCCCAGGCCGTGTGTTAGGGCCCGGCCCCAAAGGCGGACTAGACAGCGGGCCTTGGACGGAGATTCGGTGCGTGGGGCCCCAGGGCAGGGCTCCAGGCCCTTGCGAGGGTGGCCTTCGGGGCTGGCTCTGTCCCTGGGCACGCGGGGGCAAGGCGGCTCTCGCAAGCCAGAGGGGAGCAGCCACCAGCAGCCAAGGGGCCAGAGCCTGGGTCCGGGACTCCTGGCCTCCTGCGCTGTGGGTCAGTGGACATGTGTCCACGGGGTGCGGGCCAGGCCGTCGGGTACGGGCCAGGCCACGGTTGTGGGGCAGGCTGCGGGGTGCGGGCCAGGCCACGGGGGTGGGGCAGGCCACGGGGTACAGGCTAGGCCGTGGGGTGCACGGCAGGCCGTGGGGTGCAGGGACAGGGCAGGCCACAGGGTGCAGGGCAGGCTGCGGGGTGCGGGCCAGGCCGGCAGCTCCCCAAGGGCTGTGCTTGGCCACAGACGCTGGCAGTTGCTGAATCGCCGGCAGACAGCGCGTCAAGTGCTCTCCTCCCGATTGGATTCCGGCCGCGGTGGCGCAGAGGCGTCTGGTTCTGAGCATCCCCACCCCAAGGAGGTTACTGCACACTCGCCTACTGCCGAGGGCCGATCCGTGGGGACCCCAGTGAATGGTGGGGTCCTCTTTACGAATGTGTAATTAATATGCGCTGATGCAATCAGTGGGGGGCCCCTGCCCCTTTCTGTTGCTAAAAAAAAAATTGATATTTATATTAGGGAAGTAGGAAATGTGCGACAGGGATGCCAGCCCCACAGCTCTGTGGGGCGCCTCCTGGGCTGTGCTCCTCAGCGCCTGGGCTGTGGGAGCAAGGTGCGTCCACAGGGGCCTGGCCAGGGGAACCCCCAAGTTGGGACACGGCCCTGCAGCCGTCCCCCCCGAGTGCCTCTCGCCCCCCTGCGGGCCCTCGGCCTCCTCCAGCCTGCACCCCTGCTGCAGCCCGGCCTCTGCGCCCCTGGCGGATGCCTGCCTTCTGCAGGGGCCTGGTCGGGGGAGGGGGGGACGGGGCAGCCACCCTGGAAGGGCCACATCACCTGGGGGGCTTTCCCCGGCATCCCCGGCTCTGAATCCCGGGTCTCCGACTGACTCCCTGACAACGACCAAGGAGATTGGAGAGTCGGGCCAAGGGAGAGAGAGAAGGATGAAGGATGAGGGGAGGGAGAAGGACAGGAGGGGTCACCTGCCACCCAGACTGTCCCGGTGAGTGCCTCCTACAGGAACACAGCCCCCTCTCGGGGAGCGGCCTTTCCTCCCTGTCCCACTGTGTCACCCCTTAAAGGTCCCCATCGTCCAGCTCCGCGTGGAGCCTCCCGGGTGTGATGCTCTTCACCGCCAGCAACATGCTCTCCCCAGTGTCGGTCTGACGACCAGTCCCCGTCCTCTGTCCAGGCCCAGCCGCAAGGCCACCCTATGGCTTGAAACCCTCCTCTGTGTCCCGACCCTTCCATGACCACTTCTGGTAGCAGGTACTGAACCATCATTGCATCAAGGGGGCTTGAGGGCAGGGATGCTCTCGACGTTTCCACCACGTCCACGACAGACTCCACGACTAGGAGCCTTTGGTCCCCAAATGTCAGTAGCACCGAGGCTGAGTCCCCCGGGTCCCATGGAAGGAGAATCAGACTGACACCGCGTCAGGGTTTGCAGCAGCAGTGTTAGGTTTGTCTTTACAAGACTGACTTCAGAGTCCTGAGGAGCAAGTTATTCAGTCCCCGAGTTTGTGCCCTGCGGGGCAGGGGGCAGTGGGCGGGGGGGGGGGGATAACCTGAAGACACCCACAAGGTTTACTGCCCCCAGTACATTCTTTGGGAAATATTATTAGAAATAGTATTCCAGAAAAACACAAGTGAGGAGCCCAGAAGATTCATGGCATCAGAAACAAGAGAGAGAAAGAGAGAGAGAGAGAGGAATATGAGCCAGGGGACAGGAAGAAAGCAGAGAGAGTAAATACAAACGAATCCATCAGACCTGGACGCACACAGAATCCTCACTCAAGAGGACAATATAAAATCAGAAGTCACCAGCTCTTAGATGTAAATATTTAAAGTCACATAAATATTGCTTAAAGTTGTGATGGAAGGTCCTTACCAGAGACTGAAAGCAGAAACATAATGCTGGGGACTCGAGCTAGTGCCCTCCCCTCCGGTTACCCTTACTGTGTGTGTGTTTCTTTTTTTTTTTGAACCTGTGAAATGTATTATTTGTGTAATAAAAGTAAACTCGTTTTTAAAAAATATCCATTTAATAAATAAAATTCAGAATCCCCGGGATTCTGAATATACGATCGATCTTTATGCGTCCCTAGTGTTTATCATCTCCGGGAAAGGGAAAGAATTGGGTGCAACCCGCGTGCCAACCACGGGGAACCATTACAGAAATTATGATATATCTCCTCCATTATGTAGTTATTAAAATAATGGGCTTATTGAAAACTTATGTAGAAATATGAAAAATGTTAGGAAATCATGTCAAATAAAAATGTATATATACATTTTATGATATTACGCCCATTTGAAAAAAAAAGCTGAAAGAAAATTGTGCCCATGACAGCAGTGCCTGTGTGAGACGAATGAGCCTTACGGAAAATACATAATACATATTTTTTCTTTTACCCCATTTCCCCGTGTTCTACCTATAATGTTCCTTTTATGATTTTTTTTTTTAAAAAAGCAGTCTTTCCTAAAAAGAGTATGAAAGCACTGTTTATCTGTGGCCCCCGATGTCAGGGCACGCAGCCCCTGACTCTCATTTGGAGGAGGAACCTGGGTCTCTTCTGAAGCAGGAGGTCGGAAAATTACTGCCTTCTCGTTGCAAAAGAAAGCTGCGGGCTCCGGTCGACAATCCCCATCTGCGGTTACAATTTCTTCCTAGATGAAGAGAAAAGCAAGACTTCAGGAGCCGTGTGTGTGCGTGTGCGTGTGCATATGTGGTGTGTGTGCAGGTGTGCGTGCATGTGTGCATGTGCAGGTGTGCGTGTGTGCCTGTGCACGTGTGTGTGCATGTGTGCATGGGCAGGTGTGCATATCTGTGTGCGTGTGCATGTGCGTGTGCATGTGCAGGTGTGTGTGCATGTGTGGTGTGTATGCAGGTGTGTGTGCATGTGTGCATGTGCAGGTGTGCGTGTGTGCCTGTGCATGTGTGTGTGCATGTGTGCATGGGCAGGTGTGCATATCTGTGTGCGTGTGCATGTGCGTGTGCATGTGCAGGTGTGTGTGCATGTGTGGTGTGTATGCAGGTGTGTGTGCATGTGTGCATGTGCAGGTGTGCGTGTGTGTGCCTCTGCATGTTGTGTGCATGTGTGCATGTGCAGGTGTGCATATCTGTGTGTGTGTGCATGTGCAGGTGTGCATGTGCGTGTGCATGTGCAGGTGTGTGTGTGCAGGTGTGTGTGCAGGTGTGTGTGCAGGTGTGTGCATGTGCATATGCGCGTGTGTGCGCATGTTCGCAGTGTGTGAGTCACGCCTAAGAAGCCAGGCGTTAGGCTGTAGGATTAGGAAAGGCCAGGCTTGGGGAGGGGGTAGAGCCAGGCTGTGAGCAGGAAACTTCTGGAGACTCCGATCCTGTTCATTCGGGCCCGGGGGAACGTGTGGGGTGGACCCGAGCGCACAGATCAAAGAGGATTTTGTGCGGGATCAAAGATGTGCGACCTGGGGGACGGCCGGAGGCCGCGGGCGGGCCCCTCTGCTGTCCCGGAGGCGCCCAGCCTCCTCCTCCTGTAATAGCAGCCCCGTTTAGCGGTGGGGGCAGGGTTTCCAGAAGGAAAAAAAAAAAAAAGAGCTTCTCTTTTCCACCCTCCTGGAGCCCGTGTGTGCTGTGAGCCGCAGCCGTCGCCTCCCAGTCCCGCCGCCACCAGTGGCCCTGACCCGGGGCCCAAGGCTGCACTCCACAGGGAGCCCGGCCGAGGCCTGCGCGACATGCCCGGAGCTGGGACAGCACCCTTGGGCCACCTGCCACCTGCCACCTGGCACCCGGGCAGTCGCTGCATCTTTTCTTTCCAGACGATCTTGCGTGTGGATGCGTGAGACCGAGGCGGGCCGGGGCAGAGGGTGAGGCGGGCCCCAGGGCCCAGGCCAGCCGCTCAGCAGCCCCCTCTGCCCAGGGCTCACGCTCTTACCTTCTGTGCAAGAAAGCTGCTGTTCGCGTCCCCTGGTGTCCCCTGGTATCCCCACGGGCCACGTGGTGGTGCCGGCTAACCCTCAGGCTGCGCGGCTCTGGGCATCGCCGGCCCCGCTTCCCTCCTGGCTCCCAGCTCTCGGGCCGGGGGAGTCGAAGGCACACGAAGGGCCCCCGGCCCACGGCGCTGCTGATGGCACAGGCTCCTGGGTCCCCTCATCAGGTGACGAGAACCTGTCGGGTCCCAAGGAGAGCGGCAGTGCCAGTTAGTGAGGACGTGACCGTCCCACATCCCGGGGACAGCCGCCAGGTGCCCGCCAGGAAGGGATCGGTGAGCCGTTGTGGGGCGGGGGGATCCTGGATCCATCTAGAAGTGGAGAATCCAACCCGGTACAAATGCACATACTTTGAGTAAAAGGTAGCGGCCTGTAGGGCCCCCTCCTTGTCCCCGGAAAGCGGGTGCAGACCAGAGTGGCCGAGTAAGGAAAAGGCCTCTGGGGCAGGACAGGCTGCAGAGGATGACCTGGAACTTTCTGCAGGTGCGCAGGCGACTGTGGGTGTGCTGAGGGAGCCCGGGAAGTCTGGGACAAGATGGTGATGGTTATTAAGGGATTAGCCTCACCCCGTAGGGTTATGTTCTATTATTTTAGTGATTTTAATGTGTTGTATGCGGGGCCGGGGCGGGGGGAGGGGACCATCATCGTGCCTCAGAATCGCTCTCACCTCCTCCTGACGCTTGCTTGGGGGCTGCGAGTCCCCGAGCCATTGAACCGGGCCCTGGGGAAGAGAGGCCAGGGGTCGCGGGTGGAACAGTGTCCCGGGGCGGCCGTGCACACCAAGCCACCAAGGCCGCAGCTGACGCCCCGCGGCCATCAGTGCAGCCCTGGGAGGGGAGAGGCGGGGGGAGGGGGGCTGGGCCCAAGCAGGTGCTCAAGGACAGCGGGAGAGCTGTGGCCTCCAGGCCTCCAGTGGCATGTGCGCCCCTCGGGGTTCACGGACCACCTTCCAGCACCCTGAGAACCCACATCCCGGGGCCCAGGATCCCCTAAATCCGTTACAAAACCCAGTCCGCGCAGTGTTGCTGTCGGAGCAGCTGCAGCCTCGCGCCCACCGCACCGGCTCGGCCTGGAGCCCCGCCACGGCCCGGCTGCGCGACCTTCCCGCCGTGTGACCTTCCCGCCGCGTGGCCACGCGAGTGTGCACACGGAGCCCGACTTCGGAGATGAGAGGCCACGGGCATTGGATGCCCGGCGGGGCGGCTTTCCCCGGCCGCCCCAGGCTTCTGTTTCTGGGCTCAGATTATGTTCCCGTTTCCCTCCCAAATCAGAATGAGGACAGTCTTCTGTGGATGACGGCAGGACCATCGCGGGTGGGAAACAGGCTAAAGCCGCTCCAAAACGGCGGATCGGGCGGGAACGCCTCTGAAGGCTCGATACACGGGGCGCCCTGAACCCCGGCCCGGGAGTGGAGGGGAACCCTGGCCAGGAAGCCGGGGTGGGCCCGTCCTTAGAAGACAGGCGAGCACCTCAGTAATATCAACAGTGACGGGCAGCGAGGGTCCCTAACTAACTGGGGGGCAGAAGAACGAGGCCGAAGGCACATGAGCTGAAAAGGGGGAAGAAACGTGGGGTGGGCGCTCGAGAAAAACGGGGAGCTCAAGCTGGGTGGCCTCTGGCTTGGGCTGAACGGCCCCTCTTGGGTTTGGGGCCGACACTTGCTTGCCCGGGGTGCCCGCCGAGCTCGGCAGGTGTGGGGTGTGCAGGGAGGCGCTGGCGGCCCACACCCACACCCGGCAGGCCCCCCGGCTGCCCCCTGGCCCCGCGCCGAGCCGCCCTCCTGAAGGCCAGCCTGGGGGACGAGGCCGCTGGGCGCCCCGCGATGCCCACCTGACCTGGCCGGCCTGGGGCTCTCGGGCACCCCGCTCTCCTGGAACCTGTACTTGGCCGATGGCTGGCCAGCTGGTTTCCAAAGCAGAAGCAGGACTGGGAGGCGGGGATCCGAGGGCCGGGGTGGGGTGAAGCCTTCCTGCAGCTGTCAGAAGAGGTGCCCCCTTCCCGCCCTCCCCTTCCTTGGTGGTCCCCGGGGGCGGCCAGGGGGCACGGGGAGGGTGACCGGGTTGCCATCCGAGAGCTCCCAAGGGCAGCCAGGGAGGGAGCCCGGGACTCGCAGCCCTGGGCTTTGGGAGAGGCCCCCAGGGGCCCCGGTCTCTGCTACAGCGTTCAGGGCTCCTGCAGAACCTCCGGGAGGAGTTGAGGCTGCGGAGGGGCTGCCCGGCCTCCCCGGGAGGGGGCTGCGGCTTGGTGGGGACCCCGGCCCTCAGCCCTGTTGGAACAAGCGGGGAGCAGCCACGAGCACCCCAGACTCTGGCCCCAGCTCGGGCCTGTTTCTAGGACGGGCCGCCTGCGCAGACGCCAGTAGACCCTGAGGCAGATGCGGTGCCCGGGGAGGGCTTGCAGGCTGCGAGGTCCCGGTGGGTGAGCTCGGGCCGCTGCCCCGGTCTCCACACGGCCGCTCCCGTCCCGGGCTTGCCCCCGTTGCTCCGCGTTTGCTCCACGCTGATCCTGGCCTCGGTTTCCCGCTGCGGGGGGGCGGGGGTGCTCAGAGGCACCTGCGGGGGGGGGGGGAGCAGGGCCCTTAGAGGCACCTGCGGGGGAGGGGAAGCGGGGCCATAAGAGGCACCTGGTGGGGGGAGCGGGGCCATCAGAGGCACCTGCGGGGGGGCACGACACAGGTGACGCAGAATCTGCAGAGCAAGTGGGAGGTCACGGTGGGGCAGGGGCTGTGGTCATGGGCCTGCTGCAGGCCGGGCTGCACCTCGGCAGGTGGCAGGTGGCAGGTGACAGGTCCCCCACCCCGTGCCCCTGCTGCACCGCCCGGACTCCTGCCGGCCCCCAAGGCCACCGTGGGAGAAACGCCTGCGAGGAGCTCGAGGTTCCAGGGCCTGGGCCCGAGGGTCACGGGCTGCGGGAAGGGGTGCAAGGCCAGGGCCCCGGGGACTGCCTGGAGCATGGGGGGTGGGGGGGCATGGTGACCCTGTGCCAAGAATGGGCGCCACCGGGGCAGGCGGGGCAGCTGCAGAGGGGGGAGCCGCAGCCCAGGCCTCCCCTCCCCCAGTTCGGGACACGGACCTGGGGGCACTTGGGGGCACAGGGCAGTGCGGTGGGGGTGGCGGCCCCGGGAGAGGAGCCGGGCGGCGGGCAGCGCAGGGCCGGGGGTGGAGGGTGCCCCGATACCTGGCCTGCAGGTGCCTTGTAGACTGCGTGGGGGGAGCACGGTGACACGGGGGGGGCGTGGTGATGCAGGGGGGCAGGATGATGGGGGGAGCAGGGTGACACGGGGGGGCACATGGTGATGCAGGGGGGCAGGGTGATGGGGGAGCACAGTGACACAGGGGGCAGGGTAATGGGGGAGCAGGGTGATGCAGGGGGCAGGTTGACGCGGGGGAGCACGGTGATACAGAAGGCACATGGTGATGCAAGGGGGAGCACTGTGACCCAGGAGGAGCACGGGGGCTTCCCAGCTCAGGCTTTTGCTGCCAGCACTGCCCCCCCACCCCGAGGCAGCCCTGGGCCCCAGGTGTGCCGCTCTGTGGGAACCGGGGTGCGAACAGGTGCGGCCGCTGCTCGTGCGGCTGTTTGGTTTGGTTTTTGTGAAGAACCCTGGCCACGCACATGCTACTTCAGGGGGCCCGCAGGACGACTCCAGGTCTGGGGGTCCTGCAAGGCGCTCCCGCCCGGCTGACCCCTGGCACCGACCGAGTGTCTCGAGACCCTTACCCTCCGCTCTCGGGAACTGTCACATCCGCAGGTGGTTTCCTTCACCATCAGCGCCTCACGCCCCGCAATCCCAGGGGTGGCTGACCTATCCCCTAGGTGGAAGCTGGCGTCCTGGCCTCCCCCCAGGGCACTCCCCTCCCCCAGCGCGCCACCCCCACTCTGTTCCCTGCGCCCCGAGCTCAGCCCTTCGCTTATTGCTTCAACTTCCACCCGTAAGTGAGATCCTGCGGTGTGTGTCCTCCTGTGTCACTTACTTCACAGACCGTAGCCCTCCGGCTTCACCCATGTCGTTGCAGATGTCGCGCTTTCATTTCTCTTTATGGCTGAATTTTATACACACACACACACACACACACACACACTTAATATATATTAATAAAAGAATTTATTTACTTAACATATGCAGCAAGGTGTGTATGGAACACAGCGTCTTCGTTCATTCACCGGTGGAAACGGGTTGCTGGCCGACCTCGGGTGCCGGGAGTAACGCCGCAGTGAACGTGGGGGGCCGAGGCCTCTTAGAATGTGTGTTCTCGTTTTCTCTTAATAAATGCCCAGAAGTGGAAGAGCTGGGTCGTCCGTAGGAGGATCCTGCTTTTAAATTTTCGAGGAACCTCCCTACGGTTTCCCACAGTGGCCGCCCCAGTTTGCATTCCAGCCACCGTCAGGGTCCCCTCCCCTCCCAGTCTTGGTGACCCTTGTTAGGCCTTGTCTTCGCGCTGGGAGCTTTTCTAACGGGTGTGACGGGACATCTCATTATTTTGATTTGCATTTCCCTGCTGCTGAGTGATGTCGAGCATCTTTTCATGTACCTGTTGGCCATTTTTATGTCACGTTTGGAAAAATGTTCATTCAGATCTTCTGCCCATTTAAAAAATTGGATTGTTTTCTTTGCCATTGAGTTGTATATATTCTTTATATATTTTGGCTATTAACCCCTTATTAGAAATGGTTTGCTGGGCGCCTGGGGGGCTCAGCGGTTGAGCGTCTGCCTTCAGCCCAGGGCGTCACCCCGGGGTCCTGGGATCGAGTCCCCGCATCGGGCTCCCTGCATGGAGCCTGCTTCTCCCTCTGCCTGTGTCTCTGCCTCTCTCTGTTTGTCTCTCACGAATAAATAAATAATATCTTTTAAAAAAGAAATTATTTGCAAATATTTTCTCCCATTGGTTAGGTTTCCTTTTCACCTTGTTGATGGTTTCCTTTGCTGTACAGAAGCTTTTTAGTTTGATGTAATCCCACTTGTTTTTCTTTTGTTACCTTTGCTTTTGGTGTCAAATCCAAAATAATCATTGCTAAGATGGATGTAAAGTGGCTTACTTTCAATCTATTCTTCTGGGATTTTTTTTATGGTCTTAAGTTAGAGTCTTTAATTTTGGTGTATGGTGTGAGGTAGGGGTCCCATTTCATTCTTTTACCTGCGGCTAATTTTTCCAGCAGGATTTGTTGAAGAGACTGTCCATTCCCCATCGGCTCCTTTGTCATAAACAAATTGACCATATTTATGGGGGTTTATTTCCAAGTTCTCTGTTCTGTTTCACTGATTTATGTGTCTTTTTTTTTATGCCGATACTATACAGTTTTGATTACTATAGCTTTGTAACAGAGTTTGAAATCAGGGAGCATCATTCTCCAGCTTTGTTCTCCTGCCTCAGGATTATTTGGCTACTAGGGGGTCTTTTGTGGTTCCACACAAACTTTAGGATTGTTTGTTATTGTTTCTGCGAAAAATGCCATTGGAGTTTTGATAGGGATTGCATTGAACCTGTAGATTGCTTTGGGTAGTGTGGACATCTTGACAACATTAGCTTTCCCAATCCATGAGTGTGGAATACCTTCCTATTTATCTGTGTCATCCTCAGTGTCTCTCATCAGTGTCTTATAGTTTCAGTGTATACATCTTTCACCTCCTTGGTTAATTTTATTCTTATGTATTATTTTATTTTTGATGCAAGTATAAATGGGATTGCTTTCTTAATTTCTCTTCTGATAGTTAGAAATGCAACAGATTTCTGTGTATTGATTTGTATCCTGCAACCTTTAATGGATTCTCTGTTTAGTTCTGCCAATTTTTTGGAGGAGTTTTTAGGGTTTTCTGTATATAATATCTTGTCATCTGCAAAGAGTGATAGTTTTACTTCTTCCTTTCTGATTTGGGTGTCTTTTATTTCTTTGTCTTGCCTAAGTGCTCTGGATAGGACCTCCAATACTGCATTGAATAAAAGTGGTGAGAATGGGCATCCTTGTCTCGTTCCTGTTCACAGAGTATAATGTTAGCTGTAGGACTGTCTTGTATGGCCTTTATTATGATGAGATATGTTCCTTCTTTACTCACTTCTTTTTTAATCAATGGATGTTGAATTTTATCAAATACTTCCACATCTATTGAGATGATCATATGATTTTTATCCTTTGTTAATTTGGCATATCACATTGATTGATTTGCAGATGTTGAGCCATCCTTGCACCCCTGGAATAAATCCCACTTGGCCATGGTGTATGATCCTTTTAATGGATTGTTAAATTGGGTTTCCTAATATTTTGTTGAGGATTTTTGCATCTGTGTTCATCAGGGTTATTGATCTGTAATTTTCTTTATTGTGACATCGTTGTCTGGGGTCTGGTACTAGTGGAATTGTGGCCTTGGGGGATGGTATTTTAAAAAGAGATATAGATATCTAAATTGGCCCCTCTGGATGGACTGTATTAGCTGGGGGTCATTTGAGTGACAGACTCTGTGTGCCTGAAAACACTCCCTCCTTCCTTACTGACTTGACTCCTCAATTATTTATCCAACTAGAGCTTCCAGAAGGTTGCCCTAACAGTCCTATAATTATTCCCAGGTAGACTTGGATCCTCCAGGATACGGTTCAAACTGGAGCTGATGCCAGATTATGCAAGGGTGTGGTTTTTGTTTAAACTGTGACCCCTGCCACACACAGATTAGGTAATCCAAATTTGGAGGACTGTCATCACTTACATGTGACTCCGCAGCTGGAGAAGCTTTCTCTCATGTGTTCTGCTGATATCCTCACCGATATGCTCCTCCTAGCCCCCAGCAGCCCTCTTCACTAAGTCCTATGAGCAGCCTACTGCCTTTAGAGTCAACCAGACAAAGCAGCCAACATGCTGCCCTTGGGCTGACAAGATAATGGAAGGGACTGGTGTGTTGTGTAACATTCCTCTCTTCCAGAAGAGTCACATATCTTGCTCTGAATTTCATTGCCAGGACCTTCTCATATAGTTCAACCTGACGAGCAATATATATTTTTTCTTCCCCAGTACGCCTTTTAGATATATTTTCTGGAAGTCCACCCCTGTCCCTCCCTAGTGCTTTGCATGCATCCTAAATAAATCTCAGTTTGTATAAATTCAACATCAACGGTGATTTGTTTGAGGGAAAGGGCTCTGAATGGAACCAGTCAGGGGGCAAAGTCTAGCAGGGCCCCTGGCTGTACGTTCTAGTTTGCCTAGGACAGGCCCGTGGTCCCAGCTGAATTATTAAGGGCATCCCATTTCACTGTCAAGAATGTCCCATAAGTTTTTATGGTCTTCTCCCTTTCACTCTCCTAAACCCCCTTTGGCTTCTGTTAGCCAGTGACCTAAAGGCATCACTCCACTTTGTGGGCGTGAACGTAGGGAGCTTCTTGTGAGTTCTGTTAGCTAATACCACCTCACTGAAGAGGTTCAATTAAGGCAGGTCCTTAAGCGTATCCTGTGCTGGAGCTGCACCGGGGGCTGTGAGACAATAGGTCTTTGAAATGTAACTCAAGCTCTACTAATGTGAAATATTACAGCTGCTGTTACTGTCATGACTGGCCTTAATCGAGCATAAAACATGTTCACAAGGTGACTGTCCCCCCCCCCCAATTCCAACAGTGATAAATATTAAAGGACAGGCTCCCAAGAAAAGAGTGTGTTGACCACTGTGTCCTTTATTTCCTATATTTTTCCTCCTCCCAGGACTTACAGAATATTTCCATGGTGAGTGTGCTGTCTTCCCCTGCTGGACTTCCAGGCACCCCGAGTGGTGTGGAAACCACAGGCCCAGAGAGAGCAGTCAGCCCAAGAGCTGAGTCGCATTAGAAGACGGGTGTATAATGGAAGCTGGGATGCTTCGGGGAGCCTAGAACTGGGGCAGGCTGGAAGCAGATTCTAGAAGGGCAGAGGCAAGGGGAGTAAAGAAGGCGGCGGAAGTTTCCAGCATAACATTCACCAAAGGAAGAGGTAAAAGTGTTCAGAATCCTTCAGAGAAGTAAGCCAGATGGTGTGCCCAGCACCCATTATATTTTCTTCAAATAGGAGCATATTTCACTCTGGAACAAATAAGCAGATGGCAACTGCCACCATCCTACAAGCCGTTATCGGTGCGTTTGCCTTGGTACAAGACAAATCTCCCTCATCCCTTAATCCCTGCACTGAAGCTAAGTTTGGGGTGACTCCCTCCTCCTCTACCTGCCTCACAAAGGGGTGGGGAGGATGCAGCTCGGTCCTTCTGGCCCCGGGGATGGTGTTGCCCCCTGGGCCTTGCGGCGAGGTCTTCCTTCATGCTTCCCCTTTTGGGAAACTCCAAGGCTGAAAGAAAGATTCATCCTTTTCCTCCTCATCCGGGATTCTAAAGAGCATCTCCAAACTATAAAAGATGGGAAGAAGGCATCCCATCCATAAGAGACATAAAAATGCCAATTTCCTCTCTTTGAAAAACGTGCATCTGAGGAATGGAGGGAGTACACGTAAATCGGGAGATGGGCTCGGCGCTGCGGCTCTCTGTCCACGGTGCTGAGCCAGGGGGGTGGGGGGACAGGCCGGGGCAGCTGGGGTGGCCGTCCGGCCGCGCCATCACCAGCGTCAGGGCTGGAGGCCTCGTATGCGCTTTCTCACCGTCAGCTTCTTAGCAGGAAAAATGCTGAGGAGCGAGAAGAGATTTTTAAAGCAGGTGTCGTCGTGTGTCCCCCAGAGGAGGCCTGGGGTAGCATCAGGGCAGCTCAGGGTGCAGTACTGATGCGTCTCTGAGCGCAACAGCCTGTGTTTGGTCCTTAGTGAGAAAAATATTATTTTTTAGATCTCAAGGCAAAATATCCCTGGCCATTGTCATGTTTTGATTTGCAGTTTGATACTTGACAGCAAATTATAGGGCTGAGAAGGCGAGGGCTCTTGTTAAACTAGCTGACCGCCAATTCAAAGCGTAGAAATCGAATAGCTGGGGAGCCCGCATGGCCGCCCGAGCACCACTTTCCAGTGCAGCCGAGAGGCCGGTCCCGGGCTTACCAAATGCTGGCCGCTTGCATGTGGCCCTGACCATCCGAGCCAGGGAGCCCTTGGATTCGTACTTATTTATTCTCTGAAGTTTTTTCATGCGGTTTAATAGGTATCTCATTGGTTTGATGGGCTGGTCATAGCTTTTTATTACTGCATATTAAAATAAATGCATAGCTATAAAAATGATAGGACACCCGGTCATCTCCAGGATTACCCTGGGGCTCTCGCGCCCCTTTGAGGAGCTACTGGGTGGGCCAGGCTGCTGGATGCGCGAAGGGCCACAGCAATCACATTGGGTCCATGAGCGTTTCTCAATTTCCCAAATGTCTTGCACTTAGTGGTGTAGACGCCCTGGCTGTCTAGGTCTGCCAGAAACATGGGCTCCTCCGGTGTAACACCACTGATGCCGCGGGAGCACTGCTTAACTGGCTTTTACTATGTGCGGCTCACTTAGACCTAATCTTTCAAAATGTTTATCTATTGGAGAATAATAAAAGTGGATTTTTAGTGGTGAAGAGTTAGATATGCATTGGTTCAGGCCACCCCCTCCCCGTAAAAAATGAAGAGTCTTAGCTCTGGAGATTTCCAGGAACATACCCTGGGACGGAGTCCTGAAACTCCAATACCCTGACCTAGTCCCGTTCTCTTTCTTTGTGTCCCCTACCTTTGCGACTTCCTCTCCTTGACCCCTAGGGCCAACCTCCTTGTTAAATGGATGGGCACAGCTTTTCCCAGCGAGTGGCCATTCCCAGACCTCCAAAAGGCCGCGAGGCTGAGAAATGTAGCAAAGGTATCATTCAAATGGATTCAAACCATAGAATCTGGGTCCAGTGTGGGTGGTTGGGATCCTGTGTGCAGGGACCATGATGATTTTTCCTTACTTCCAGTCCCTATTCAGGGCCTAGATCATAGATTAAAAAAAAAAAAATGATTGCAACGTTGAGTGAATTTACTAGAAATGGGAAGCGCCCCCAGTGTGTCCTCTAGCACTCCTCATTGGAGCCTGTTCCCCGACGCAGCGAAGCCAGGGTTGTTCCCCACCCATTCCCTCCTAAGGCAAATGTCTCCTGACGTCTTCACAGAGGGCAGAACTAGGGATTTTCATCTTGCCACACGGGCTACAGTTGATGGACATGGGCATGTGGTTCGCCTGGAGAATGGGAGGGGGAACATGCTGCTACTTCCAAAGCTACGGCAGGTAGAACCAAGGGTGACCCCAGTAAGTCATACCCTTTTATAATGACTTTCTCTGTGAGCGTGGTTGGAACCTGTGACTTTCTTCTATTCAACAGAATATGGCAAAAGTGATGGGAGGTCACCCCCTTGAACTGATTACTCCACATGGCAAGGGTACCCCTATGATGATGTTTTGTTATATGAGACGCTGGTCTTCAAAGCCTGGAAAGAGAAGTAGCACCCACTGGCCTTGAAGAAACAAGCTGCCGTGTGTGAACTGCAGGTGGAGGGGGTCACGTGATAGGGCATGGCGGGGGCGTGGGGGGTGGCCTGAGAGCTGGAAGCAGCCAGCAGTCTGGGGACTGACAAGTGAATTTTTCCCCCATTTGGGTCTCTGATGAGACCGCGGCCTGGGCTGACACCTGGATCGGAGTCTGTTCAAAGCCCCTGCCGCACAGGTTCTACAGTGGCTGCACCATTTCATACCCCCGTCAGCGATACAGGAGAATTCCAGTTGCTTCCGATCCTTGTCAACACTTGGTATGGTCGGTCTGTGATCTCAGCGCTTATGGTGGATGCGTGGCAGCACTTACGGATGGCGTCCATCTGCATGTCCCCGATAATCAACGATGTTGAGCATCTTTTTCTAGTGCTTATTCACTGAAATCACCTATCTTCTTTTGCGAATTATCTCTTTCTTTTGCCCACTTATAATTATTGGATTGTCTTTTATGGAATTGTAGTTGTTAGAGAAGTATTTTGTGATTATTTTCTCTCAGTTTGTGGTTTGCCTATTTATTGTCTTTTGTGATGAGTATAAAAGTTTAATTTTGATGAAATCGAATTATCAAATTTTTAAGGTTTTTGGTTTTTCTCTTCTGGAAACTTTTGACCATCCCTCTCCTACCCCAAGTCACAAACTCTTTTTTTTTCCTCTAATGAATGAATCATTTCAACATTTCTAACTTATGAGTCATTTTAACTTATTGTTTGTTTGTTTGTTTTAGTATCATTCGAGCTACCTCAAAGGGGTAGGTTGCTGTGAACCCAAAAAAGGTTTTTTTTCTTATACATTTATTTAAAAAAAGGTTCATATATATATCCTTTTATTTCAAGGCCACTTGTTAAACAGATTTTTACTCCATTGTATTACTTTGGCATCTTTGTCAAAGATCAATTGACAGTGTTTCCTTATATTCCTATAGTGAGTCCTCCCCAACCCTCAATTTATGGCATCCACTGATCTGTTTTCCATCTTTTTTTTTTTTTTTTTTTTTGCCTTTCCAGAATGTCATATAAATGGAATCTTATGGTATAAGGTTTTCTCTTTTCAGTGTTACTGCGATGTAATTGACATGCAGAACCGTGTAAGTGTAAGGTGTGTGGCATAATGATTCGACTTACATATATTGTGAAATAATCACTACACTAAGTTTTTAACATCCATCATCCCATATGGATACAGGAAAAAAAAGGAAAAGAAATTCTACTGTGTGATGAGATTTACTTAGGATTTAGTCTCTTAATTTTTATACCCCACATAGCCGTGTTAGCTGTAGTCACGGTGTACGTTACATCGCTAGGACTTCTTTATAACTAGACGTTTGTAATTTTTGACCTCCTCTAGCCAGTCTTCCCCAACCCCTGCCTCTGGTAAGCACAAGTCTGATCTCTTTTTCTGTGACCTTTTCCTTTTTTTTTCTTTCTTCAACTAGATTGAACACACAAGTGAAATCACATGGTATTTGTCTTTCTGTCTGAATATTTCACTTAATGTCTTCCGTGTCCATCTACTTTGTGGCAAGTAGCAGGATTTCCTTATTTTCTATAATCTGTCCATATATATACCATGACTCTTTTGCCCATTGATCCATTAGTGGACGGTTAGTTGTTTCCATGTCATGGCTGTTGTAAATAATGCTGCAACCGACTTAGGCGTGCAGATACGTAGTGTTTCACTTCCTTTGGCTATACTCCCAGAAGTAGAATTGTTGGGTCATTTGTTCTTAAAAATTTAGAATTATCTTATTTATAGAAAGATCTCTACTAAACATGAAATATCATATTTTTAAAGATTTTATTTAATCATGAGAGCCACAGAGAGAGATACAGAGATACAGGCAGAGGGAGAAGCAGGCTCCCTGTGGGACTCCATCCCGGGACCACACCCTGAGCCCAAGGCAGACACCCAACCGCTGAGCCACCCAGGCCTCCCTAAACATGAAATATTATAATTAGAATTTTTTGTAAATGTTAGAAAGAATTGATATTTTTATGATACTGAATATTCCTTGCCATGAAAAGATATCTCTCCATTTATTTAATCTTTAAGTTTTTGAAATATTGGGGGGCTAATGTTCATAGAGAGCTAGCACATTTCTCATTAGTTTATTCCTGGGTGTATTAAAGTTTTTGTTGCTATTGCAATAATATTTTTAAAATATTCTTACTCTTATTTTTTGGTTGATGAAGAATTTTAATTGTTTTTTTTTATGGTTGATCTTATCTTTAGAAATTAGCTAAATTCTCTTACAATAATTTCTTAGTATTTGGGGTTTGAAATGTAAATAATCATATCATCGATGAATAATAAAAATTATTTTCTTTCCATTTATGACACTGTTTCTTTTTCCTTGCTTTCTGTACTAGCGAGGGTTTCCAGTACAAGGCTAGATAGAAATGATGAGAGATATTGTCTTCTTTTGTCTCTAATTTTAAAAGAAACACTTTTAATGTTTCACCAATGTTTACTGTGGGGTTTTTTTGTGGATTCCTTTATTTTAAAGAAGTTGTATTTTCCCCCCAGTTTACTAAGAGCTTTTGGTTGTCTGCAGAATTTTATGTTTTCCCCATTTTCTCTGTAATATGATAACTTAACATTACTAGATTTTATAAAATTATTCTTTCATTCTTAGAATAAATCTAATTCAAAATTGGTATCTCACATAGTTTATTCACTGCTAGGGTAAGTAACCTCCTTACTTTGGGGAAGGCTCATTCATATTCATGGGGAAGACTGGCATGTAATTTTCTTGGACTTTTCTTGCTCTTTGTTTTCAGATTTATATGGCTTCATTAGGTGGATTGGAGAGTTGACTTTTTGTTTCTTCTTTCTCTCTGGAAGAATTTGTAAGAGGAAATTATCTGTTTCTTGAAAGCTTGTCGGATCACATCTAAAACTTCTACCCCTAGGCCTGGGATTGTCTCTGTAAGATTATTTTCTTATATATTCATTTTCTAAACTTTTTGCTTTGAAATAATGGTAGATTTACAAGAGGTTTCACAGAAATGTGTAGAGAAATCCTGCGTGTGCTTCTCCTAACCTCCCACAAGATATGGACATTGGTATAAGCCATAGGGTTTATTCAGATTTCACCAAGTTACGTCTGCACTCGTCGTGTGTTTGTGTGTGTGTAGCTCGTGTAACTGGCCTGTAATTGTGATAGTGAGTGATCCCATCCCCACACGAGTCCCTTCTCTTACTCACTTGCCACACCCATCCTTTAACTCTACCCCTACCTCCTGGCCTCACAAATCTGGTCTCCATTTCTGTTAATGTTATTTACTGAACGTCGCACAAATGAAATGGTGCAGTAGGTCTCCTTTTGAGATTGGCCTATACACTCGGCATAATTTTCTTGGGGTTCCTTCACGTTGAGGGTATCACTAGTTCATCTTTTATTTGCCAACTAGTGCTTGGTGGTATGGATGCGCCACAGTTTCCTCCACAGTTCATCAATCGAAGAACATTGGAGTAGTTTTTCAGTATTTGGCTCTTCAGGAAAACAAAAGCTAGCAAATTAACTGTTATGTGGTTAAAATTTATTTTGAATGCTTCTGTGGTTTGAAGGCTTAAAGAAAATTGTTTTAAAGGTAATAGTGTATCTTACTCACGTGCTGCTCACATCTATCTCCTAAGCCTAGGAACATCATCTCGAAATGGCCTTATGATACTTTGAACCATGTTAAAGGATATTATTATTATTAAATTCCTCCAGCTTAAGTATTGAAAAATAAGCTGCCACGAACATTTGTGTACAAGTTTCTGCATGAAATAACTCTTCATTCACAGGATATAAATGCTGTGGCAAGATTTTAAACTACTAATTTCTCTGTTATAAAACTACTCTGAATATTTCTTCTTGAGTTCAGCTTTGGCAGGTCATCTTTTTTTCTAGGAATTTGTCAATTTGTTTAATTTTGTTTTCAAGTTTATTAGCAAACAGTTCATAGTATTCACTTATTACCTTTAGAGTCCCTTCTGTTTCAATGGTTATTTATATCTACTTTTTAATTCCTAAGATGTTCATTTTTTTTTTTCTTGGTGAATCTCATCAGAGGATGGTTCTGAAGAACCAACTATTGGCTTTGTTGAGCTTCTCAATCCCCACCCCACATAAGCAGTATGGCAGACAGTTCAATTTAGGGAAATATATTAAAATGCATTCTTTGGATTTTCCATTTTTTTTTCTTTTTTTTGATGTTGTTTATTTGTTTTCTGAAAATTTGTCCAGTTAACATCTTCCTCGGCTCCTGGATGGAAATTCAGACAAGTCACTCAGGGTTTCTCAACAAAGCACTATTGACATTTGGGGGCAGGTAGTCCTTGAAGGTGGAGGCATGTCCTGTGCGCTGCAGAGTGTGTAGCAGCCACCTGGCCTCTACCTGCTGGACGCCTGTAGCACAACAAAACATGTCTGCAAACACTGTTACGTGTCCCCTGGGGGACAAAATTGCTTTTGGCTGGAAACAGCTGCCATGACTTCTATGTTTAATCTTAGAAAACAAAGTTCTAGGGCAGCCCGGGTGGCTCAGCGGTTCAGCACCATCTTCAGCCCAGGGCGTGATCCTGGAGACCCGGGATTGAGTCCCACATTGGGCTCCCTGCATGGAGCCTGCTTCTCCCTCTGCCTGTGTCTCTGCCTCTCTCTCTCTCTCTCTGTGTCTCTCATGTATAGATAGAAATCTTAAAAAAAAAAAAAAAAGAAAGAAAGAAGACAAAGTTCTAGAATCACATTTTTTCTAAACATTTAAGTTGAATGCTTAGCTCATGAATTTTCAACCCTTTTCATGTTATAAAGTACTCCCTTTTATTTTTTTGTTTGTTTTGGTTGCCAGGAAATTCAGTGCAATTTATTGCCTAATTGCTTTAATTAGTGAATATCAGGTATTTGGTTTCCTTTCTCTGCTCTTTATAATTGTTTTTATTTATAGTTTTTTTTTTCTTTTAACTTATGTTTCTCTTGTAGATGACTTCTGGCCTTCCTGAAATAGTACTGGGGAATACATGTTTACAATACACCAATGATTATATTCATGGGTCATCTATTTTGGGGTAAAAAAATTGAGGGAATACGGATATAGGCCTCATTCCAAACAATGAGAAGAAGAGAAAGAATGGGAGGGAACAATACATTGAAGAAGGGGGGATGATAGTTTAAGTCTGCGGGTCTCCCATTTCTAAGTTTCTATGCACATCAGAGCTCCTTAGAGGAGAGGCCGGATTGAGTTTGATGCAAAAAAGAAAAAAAAAAAAATTAGGAGTTAAGCTGGTCGGGGCAGATGGCTGCTGGTCTCCTTACTTGATGGAGGAAAAGAGTAATAGTTCAACCATAACAGAGGAGGTGTTCCCATCTCTGGTTGGTGTTCCACGGAAGGCTAACGACGTGCGGTTTCTGGGGCTGGGGGCTGGGGGCTGGCTGTGACGGGGACTTCACTGCCCCGCGTCTGTAGGACGATGAGCCTGATGGGACACCAGTGAGCACATCTTCCCACTCCCACTCCTTCCCTTTCATAAGGCCTGTTCCTCGCCCCCCGACCGTGCGCTCTGATACCATGTCACAGTAACTCCCGGACATTGGGCAGGGAGACAAGAGGGGGCTTGCGAGCAGAGGGGAGGTCTTCAGGGGCTGCTTGGAAAATTCGCTTAGGATGAAAACCCAACAGGCTGAAATCATTCATTGGCTTTTATCCAGGTCTAGAAGGGAGCATTTGGGCTGCGTGCATGTGTGTTTTGCAGGAAAGGGAAAGAGCTTGGCGAACGTGGAATAAGACCAAGGGCTACTCAAGGGTGGGAGGTGGAGGTCAGCAGAGAATAGCTTCCAAGGTTGTCAGGACCTCAGCTCCCTGGGACATTTATTTTTCTATTAATTCTTGGCATTTATGTTACGGAGATGGATCAATTAGCCTCTCACAATGTTCTAGTCCATTGACCTTATCACTTAACTATCTTTCCATGCTACTGTCACCACAGGGAGGCTGCCAAAGAAACATTTTTAATTTGGAGTTACCTGTGTCCAGAGCTGGGGAAACATTGGAAGACTGTGTTTAATCAGCAGCCCCCCAGGTGACCAAACCTTTAGGGACTTTACCTTTTTCTCATTGCCCTTGGATTCTAACCGCTGCACGGGGAGAAGCGAAGGGATGGAGTCCATCTGGAAGGGCATCCTGAGAAGGCTCGGAAGGTCACGAAGTTCAAAGCTGGAGAGGGACTTAGCTACCCAGACATGCTGGTGGCAGGCAAGGTCCTTGCTGCAGGCACTAGGCCTGGACTCGGACGACCTGGGCACCAGGGGGGTAGCTGGAAGGCCGACTGGAGGCTCCAGGGCCAGTGGGAGGCTGGAGGACAGGGCTTGGGAACACAGAGAATACAGGGGTGCTCCTGGGGGGGGTGACGGCCTCTCCCGGGAGGGACACCCTGCGGCCGCCCCTGCCTCCTTCCCGACTCAGTCCTGGGAGAAGGGGTCTCGGGTGAAGCGGGGGCTTTAGTAGCGGGAGGGCCTGTCGGGATCACAGCAGACAGCGCAGTGGGGAGTCCCTGCTGGAAATCGGAATGCTTTTAGGAACGGGGGTGGGGGTGGGGGGGAGGTGGACGGTGATGGGAAGAAAAAACCCCAAAACAACAGGAGGTGGAGGGGAGAGAAAAAAAAACCGAGTCCTAAGTTATTTTTTTGTCCAACCTCATTTTACAGGTGAGGAAACTGTGGCCGGAGGGGTCAGGTGGCTTTTTTCAAACTTGCAGTCAGCGAGAGGCGCAACCCCGGGTCTCCCAGCGGCTTGAGTCAGCAGCAGGTGCCTCGGGGAGGCAGTGTCCGGGCCCGGCCTGCGTGTGGTGCTCAGGGCTTGGTGCTCAGTGGTTGGGGCTCAGTCTTAGGGGCTCGGGGCTCGGTGCTTGGTCCTCAGATCCGGCGCCGACTCCAGGAGCTCACAGCGCTCATCCCGGCAGCTCTTCACCCACTGAGCGGCCACGGCCGCCTGCAGTGGGAGCCCGCTCACCCGGGCTGGTGGGGGGCGGCCTTCCTGGGCAGGGGGGTGGGGGGTGCACCGCGACGGCTGGGGCTGCCTGAGGCCGAGGAGCACAGGTGCGGGGGGGACAGTGTCAGAAATCAAAGTCCCTGGAGGACGCGGTCCCCAGCTGGCAACTGGGCGCTGCCCTGACCGGGGATCCACTGAGGATCCCTCAGCAATGCTAAGGCTTAGAGCAGAGTGCTGGGGGGGGCAGGGGGCGGGGGGGACACAGGGGCTGGGGGCACAGAGGGGCAGGGGGGCCAGGGGCTCTGGGGGCAGAGGCACTGGGGCACAGTTGGGCGGGGGGTGGGGGTAGAGGGTGAGGGGGCCGGGGGCAGGGCCCAGGGGACAGAGGGTCGGGGGACAGAGGCCAGGGGGACAAGGGGTTGGGGGCCGGAGTGCAGAGGGGGCAGAGGTGCAGGGGCAGGGGGCAGCAGGTTGGGGTCAGGGCCCGGGGGGCCGGGGGCACAAAGGGGCGGGGGGCAGAGGGCCAGGGGGTGGGGGAAGGGGGTGAGGGGGCAGGGGGGCAAGGGGTTGGGAGCCAAGGGGCAGAAGGGGCAGAGGTGTCAGGGGCAGGGGGCAGGAGGTTGGGTCAGTGCCCAGGGGGCAGGGGGCACAGAGGACCAGGGGGCAGGGGGCGGAGGGGGGCCGGGGTCAGAGCTGTCCAGCCTGTGGGTCTGTCTGTTCCCAGCAGCCTGGGCCTGCCCCCCAGGCTGTGGGCATAGGTGGCGTTCGGGGCCGCAGGGGCTGGGAGGCCACCGCTTCGAGCCGGACACCTGCAGATGTCACAGGTGCGGCGGGAGGAAGGTTTTGGGCTGCGACTGAGGCAGTTCGGGGATCCTGGCCCAAGTACTGGCCGCACCACTGTGGCCCCGCGGCCCTGGCCTCCCTCCCGAACGGGCCCCTGGCCACCTTCCTCCCCCCAAGCCCTTTGTTATGTCTAAACAAGTCCTGTTATGAAACCACAAAGCCAGGGCACCTGGCAAAGGGCCAGTCGGTGCGGGAAGTGGGACTTGAAATGCACCTGGGCTTTGACTGCCGAGTGGAGGGAGCAGCGAGGGACTGCGAGTAACACACACCCATCATCATCGGAACTCGTAAGCTTAATTACAGAGAAACCCAAAGCTAATAATTTTTTATGCACAGTTGCACCCCTAGGAGGCCAGTTACCATGGAGATCTGTCTCCTTCCTTCTCTTTCACTCGGAGCCCGCTTATGTGGGAGAGGAAGCGAAGTGTAACCACAATGGAAAGATTCAGCGAGACGCCGCGCGGTTTGCTACAAATACTTTACATTTATTATGAGAATACAGTAGAAAGGCTCCGCGGACCTGTGCGCGGTCACTGCCTGCTGGAAGAGAGGCTATTCAAAAATGATCCGAGTTTACAAAGATGATGAAATCCTGTTTTAAAGAACAGAAAACAGTCAAAAAACATTCTACAGTGTTGGCCAGGGTGGGAAATCGTTTCTTCCGAGGGTAAAAACTAACAAATAAAGGAGTGTTCAATACACATTCGAGCTGAAAATGGTCACAGACAGACAACCAACTGCCCTTCTCAGTCCGCGGCCAGTCATCGCCCGACTTGTTCACAAAGCCACGTACGCTCACCAAAGGCCTCGTGTGTAGGTTCTACACCGGGATTTTTTTTTTTTTTAAATAAGCAGCACCCTATTTCCAGTGTTTCTTTTATCCACGTCACAAATAAGTTATTTTAAAAGAGCATCAGAGAAGGTTCCAGGTGCTGCAACCTGCTACTATTGGCGCTGGAAGGGAACCCGGTGAACCGCAGGAGTGCTCTGCCCTGGTGATGCTGGCAGATGAACGCCTGCGGCTGGACCCTGAGAGCAGGCCCCCCGCACCCCGAGAGCAGGCCCGGGGGTCACAGTCCCCAGCTGCTCATTCATGGGCCAGCGGGCCGCCCACCCCCAGAGGCCTGGGCCGGCGCAGCTCATCTCGGCCAGGCTCCCTGGGGGGCTGTCCTCGGGACTCTAACACACTGGGTGTTTATTCCCCCGCCTTCATCTGGCTTCTCCTCCCCCCTGCGTCCTGGGGCTGCGACTTCAGGGCCCTGCAAGCTCCTGAGAACGCACGGAACACACCCAAGGAAAACACACCAGACAACCGTGCACAAGGCCTGCGGATCCACGCCACCCCCTGGCCGTGCACCTGTCGCCTAAGCAGGCCACCCGATACCCTGGCCATGGAGGTGCAACTGTCGACGCCGGCCAGCACGGCTGCCTCCGCGGGAGCCCAGGACCCGGACGGGGTCTGTGAAGTCACACTGCGGCACCCAGGCTGACGTGTCATGTGGGGCTGTGGGCCTCAAGGCTGAGTGTCGTATCTTTGGCCACTTTGGTCTCAAACTGGAAATGACGGAGACCCTCCCCCACCGGCTCCCCTTTGTGGTTTTGACCTGATGCTCAGCATCTGTTGCTGGGGGTGGGTTTGGGATGGGGGTGGCGAAGTGCACGTGCTGTGGGAGCCGGTGAGCTTCATGGGCCGTCATGACCCTTATGCCGCAGCAGGAACATTCCATGAGGACGCCCGTACTTTCCGCAAGTGGCAGGAAGGCCTGGCAGCGGGGAAGAGCTCCGGGGTCACCGCTCTGGAAGGGCCTGCGGCCAACGCCGGCACCAAGCGGCCAGGTGTCCCCCCACCGGGGCAGGCCACTTGTGAGCAGGCTTTCCCTAGCAGGAGGCCTTGCTTTCCGACTCCCCTTCTGCGGTTTGCAAGAGGCAGAGGCCCGGCCTGGCGAGCTGCCGGGCCTGCAGGGCTGGCCTTTGGCCCGGGCTCTCCCAACGGACAGGCCCTGCATCCCACGCCCCCTTCTTAGACCCTCGAGTTTTGAATTCAGGGCCCCGGGGAGTTGGAGCCCCCACGTGGGGCGGGGGCGCGGGTCATCCTCACCCAGACCCCAGGGGCGTGAGCTTTGACAAGCACGGCGTGACAAAAACCTTCATCCTGAGAGCCTGGACTCCTCTGCTTCATCTTTCACCCTCACATTTTTGGGGGGCCCCAGGGGAGTTGGGGGTCTTACTGATGGCCGTCTCAGCTTACCCTGCGGTGCTCAGAACACCGGCATTTCCCCTCCATGTGTCTGTCCCGTGATCCCAAACGAGGACTTCTCCGGCCCTCCCTGAGCACACCGGGTGGAAGGAGGGGTTCCCGCTGCTGACGGCCAGTCGGCCCTCCTAGCGCCCCATGTTACAAGTGTCCCCACACCTCCGGCGTGCTCATTCAGACATTAGCTGCTGGTAAAGGCTTTTGTGTTGTGTTAGAGGATTAGGTAACTGAACCTGAGAAAAGGAAATGCCGCCAGAAAGGGGAAAACAAAACCCTCAGAAACAAAAACCTAACAGAAAAAGTTGCTCCCCACGCGGCTGCCGCGTACCTGGCGGGGCACGAGGTCAGGAAAAGTCTCCTAAATGAATAAGGCGGAGAGACACCCAATGGGACCACGAGGGGGTCGTGGTCCTGGGGGCAGCACTGCAGGCCCGGGCCTCTGCAGGCTGGGGCTGGCCAGGCCAGACCTCCACGGCTTACAGCGCAACCGAGGCTGACCTCGGGCCGCTGTGACCCTGCCAGCAAGGGGGGCGCCTTCCCTGTACCCACCCCCCCCCCCCAGCACTGGGGATCCCGCCCCAGGACATGGCTGGGCACCTGCCCTGCACCACCACCCCCACCCAGCTCAGGGATCCCACCCCAGCACCCGGCAGGGGCCCCTCCAGGGCCCAGGGGCCACCTCAGGGAGGCTGGGGAGCACAGGAGGCGATCAGGGCCATGGAACCAGAGAAGAGCGCAGTGCCCGCCGGGCGGCAGGGAGCCCTGACGGTCCCCGGGGCCCTGAGTCTCCCACGCCGTCGCCTGGGTCACCTGATAGGCTCAGCAGGCCCGGCTGCAGGCTGTGCCCTGGGAGCAGGGGACAGACACAGGAACCCGGCCCCGGCCCCGTGGCTCCTCGACCCCCAGGCAGAGTTCGGCTTACGATGGTCCCTCGGGGGTGTAACGGGGTGGGGGTGCAGGGAAGAAACACAGGGCTGGCTGCAGCCCATGGGGCCAGAGGTCTCTAACAGTGGGACCAATGAGGGCCTTACATACCTGGACTCTAAGCACCGCAGGGAAGGAGTCTGAGCGCTGAGGCCTCGCAGCAGGTGGGCTGGGGCTGTGAGTGAGGCCGGAAGGCCTGCACAGGGACAGAGGCCCACACGCTGGCCCGCGGCCTCTTCTGCTTCTTTTGGCTCCCAGATCCTTCTAATTTCCTATAGGAAGGATCTGGGCTGGAGGCACCGGTCTCTTGGCGCTTTCCGGTGACACTGTCCACGTCTCCGTTCCCCTGGAATTAGCCCACATCTGCAGCAACCCTGACAGCAACCGGCTCCTTGCTCTCCTGCCCCAGCGCCTCCTTCACTGTCAAGCCTATGCTCTTACTCCTGGGCAGGTTAAAGTGACTGGCACTCAGGTCAGCAGGGTCTTTCTACCACCCAAGACTCTCCATCCTTACTAGGGAGCCGAGTGATTCTGAACGTCTATACTCCACAATTCAGAATTTAACCTCTGAGTCAGCGTGAGGCCGGAGGCTGGTTTTCAAGGGGGGTGGGGTGTGAGCATATCCTAAGATTGAATTATGACTGAGCTATGGAGTTCATGCACCTTCTGTAGGACGGTATTATCCTTTAATACTGGATACTGTGGGTCTCTAAGACTATCGGTATCTCCTTCAAGTAGGTAATCTTGTACGTGAGTATTTCCTTTTGCAGAAGTGAATATGCAATTCGGGATTCTCCCCAATAATATAGTATTCAGGTTTAATGTGAAACTAATCAAAACAGAAAACTAAAATTGAAATATTTAATAAAAAAAATGTCTGGTATGCATTGAGCAAATCAGAGTTAGTAATAAAAGAGGTAACTTTATTTTGATGGTAAACTTTCATGCTAACTTAATAGTATAATGGAAATGTAATATAAACTCATTTTCATATAAAATCTTTGTTTCCATTTAATTAACATATTAATACATAAAGAAGACGTGTCTTTTTTCAATGCCTGCCCTTTTGTTGCCCTTATTTTGCGTTGTTCTCGGTTCTGTGTGCGGACTCTGACCTAGACCCAAAAGTCAGTCTTTGCAGACTGAGAACAGCGCCTACGGACGGTCAGTTCTGGTGGTAGGAGGCTCCTAACCTGCAGGTGCTGTGATTGAGGGGGACCCGTAAAGGCAGAGGGCTGGGACAAACGGCCTGTCTTCAGAATGTGTCGGTCTCACTTCAGATGACCCCTGGCCACGTGACAGTGCCCACAGAGCAGAGCACCTGAGGTTGGCAGGTACACCCTTGGAACGTCTGCCGACTCACAGGAAAGCACGCTCCGGTGCAGTGCCTGAGCGCACTCGTCATGACAGCGCCACGCCGTCACTGATTTTTGCATTGTAAGGTTGGTGTTCATCCCACGAATGAGGGCCTCAGTGTGGGGCGTATATTATGATTAAAACGCTTTCTTCTTGACACGGTCTTGCAGCTATTTTAGTGGTATTAGCCGAACTATATGAAACTATATGGCAAAACCAAAATGTGAGTATAAAACATAGACAAGGAAACCGTGTTGCAGCTTAAAGGAAATTAAACCTCTTTCAATGACTAAACATTAGCTTTTCTTTTAAAGAGAACCTTCGAATGAAAAAGTTGTGAAACTTGCACTGAACAATAGCGAATACAATTAGGCTCATGGTCTGTACTGATCTGCTGGTAAGATGTTTCAATAATGTTGTATTTGTGATAAAATGGTGATTTATGGGTGAAGAACTGTACTGCCTGTATTAGATTTGGGAGGTAAGAGGGAAATGATTACATGAGATCTCTCACTGGGGACTCGGGGGCAGGATAGGCTGAAATAAGGCCTCTGGTTTTAGAAGTTTAAACAAAACCTATTAATCCTTTATTAATATTTTCCTGGAAGAGAAAGAATATATTCACTTTGAGAAGTAACCTCAGATTGCATGGGATACAAAATTAATTTTCGGTTTCAGATATTGGTAGTAAACATTAATTTGACATTAAAAGATTTCATTTTTTGAAAAATGATGGGCTACCTAATTATTTGTCATAAAGGTTCCTGGGGGACTCAAGATGGAAAAATGCAGGTGAGTCAGGCTGCCTGGGCTCATCTTCTCCCCATCCCCACACTGTACTCATGAATTCAAGGAATCCTTGCAGGAGCTGTATAGGAATGATATATGCAACTCTTTGGAAAAATCCATTAACAACACAAAGATTTGTGACCTGGCTTAATTACATTCAGTCTAGTGGCAACTGTGGTTGCTGTTTTCTTACTAAACAAGTTATAGGGGTCCTGTGCATTTCTGAAGCCTTCTTTCCCTTACATCAACTTGCAAATTCGGAACAGTATTTATATGTATGCTTTCTGGGTATGGATTAGCCTCTTAAAGTACATAATTCCGATAATTATCACTGACAGAAGGGATGAATAAATTATGCTCCAAGCACAACAAAATTAAGAGTAAAAAAAAGGGTTTGCATAAGTTTTTGTTAAATGCATGTGCCTATATTAAATTTAATATCCCATACAAACTGATCCTGAAAGACTCCCAATGAGTTATTAATCCTCAACTATACCGCTGCCTGCTTTGGGACAAAGAATAAGATAGAATTTAAATGCTGCAGATGTCACGATGTTTTGAAAAGCTTCTTTAATTTAAGCACAGAGTTATGATGTGAATTGCAAATTCTAACAGCCCGGATGAGTGAAATATCAATGCCACGTTCATTCTTTACACCAGAATGCAAAGATTAAGCTTCGGGTCTTGTTCACAAAATTAAAGCCAAAACCGTCATTCCCTCTCCTTGCAGAGAGCTTAGCACTGAGGCTAGTAAGTGATGAGAGGCTGTTTTCTTTAAACAAAGAATATTACAAAGAGACTCGTTTGGAAGTACGGACAAAGGGTAAAAATGTCCCATCTGACTCGTTCTTTTGAAGGCTGGCAAGTGCCTGAAGACCCCGGCACTTAATGAATGCGTCTGTGTTTTGATTTACCGTATATGCCTTCAAAGGAGGTTTCCATTTATTTACCGTATCTGACAGAAGGGGAGACAATGCTGATTTTTTAAAAAGTTGCTTTGTCTGTTGCAGTGTGTTTTGCAGGGCGAGTTTATTCGGCTTTCATTGGAGTCTGGATGTAGTGATTATTAAATGTGCACACACCCTGCAAGGAAATTGAAATGACAGACACAAGGCATCTTCTTCTCTTCAGTATTGTCCTTTATACCCGTTAGAGTACTGGGTGCGGGTTCTGTGCACTGGTATTGGTGGGCAGTGAACAGCTGGAGGGGGCAGTGGGAGTTTTCTATCCCATAAGCTCTTCCAATAGATATAACCAAACGATCACTAAGGTGCTAGTTATCTGGACACAGGCCTGAGCACTCAGTAAGAGCTCTCAAGCTACATTTACCCCTGAGCATGACCATCTCCTGCACACATATTTATCCTGAGAGGCAACTATATACAGAACACAGGGGTGAGTTCCCTGGATGCAGCTAATATTCAGCTCAACGGAAGCCTACCCTCAGCTCTGTGTTACGTGTTATTTACCTGGAGCATCCCCAGAACTGCGCCTGCACACCTGTCAGCTAAGATAAGGATGTCCAGGTATCAGGATAAGGGTAAGTGAAGGGGGACAGCAGAAACGGGAGGGCTGTCCCTGTGTCTTCGCCCTCAGTGATGTTCATTTGACTTCTTAACCGTTTGCTCCTGCTTATTGGCAGCGTGTGTGTGTGTGCACGTGCGTGTGCGTGTACACACATCAGTGTGTTGGTGAACTAGAATCATGAAATCCTTTCAGCTCTGGAAACGGGTGGAAATCAAGAGGATTAACTACCAGGGTGTCTCCTCTGAGGTGAAGGTACTTAACCAAAGGTAGGCCCTTATTTCTGTGACCTTGTGCTCTGTAGTTTCGCTAAAAAGTTTTTTTGCTGCCATTAAGCTCTAACTAACTATGAACTTCTGGAAACATTTCTTACAATTTTTGTTGTGAATTCAGACCATAAAATAATAGGTTGGTGTGTGTGTGTGTGTGTGTGTGTGTGTGTGTGTGTGTGAAAAGGCATAACTCTGATAAGAAGGCAGACTTTATATTTTCCTTCTCTTCCCTTTGATTGCTTCGGTAGCTGCTCCTTTCTCCAGACCCCCTCCCCCCAATCAAACTTGCTTCTTGCTGGCACAGCTCCCAAAAAACCTCCTTTACGAGCTGCTATTTCAACCCTAAGCATGGGCTCTGGGAGGACATTCCATACATCGCTGGCCAATGCCCAGACAAAGGAGCAGGGGAAGCAGCTACCTTCCTAATAATACAGGGGTGTGATGCTTCCCACACGGCACTTATTTCTGGCAAGAAAGAAGAGAAAAACCCTAAGAGGTCCAACTAATTCCCAATATAAAATGGTGTTTACAAACAGAATCTTGCCTTGGCAGAGCAAAGAGCCGCCTTTGGTTGGAATGTGTCCTGCAGACATGGCATTACCAATGCTGCTTTTAGCACCGATGGAGTAGGGTCTGTGGCATAGGGCAGCAGCCCGGGGACTGCGCCTGAAGTAGAAAACCTCTGACAAACATCAGTGGTCCTGGTGTGGGAAAGATCTGCTCTTCCCTCACACCGAGAGGCTGTGCTTTTCTATTTACAGTGGCCTGAAATGGCAGGATTGCTGCGGTGAGCTAATAAAGCCCTTGGTAAGAGTGTCTGTTTCTTGAATACATTTTTGCCCTTGTCTTTTTTTGTGAGTGGCACATACTTAAAAACAAAACAAAACAAAACAAAAAACAGTTAATAACAAAAATCACCTTAGAAGACTGTTGCAGGTAATGTGGTATAAACTCATTGTTAGCGGGGAGAACGATGTCACTCTGCCGGACGCCCAGGTCCCGGAGGCGGTTGTCACTGCTCTGTCACTGTGTGACTTTCTTCTTGATGACCGTGAGCTCTTTCTGAAGTTCACTGAACTTGGGGCGGTTTTCAGGTTTATAATCCCAACACTTCATCATAATTTTAAAAATGTCCTCTGGGCAATGCTGGGGGGCTGACATTCGGTACCCTGAAGACCCAAGAGGAAGAGAGCAGAGGGTTCAGGAAAGACTGAAATGCGCACATGGGGCCTTATGTGGCTGGTGATCTTCAGTACCTTATGTTGTAGGTGGAACAGAGACAGAAAACCCGTTTCAGGGCACACTGACTTCTGTTTTCTACAAGTGATGCAGAATTCAGTATTACAGAGCCATCGGGTTACCTTTTGGCTGGAATAACTCATTTTTCATGTGTTCATTTGTCACAAAGTCTGAGGCAAGATAGATCACATACAAACGCATATTTTAGTTGCTCTCAGCATTTGCTTCTGCTTTTAGAATGTGCCGTTAGGTGGTGTGGGCCGAGCTTTAGAGAATCATCTATACAACCCAGGGTTCTGGAGATGGAGAGAGGATGAGGATTTTATAGACACTAATTCAAACGTGAAATAAAAATGAACAGGAGTTCTATTCCTTGACAGCCCAAGAAGAGCCTTGAATTCGAAGCCACCTGGCAGTGTGCCGGGCCACAAGCACCTGCCTGTGGTCGCGGGTGCGGGGAGGAGGATGGCTGAGAGGGGAAAACAGGGGGCTGGCAAGTCCTCCTCCTGCACCAGGTCTACAGCCCGGCCCCTCCAGAGCATCAGCAGGCACCACCACCGTGTCGAAAGCATTCTCTCTGCTGCGAGCCGCAGACGACACAGGTGCACGCCAGTGTGTCACCATCACCGACCTGTTCCCGTTTCTGATCTGGGAGCAGTACATGGCTTCTTCAGCAACGTCAGAAAATTTTCAAACTCCTCACTCTCCAGTCTAACTATGTTTCAATTTACGATACTATTAATGGCGCTCAGTTGGCACAGAATAAAAAAAAAAAATAAGAGGTTGGGGAACGCTACTCTATTTTGCTTGAAGGCAGGGAGAGGCACAGCCTTGCAGGTGTCATGCCAGGCCGGGGCAATGGGAGAAAAGCCTGTAGCTCTGTTTTTAAAACGATTGGAATCCTTAGAAGTTTCTTTGGTGCTTGTTGGTTTTCGTTTTGTAAGCACCCCCCACCCACCACCATCCATGGGATGCCAAAGCAGATACAGTGGCACCTCCGTGGTGTTGTTCACACGCCCTCCTCACACTGGGACGTCCCTGGACCTGGCGTTAGCATGGCCCCCGGGGCTGGAGGCGAACCCTTCCACCCCATGTCTTTGGCTCACCTCTTTCCACTTGCTCCCGCGCCTGCTGATTTGTCATTCCGGGGTAGGGGCACACTCCTAAGCTGAAGGTCTCCCAGAGGAGGATGCCGAAGCTCCACACGTCGCTCTCAGAACTGTATCTCCCTGCAGGCGGGCAAAACCATAACCAGGTAAGTGGGTGATGCGGGGGCCACTTCAGTTCTGCGTGCCTCTGCCGGGCACACGTGAGTGTACTTAAACTTGCCCACGGAACGCCAGTAACTAGTCACTGGTTTTCCTTTGCGGAACTAGTACTATTACCAACTAAATGAACAGGCAGGCTGCTAGTTAAACAAGATCAGCGTTCAAGTCGCTCTCCCCCCACCAAAACCAAATATCCGGCCAGCACGCAAGCCCGCTTTCCCTGTGGCGTTTAAATGAGATGGAGGACTTACGTAGAAAAAGATAAAAATTTGTAGACATCAAAGCCTTAGGAGACTAAGCAAGTCGGATTTCTGCAATTTTGTTTTCTGCCTGCATCATTTTCTTTCCGTTAAAATCACAAACAAACTTAAAGCAATAATGAAAGCTTCTTCAGTTTTTTTTTTTTGGATTTTTTTTTTTTTACTCATCACTGTGTGCGGATATTCCTACATCCTTAAAGGTCTCATTTTCTCCACGGTTTCATTTATGGAAAATAAATTTTTTTCCTGCATATTTTGAATAGAGTAGAATCAATGTAGCTGGCTGATAAAAACAACTTCTTTAAATTACACGGTGCCTTGAGTTTTGTCAAAATATCTTGCTGCAAAAAAAAAAAAAAGAACTCTTGCTGCACCTGTTTTATTGAGCTACAAGAACTAATAAGCTCTTCAGATTTTTTTTTTTTTTTTGTAGTCTTGTAGAGAAGCACAGAGATAAAAAGCACAAGATACCTCCTGGAGATGGATGTGGAAACAGAAAAATCCTTTCCATCATCCAAGAGGCTAAGAAAATGTAAAGATTTTCACAACACATTTGTATTGTAATTTTCATTTTACACCGAGAGCGTATACGATCGTGACGAAACGCCCCTGTGGTGGTGTAAACGGATTTTTCCATGATTTCATTTCTATCCCCATGGTTAGCTGCCCGCCTCTACTCTGCTGCTCCAGGACCGGGAACACCCCTCCGCTATAAACGCCTTGTTACTTTCAAGGAAGAAGAGGCCTCTGTCTCTCGCTTGAACAAAGTCAGATGAGAACGGGAGCGTGCCTGCACTTCGCTAGCGGAGTGTGGGTGCGGATCTTCCCCTGCAGCTGTGGGAATTAGCTTCCTTACTAGACAGCGATTATGGAAATTCACTATGCTGTTCGGCAGCAGGATTAGTTTTCTGGTCTGCCTATCCACTCTCTCCAGGTTCGCCAGCCTGTAATTTAATATGTTTCAGGAAAGTCACTCAATGGCCACAAGATCAATTCTGGGAGAAAGTCAAAGGTATGCAAAACCAAATACTTTGTTTTTTGTAAGATAATACCAGGGTAGAGATCAAGAAGGGTATGTTGTCTATTGACCAAGATCACCTTCCAACAGTGAAAGTTAATAACCTCGTTCTATAACCTTGACTTTGAACCTGGTTTTGCTGGGATAATTTAAATTTATTTTTAAAGATATTTTAAATTTATCTACTTATGTTAGTGAGGTATAATTGGTAAGTATATTAGCTTTAGTGTATAGCATAATGAATCAATCTTTGTACATTTTGCAAAATGATTAATATGGTAAATCTAATTGACATCCATCACCATACTTAGTTACAATTTTTTTTCTTGTGATGAAAACTTTAAAGGTTTACTGTCTTAGCTATTTTCAAATGAGCAATATAGGAATATTAAGTACAGTCATTGTGCTTTGTTTTATATACCCATGATTTCTTTCTTTCACGACTGGAAATTAGTACCTTTTGACCCCTTTCACCCATTTTACCCATCCCTTACCTCTGGCAACCACCAACCTGTTCCCTGTGTATATAACCTAGGTTTTCTTCCTTTCTCTTTTCTTTTCTTTTTTCTTTCCTTCTTTCTTTCCTTCCTTCCTTCTTTCTTTTTAAGATTTCACGTGAAAGTGAAACCATAAGTTATTTGTCTTTCTCTGACTTATCTCACTTAACATAATGAGCTTGAGGTCTATCCATGGTGTCACAATGGCAAGATACTATTTTCTACGGCTGAGTAATATTCCCTTGCATATGTATACCACATTGTCTCTATCTTTTTATCTGTCAGCGGACACTGATTGACATGTCATAGCTACTATAAATAATGCCGCAATGAATATGGGAAGGCATCTATCACTTCCAGTTAGTGTTTCCTTTTTCTTCAAATAAATACCCAGAAGTTAAAATACTGTACCATATAGTTCTTTTATTTTAATATTTTTTTTCCTTAGGAATCATCATACAGTTTTCCTTAGTGGCTTCACTACACATATCTTCACCAGCAGCGCACAAGAAGCTTCCCTTTCTTCACATCCTAACAAACATGTTATTTGTGGTCTTTTTGATTATAGTCCTAGTAACAGGTATGAGGTGACCTCATTGTAGTTTTATAGACACACACACACACACACACACACACACAGCCCCCACATCTTATTTATCCATTCATCTATCAACAGACACAGGTTGCTTCCCTATCTTGGCTATTATAAATAATGCTGCGATAAATAATGCTGTGCATATATCTTTTTGAATGAGTGTTTTCATTTTCTTTGATAAACAGTAGTGAAATTATGGGACTGTATGGTATTTTTATTTTTAATTTCTTGAGGAACCCCTAAACTGTTCACTACAGTGGCTGTACTAATTTACATTCCTATAACAGAGCAAAGGGCTTGTTTTTCTCCACATTCTCGCCAATACTTGTTCTTTCTTTTAGATTCTAGCCATTCTTATAGGTGTAAGGTGATATTTCAGTTTGGTTTTGATTTGCATTTCCTTGATGATGAGGGATATTAAGCATATTTTCATGTGTCTGTTTGCTCTCTGTATGTCTTCTTTGGAAAAAAATGTTCAGGTCCTCTGCCCATTATTTAATCAGATTATCTGTGGGTTTTTTGGAGTTGTGTAAGTTCTTGATATACTTCGGATATTAACCCTTATCAGATATCTCATTTACAAATATCATCTCTCATTCAGAAGGCTGCCTTTTTTGTATTGTTGATGGTTTCCTTTGCTGTGCAGCAGCATATTTTGGTGTAGTCCCAATGGTTTATTTTTGCCTTTGTTTCATTTGCCTGAGGAGACCTACCTAGAAAAATGTTGCTAAGGCTAGTATCAAAAATACCAATGTTTTCTTCTAAGAGTTTTATGGTTTCAGGTCTCACATTTACATCTTTATTTTGAGTTTATTGTTGTGTGGTATAGTAAGGCAGTGGTCCAGTTTCATTCTTTTGGCTGCAGCTATCTAGTTTTCCCAGCACCATTCATTATTATTTTTTTAAAAAGATATTTATGTAAGTAATCTCTATACACAAAATGGGGATCAAACTCATGACCTTGAGATCAAGAGTCATACACTCTTCCAACTGAGCAAGCCAAGTGCTCCATCCCAGCACCATTTATTAAAAAGATTGTCTTCTCCTCAATGTATATTCTGGTCTCCTTTATCATAGATCAAGTGACCATATAAGCATGGTTTTATACCTGGATTCTTTTGTTCCATTGATCTATGTGTCTATTTTTGTGCCAATACCATACTTTTTTGATTCCTACAGCTTTGTAGTATATCTGAATCTGGAATTGTGATAACTCCAGCTTTATGCTTCTTTCTCAATACTACCTTGGCTCTTCAGAGTCTTTTTGTGATTCCATACAGATTTTAGGACTATTTATTCTAGTTCTTTGAAAAATACTATTGGTATTTTGATAGGGATTGCATTGAATCTGTAGATGGCTTTGGGTTGTATGGACATTTTAACAATGCTATTTCTTCTAACCCATGAGCATGGTATGTCTTACCATTTGCTTTTATCATTTTCAAATGTCTTTCTTTCATCAGTGTTTTATAGTTTTCAGAGTACAGGTCTTTCCCCTCCTTGGTTAAGTTTGTCCCTAGATATTTTACTATATTAGTGCAAATGTAAGTAGAATTGTTTTCTTAATTTCTATTTCTGCTACTTTGTTTTTAGTGTATAAAAATGCCACAGATTTCTGTATGTTAATCTGTATCCTGCAACTTTATTTATTTATTGTAATAGTTTTCTGTGCAGTCTTTTGGGTTTCCTGTATATAGCATCATGTTATCTGTAAATAGTGACAGTTTTGCTTCTTCCTTACCAACTTGGATGCACTTTCTTTTTCTTGTCCCACTGCTATGGTTAGGACATCCAGTACTATGTTGGATAAAAGTGGCTAGAATGGACATCCTTGTCCTGTTCCTTATCTTAGAGGAAAAGCTCTCAGTTTTTCACTATTGAGTATGATGTTAGCTGTGAGTTTTCATATATGGCCTTACTATGTTTAGGTATGGTCCATCTAAACCCACCTTATTAAGAATTCTTAACATGAATGGATATTGAATTTGGTCAAATGCATTCTGTGCATCTAACTGAAATGGTCCTATGATTCTTATCCTTATTTTGTTAATGTGGTGTATCATTTTGATTGATTTGTGACTATTAACACATCCTTGCATTCCTTGAATAAATCCTACTTGATTGTGGTGAATGATCCTTTTAATGTAATGTTGAATATGGTTTGCTAATTTTGTTGAGGCTTTTTGCATCTTTGTTCAATAGGGACAGTGGCATAATTTTCTTTTTTTGTAGTGTCTTGGTCTGGTTTTGGTATAAAGGTAAGGCTGGCCTTATAGGATGTTTTTGGAAGCTTTCTTTCCTCTTCCATTTCTTTGTATAATTCGAGGAATATAAATATTAACTCTCCCTTAAATGTTTGATAGAATTCACCTGTGAATCCATCTGGTTCTGGATTTCAGTTTGTTGGGAATTTTTTGATTACCAACTCAATTTGGTTATTAGCAACTGGTCTGATCAGATGTTCCATTTGTTCCTAATTTTTATTTTTAAAAAGTTTTAAAAAAGATTATTTATTCACAAGAGATATAGAGAGAGGGGCAAAAACATAGGCAGAGGGAGAGGCAGGCTCCCTGTAGGGAGCCTGATGTGGGACTTGATTCCAGGACTTGAGTCAAAGGCAGATGCTCAACCACTGAGCTACCCAGGTGCCCCCGTTCCTAATTTTTAGAAGAAGATGTTTCTAGAAATTTGTCCATTTCTTCTAGGTTTTCCAATTCATTGGCATAGAATTTTTTGCAGTAGTCTCTTGTAATCCTTTGTACTTCTGTCATCTTGGTTGTTACTTTTCTTTCATTTCTGGTTTTATTTGGGTCCTCCTTATTTCTTGATGAGTCTGGCTAGAAATTTAGCAATTTTGTTGATTTTTTTCAAAGAACCAGATCTTGGTTTCACTGATTTTTTTTCTTTTTTCTTTTTTTTTCTTTTTTCAAGTCTTTCATTTATGTCTACTCTGATCTTTATTTCTTTCCTTCTACTAACTCTGGGCTTTATATGTTACTCTTTTTCTAGTTCCTTTAGGTGTAAGGTTGGATTGTTTGAGATTTACTTTTTGTTTCTTGAGGAAGACCTGTATCACTATGAATTTCCCTTAGAACTCCTTTTGTTGCATCTCAAAGATATTGAACCACTTCCCTTAGAACTCCTTTTGCTGCATCTCAAAGATATTGAGCCATTGTGTTTTCAATTTCATTTGTCTCCATGTATATTTTATTTCCTCTTTGATTTTTTCATTGACTCATTGCTTGTTTAGTGGCATGTTGTTCATCCTCCATGTGTTTGTGCTTTTTCAAGTTTTTTTTCCTGTAACTGATTTCTAGTTGCATACTATTGTGATCAGAAAAGATGTAAAATATGACATCAATCTTCTTAAATGTACTGAGACTTACTTTGTGGCCTAAGGTGATCTATTCTGGAGAATGTTCTATGTGCAGTTGAAAAGAATGTGTGTTCTGTGTCTTTGGGTGGAATGTTCTATATAGATCTGTTAAGTCCATCTGGTCTATTGTGTCATCCAAAGACACTGTTTCCTTATTGATTTTCTGCCTGGATGAGCTCTCCATTGATGTGAGTAGGGTTTTAAAGTCCTCTACTATTATTTTATTAGTATCAATCTCTTCCTTTATGTCTGTTAATATTTGCTTTATGTATTTGAGTGCCCCGATATTGGGTGATAGATATTTACAACTGTTATATCCTCTTGATCCTTTATCATTATGTATTGCCCTTCTTTGTCTCTTGCTACAGTCTTTGTTTTAAAGTCTGTGTTGTCTTATATGAATAATACCCTTTCCTTCCATATTTTTCTTCTAATTATGTCCTTTTCCACATAGAAAAGTCCCACTTGGGCTGCCCACTACTCTTCCTTTAATTCTGGATGATAACCTTCCCAGGTGGAGTATTTTTGATTGTAGGTTTTTTCCTTTCAGCACTTCGAATATCATGATGCCATTCTCTTCTGGCCTGCAAAATTTCTGCCGAAAAAATAAGCTTTATAGGATTTCCCTTGTATGTTACAAGTTGCGTTTTTCTTTTGCTGCTGTAACATTTTTTTTGATCTTTATGCTTTGAAATTTTAATTATATGTGTCATGGTGTGGGTCTCCTTGGATTTATCTTGTTTAATGTGTTTCCTTCCCCAGGTTAGGTAAGTTTTCAGTTATTCTTTCTTTCTCTCTCTCTCTTTTTTTAAAGATTTTATTTATTTATTCATGAGAGACACAGAAAGAGAGGCAGAGACATAGGCAGAGGGAAGAGAAGCAGGCCCCATGCAGGAGCCTAATGCGGGACTCAATCCTGGAACTCTAGAATCATGTCCTGAGCTGAAGGCAGATGCTCAACCGCTAAGCCAGGCATCCCTCAGCTATTATTTCTTGAAACAAGTTTTTTACTCCTTTCTCTTCTCCTTCTGGAACCCCTATAATGTATTTTTTCACTTGATGTTAAGATGAAGGTTATGATCCCTTAACCTATCCTCATTTTTATTTTTTATTTTTTTTTAAATTTTTATTTATTTATTTATGATAGACACAGAGAGAGAGAGAGAGAGAGAGAGAGAGAGAGAGGCAGAGACATAGGCAGAGGGAGAAGCAGGCTCCATGCACCGGGAGCCCGATGTGGGATTCGATCCCGGGTCTCCAGGATCGCGCCCTGGGCCAAAGGCAGGCGCCAAACCGCTGCGCCACCCAGGGATCCCCCTATCCTCATTTTTAAAATTCTTTTTACTTTTTGCCTTTCTACTTGAGTACTTTATATTACCCTGTCTTCCAAATTGCTGATCTGTTCTTCTTCATCCTCAAATCTAATATTGATTACCTCTAAGTATATTTTTCATCTTGGTTATTGTATTCTTCAACTGATTATTTCTATTTTACATTTTCTACATCTTAGTGAAATTCCCACAAAGTTCATCATCCATTCTTCTCTAGTCTGGTGAGCATCTTTATGGCAGTACTTTGAGCTATTTCTCAAATAGACTTGGTTATCTCCCGTTTCATTTAGTTCTTTTTCTGAGGTTTTGTCTTGTTCTTTCATTTGGAACATCTTCCTCTTTTCATTTTGCTTATCTTTCTGTGTTTCTTTTTATAAACGAGGCAAAACTGCTATGTCTTCTATATCTTTCTGTGTTTCTTTTTATAAATGAGGCAAAACTGCTATGTCTCTTGAACTTGAGAAAATGGTCATGTGTATGGGCATCCCCTGTGTAGAATGTGTGTTTCTGGTGACTTTAACCGGCTGGCTGGAGCTGTGGCTGATAGGCTCTGGGGGTCCCAGGCACTCTATACGGGGCTTCCCTGATGGGATGACTGGAGCAGAACTGGCCATGGGACAGAGCAATCCTAGACTCTTTGTGCAGAGGGTGCCCTGGCAGGACAGCTAAAGCTGAAGTAGACATGGGCTAGGGTGGTCCTGGGGCTCTCCACACAGATCATCTTGACAGGAGAGCTGAGGCTAAAGTGGGTGAAAGCCAGGGGGTCCTGGGATGCTCTATGCAGGATGCATCCTGGTAGGATGGCTGAGCCAGGACAAGGTATAGGCTGAGGGGTCCCAGAGCACTCTGCACCCAGGAGGATCCTAGAAAGTCATTTAGCACCACAGTAGTATGGGCCTGGTGTCTTTCAGGGTGCATTGCACCTTTGTCATCTTGGCAAGACAGCTACAGATGTAATGAGCACTGATAGGGGTGTCCTGGTGTGTGCTATGCTGGGTGGGGCTGCCTTGGTAGGATGGCTTGGCTTGTGTTGGTATGGGCTGGGAGTTCAGGGTTCACTGAGGAGGTAGGTTGTCTTTCAAGGTGGAGGGGAGTATAAACCATGGCACTTGCCAGCCCCTCTGATTCGGAGAGAGTTCTAGCAGCTCCCCTGCTATTAGGAAGAGTTCCAGAGCTGGATCTTTTATATTCTAGTTGCTTTTTTAACCAGGCTTTTTTTTTTTTTTTTTCCAGTATCACAGAGCATCTGGGGCATGTATGTCATTGTGATTTTGATTTGCATTTCCTTGATGATTAATAATGTTGAACATCTTTCATGTACTTATTGGCCATCTGTATGTCTCCTCTGGAAAACATATAGGGGAAGCCCAGAAATAAACCAATGTATATATGTCAATCAATTTACAATGGAGGGTCCAAGAATATACAAGTTTGCCCATTTTTTTAATTGAATTTTTTTTTGATATTGAGTTGTATGAATTATTTTGGATATTATTAGCCCTTTATCAGATACATGATTTGCAAATACTTTCTCTCATTCAGCAGGTTGCCATTTCATTTTGTTGATGCTTTATTTTGCTATGCAGAAACTTGTAGCTTGATGTAGTCATACTAGCTTATTTATTTTTTTTTTAATTTTTATTTATTTATGATAGTCACAGAGAGAGAGAGAGAAAGGCAGACACACAGGCAGAGGGAGGAGCAGGCTCCATGCACCGGGAGCCCGATGTGGGATTCGATCCCGGGTCTCCAGGATCGCGCCCTGGGCCAAAGGCAGGCGCCAAACCGCTGCGCCACCCAGGGATCCCCATACTAGCTTATTAAAGTAGAAAAACTTTGCTTTCCGTGTCAGATCCAAAAAATGGTTTCCAAGACCAAGTCAAGGAAATTACTGCCTATGTTTACTTCTAGGAGTTTTGTGGTTTTGAGTCTTCTGTTAAAGTCTTGAATCCATTTTGAGCTAATTTTTGTGTATGGTATAAGTTTCATTCTTTTGCATGTGATTGTGTAGTTTTCCCAGCAGCATTTATTGAAGAAACTGTCCCTTCCCTGTTGTATATTCTTGGCTCCTCTGTTGTAAATTGACTGATTGACCATATATACGTTGGTTTATTTCTGGGCTCTCTTGTTTCATTGATCCATGTTATCTGTTCTTATGCCAATACTGTACTATTTCAATTACTATAGCTTTTTAAGTACAGTTTGACATCAGGGAACGCAATGCCTCCAACTTTTTTCTTTCTCAAAATTGCCTTATTCACAATCTTTCGTGGTTTCATACAAATTTTAGAAGCTTTTTTGTCCTAATTCTTTCAAAAGCAAACCCATAGATTGCTATAGGTAATATAGACATTTAACAATATTAATCCTCCTAATCCAGGAGCATAGGATATCTTTCCATTTATTCGTAGAGTCATCAATTTCTTTCATTAAATCTTACAGTGTATGCATACAAGTCTCTCACCTCCTAGGTTAAATTTATCCATAGGCATTTTATTCCTTTTAATACAATTGTAAATGGAATGGTTTTCTTAAGTTCTCTGACAGTTCATTTCAATGTATAGAAATGCAACAGATTTTTGCATACTATACTTTGCAACTTTAACTGAATTCATTGATTAGTTCTAACAGTTTATTGGTAGAGTCTTTAGTGCTTCTGTATATAATAATGTCATTTGCAAAGAGTGATAATTTTATTTCTTTTCCTGTTGTAATGCTTTCTATTTTATTTTTACCTAATTTCTCTGGCTATGACCTCCAATACTATGTTGAAAAAAGTGGTGACAGTGGGAATCCTTGTCTTGTTCCTGATCTTAGAAAAGCTTTCAGCTTTTCACTGTTGAGTATGGTGATAGCTGTGGGCTTGTGTCACATATGGCTTGTATTATGCTCATATATGTTCTTTATCAAATTTGTTGAGATTTTATCACAAATGGGTGTTGGATTTTATCAAATGCCTTTTCTGCAACTATTGGGATGATAATTTTTATCATTCCTTTTGTTAATATGGCACATCTCTTTGGTTGATTTGTGGAGGATAAAACATTCTTGCATCCCTGAGATAAATCCCACTTGAATATGGTGTATAACCTCTTAATTCGTTGTTGAATTTGGTTTGCTAAAATTTTGTTGAGGCATTTACATCTATGTTCATAAGGGATACTGGCTTGTAATATTCTTTTCTTGTAGTGTCCTTGTCTGGTTTTGATATCAGGGTGATGCTGGCCTTTTAAAATGACTTTGGAAGTATTTCCTCCTCTTCTATTTTTTTTTTTTTGGAAGAGTTTTAAAGAAGAATTAACAATGTTTTTTAAAAAAGGTTTATTTATTTATTCATGAGAGAGACAGAGAGGCAGAGGGAGAAGCAGGCTCCCTGCAAGGAGCCTGATGTAAGACTCAGTCCCAGGACCCTGGTATCATGGCCTGAGCCAAAGGCAGACACTCAACCACTGAGCCACCCAGGCGCCCCAAAGAAGAATTAACATAAATCCTTCTTTGTGTTTGGTGTTTGGTAGAATTTACCAGTGAAATAAGTGGTCCTGAACTTTTGTTTGTTGTTATTACTTACTATTAAGGAAACTGAATTAGTAATTGGTTTGTCAGATTTTCTATTTTTTTTGTAATTCAGTCTTGGTAAGTTGTATATTTTTAGGAGTTTATCTATTTGTCCATGCTTTATGGCACATCGTTGTTCACAGTAGTCCTTTATGACCTTTACTTCTGTGGTACTAGTTGTAACAGCTCCTCTTTCATTTCTTGTTTTATTTGAGTCCTCTCTTTTTTCTTGGTAAGTCTAACTAAAAGTTTGTCAGGTTTTTTTTTTTTCCCCAGAGAACCAACTCTTTGTTCATTGTTCTTTTTATTACCTTTTTAATTTCTATTTCATATTTCTGCTCTGAGCTATGTTATTTCCTTCCTTCTACTAACTTTGGTCTTCATTTCTTCTTTTTCTAGTTACTTGATGAGTAATGTTAGTTTGAGATTTTTTTCCCTTTATTTATTTATTGCTATGAACTTCCCTCTTAGAGTTGTTTTTGCTTCATCTCATAAATTTTGGTATATTTCCATTTTGATTTGTCTCAGGTTATTTTTAAAAAGATATTATTTATTTATTAGAGAGCAAGCGAGTGTGCAAGCACTGCAGGAGGGGCAGAGCGACAAGAAGAGGCAAAGAAACCCAAGCAGACTTCATGCCAAGTGAGGTACCCCCTGTGGGGCCCAATTCACAACTCTGAGATCATGACCTAAGCCAAAACGAAGAGTCAGGCATTTAATTAACTGAGCCAGCCAGGTGCTCCTGAAGTTTTTTTTTTTTTTTTTTAAGGTTTCTTCTTTAATTCATTGGTTTTCAGTAGAATATTGTTTAATTTCCCAGTAATTGTAGAATTTCATACCACTGTGGTCAGAAAAGATGCACGATAGGATTTAGATCTTCTTAAGTTTATTAAGACTTGTTTTGTGGCCTAAGATATGATGTACCCTGGAGAATGTTCCATGTGCACCTGAGAAGGATGTGTATTCTGGTGCTCCTGAATGAGATGTTCTGTATATAATTATGTAGTCTATCTGGTCCAGTGTGTTATTTAAGACCCATATTTCCTTATTGATACTTCTGTCTGAACGACCTATCCATAGATATGTGGTATATTAAACACTTCTATATTATTGCTATTTCTCTCTTTAGATCTGTTAATATTTTCTTTGTATGTTTAAGTGAGCCTACGTTGGCTGCACAAATATATATTTATTTATTTATCAATATTTAAAAATGTTATATACTCTTGTGGTATTGGCCACTTTATCATTATGTGATGCCTTTCTTTGTCCTTGACTACAGTCTTAAAGTCTATTTGGTGTGACAGAAGCAGAGCTACCTTAGCTTTCTTTTGATTTTCATTTGCATGAAATATCTTTTCCTGTCTCTTCACTTTGAGTCTGTGTATGTCCTTACATCTGCAGTGGGTTTCTTGGAGGCAGCACATAGATGAGTCTTGTTTTTGTTTTTTTATTCATTCAGCCAGTCTGTGTCTTTTGATTGGAGAATTTAGTACATTTATGATTAAAGAAACTGCTGATAGGTATGTACTTATTGCCAGTTTGTTCATTGCTTCCTGGATGTTTGCAGTTCCTCTCTGTTCCCTTCTTCTCTTGCTCTCTTCCTTTGTGGTTTGATGACTTTCTTTAGTGGTTGCTCAAATTTCTTTTATAATTATCTTTTGTGTATCTAATATAGACTTTTGCTTTGTGGTTACCATAGGAGTTACATAAAACAATCTATATTTATAACACTCTATTTTAAGTTAACAACTTAAACACTCTTTTAAGATAACAACTTAAGTTTGCATGGATTCTAAAGCTCTACAGATTTACTCTCCCTCATGTCTGGTTTTTGATATCTCAGTTTACATCATTTATTTTGTGTACCCCTTAACTCATTATTTTGTTACATTTTTACTACTTTTGTCTTTTAACTTTTATGCTAGCTTTATAAATGATTAATCTCCTATCTTTACTAAATATTTAACTTTACCAGTGAGACTTACACTTTGTGTTTTCTTGTTACAATAAGCACCCCTTCTTTTCAGCTTAGAGAAGTCCTTTTAGCATTTCTTGGAAGGCTGTTTTAGTGGTGATCAACTCCTTAACTTGTGCTTTGTATTTCCTTCAATTCTAAATGGTACCTTTGCCAGGTAGAGTATTCTTGTTTGCAAATGTTCTACTTTCAGCCTCTGAATATACTGAATATACTCTCTTCTGGTCTGCTAAAACCAGTTCCTGCTTGAAAGTTTCTACTAAAAAATCTTCTGATAGTCTTATGGACGCACACTTATATACAACAATTTGCTTTTCTCTTGTTGTTTTTAAGATTCTTTTATTCTTTTTAACCGTTGACATTTTAATTATGATGTGTCTTGGTGCGAGTCTCTTTGAGTTAGTTTTATTTGGAACTCAATGAGCCTTGTAGATCTGGATGTGTCTCTTTCCCTAAATTAGGGAAGCTTGAAACCATTATTTCTTCAAGTAAGTTTTCTGTCCCTTACTCTTCTTCTTCCTTTGGGACTTCTATAATGCAAATGTTAGTCTGCTTCATAGTGTCCTATAAGAAAATTCCTTGAGTTATCTCCACTTCTTAAAATTCTTTTTGTTGCTCTGATTTGGTGAGTTCCACTGCTTTGTCTTTGAGTTAACTGATCCTCTCTTTTTCATCTAGTCTGCTAGTAAAACCCCTCTACTGTATTTTTTTTTAGCCCAATTACTGCATTTTTCAGCTTTGTGACTTCTATTTGGTAATTGGTACTCCATTAGATTTTCTATCCATTGAAGTTCTCACTATATTCATCCATTCTTCTCTGAGTTTGGCAAGCATCTTTATGATTATTACTTTGCAGTCTTTATCTGGTAACTTCTGTTTCACTAAATTTTTTTTCCTAAGAATTTCTTTAGTCTTTTCATTTGGAACATATTTCAGTGTTTATTCATTTTGTTTGACTCTTTGTTGGTTTTTATGCATTAGAGGAAGAGCCATTTCTCCCAATCTTGAAGAAGTAGCCTCATGTATTACATGAATGTCATCATTCAATTTTGCCCTAGTTCCTTGTTGTCTTTCAAATGCTTGTGATTGCCCATGCAGACTATTTTATTTTTAATAGATCATAGTAGTTGAGGGTACTCTTAGATCTATCATGTCCAAAAGAATCTCACCACTGTAACTGATTTGCAGCCAGATCCTAAACAATGGCTAAGGTCCCACAGTCCTGTAGGACTACAAGTGTAAGCCCCACTGACCACTAGAGCCAGCTGATCTGGAGTTGTACCCTGGGCACAGGTGTAAAGATTTGGGGCTCTAGATGAGTGCATAAGCTCATAAGCTCAGATACCAGGGAGGTAGGGGGAGAACGCAAAGGCAGTGTCCACCGTCTACATTACCTCAAGCTCTAGATGTGTGCCAAACCTGAAGCCTACCCCTCAGTCTGAAGCTCCCGACAAGCACATAGGCTTCTTTCATAGTTGGCTGTTGGCGCAGTGCCTTGGGGAATGGGTAGCTTGCCAAGAACAATCTCTCTGATTGTTACTGTCCTCTGGGACACAGGAATCCGAGTGTCCCTTAGTCAATAGAGCCAGATCAAGGGGCAGTCTCTGGATGGCAGCCCCTAAAACTGGGCCACCAGCTGGGTGTAAGAGCTCTCTTCTGAGACATACTGGTGCTCTAGTATACAGCAGGACAGAGTATGAAGCGGGGCAGACGCCTGCCCTCTAATGTCTCTGGAAAGGATCAGTCAGGTCTTAGATGTGTGTTCAATCATAAGCCTGCACCTCTGGCTGTAGCTCTGATAATAAGCTAATAGGTCTCTTTCATAGAAAGGCAGAGCTCTGGGCCTATTGCCTCTTGCTGTGCCCTAGGGGTGGCAGCTGGTTCAGAACATTTTCTCCGTTGGTTACAGTCCTGTAGGATCTGTGAAAGTAAGCCCTGCTGACCACAGGTCAGAGCCAGGTGCTATCGAGGCGTCTCCAGGTGGCACCTGCTAAAATCTGAGCACCGGACAAGGGTATAAGCTCCCTTCTGGGAGATTCTGGGAAGCAAAGGAGAGGGAGAGTGCAGATATAGTATCCTTTGTTCCTAGACAGAACCTCCACAGGCCTATAGATTGGTGCCATACCAGAAGTCTGCCCTCAGGCCACAGCTCCTAGACAAACAGATAAAGACTGTATGTTGCTGTCAGGGCTCTAGGGTGGTAGCCTGCCAAAGGGTGTTCTCGGATTGTTACACTCATATGGAACACAGGCATGCAAACCCCCTAGACTCCAAACCTAATATCAAGGTTGTTCCCTGTGTGGCAGCTGCAAAAACCAGGCTACCAGATACTGTGTATCTGGCAGGTACTGGTGCTCAGGGGTGCAGCAGAAGTAGAATGTGAAAATGGCATCTGCCAGCCTCCATCCCTGGAAAGCATCCCCAGGAGACCTGTAGACGTGTATTGAATAAGATGCCCCTCAGGTTGATGCTTTCAGACTAGCATCTGAGCTTCTTTCACATAGCCTGTCTGTTGCCTGCTGCTGCTCTGGGCTCTAGGGCAGGTGATTCCAAGCATGGGGCCCTTTAAGAGTTGTGTTTATATTCCTTTAGCCTTATGGGTTACGTGGATGTGAGTCTTGTTGACTTCAGTTTTCTTGTTAATTTAAATTTGATTAGCCAACATACAGTACATCATTAGTCTCAGATGCAGTGTTCACCAATTCATCACTCATCAAAAGTAGATATTTTGGGAGCTCACCTCTCAGGTGCAGGTCTTAAATGCTGCAGTGCCTGATGTGAGTGCTTAAACCCTTTGTTCTTCAGGGAGAAGCTCTAGGTTTTTAGTTTCCTCCTGATTATGGTTCTCTGTGCTGTGGATTAGGTTTATGGTGAGATTGAGTCTTAGCCTCTCTTACCTGCTGTGATGTGGGTTTTTTCTTTTCTTGTTTGCCTACTATGTAGCACTTGGTTAGCTAGTTTTTAGGGTTTTTTGAGAGAATTGTTCCATAGACTTGGTGTGTCTGTGAGAGGAGGTGTGAGTTTGGGCTCTTCTTAGATCTCCATCTTGAATTTTAATGGGCTAAGAGCAACTTAAAATTGTACAGAATTTTGCTACTTCTCCACCTCATTTGATCTTCACGATACCCCTACATGGAAAAGGCACTATGTTCTCATCTTTCAAATTAGAAAACATAGGTGCACAGAAGTAGATGATTTGCCAAGGTCATGCAACTAATGTTATAACTGATAGGAAATCTGGCCCTGATGGTTGATCCAGAACTCTTTTCACTATAAATCCTGCCTCCTTCTCATTTCAGAGTAGTCATGTCAGGCTAATTAGAGGATGCATCAGCTCAAAATTGTTAGATGACAAACAAAAATATATCTTTTAATTTTCCCTTTTAGATTATTTCTTTGTTGAAGGTGAGTATCCTAGCTGCCCTTTACAAGCACAGTATCTTTTGTAACAGCTATATTGAGCATGGCAGCAATATATGCTGAAAAACTATTGAGTATGCTGCCATTTTGTGATTAAAAAGTGGGGGAGGGGATATATATATGCAATTATGTGTTGTGTGGCCAGAGACAGGAGGGAGAGGGGCTTACCTGTCATTGGAGACTCCTTTCTGTTGTTTGATTTTTTAAAAAAACAAATATATGTGTCATTAAAAAAAAATCAAATGACAGCAACACTAATGACAAAATAATGGTAAAAATAAATTTAACAGTATGGCCCTAAGGCAAAATTTCTGTGAGGTTCCTTAGACTGAAGGAGTTTTCTATCAGCCTTGCTCCCACATGTCATCGGAAACTTGGGTAGTATTTCAGCTACTCTGAGGCAACATGCAATAAAAAAAACCTTGGAAATGAGGTAAAAATCTTACCACCAATCATAGAATGATATTTGCATAAAACCTGAAAGAAGTATGGCAAGAAATAGGTCTTTCAATAGATATATTTTCCACTCTGGTTAAACTCTGAGGAATTCCCTCCTGGGCTGGGTAATAAGTATGCCAGACTTATTCCACAACTACGGTTAAAATCTCTCCCCCTCTGTCATGTAAATTGTTCTGCATTGTATTAATATTAAAGACTGATAAAAAAAAGAATGTCCCTCCTTGCCAACCAAAGATCTTCACAGCTCTCTTTATTACTTAAAATGCTGTAGGTCTGGCTCTAAGAGATATCCAGAAATAGAATTTTGATTTGTAAATACTTTAGTCAGCTTGAAATTCAACTAAAATACATTTTGATTAAAAGGCAGAATTTTACTTGGCATGATAGTTAAGAGGACACTCAAGGCAACCAAGAGGATCTGGTCAACAGGGTTAAAATAAATTCTAGAGAGCTGGATTTCAGGGTCTCCCAAGTCCAGTTCCAGCCCCTTTACAGGAATGCTCTAAATGTACAAGAAGGGGTTAACAATGTCTTGCTATTTAAAGAAAACCTCTGCGTAAATAACAAGTTACAGTCTTTTATCCTGTGATTGTTCTTAAGAATACAACCGTAGACTAATATCGCTGTAGAAAATAGCAGGGGTGCCATTTTCTCTAGATTCTGAGGAAGAGTGGAATTAGTCTGTGATCATTAGAAAGCTTATAAAAACTTCTCTTGCTAGCACATGGGAAGACAAATTAGGATGAGGATTCGTATCTATGGAGTATTAAGCTCAAAAACTTCATTACTGGGAACTAGAACAACTTAGTCAATTTCTCGTAATGACAACTACATACAACATATACTCCATAGTGTCATTAATATACAAAATACCAAATAGGTCCTGGTGTCTGAATCAGCCCCAACTAGCTTCCAAACGAATCATTTTACAAAGCTTTATCTGGAAAACATCTGGCAGTTCCTCACAAAGTTAAATGTGTAGAATTTACCATACAACTCCTAGTGTTTGCCCACAATAACTAAAAACAGGTCCTCAAACAGATCCTTATACACAAATGTTCATTGCACTATTCACAAGCCGAAAGGTGAAAACTGCCCAAATATGCACCAATGAATGAAGGGATAAACAAATTATTAATATACACAATGGGATATTATCCAGCCACAAAAAGGAATGAAGTTAATTATACATGTTACAACATGGATGAACCTCCAAAACATTTAAGAAATGTATACTATGTGTAGGATGATTCCTTTTACATGAAATATGCAGGACAGGTAAATCCGTAGCAACAAAAAACAGACATGTGGTTGCCAGTGGCTGGGGGAAAATGAGGGATGGGGAGGAAATGGGTAAAGTTTACTATTCTGGAGTGATGAAAATGCTGGAACTAGAAAGTAGTAGTGGTTGTAGAATACTGTCAACTGTACTAAATACCACTGAATTATTCACTTCAAAATGCTTAATTTTAAGTTAGAAGAATTGTACCTCACTTGACAAAGCTTTATCTTTAATTTTATCTTTATCATTGAATTAAGGCATTTATAAATGCCCTATTCAGCATGATGAAGTAATTTTCATTTTAAAACAGTCAAGAATAATTTTATGATATTTCAATTTAAAACATACTGTACCCATTTACCAACCCATGGCTCATATGCCACTTCACTCAGTTAAAATGTAATTTATAATTTCAGTTAAAGCACAATCTCTCTCCTTTTAATCCTTGAGCCATTACCCATCTTGTTGCAGCCCATTTTATCCCAACCACAGATAATGCAACCTGTATTTATTTCCAATTGCAATGACACGCACACACAAATTCCTGCAAATTTAAAAGTGTAACTTCCCTTCTCTCCCCACAAGATGTATACAGGTTCCAGAGACAGAAATGCTAAAAAACTATGTTAATTTTTAGAGTGAGAAACTATAGACTTGATAATATTTTAAAACCATATTAGGTGAGGTTATTGTGCCAATTATAAGACATTCCAAAGCAGTGGTCTAGAGCCATAGCAACACTTAAAAAAATAATTTTTAGGGATTAAAGAAACCCTTTCCAAAGTGCTTATAAGTATACCCATCTTTTAAATTTAGCAATGTTACATGTAGAAATCTGACCAATAAGGTTAATGAATTGAGTTTCTGCTCCTGTGTAAGTACAAAATATGAATACTTACACATTATTGTGTTGATTTTCAAATCATTCTAACTTGGGCTCTACTTTACTCCTGTAACTTTGCTTGTGAATGTTTTGTGCTGATGGAGTACATTTTTTACCACCAAAAAGAAAAACAGTCTATTCTTACCATAATTAAGAGCTTCTGGTGCTGTCCATTTAATGGGAATCTGCTTTAAGCCAGAAGATGAATACACTCCACCATCCTCTTGACGAGACATTCCAAAGTCACTGATTTTCAGAACGTTATTTTCACCTACCAGGCAGTTTCTTGCAGCCAGATCCCTAGGTTACAATAAGATATAGGAAATACCTATTAAAACAAATTGAAAGCTGCTTTCACATTTATGACTTCCACACTTTGCATTTTTACATTTGCAATGTATTTATAATGAGGTTAAGAATGCTTGTGATTTACCAGTCCTTCTCATCTTTTCTGTCATAGGCAAAAATCACCAGTGAGAGTATTTGCATAGGGAACAGGCCCCATGCTAATTTTCTAGGCACCACATATATTTCCATTTAAATAGAAAAGTACTGATTCTAGGGTTAAGAGAAAATCACAGAGGAGAGGCTATGCAAACTTGGCCTTATTTCTCACTGGACTAGATTTCCTAGAGTAGCACTATTTTACATAACTTCTGTAATGATGGAATGTTCTCTATCGGTGCTGCCCAATAGGTAAGTCATTGGCACGTGTGACTATTGAATACTTGGAATGGAACTCATGCGATCGAGAAACTGCATTTTTAAATGTACTTTTAGTTAATTAAATTTAAATAGCTGCATGTAGCTAGACAGCCTTTGGCTGTTGTAGACTTAAGAGCTTCCCAAAGAGTGGAGAATGACTGAGGTGCTAGAGAGGCTTGCAATTCTTTTTCTACTGCATCTGGGGCAGGCAAAACTGCAATGATCTGGCTCTGCCTGTCTCTCTCACCTCATCTTGTTCTACTCTACATAATTTCTAAATTCTACCTATACTGGGTTTCTTTTTGTCCTCAAATGCAGGACAATCCCCTAATGTGACAAGCTTATTTCCACTGTAGGGCTTTGCCTGGAGTGCTCTTATTTGTTATTTGTTCTCTTTGCCTGGAGTGCTTTTCTTCTAGGCTATGTTATAGCTGGCTCATATTCATTCTTCTCTCAAATGCCCTTTTCTCAGAGAAATCTGTCTTGACCATCTCTTTTCATCACTGCAGTCTTCCTTATCAGATATCCCTACTTTAATTCTAGTGAGAAGCCCTTCAATAATCAAACTCATATATATACCTATTTATACATTTTTATATATTTATATATGTAGAGACAGAATGTATATGAGTGTATGAATCTATACATATACACAGAAAATCAGATAATATGTCAAATAGTCTGAATATGAAGAATAAAGTTGTATAAGGGGAGATATTTACTAGCAGGAATCCTATTTGAGGTAGGCTGTTAGGGAAGATCTCTTTGATAATATGGTATTTGATATGAAGGAAGTTAAGAAGCCAGCCACGGGGTTATCTAGAAGAAATGCATTCATGATAGAGACCCTGAAATTGGTACATACTTAGTATACTCAAGGAACATTAAGGAAGCTAGTATAACTGGTATGAAATGAGGGGAAGAAAATAGTCAATTTAATCAGAAGGTTAGCCAAAACCAAATGATGTATAGCTTTTTTACTAGTAAGTCCCTTGGATTTTACTGAGAGTAAGCTGGGAGGTAACTGGAGAGTTCTGTGCACAAGAATGATGTGATCTTACTTAAGGTTTGAAGAACCATATGCTATTGTGTAGAGAATGAACTGACGGAGTTCCATTAGAAGACTATCTCAGAAGACTATTTCAGAAGTCCAGGAATGGCAACAATAGCCTGCACGAAGATGGAGTCAATCAATAATATTTGCTGGTAGACTGGATGTGGAAAAGGAGAGAAAAGGAATCATGGATGACTCCAGGATATTTTGAGCCTGAGCACCTAGAAGCATGGAACGGACATTTACTGAAACGGGGAAGGTTACCAAAAAATTGCTAGAATGGATACAGGAATTTAGCCAAGTTGCAGGATATAAAAATCAACGCACAGAAGTGAGGTGCATTTCTATACACTAACAGTGAGGCAGAAGAAAGAGAAACCAAGGAATTGGATCTTATTTACAATTGCACAAAACCTGTAATATACCTAGGAATAAACCTAACCAAAGAGGTAAAGGAGCTATACTCTGAAAACTATAGAACACTCATGCAATAAATTGATGAAGACACAAAGAAATGAAAAACATTCCATGCTCATGGATTGGAAGAACAAATATTGTTAAAATGTCTATGCAACCCAAGGCAATCGAGTGCAATCCCTATCGAAATACCAACATTTTTCACAGAGCTGGAACAGACAATCCTAAGATTTGTAACCAGAAAAGACCCCAAATAGCCAAAGTAATGTTGAAAAAGAAAACCAAGAGTGGAGGCGTCACAATTCTGGACTTCAAGCTGTATTACAAGACAGTATGATAATGGGACAAAAAAGACACACTAGAATAGAAAACCTGGAAATACACTCAACTCTACAGTCAACTAATCTTCGACAAAGCAGGAAAGAATATCCAATGGAAAATCGCAGTCCTTCAACAAACTGGACAGCCACATGCGGAATAGTGAAGTTGGATGACTTTCTTACACCATATACAAAAATGAACAAAATGGATGAAAGACCTAAATGTGAGACAGGAATCCATCAAAATCCTAGAGGAGAATACAGGTAGCAACCTCTTTGACCTTGGCCACAGCTACTTATTAGACACATCTCCAGAGGCAAGAGAAACAAAAGCAAAAGTGAACTATTAGGACTTCTTTAAGATACAAAGCTTTTGCACAGCAAAGGAAACAGTCAGCAAAACTAAAAGGCAATCTATAGAATGGGAGAAGATATCTGCAAATGACATACCAGAGAAAGGGCTAGTATCCAAAATCTATAAAGAACTTATCAAACTCAACACCCAAAAAACAAATAATCCAGTCAAGAAATAGCCAGAAGACATGGAGACACTTCTCCAAAGAAACAAATGGCCAACAGGCACAGGAAAAGGTGCTGAACATCACTCATCATCAGGGAAATGCAAATCAAAACCACAATGAAATAACACCTCACCCAGGTCAGAATGCTAAAATGAACAACTCAGGGAATAATAGATGTTGGCATGGATGCAGAGAAAAGAGAACCCTCTTATGCTGTTGGTGGGAATGCAAGCTGGTGCAGGAACTCTGGAAAGTAGCATGGAGATTCCTCGGAAAGTTAAAAATGGAGCTACCCTATGACTCAGCAGTTGTACCACTAGGTATTTATTCAAAGGATACAAACACAGTGATTCGAAGGGGTACCTGCACCCCAATGTTCATGGCAGCAATGTCCACATTGACAGACGAATGGGTAAAGAAGATGTAGTGTATGTACACATTAGAATATTACTGAACCATCAAAAAAAATGAAATCTTGCCATTTGCAACAAGGTGGATAGAACTAGAGGCTATTAGGTTGAGTGAAATAAGTCAGTCAGAGAAAGACAAACACCATATGATTTCACTCCTGTGTGGAATTTAAGAAACAAAACTGATGAACATCGGGGAAGGGAATGAAAAATAAGATAAAACAGAGAGGCGGGATCCCTGGGTGGCGCAGCGGTTTGGCACCTGCCTTTGGCCCAGGGCCCGATCCTGGAGACCCGGGATCGAATCCCACGTCGGGCTCCCGGTGCATGGAGCCTGCTTCTCCCTCTGCCTGTGTCTCTGCCTCTCTCTCTCTCTGTGACTATCATAAATAAATAAAAATTAAAAAAAAAAACAGAGAGGCAAGCGATAAATGACTCTTGACTAGAGGGAATAAATTGTGGGTTGCTGGAGGGGAGGTAGGTAGGGGTCTGCTAAATGGGTTAAGGAGGGCACTTGTGGTGAGTCCTGGGTGTTAATGGTAAGTGATGAATCACTAAATTCTATTCCTGAAACCAATACAGCGCTATATGTTAACTCACTTGAATTTAAATAAAAGCTTAGAAAAAACAAAAAATAAATTACCATTACACTTCTCTCTCCTGCTATCATAAAGAGGAAGCATACTAAAGTTGTAAAAGCTTCAAGAGATAAGGAGACTGGGTGCCTAATGAGTATGCTATATATATTCTGGACTATTTCTGTATTTGTGGGCTTTTGTGTGTGTGTGTGTGTGTGTGTGTGTGTGTGTGTGTGTGTGTTTTATATTTGCAGTCAAAGTAATCAGTATGGATGGGGGAAGGCCTTAGTTTTGGACATGTATAGTTTATTAGATTTTCAAGTACAGATATAGAGTAGGCAAGTGGGTCTATTAGTCTGGAGGTTAGAAAAGGTCTAAGAGTTGTCAGCTTTCAGATTTGAGGTTACAGAATTACAGAATGCTTTCACCTAGAGAGTGAGTGTAGAGAGGAAATAGAGGTGTTCAAGGCATGCCATCATTTAGTTGCCTGTTTTGTTGTTTCCCCCTCATTTCTCTTGGAGCACTCCTCTTATGTGTACTCCAGTTACACAGTAATACAAGGGAGGCAACACTAGTGTCTGAAACATAATAGAAACCAAATCCTTGTGACCTGAGGAATCAGGAAAAGAGGTCCTTATAAGTGTATGAAAAATCATAGAGAGGAAACGGCCAGAGAAGAGGATTACCTGGTTCCATGTTTGAACCCACACAAGTTTCAGTCTAATCCTTGAGCTACACATTTGATGGGCAGACCTAAGCCCGTTTAGAGAACAAAACTCCTTTAAACCATGTCTCAAAGTAATTCCTGGCTGTCTCACACAGTCTCACACAGGGTACTAAAACACAGGCTTTGAGAAAGTTAACTGTGATTTGAATCACTGTGAGACAGAATTTGCATTCTGAACCCAACAGGGTTGATTGCCTACAGAAACAAAAATCTTAATCATCTCCAGCACAATATAACAGGGACTTAGAGTTTGTACAGTATAACATTCATAATATCTAGGGCACAACTCAAAATTGCTAAACATACCGAAAACCAGAAAAATGTGATCAATTCTAAGGGAAAAGCAATCAACAAATGCCAACATTGTAGTAACCGTAATAAAGTGGCTATTAGAACTATACTCCGTTTGATAAAGGAAAATATATTTGAAATTAATGGAAAAGCAGACATCCTTAGTAGAGGAATAAAAACTGTAGAAAAATTATAAAAATGGAGAAACTGAGAAATAAAATACAGTATCTAAAATTTAAAAATCACTGCATAGGATCAAAAGCATACTGATAACAGAGGAGTCAATACACTTGAAGATAATCCAATATAAAATATGCCAGCTGAAGAACACAAAGAAAAGAAAATAGAAAAATGTGAAAAGAGTATCAGGGATCTATACAATATCAAAATATGGAAAATACCTATTACCGGAGGAGAGGAAATAAGAGTCTGGGAGTCTACTTCTCCCAGATGTAGAGGAACAGAGTGATTGAGGCAGAAAATCTGTTTGAAAAACTAATGACTAAAGTCCCAAATTTAGTTGAAAGAAATAAATTTACATATTTAAGAATCTCTGTGAACTCCAAACAGGGTAAAAATAAATAAAAAATCAAAACCAAAAAAACCCTCCTACACATATCCTTATCAAGCTGCTAAAATCCAAGAAAAAGAAAATGTCTTAAAAGTGGATAGAGAAAATGACACATTCAATACAGAAACCAATTCAAATAATCCAATTTCTCAAAAAAAAAAAAAAAAAGATGGGGGCAGAAGACTATGGAATAACATCTTTCATTTGTTAAGGTGACAATTTTCCCCAATTTATCTATAGACTTAATGTACACCCAATTAGAATTCAAGCAGATGTCTCTGTCAACCCAGAATTCCATAGCCAGCATAAATATCCTACAGAAATGAAGGCAGTACATTGTCATATGAAAGAAAACAGAATTAACGGTCAGTGGATCCACTCTCCCAGAAACACTAGTAGTTCAGACTAAATGATACCAGAAAGAAATCTGAAACATCAGGATAGAAGGAAGCACAACAGAAATGGTAAATATGCGGGCAAATATACATTTTTTCCCTCTTAAGTTCTTTAAAATGTGACTGAATATTGAAAATATTACAGCATTATTTGATCAGGTTTTTGGTGTATGTAAATGTTATACATAAAAACTACCAGAAAAGACAGAGGTTGAGTGTGTACAAAGGAACTCATATGGATGAAAATTTTCTACATTTCCCATGAAATGATATAGTATTAACTCTTAATAGTTTGTCAAAGGTTAGGTGTGCATATTCCAATCTATAGAGCAACTCCTAAAAAAAAAGATATAAAAAGATACAGCTAAAACATCAAAAGATATAATTATATAGGATGCTAAAAATATCAAACATTATATAGTCAAAATATCAAATATTCAAAATATCAGTATCTAGACTAAAAAGTGGTCATTACTACTGATTCTACAGACAGAATAAAGTATAGATAATAATAGTTCTATATTTAAGAACAAGTATAATTTGGCATCAAAAAATATTCCCAAAAAGCAAATTTCAATTCAGATGGTTTCATTAGTAGGTTTTATCATACAATTTACATATTGTATGTATGATATTATGTACATATTATAATAACAATATTATAGGAGCTCTTTCAAAACAGAGAGAGTGGCGCCTAACCTCAGCTGGTCCGCCTGAGACCCCCCGAACGCCAACCCTAGTCCCCCGCGCGGTCCCATTTGCGCTCCAACAAGATGAAAGAAACTATCATGAACCAGGAGAAACTCGCCAAATTGCAAGCACAAGTGTGCATTGGTGGGAAAGGAACTGCTCGCCGAAAGAAGAAGGTGGTTCATAGAACAGCTACAGCAGATGATAAAAAACTTCAGTTCTCCTTAAAGAAGTTAGGGGTAAACAATATCTCTGGTATTGAAGAAGTGAATATGTTCACAAACCAAGGAACAGTGATCCATTTTAACAACCCTAAAGTTCAGGCATCGCTGGCAGCGAACACTTTCACCGTTACAGGCCATGCTGAGACAAAGCAGTTGACAGAAATGCTACCCAGTATCTTAAACCAGCTTGGTGCAGACAGTCTGACTAGTTTAAGAAGACTGGCTGAAGCTCTGCCCAAACAATCCGTGGATGGAAAAGCACCACTTGCTACCAGAGAGGATGATGATGATGAAGTTCCAGATCTTGTGGAGAATTTTGATGAAGCTTCCAAGAATGAAGCAAACTGAATTGAGTCAACTTCTGAAGAAGATAAAACTTGAAGAAGTTACTGGGAGCTGCTATTTTATATTATGACTGCTTTTTAAAATTTTGTTCATGGATCTGATAAAATCTAGATCTCTAATATTTTTAAGCCCAAGCCCCTTGGACACTGCAGCTCTTTTCAGTTTTTGCTTATACACAATTCATTCTTTGCAGCTAATTAAGCTGAAGAAGCCTGGGAATAAAGTTTGAAACAAGGTTAATAAAGTTCTTTGCCTAGAAAAAAAAAAACCAACAAAACAGAGTAACTGTCTAACTCACTTCATGAAGTCAGTAGAACTCTAATACAAAAGCTGACAGACACTATCAAAATACAGGAAAATATCATAAAGACAGAGACAAATATTTTAAAGAAAATATCAGCAAATCAAATCCAGTAATATATAAAAAGGATAACACATCATGGCCAAATAGGGCTTATCCAATTATGCAAGGTTGGTTTAACATCTGGAAATTAATAAATGTAATCCACTAGATTGACAGAAAACAGGGAACAAAACCATTTGATCATTCCAACTGAAGCAGAAAAAGCATTTGACAGCATTCAATATCTGTTAATGATAAAATGCTCAACAAATTGGAAATACTAAGGAGCTTACTCAACCTGACGAAGGGCATCTACAAAAAATTCAACTATCAATATCATACTTAATGGTGAAAGACTAAAATGCCTGCTTTTACCAACTTCTATTCTTGAGGTTCTAGGCTTCAAAATAAGGCATAAAAGCAAAGCAAAGCAAAACAAAACAAAAAAACAACCAAACAAAAAAACCACCCCCCCCCCCAAAAAAAAAACAAACCAAAAAAGAAGTACAAATTTCAGACAAAAGTAAAACTAGCCTTATTGGCACTATTTGCAGACATGACTTTTTTTTTTTTTAAACATAGAAAATCTCAGCTTAGAGGAGAATACAGGCGCTAGCCTGTTTGACATGAAGTGTAGCAAATTCTTTCTAGATATGTCTCATGAGGCAAGGAAACTAAAGCAAAAATAGACTATTGGGACTTCATCAATAAAAACCTTCTGCACAGTGAAGGAAGTAATCAACAAAACTAAAAGGCAGTCTGCAGAATGGGAAAAGATATTTGCAAATGACTTAGCTGATAAAAGGTTAGTATCCAAGATCCATAAAGAACTTACATAACTCAATACCCAGAAAGTGAATAATCCAATTAAAAATGGGCAGAAGAGATGAATAGACATTTTTCCAACGAAGACATCCAGGTGGCCAACAGACATGAAAAGATGCTCAACATGACTCATCATCAGGGAAATGCAAATCAAAACTACAATAAGCTATCACCTCACATCTGTCAGAATGGCTAAAAACAGTAATTCAAGAAACAATAGGTGGTGGTGAGGACGTGGAGAAAGGGGAACCTCTTACACTCTTGGTGGAAAGGCAAACTGGTGCAGTCATTCTGGAAAACAGTGTGGAGGTTCCTCAAAAAAGTTAAAAATAGAACTACCTTATGAATCAGCAATGGCACTACTATTTACCCAAAGAATACAAAAATACTAAGTCAAAGGGATACATGTACCCCAATGTGTTTAGCAGTGTTATCTACAATAGCCAAATTACGGAAACAGCTCAGGTGACCACTGACTGCTGAATGGATAAGGAAGATGTGGCGTGTATATTACTTGGAATATTACTTGGTCATGAAAAGGAATGAAATCTTGCCATTTGCAACAACATGGATGGAGCTAGAGTGTATAACACTAAGTGAGGTAAGTCAGTCCGAGAAACACAAATACCATATGATTGCACTCATCTGAAATTTAAGAAACAAAAGAAATGAGCAAAGTAGGGGGGAAAAAAGAGGGAGGCAAAGCAAGGAACCAAATGTTAACTGTTAACAGAGAACAAACTGATGGTTACCAGAGAGGGGAGGTGGTGGGGGGGAATGGGTTGAATAGGTAGGTGCTTATCACTTATAGTGGAATCATTATATTGCATTAATGAAACTAACATTACACTGTATGGTAACTGGAATTTCAGTAAAAATTTTAAAAAAGAGAAAAAATGAGAAAATCGTAGGGAATTTACATACAAAGAACTAAAAGCAATGAATCTAGCAAGGTTGTAAGATAAAAGTCTAATATAAAAAAATTTTTGTATGCTAGCAGCCCAACAATTAGAAAATAAATTCCATTTATAGTATTGCCAATAAAACAAATACCTACAAGTAAATCTAGCAAAAGACAACCATTAAACTTAAAACTACAAAACCTGACTGAGAAAAAATAGTGAATAAACAAATGGAAAGACATTCATTCCATGCTCATTGAGTAGAAAACTCAATACTGTTAAAATGGCCATTTCCCCCCAAATCTGTAAATTTAATGGACTCCCAACCATTGGTCTAGCAGTTTAGTAAAATTAGAAAAGATCTAGTAAAATTAGACAAGCTGCTTTCAAAATGACTATGGCAATGCAAAGATCGTAAAATGATCAAGATAATTTCTTTAAAGTACAGAGTTGAAGAGCTTACCTAAACTGTAAATCTTAATTTAAAGCTACTGTTATCAACATAGTTCATTAAATACAAAGAGATATGATAGTTCAATGGAACAGAGTAGAAGGTCCAGAAATACATCCGCAAATGTAGGGTCAACTCTTTTTTTTTTAATTCAAAAATTTATTTTAATTTTTTAAAAAATTTAAAAATATTTTAGAGAAGGAGTGGGGGGAGAGGCAGAGGGAGAAAAATCTTCACGCGGACCGGTGAGCGGGGAGCCAGATGAGGGGCTCGATCTCAGTGCCCTGAGATCATGACTTGAGCTGAGATCAAAACTTGGCCGCACCACGAGCTGAGTCACGCAGGTGCCCCAGTGTCAGCTCGTTTTTGACAGGAGTCCAGTGGTGCCACAGTACACATCTCCGATTCCTGCTGCGCTGCGGGTGCTTCTTGGGGCCACGTGCCATTACTCCCGGTAGGAACGAGCCTTTCTTCACTGCACCACCTTAGCGGTTCAGTCGGCGTCAGTCAACACCTGTGCTTCACAACCACACACACTTCTGGTGTCACAACCATCCTCCCTGCACCACCAGCTTACGGGGTTCCTTCTCTGCAGTGAGGATTACAGCCTTGGGACCCATCAATCCAAAACCAATTGAGAGGTACCTCCGATTCGATGTAAATACCGTTCCGTAACATTTACCGAAAACTCTTTTTGGGGTTGCAGGAAGTTCAAGTGGATGGAAATAGTATCTTTTGGGCATAGTCTATGAATTAAAAATGAAAGCTTAGGCCCTCAGGCAGTCAGCACACCCCGCACACTCGCTGCCTGCCCAGTGCCCGAGCAAGTCTAAAGGAGTCCGGAAAAGCAGATTGCTACCTCTGGCTGGGGCGCCAACCGTTTGTTTAGTTTGGGAGATAAGGAAGACGTACCCTATACCCCTTTCCTCCTCCCTCTCCATTCCTTTCCTTCTTCAGCTGGGGCAGCCCAGCCCGGAGCCCGGGGGCAGAGGAGCCCCTCCGTGCATGCAGCCACTGGAGGAGAGGCCTAGGGCCGCAGTGTTCCCCATGCAGGTTCCGCATGACCTCGCCTGGCCCTGCCGTGGCGCTAGGGGAGCCTTCCTTAGGTCTGCTGAGTAACTTACCTCGCTGGTTCAGGTTCGGAGCTCAGCCTCGGGGTGTGAACTGGAGGAGGGGTCTTACCGAGGCGTACAGACATGAGTCACGGATCCCAGGGGGCTGCAGAGCCTTAGAGGAGACCGGGCTGCGGCAGGTGGAGGCTGTGAGGTGCTCTCCCCGGCTGTCTGGAAGGCCCAAGAGCAGGCGTCTTGCCTGGGGACACGGTGCCCCTCGGAGCAAAGGCCTCGGAGCAAAGGCCTCGGGATACCAGGAGCGGCTGGAGGCCAGGCCTGCGCTGTCCTGGATGCCTGACCCTAGACCTCACTTCCCTGCCTGAGGCTCGGATTACACAAGATCAGGGCTCACCCTTCACATGTGGAAGAAGTTAGAGAAATACTGGGGTGTGTGCCTTTGTTTTAGTTTTTTTTTTTTTTTTAAATACAAAATCTATTCCCACTGGGTCTGGATAATATGGAGTCACAAATAACTGGCAACATTTCGGAGGAGAAAACCTCTTTAAGGCAGCCCTAAGTTTTCCTTATTCTGGCTTAAAACATGGCATAAAACCAAACTCAGTGTGGTGGTGGGGTGGGTAGTGAACGAAGCAGGTATTCGACGCAATCGAATCATGTACCACTTAACCCTGTCCCATTGCTGCACTGTGTGAACTCTGAAGAGCTAACGTTGTTACCTTTAAGAAGGGACACATCGAACTCCCTCCCCTCTCAAAAGAGGAAAAAGAAAAAACCCAAACAAAACAGAAACTGAGTAACAAGCATAGGAGAAGACCGAGAGACCTAGAGACTGGTTTCCTGAAAAAGCGAAAGGTCATCATCGGCTCTAAAACAGGAGATAGGAGCGTTTTGATGGGGAGGGAGCAGGAACGCCAGTTTCTGGGGGCAACATCTTGCGCCCAGCGGAACAGTCGACGACCCACCGGGTGTGCCAGCAAACTGAAGCTGGTCAAGGTGGAGGGTCTGGGGCGACAGTGGGGCCGGGGGACGGGGGGGTGGGGGGGGACCATTTCCTACTGGCCAATACCACAGCCGCTACTGGGCCGACAGCGATGGGATCAGTGATCCGCCAAAAAAGAGATGAGCAGCCAGATTTAAAATGGATAGATCTTTTAGAAAGGCACAGGTGAGCATGAAAACCTCCCCCCACGTAGTTACAAGCGCACCTTGACTACTGCACCCCGGTGTTCCGCGGCTCTTGCCTGCAAGTGCCGCATACCCCCCCCTTCCCCGCCACTCCAACTCCGGTGCTCGTGTCCTAAAGGAGAGCTCCCAAGGGAAGCTCCGGCTGCAAAACTGCGGAAATCAGTCCCATTACTGAACTGGGCTTTTTCTCTTCCCTGGAAAAACTGTTCAGTGTCACAGACTTCTGGGAGGTTGGAGACAGAAGTGTGGCTTCCGTGGGTGCGGGAACAGGCCAGCGGGCAGGACGCGGTGAGAGCCCCAGGTCTCCCTGTTCTCGAGCCCCCCTCCCCCGCTGCTGTCAGGGCGCAGAGTCCTCAGTATTGCAGGACCTTCATTTACTTAAAGCCACTGCTGAAATGCAGACAGGTGACCCGCGGGGAAGGGGGCACATAGTATCCCCGAGTCCTACTTGAGCATTAATGATTTGAACAGATAAATATGGATAAAGACATACAAAGCCTCAGGGGAAATGGGGATGAAAGGGCGGTTCTGTGAGCAGAGGGGGAAAGAGACAGGGGACCAGCATCGGGAACCCGCTAAAGACAGGCCCGGGCCCAGGCCCGGTGGGCTCCTGTGGGAAAGGTCAGGGAGTGGATGTTTAAAGGTGTGCTGTGGCACTGGGTGAGGGCCACAAGGCACAGGTGACTCCTCAAAAGTCTGTCTAGGGCAGGCTCTTGCGTATTTGTCCTAAAGCAGGTCACCTTCTTCCCGACTGCAGGGGAGACCATTGCTGGGGCTCAAACGCCTCAACCTGCTGGGGGAGTCATGCTTCACTGGGCGGCATCCTGTGAAGACACCGAGGCCTCTGGGGATTTCCTCTAATGAGGCTGCTGCCCAACGGCTGGGACACACAACGGCCGGGTCCCCGCCTGGCACAGCCGACCAAACGGGAACTATTTATGGAAGCTGCTGGAGGTCGTCTGCCTTTACTTACAATGGACGTGTTCAGCACCTGCAGACGTGCTTCCCTCTTCTGGCTCTCTGGTTTCCTTTCCTGGGGCCAGTCCCCCATAAGGGAATTCTGCAGGGTGACACGCACACACCCACTCCACATATTCTTTTTCCTTTTTTTAAATTTTTATTTATTTATTCGTGATAGAGACAGAGAGAGAGAGAGAGAGAGAGAGAGAGAAAGAGAGAGAGATAGGCAGAGGGAGAAGCAGGCTCCATGCAGGGAGCCCGATGCGGGACTCGATTCCGGGACTCCAGGATCTCACCCTGGACCAAAGGCAGGCGCCAAACCGCTGAGCCACCCAGGGATCCCCCATATTCTTGTGTTTAGCTTAGATGTCAAAGCCCTAGGTGGTTAGCTAAAGCAGAGGAAGTCCTACTAAATATGGATACTGACAACAAGTTCAGGGCCACACACGTGTAGTGATGACCCCTGCTTCAGTCCTACATTTACGTGGAGAACCCAACGGGAACGTTCTTTGTACGGTTTGTAGTTTGAGGAAATGAGTACTCTATTTGTAGAGTCAGGTATAAACTTCTCTCAGTCACTGCTCTCTGCTGTCAGCTCTCGGCCACATTGTGCAACGAGACATCAAACCTCTAGAGACTAGCTGAGGGTACACAATTTCAATAAGTCATGATCTAATGTTAAATCTCTTAAGAAATTAAAAAAAAACAAAAACAAAAACAAACCCATCTGATCCAGGAGAATAGGGGAACAGGGGGAGGACAAATTAAAAAATATTGACGGAAAGTAAATGCCTAAATCTGTTTAGTCCAAAGAAATATACCAAATCCCAACAGGTGATTCAGCAACAAAACTGAAACTTCTCTCAAGCTCGCACATCTGGGGCCACTAGCCGTCTGAAGCTGCAGTAAGATGCATTGTAAGGACTGGGGCTCTGACGTTAGCCTCAGTCCTGACACCAAGAGCCTCTGGTCCTGCAAGACTTCTGGAAGGGAGATTTTTAAAATACCTACCTCTCCCACTAGGAGAGTACGAGAAATAAAAATGGATGCTTGAAAAAAAAATGGATGCTTGAGTCACAAATGATGTAACTTAAAATATTACATTTGGAAAAAAAAATATTACATTTGGAATGTGATAGGTTCCTCTGAGCACAAGGGAGAAAAAAGCGACAAAACCACTCCTTACCAAATAGCCATCATGGTAACAGCTGTCATTTACCGAGGGCCTTATACGTGTCAGGTACTGGTTTAAATGTTTTCCATGTAACCCATTTTCCATCAGTACTCAACGGTCTGCATACTAATCTGAACATTAAAATCTCAGATTTTTCCAGAAGAAGTCATGCACACAGTGGGTATAATATGAATTTTATGATTTCTTTGTACCATATCCACCCTGATCTAAGACTGTATGTTTTATAATGGCTGACAGAGGAAATCCAACGTTATAGTAAGCTACTAAGTACTCAATAACGTTCTGAAATGAATTTATATCTTATTAATCACAATAGTAAAAATAGTACTGCATATACATACACACATACATACACGCACGCGCGCGCACACACACACACACACACACACACGATATTATTCTCTCTCAAATGCTTGATGCGCACTTGCAACACCTGCAATACCTTGGAGGAACCGGGGGTCCATGGTCCGCCGGTTGACCGCCACCATATAGGTCAGTTCTAACATCCTATTATACTCCAGGTTAAAGGCATTGTCTTCCTGTCACCAGCTGGATGGAACTAGCCACTAGTGGTGCTAGATGGTCCTGCTAAAGAGTTTTCCACATTTCCAGGGCAACAACAAGTGTTAACAGCTGATGAATGGAAGTCAAGGCTGGAGGGTAAGCTACAAGAGCGCCACTCCGTGTACCCAACGGTCCCACCTGCCCCAGGACCGAAGAATCATAGTACAGGCGTCCTTCTGCCTGACTCTGCTGAGTAACTGTGGGTGCAAACCAGATAATGCACTTCCCAGTGCTGTAAAAATTAATATTATCTATTAAGCACTTATTAGATATTAGACACCTGTTATCCCTAACCCGAATTTGAGGGTACATGAGCCCTATTTGAGTGTAGCTATCTACTATGCAGATAAAGATTTGTGTGTTTATGAGATTAAGGAATCTGCCCAAGAACACAGCGATATTAAGTGACTGAGTACAGAATCTCTCTTACTCCAGGGCCCATGTTTAGTGTTTTACAAAGCTGAGTGTTCCTTTGGTCTCTTTGAAATATTAATTTTATCATGACAAAGGTAATCTTCTGCACTACCTTATGACATGGGTGTCTGGCATCCTGTCCCTGGGAAGTGATTTCTTTGTCATTTAAGTTTCGTGGAACAGATTCCCTGACTCAATACTTAGGCTCTAGAATATAAAATATGTTGAGAGGACTAAAATATGCATTATTTTTCTATCCTGTATTAAGGCACATAACAATGCCTCCACAATCTTTTCGTTATAGCTCATACTTTCATGATGTGATATACATACAATCGGGCCCAAATTAAGATATAAAAGACGCATAAAGGAGCAGAGTGACTGTGTAATCTGTGATGCTCACGGTGCCATAATGAACCTTGGGATCATTTACATTTTTACAGTCTGCAAAATGTTCAGCTGCTGATGAACAAACACACTCTAATTATGGTGGAAGGCACCTAGATTTAGATACTGAATGATCAGCTGTGGTTAACTGTTTGCAGGATCGTCGTCTCTACACCATGGAGGGCACCAACTCTGCACTTTGCTGAGAGGGTCGGCGGTGGATGACCTCCATGCAATGCCCCACTGACCAACCCCTTCTCTCCCTCAACGGTCAGAGCTACTGGCCAGCTGGCACTTTGCCTCTGGTTTGGAGATCCCTAATAGACTCTCAGGCTGTATGCCTGAGGCAGGGAGATGGCCTCATCCAGTGTACCACCACAGAAAGTGTCCTTAGCATAGACTGAGCCCCTATAGACAGAGGGGAAACGTCCAGTCCTATTTTTTGTGTCACCAGTATCCTGTTAATGGAGAAGACTTTGCAGTATTTACAGGAGCTCAAGAGGAATAATGCCTCTGGTGTGCCTCAACTGTTCTTTCCTTGCCTCCCATTTACATTCTTTTAAATGAAATTTTCATCATTCCCATTTCAATTTCTAATGTTGTTTTCTGTGTTTATGAACCGATATCCCAGGTGACTTTATAATAAATTTCCCTTCAGTTCTATGATTGCTTTCAGTGTATGAAATCCAAATAGGAGGTTCTAAGTTACGAATACAGGTCTATTTTGTAATAATTCATTTTTATCTTGAAAGAAATATCTGAAATTCAATTTCTTTTCTGTCTCTCTATATTTTCTTTCCATAGTCAGGAGAGCTTGCTTTAACTTCGTTCAATTTTAATTCTGCACTCTGTTTGATAATCCAATGCTATAAAAATAAAGTCTTAGGTTTTGATTTCATAGAGGTAGCTGTTTTTCTCTTCTTGTAATTCTACAAAAGTTTAAAAATATTCATCCCCGTCCTTCCATAATTAGTTGTTATTCACTCTGTGATTCTTTGATGTAGTCACACAAATTCTGTATTTTGCATTCATGAAGGATTACTTGTCTGAGCAAATATTAGCTTTGCATATACATGTGTCCTTTTGGTCTCTTAATGAAATTTTCTTTGGCCCATTTGCGGACCAGTGACATAAAACAAAAGTGCCTGAAAGATTCAAGGTGGACAAAGTAATTTATATAAATGTAAAACCTGCTCACGAAAAATTCCAAAAAATTCTAGCAAATTTTATAGTGATCTCCAAACTACCAGAGAAAAAAATGTGACAGGCTTAATGGCATTCTGTGAGTGTGCAGCAATAGCAGCACATCAAAGTGAGTATCACAGTATCCTGATGAAATTACACATGGAATAATTACCTGTGTGGGAACTTAATTAGGGCACAGGGTTTTAAAATTCCATGAAATACCAAATTGTCATTTTAGTGCCATCAACTGAATCTGAGCTGATATTAAGTAATAGACGGACCTTTTAGATTATTCAAATTATTTTTAGAGCCAAGTAATTAGGGCTACATTCGACTACTACATTGTAATATTTCCTTATTACAACCTTGTTATTTTGGCACAAATAGTCATTCTGTTGAGTACATGCTACAAGATAATATATACTTAGATAATATATACAATACTACATTGTAATATTTCCTTATTAATGTATAAGATAATATATACTTAGATAATATATACAATACTACATTGTAATATTTCCTTATTACAACCTTGTTATTTTGGCACAAATAGTCATTCTGTTGAGTACATGCTACAAGATAATATATAATTTAGACCATGAGGCCCACCACCTTTGATAACAATGATGGTGGAAAAAGGAAATGAAAGTATTTCTGGCTATTTGATCTAGGAACTGATTAAGGAAACACTACTAAGGATTCTCGGGTGCCGCTTGACATATGCACAATCAACCTTCCTTTCTTCCTTCTTCCCTCCCTTCCAGGCTCCATGCCCAGTGTGGAGTCCAACATGGGGCTTGAAATCATGACCCTGCGGTCAAGACCTGAACTGGGATCAAGAGTTGGATACTTAACTGAGCCACAATCTTATAATTACAGAATCTAGCTACTACTACTATCAATGTATGTACACATTGACCCATTTGGCTATCATTGGTTCAACTTTCCTTTATCAACTTTCCTGGTATCACTAGATACCAGGGCCTTTGCTATGTGCTACAAATAAAGATAAGCCAACTCCTGTCCTTAAGAAGTTCAATTTTATAAAAAGAGATAGCTATGTAAGCACATAAACTATAGTATTGGAAATGACAAGTGTGAGGGGTAGGAGTAAGCTCTCACAGACAGGCCTGGTATGAAAAATATGACCGTATTATTTTGTACTTCTCCACCCTGTGTCTAGGCTAACTTGCCACTTGGACAAGCAGAATTTGGCAGAAGTAATGTAATGTCATCAAGTTCTGGAGTGTAGGCCTCCAGGGACTTTCAGCTTCTCCTTTCGTCTTCCTGGAACACTCCTGATACCACGTAGAGAAGCCTGAGTGAGAAGCCATGTGTGTGGGGGCAGAGGGAAGCTTACACTCCACTGGGAGGCTCCAGCCATGTGAGTAAGACTCAACTAAACTCTGTGGGCCTGGTCAAGCTACTGGATGTCTGAAGCCACATAAGCGACCCCAAGGGAGAATAGCAGAGAGCTGTCTGGCTGAGCCCAGGCCGAATGATGACCCTCAGTGTATTTGGGGTGGTATTTTATGAAGCACTAGATTTAGTAACAGTGAGAACGACAGTTCAACAGCAAGGATCGGTAGGACGGAGTTGGAGGTAAGAGACCAAGGAAAACCATCACTGTTCATAAAGGGCACCTTCTTTCTCATCCATCCCTAATAGAAAACTGTGGCAGGGCGTTTTTACCAATGATCTCTCCTGGTTTAGCTTCTGATCTTCAGCTTTGAACTTGCTTTCTCTCTAGTATCTAGTTTTTTATAAGCTGAGTTTGCCCTCTCTCAAGCTTTTCTGAACTTGTGATTTCTAGGCTATTGACTGCTATGTCTTCTAAATTCTGCTTCTTGGGATATCTCTGTGTCCAGCCAATGCCATTCCCACAGGGATCTACCTGACTCCAAGCTTTTGGACTACCAAGTCTCACCTGATATGAAAAGAAGAATAAATGTTAAACAACTGGCATATGGAAGCTAGTTGATTTAGTGGTAAACTTGCCTTGGATGCTTTGAGGGAATTTTGATATCAGATTAGAACAAATACAGTAAGTGACATGGATATTGATGACTCAGAGTCATTAATAATGGTTAGTTATTGTGGGGTATATTTGGTATCACCAAGCAGAAAAATGCGGTAGACAGCTTATGATTTCCATTATAAAGATTTAAAATTGAGGGAGAGAAGGCCTAGGGCTAAATTGATTTGATTCCTTTAAAAAAAAAATCTATTTAGCACTTGCTTTTTGCCAGGCACTGTTCTAGGCAAAGCAGTGACAAAACAGACAAGAATTCATGTCCCTGAGATGGGGGTGGGGGGTGGGGGTATGTTCATTCCTCTGGTATGAACTAATTAAATGATGCATTATCACATAGGACACATGGAAATAATTACTCAAAGACATATTCCATATAATGTAAAATGGGGATCCATCAAAGGGGGAAGGAGTGGGGAGAAAAGAAATACATGACACATTATATCTAAATAACTGTTGATTCTTTCTGTTAAAAGAAAATGAAGACAAAAATCTAGATGGCTTCAAGCTGGCTTGTGGCAGGGAGGAAGCAGAGGGGTATAAAGAAAAATAGGCTCGAGTCCTCATGCTGCCGACACTAGAAGAGATCAGGATTAGGGTGCTAACACACAAAAAAGTGGGTGTGGTACTTCCCATTATAATGCGGGGAAGAAGGGCATCAATTGGAATAAAAAGAACCTACTCTATAGGCCTAAAAGTAGAACTTACCAAAAAAAGATACATGTCAATGATCCTAAATGAAAATGCAGCAAACAGTGAGAACAACGGGCCATTTAGATACACTATGTGTTAAGGGCAAGAACAAAAGCAGCACAATTCCACCCAGACACAGAACCAATCAGAGGAGGGTAATGTATAAAACATGTCATAGACAGGGAGTCAGTAATACCAGCAGAAACTGAGGGAGACGGCAGCAGGAAGTATCACACAGGGGCCAGAGGACCTGTTTTCTACACAAACAGCAACTCAGCAAACACTAACAAAGGAAAACGGAGGCCACCTTTGAGTGTTTTCATAATACCATCGCTAATGGAAGAGAGGGTCATTCAGATTCGATCCATGTGGAAATAATGAGAGTCATTATGGAATCCCACACTATAGCCATGTGTGGTCTGATTATTAAACAGGCAGTGATGTCATTTTGTGTAGTTGTGCCAGCTTCACAGCTTGGCATGTTGAAGGCAAGGGTGATGGGGGCCTCTGGGGACACCTCACTGGGAGCAAATGTGTTTTTGAGAAAGAAGGGGTGAGTCTTCTCTAGGGCCTCTCCAGCTGTAACCTCAGAACCAATGATTTCTGTAAAGCTAGTTTAGGTTTTCCGCAATTTAGTTATTTTGGTGACTGGTTCTATTAATACAACCGGCAACACAACCATTATGCAGATAAGGAATTGGCTTTATTTTCTGGATGTTTCTATAGACCATTATATTAACTATAAACAGACATGTAAATCTCATCAAACTGTCATATGTTAAATAATGAAGTTATTGTCTAAAACCTTATCAGGCACTCTGTCTATTCTAAAAAAGTTTTCTTCGTATTCTGGATCCTATTTATGTCATATTAGCAGAGAATATACTAAGCAGTAATGTTTTAAAATGAATGTTCAGTATCTTCTTTAAAATACAGTTGAATTCTGGGGCACCTAGGTGGTTTATTGGGTTAAGTGTCTGACTCTCGATTTCAACTCAGCTCATGATGTCAGGGTTGTGAGATCAAGCCCTTGCATGGGGCTCTGCTCTGGGCATGGAGCCTACTTAAGATTCTCTCTCTCCCTCTGTCCATTCCCTCCCCTCCAAAAAATGCTTTAAAAAAAAAAAGTTGAATTGTTTGCATAAAAGTAATTCTTATTTGATCATAGTGGAAGAGCAGCTCCTCATTTTTATTACCAGCATCTAACTTTTTTCCTCTACAAATGGTCTCAGCAAAGTTCTTTCCAACAATAACAACAAAGAATTCCACTCAAGCTGAACTAATAAGTGGTTCAGGAAGATGCTTTATGAAAATAGAAAAGTCCTCCTGTTTCAAAAGATAAATGGCAGAAAGATTAAGGCCCAAACTCAAGAAGGGATCATCATTTATTAAAAACGCAAAAAGCATCTACTGCGCGTAGTAAAATGCTAATAGCATTCATGAGAGTGATAGTGGATGAACATTTTAGTTGACAGCGTGATTATGAGTAAGAAAAAGAGACAATGCTGAAGAAAGTGGATCTAAATTCAATAGCAAATGAGGCAGAATGTCCATCCACAGGAATTTTTAGGATGTTAGCATGTAGATGGAGGACAGAACTGCCTCCTCTGGGAATGTTAAAGAAAGGATAAGATCATGGATTCAGCAAACATTTTCTGGACACCAAAGTTGTGGCAAACATTGACAGTGTTAAAAAAAAGACCGTGTTCCTGTCCTTAAGGAGTTTATACTGTGGTGGTAAAAAGCGATCTTGCAGGAGAGATAATGGGGGTCTGCAGAGGGCATGATGGGCACTGGAGGAAGTAGATGGGGAAAGATGATCAGAAATGCTTCATGCTTGGGTTCCATGCTGAGTGTGGTGCCTACTTAAAGAAAAGAAATGCTTCATGCTTAAGGAGAACGTTGCTAAATAATAACACATTTGCTAGGGCAGTTATCTAGACAAGGAGACTGTGTTTGACATGACCTACTGGGGGGGGGGGGGCGGGGGGACGACTCTCAATCTTATCATTACATCATTATGTACTAAATAACGCTTCTGGAGTTATCAAATTAAAATGACACAATTTTCTAAACATTCACACTAAGTTCTGGTCAAATTTTAATGTTTGTTGTTTCAAAGCCTTATGCATGTCTGAACATATTTCACCAGGCCAAAAAAATTTGCCATTTTTTCCTACAGAATGGTATGAAAAAGTTATGTATATTGACACCCAAGGAAATACTATGAGAAATGTTACAGAAAAACAAAAGGAAAAGAAAAAGACAATTAAAAGGGGATTCCCAATGTCTTTTGACTTCCAGGAAGAGAGGGGATAGGACTGGAAATGGGAGTCCCCAGAAGAGGAACTGAATATATTCTTAATAGAAGGTGCAAAATCAGAAATAAGGCAGGTCAGTAAGCAAAGAACCAAGTCAAAAGGGGGTTCAAATCAGCAAGGACAAGAGGTAGGCACTGTGTAGGTCTGAGATCTGGAAGCTAGAACTAAGCAGTAAAATTTTAGAAACAGGGCAGCCCCAGTGGCTTAGCAGTTTAGTGCTGCCTTCAGCCTGGGGTGATCCTGGAGACCCGGGATTGAGTCCCACGTCAGGCTCCCTGCATGGAGCCTGCTTCTCCCTCTGCCTCTCTCTCTCTCTTTCTATCTATCTATCTATCTATCTATCTATCTATCTATCTAATCTATCTCATGAATAAATGAATAAAATCTTAAAAAAATAAAATTTTAGAAACAAAAGCATAGAAGAAAATCTTCATGACCTTGGGTATGAAGGAGTTCTTAGATATGCTAACAAAAGCATGATCCATAAAAGAAAAAATTGATAACTTTAGACTTCGTTAGAATTAAAAACTTCTCTTGAGAAGAATAAAAAAAGAACAAGCTACAGATTGAGAGAAAATATTTGCAAAATATCTGATACAGGACTTGTATTAAAAATGTAACAAATGAGGGTGGCTCAGTGGTTGAGTGTCTGCCTTCTGCTCAGGATCAAGTCCCACATCGGGCTCCCTGCAGGGAGCCTGCTTCTTTTGCCTGTGTCTCTGCCTCTCTCATGAATGAATACATAAATCAAATCTTTAAAAACAACAGCAACAACAACAACAAATGCTTACATCTAAATAACAAGACAATAGCGTGATTAACAAAAAATGGGGAAGAGATTTGAAGACTTTACAGAAAGATGACATGAATGGCAAGCAAGCATATGAAAAGAGAAGCTCACATCATTAGTTGTTAGGAAAACAGAATAAAAACCACAACAAGATACCATGACATTCCCCAGAATAACTAAAAACAGACTAATAGTAAGTGTTGCTTAATTGTATGGAAAAGCTGCAACTCCCATACATTATTGGTAGGCATGCAAAATGGAATAGCCACTTAGAAAACAAATTCGTAGTTTCCCGTAACATTAAATTTAATTTTTTCCATGCAACCCACCCATTCAACTTTTAGGTGTTTACCCAAAAAAACCTCCCCGAAAACATATACAAAGACTTACATATGAATATTCATAGCAACTTTGGTTATGATAGTCCCAAACTGGAAGTAATCCATATGTTCGTCAACCGGTGACCAGAAAAACAAACTATGGTATAAAATGGAATGCCATGCAGAATTTAAAAGGTAAGATTAGGCAACACGGATGGATCTATAAAGCACTTATATTTTCAGTGCAAAAAATCAAAAGATTATATACTGAATAGTTCCAAGTAAATGAAATTTTAGAAAAGGCTAATCTACAGTGAGAAGAAATGGATTAGTGCCCCGCCCCAAGGGTAGGAGAAGGGGACTAAATACACAGCAACACAAGGAACTTCCTGGGGTGCTGGAAGCGTGCTGCTGGTTATATGATTATACGCATTTGGTAAAACTCATCAAACTGTACCCTTAAAATTGGCACCTTTTATTACATTTAAGTTATACTACAATAAAGATAGAGTATATAAGGCACCCTAAGAGCCTTAAAATATGTCTCATCATTATAAAGTTAATGGTATTATTACGTACAAAAACTTGGGTGAATGTGATAATATGAGTTGACATGGAATTTCCAAATAATTTAAGGATCAAGCAAATAATTTATTGTCAAATTTTAAGTTAAACTAAGCAAATAAGTAAGTACATTAAAATATTGCCTCTCTTTAATATATGAAAATGCTTCTGAGGATTCATATTCTGCTCTATTATCTTGGTGAGATTTTTGTCCAGCCATTTTCACAGGATCAGCACCCGCCATGATGAGCATTTGTTAGAAGAAGGGAAGTTTGAAAAAAAAAAAAAAAAAAAAAAAAAAGAAGAAGGGAAGTTTGGACAGAAGTATGCACATTAAAAGTATGTGGCTTTCTCCGATACTGAAGAGCTAACTGATCTATATGATGCTTACATTTTCTTTTGTAGCCTTTTTTTGTAAAACAAACTAAAATTCAGTAAACCATTTTTGTATTACTTTCAGGATATTATCCTATTAAAAACTGTGTTTACATTAATAACCAAATAAAGTCCCTTTATTTTCCTTTAAGTGCTTATAATGTCTCTTACAAAAGAAACTAAGAACTTGAACTCTTGTAACTTAGAGATCGAGTTATACTAATTAATTTTATATAATTTATCATTTTTTTTTTAGTTCATTTTTTTAAAAGATACTAATGGTACAAAAATACCTTGAGAGCAAGGTAGTCCTGAGATAGTATGTACCTTTCTAGATCACTAGAAACATTTAATAAATTATTTCAAGATTTTCATGGCCTCAAAATTAGAAATAGTTTAAAAATATTAATGACAAAAGCACCCCTATATTTAGTGCAGCATTATTTATAATTGCCAAGATATGGAAGCAGCACAAATGTCCAACCACAGATGAACAGAAAAAGAAGAATGGGATGTTAGTCATAAAAAAATAATGAAACCTTGTCATTTGCAACAACATGGAGAGTTCTAGAGGGTATAATCCTAAGTGAAATAAGTCAGTCAGAGAAAGAAAAATACCATAGGACTTCATTCATATATGGAATTTGTGAAAACAAATGAACAAAGGAAAAAAAGAGACAAACCCAAATTCTTACATATAAGGAAGAGGTGGTTGCCAGACGGGAGGTGGGTGAGGGGATGGGTGAAATAGGTGGGGAGGGGTTAAGAGTCCACCTACTGTGATGAGCACTGAGAAATGCACAGAATTGTCGATCACTCTATTGCACACCTGAAACTAACATGACATTGTATGTTGACTACACTGGAATTAAAATTAAGATGTAAATTAAAAATTACTTATTAAGCACATAATATGTAAAAAAAAAATCCTACCTATAGAAACTATTAGAACAGAACAATTAAATAGTGAACCTTTTATAAAAAATGATGCTGGAACAGAATACGGTCACAGCATCAATGTCACCCTTTGCATTATGCAACTGGTCCTGTTTTTCCTATTTTTAACCTTACACATTCCCCCCTTGCTCTTGGTCTCTGCATTTGGTGTTTATGTGTGACAAACCCTCTAAAGCCTTTACGTGCACCTCAAAGAGACAGGATTTGAGAAAGGTCATTATGCTCAGAGCGGCAAGAACAAAAATAATACACCGCACCGAGGTTTTGTCACAACCCTCCCACGTGCTGCATTCACTGCTCTATGAGATTCCCCAGAGAAAGTTCGGATATGTGAAGTCGGTGTTTAGCTTAAATTCAGAACCCAGACTGAAAAATTCTCACTGTGTTTTACCAAGTCACACAATTGGTCTGGTCTCAAAAGTCTGTCTCCATCTACGACCGAGACAGGGGACTCGGCGCTCATGAAGTGAGACTCAGGCCAGCTCACGTGGTGTCGCTCAAGGGCTGCCAAGTCACATTTACTTTTCGTTTTAAAACGAGGCAATATAAACTTTAAGGCAATAGAAAACAGACTGAGAGGAGAAGGTGGTTTGAATAAATTTTGATACATTTCAGTAAATTAAGGATTTTTGAAAAATTAACTTACATGGTACAGAGAACTGAAATTTAACAGTTCTGGGTAGGAATACATGAGGTTAGGGAAGGTGTCTATGTGACGGGCTGCTATACTGCACAGAAGATTTGACCCCAAGCTTCCAGAATAGGATTTTTCTTCTTATGGAACATTTACATGGACAATTTGCAATCACATATATGATATTCCTTCAAGGAAAGCTATTAAGATACCACCACAGAAAGGAAATGAGACAAAACCTGGTCTGCATTTGGCAGCCAGCAGGGCTTCCTGGTGGACAGGATGCCTCCCGACTCCCTCCCTCCTGCTTGTCATTTGATCCATCACCATTTCTTCCCATGTGGTCTGAAGACAAAATCTGTATCACTAAGTCTAGAATCTGCCTGAATCCCTAAGAGCTGGCTGTAGAGCTTCACAGCCTAGCTCTGAATTTTAGGGGGAGAAACCTCTACGGGACACCTTACTTCTGTTGTATGACATCTTAAAATAGTAAGCATGAATGGCAGTCCAATTTATCACAGAATATTTGTTTGATCTGAGACAGAAAGATGCCTCGGGTTCATTTTCTTTCCTCTCAGCCGAGGCTCTTACAATATTCAAGTTGGGACAAAGAGAGAAATGCAGTCCTTTTCTTCGTCACGTTAATAACCACCACTAGGAAAACAGAATTTCAATAGGCAGGTAAATTAAAACTAGTCAATGGCCTGTTATCGGTGCAGATGATCTGCTCTGTAGGTTATTGCAGTCACATTCTGTTTTTGTGCAGAGCCAGTGTGAGAGGCTTGGGGAGGGTGGGCTGAGACTATTCACAGACTCGAGTCCGTGACTCCGCATTCATAATTTGACCTTCAAGTGTCACTGAAGTACGTTTCACAGCTAAAGTGCTTTCTTTTGGCACCTAAGTCACAATCCTGGAATCTCATTTTGGGAAACAGGATTCTTTTGAAGCTGTTTATAGGATTCCTCTATTGCTGTGTCCCACACTCGACATTTACATGCTTTTTGACAATGATTGTTCTATGGTCTTAGAAATGAACATTTCTAGTTTTCTTGACTATACGTATTGTCTCCCCAGTAAGATTTTAGTCTCTTTAAAGAAAAGAATGATTCTACTTTTCATTCCCATTAAGCGTTCTTTGGTTCATTGATTCATTCCACAAATAGGGGGATCTCTATTCATAGTCCCAGTTGGTCACTTTGGGTGTTGCAGCACATCACTAATATATGTCAGGTGGTAGAGCGTGGTGTGGGGTTACAAGAACAGAACAAAAATAGGTCATGGTGGCAGACAGACAGTAAAGATTATTTCTGATTGGTGGATGGTGGGGCAATGGAAGAAGAAATAATAACTTGGGCCCCTTGAAGAAAGAGTAGGGTTTTAAAAACTCTTTTAAAAGTTGAAAATAGCATCTATTGTTTTGTTTCCTACTGGAAAAGTATCTAGTTTACTGCTAGGAAAAAAAAAAAAGAAAAAGCAAACTGAAAAATAAAGACTAAGTAGGGGAAAAAAGAGCAGCTGTTATCTGACCGGCCAGAGAGAATGACTGCTCACGTCATGTCGAGTATACCCTAAGCCGTTTATTCTGCGGTCATTTTTGAAAATGCACTTAAACTATATTGCAACCTGTTTGTTTTACCTATCACGTTACATGATCTTTCTGTAAGAATTATCCACCCCGGACTTAACATTACTTGAATGACAACATTATTTTGAATGACTTTTCATTACATAGATGTGTCCCCCCCCCCCCCCATGAATTTTAGCTGTTCAGGTTGGGTAGGATCTTAACCAGGAAAGATACAGAGAAGGGAGGGAGAAGGAAACAAAGTTCATTCTGAGCGGAGGGTACAACCTGGGCAGAGGGATGAGAGGGAAGAGCACAGCGGGCTCAGAGAATGGCAAGTACTCTGGGTTTTGGGGATCATCAGTGGGCCCTATGCCCATGAAGACTGGATTTGGGGTCCAAGTGTCATCACACAGCCATGTTGAGCGACTGAGGATTTCTTGAGAGAGATATTATGAATACAGCTGGGATTTAGAAGATTATCCAGGGAAAGGTAAGCAGCTGATAGAAGAAAAGGAATTAGAGACCATAATTGTAGGATATTGGTGTTCTTAAGGGAGGCATTCCCCCTGCCATCATTTTTCTAATTCAGTTGCTTTTCATAGAGTCCTCAGCTGCTTCTCCACGTGTAATGCAGGCTATTTTTTTCAATAAGCAGTTTGTTCTCCTTACTCAGATCTTCCTTCCCTTCTTCGTCTAGCTAAGTCCTACACATTTCTTCAAAATCTAAGTCAAGAATCATTACCTCTGGAAAGTCCTTGCTCTGGTTACGTACCACAACACAGGTCAGCATGTGTTTCAATGAATGGTAATCACAGACTGACTGGGTCTTAAGTGTCAGCTCCATGCAGAACCTCTCACTAGAGTCTGGCACCTCAACACCCAGGTCCATGGGACACAGTACTTCTCGTACGTGTTTGCTAAATAAATGCCTCAGTGTCCCCCAGCCCCCAGTGTTTAAATGTGACTTATACTGGAGAGCTACATTTATAGTAGAGAAGGCCTGAGCAGGCAAACTAAGATTTACAATTTAGAAATAATAAAATGCCAGAAAAATTGAGAATCCTGAAGGAAAACAAGTCAATTATTTTTTGGAAGCTTATTCTCACAACAGGAAATCTATCAAAGTTAACAGCACTGCAGCCCAGAGGCAGACTCATTAGGGAATTGCTTGAAATGCTCAATATCGGAACAAGAGCATCAGAGCTCGTTGCCGGTGATCAAATAAAACCAGTAGCCATGTACACTCCAGCAAGAGGGTCCAACAAGAAGATAGATGGTCTGAAAAAATTATAGTCCAGGCACGGCAGATCAAGGGGGATGGAATTTAGAATGGTAGAGACTTTACAGCCTTCCCCTACTCTGATCACAGCAGCAAATTGCATTTTAAAGGGTTTTCAGAGAAATAGTCACGAAGAAAATCCGTGTAACGCTGAACTGCCAGCAGATTTTAAGACACAAGTGTCTCTGAGAAGCTACTATGGATTTAATTCAATTTAATTGTGTGTATATTTTTGATTTATTGAAAAACAGTAACTCCACAGGCTTGACTGGCTTGCGGCGATAGCGGGAGGTGCCCGGGGTTCCATCACGATGTCGCCGGTACGAAATCCACATGGCTTAGCAGTTTTCCAAAAAACACTCTGATATTTCTGGCTTAAATGGCCTATAAGACACAACTGGCTGGGTCTCATTTCAGTTTATTTATCAAACTTTATCACGTTTGTCTCTCTTCTCTTCTCTACTGACTTTTCCCATTAGCATCTGAACACAAAACCTTGCCCTTGGCCTTCTGGCGGCTTCCCATTTCTCCTCTGTGTCTCTACTCCTTCGGCTCCTTTCTTGGCACTACAATACGATTTTACCTGTCACTTTTTGAGAAGTGCTCTTGTCTCCTACGGCTAGATGCTTTGCACACTTTTGCACATAGCAGATCCCTGGCCTCTTAATGCTTGGCACGTCTACTGGCACTTGACATTACTGATTGCTGCCTCCCTGAAATTCTTCCTTTAGCTTCTAGGATACCAGACCACCTTCAACTACACTCTCTTGGTCTCTTTTGCCCGTGAAATCTTGAAAACATCAGTGTTCCCTAATCCTGAAAACACCAATGCTCCCTAAGAGAGTCCCTAAGACTCTCTTCTCAGTCTACAGGCTCTCTCTGGATGCTCTCATCCCCTCCAATGGCTCTACCTGTCATCTACAAGCTCATGACTCCTAAATCCTTCTATTATAGATCCCTTCTTTGTTCCGGCGCTCACCTCTACGCCGCTAGACATCTCCACTGTACCACCCTACAGCAACCTGAAATTTACCATGACTCTACCTGGCCCCCCCAGTGGTCCCTCAACAAAGAAGGATACCACCGTCCACTCAGTTGCTCAAGTCACAGTCGGGAGTGTTGTGTGCATATTTGCACCCCCTTTCCACCCTTACATTCTATCAAAGACAAAACCCTGTCCATTTTACCCGCTTCAGATTGTTTAAATTCATCAACGGCTGTCTGTTCACAGTGCAATTCCTTTATTTCAGCCCACCATCACCACTTGCCTGCCAGCTTGCTTGGTATTAGGCTCCTTTAGCCTATTCTGTACACTGCAGAGACAGTGGTGTTTCTACAAGGCAAATCGAATCATCTCACGACGTTATTTCATGAGTCCAAATCCTCTCAAAACAAAGCCTAAATCTCTTAAAATAGCTTACAAGGATTTTCATGATTTGGCACTAGTTTATTTTTCCATTCATATTTTAAAAAAATGTTTTCCCACTTCTTACTCATTAAAAACCCACTTAACTATTAATTAAAACCCTTTCCCGCTTCTCATCCCCAGAGGTATCATGAGAAACCTCATCAAATACCTTGGAGAAATCTAGTTGTAACAACAGTGTCCCTAATCTACCAGCATACACACGCTCAAAGAAACAGAAAGAAGTGTTTTATGAGTTCATGCCAGCTCCTGTTGACATCTCTTTACCTTCTATGGATTCATCCATTTGATAATCCATTTGAGAATTTTGTAAGAGCATCATCAAGCTCACTGGTATGAAGGTTTCCAAATATGTTTTTCATTCTTGTGAAAAACGAAGACCATCTTTGCAGACCCCAGTGCTTTAGTTCTTCTTCTATTCACCAGGGATCTTTGGGTCACCATAAGCCGTTTGATGCTCTCAGTAGTAGGTTTTGTTTGCCTCGGAGGCTTCAATCAGCTAAGCCAGGAAACCCATCCCAGGCAGTTACACTTTCCTCATCACTTGTGAATGGCAAGGACCTCTTAGCAAGGTCCGTCCTCCTTTTTTGTTTTCTCCCGACCATCCCTGCCACTTGCTAAAATGATCACCTTTTCCAAGTACTGGCTCTTTTCTTCCTAATCTGAACACCACTTTCTATCAAAAAACATACCCATCTCCATTTTTGACGACTCTTGCTATTTGTCAATAGCCTTCGCTCATTTTAATTTGTAACCTGCTGATGCTATTCTCACTGAATTTCTCACTAGAGAGTATCCTTAGCAGTAACACGAGTTACCTAAGTCACATCAGTATCTGGTTTGTTTATTATTGAAAATGTGACTGTACTTCTTAGCCTCCTTACCGTGAGGTGGATCATGTAACATGGGGATGTGTGACATGTGTCACTTTGGTGTCAAGGGAGTGAAAAGCTCCTATACAGCTGTCTCTCTCCTTGCCAAGGCAATTCCATGTACTGAGATCTAAGACTCATGAGACCACCCTGGATCCCCAAGTCGCTGTGTAGAAGGGATCTGCTCTGTAGAGTTACAGGACTACTTGCAGGTTCTCCACTAGCAAGGAATCCAGTTTATATATTAAGCCACTGAGATGTAGTATTTATTTGTGATTGCGGCATATAGCTCAACCTTTCCTGGCTAATACAGGATCTTTCACTATTATTTCAAAATTTCAGCTTTATTTTATTTATTTTTAAACTGAGAGTCCCCCCCCCCCTTTTTTTTTAAAGATTTATTTATTAGTGAGAGACATAGAGACAGAGAGAGGCAGAGACACAGGCAGAGGGAGAAGCAGGCTCCATGCAGGGAGCCCGACGTGGGACTTGATCCAGACCCTGGGATCACACGCCCTGAGCCAAAGGCAGATGCTCAACCACTGAGCCACCCAGGCGTCTCTCAAAATTTCAGTTTTAAAGGTCTCCCATTCTAATGGAATTTTTTCCTCCTTTAAGATTTTAGGATGCTACAGTAGGTTGAATAATTAGCCATCCTCTGTCCTAACCCTCCCAACCTTGGAATATGTTACCTCGCATGGCAAAAGGAGCTTGGGATTTTGAGATGGGACAATGTCCTGGATTACCTGGGCAGGCCCAATGTAACCACAAGCATCCTTATAGGAAGGCGGCGATAGAGTCAGTTGGAAGAAGGAAATGTGACAATGAAAGCAGAGGTTGGAGTAATAATGCTTTTGAGTATAGAGCAGGAGGCCGTGGGCCAAGGAGGACAGGTAGTCTCTAGAAGCTGGCAAAGGCAAAGAAACAGATACCACCCTGGAGTATTCCAGAAGGAATGTGGTCCTGCTAACATCTTGATGTTAGTCTTGTGAGACTTATTCTGAACTTCTGACCATAGGACTGTTAAGAGAATAAATTTGTACTGGGTTAAGCCACTAGATTTCAACTTTGAGGTGAAATAATACAGGAGAATAAATTTGTACTGGGTTAAGCCACTAGATTTCAACTTTGAGGTGAAATAATACAGGAATGATGACACAGATGTCAAACACTACCTTGAAACATCTTGAAAATGACTTCCTAAAGTCTGAGGAAAACATCTAAAAACTATGTCTTAAACTATATTCCTCTTTTCCTTATCTAAATGCTGATTGTTAAGGGCTACTGGACAAAGGTTTCTTCTTAAACTCACTGATTTTACCATTTTCATCTTAGAGGCATGCATTTTGCTGCTTCTTTATCTGCCATAAAAAGATTTCTTTCCTACTTCCACTTCTGAATTATTTATTCTATGCTCCCTCAATAAACTAGAACACAGAGATCAATTCATCAAGCACTTCACCTTCTACACTGTGAAGTTCACCTTGCATTTAATATTCCCAGCGCTGGGGATATCCTCCAGCAAGAAGATACACATGGTACAATCTCTGAAGGATTGTTCCCATTCCTTCAGTTTTCATACTGCTGGGCAAAGCTCATAAATGTTATAGATATTCCTGACACCTGATGAAAGATGCATAATGGCAAAATAACCGTTACATCTGTTTTCTCGTTCCAATTGGGAGACTTCTCAGAATTAAACTCTTACACACAGGCGGGTCCATCCTTCTGGCAGTCTGTGATTTTTGCACTTTCCCCCAACAATGTGTCATTATTAATTGTGCTCTTGTTGGTTTCTGCAAACCTAGATACACTTATATATAAGACAATGACTAGAAAAAACATCTACTGGAATCTCTAAGAAACTTCAACAGAAAAGGATCCTTCCCTGCTACTCGACTCTTTCTGCGGCTTCCAGGCAAACTGTCCATAACATTTTGGAGCCAATACCTTAATTTTTGAAGTGAGAAAACAGGCTTCAAAGTGGCTTTTCTAAGATGAGAGATAGAATCTTGCTAATGATTAAAAATAAGGACTCTGGGATCTGGGTTCGAATTCAGATTCTGTCCCTTGAACCACGAGAGACCCCTAACTCTGGAAAACCAACAAAGGGTTGTGGAAGGGGAGGTGGATGGGGGGTTGGGGTGACTGGGTGACGGGCACTGAGGAGGGCACTTGATGGGATGAGCACTGGGTGTTATACTATATGTTGGAAAACTGAATTTAAATGCAAAAAATTAAAAATTAAAAAATAAAAACAAAATCTGTCACTTAATGCCTACCTGTATACCCATGGGCCTTATTTTCCTTGTCTGTAAAATTGGGAAATTAATATTACCCACCTCACCTTAAGTAAGATTTAAAACAGACCCTGGCAGATAGAAAGCACTACATATATGTTTAAGTTTATTTTGTTACGTAATAAGTTTGTGATGGAGTCTGTGTTAGAAGCGAAACTGGTACTCTTTCCACTACCCTATTCTGGGTCCTTAAAGCCAGATGATATACTTGACTTGGTAGGATGTTTCATTACTAAAAATGCAACCATAAGCCAAACTAAAAAAATGTTAGCATGTTTTTATTGTTTTGGTAAAATACTACCATATTTTTGATAAAGAATATAAGCAATGATATAAAACTAAAAAATATATATATTACCTGAAATCCTCTCACTTACATCTCCCTATGTATAAATGGACACAGAAAACATTCCTATATCATTGGATAAGTAATTTTATTAATCATATTGTAATACTTTTTTTTTTGTAATGCTACTTTTTAATGGAAACCCAAATAGATATTTGAATTGATTTTTTTTTCTCTGAAGTTCTGTTTAATAGTTCACTAGGGAAATAGCACCAACACAATATAATAGAATTTTATCTGCTTCATTAGGTCATGAAAAAGGCATCATGCTCAACTCCACTTTGTCTGGATAGTTAACAAATTCTAACTCTAAAGAATATATCATTTGAGTTTGGCTATGTACACATATAAAGCTATGCTACCTTCTTCCTATATTTTTGTTTTTCTTTTTAATGTACACTATTAATCCATTATTAATTTGTTTATTTTAACAGAACATAAAGGGTCTGACGGCTCAACACTATAGAATAAAATCTGAAAACTATACATTTTAGTGGTTTAATGTACAATTCTGTTTCATTAAAATTACAACAAATTGGGTAGTAAATAAAGCTCGTTTCATACTTCTCTCCTTGACCCAGTTCTACAAGTCCACTGGAAGGGCTGTGCTTTCCTGAACATGCTAATTAAATAGAAAATGTAGCCATAAGTACAAGATAGGCATACATATGCTAATAATTTCACAGTGAGCTTATTTTATAAATGCTTAGAATTCAATATATGTTATTTTGTTTTATTTAGTTTATACACACATAAATCAGAGACATATAGACCTTCTGCCAGCAATCATAATTCAATCCTTTTTCCAGAGGATTGCATTTATACTAAACCTAACATTTATATTTATTAATGATTCATATTCCATTTCTCAGGGCTTTACAGTATTGGCACCACCTTTAGCCTTATGGTGCCTTTGTGAAAATTTGGGTGGAACTCTGGGTTGATCATAGGCTACATTTAGTTTCTGTGCACTCCTAGTATACACACTGATGATGCCACCTGTATAAACTGTGTAACTATATTTAGGACTTTGTCTGGTAGGTTAAAACACAGAAGTGGGACAAAAAAAAAATGTAGACCATATTAAGTGGAAGAAGGAGACGATGATAAAGCAGATTTATTATATTCAGGCACTCATTCTAATTTTTCACTTTTGGGAACTAAGAATGAAAAATATGTGGATTACATAGCCTCTTTTCCTCATATGATGTACAAAATCATCTGTACGTGCAAATTTTTCCTGGAACTAAACTCATGTGGAAATAGCATTTATCTCCTAGAATAAACGATGTTTATCTTCAATTACGACTGCCCAAAAGTTTCAGAAATGCTGTATGAACTAACAATTCTTACACCGACCCTCCCCCTAAAAGCAAGAGTCACCAGAGTACAACGTAACTGTGAAGATGTATTTTTAAGGATCTAAGATTAATGCAGTTAATTTTTTTTGCAAGATAATTATGGGACAAGACTTGGAAAATTTTTTCAAATGTCTGTACATCTGTCCATTGGACTGTCAAAAACACCAGAAATATGAAACATGCTTTGAGCTGATGTCAGGTTATGCCTTGAACACAGTCATTGTGAGACTTATCTACCAAAAGATGACAGATTCTAATAAGCAAGCTCTCTTGGGATCAAGTTCTCTGATAATTTCTGATATGGTAAATGCCCTAATTTATCAGTAAAGGAAAATAGATCCCACTAGCAAAAGCAAAACACAGATTACATTGGAGATATTTTCTAACTCGGCAAATTTTACTCATCTTGGGACCTGGGTAAATGTATGTCTGTAGCTTTTTGTACTTTTTAAATTTAGTGACCTCGGCATTTTCTCTTCTTATTGAACAAGTTTCTTGATTATGATCTTTGGAATGATAATAAGTATATTGTATATACAATAAAAAAACCTAATTTTAATTTGAACTTAGTAGTTTGCCACCAATACAATTTGACTGAATTTAACCTTAAGATTCTAGTTCTTGTGTCTCAAGTGGTTTGCGGAAAAAATATTATCCCTAACACTCAAAAAAAAAAAAAAAATAGAGAAGACAAATACAGGAAATGTTTAAAAAAATTGGAAAACTATAAAATAAAAAAATTGGAAACCTCCATCAAATAAAAGTATAGCACAGCAGGAGAATGTCATGTAGTGAATTATAACAATTTTCTATGCTATGGTGCCATTTTAGACCATTTTTCCACTTTCAAAGGTAAAAAAGAACTAGTCAAAGATACAAACTCTTGCAAATACTTGCCTATCATTATTCCATAAAACCCATTACTTATTTCCAATACAATAGCCATTTTATAAAATGCCATTTTGACTACTACCTTAAAATCATTTAGTTAAAATTAAATCATAATGTATTCTGTTAGGATGAGTCAGAGTTAAGGATGAGAAATTTGAATTTGCAATGAGCTCTACTTCAAGGTCCAACATTTAAAATGTCACATATAACTTAGAGATTGTTTTAATAATAATACAGAAAAGACCATGAAACTCCATTTTCAATAACTTCCCAATAAATCTGTACGCCAGGAGAACACTAATGACAGGGACTAAAACAACAACAATCACTTCAAAGAGGTATTGGCTCTGTGACCTGAAAAGGGATAACTTACTGTTCTCTTTCCCCCTCTCAAGAACCACCTAGCAGCCTTCCATGCTACTCTATGGATTTGTTTGCTGATTTTCTACTTCCTCATTAATGGGAGTTAGTATTTGATATTCTAGAGCAATGTCGCAGAAGTCTACAGGGAAATAGATAACAAAGTAAACAATCACAAGTCAATGGAGAAAGTGCTGTGACAGGCTAGTAAGACAGGCAACCAACCAAGATTTGGTAGAGAAACAGGGCTTGCTGAGAGAAATGAGGACTAATCAGAACCTGAAGGAGGTAACGAGGTGAGATGGGTGCAGAATGCTGCTGGGAAAGTGAAATTATGTTTAAAGGGCATGGGACAAGAGATGTATACAGGGACAAATGGGTTTGGAGGAAGGCAGGGGTGAATGACAGGAAATGAGGGACCAGCTGATCAGGTCCGTCGGCCTGAGGGACCTTGAGTTCTCAGACCCTCAGTCTAAGGGATAACATTGTGGACACTCAAAGGGTTTAGGTGTTTCATGCCCAAGACTTTCTTCTTTTTTTCATCCCCACTACAAGTGAACTACTTCAGTCTTCTTTGCTCTTGGGAAAGTCATGAAAGGGAGAGCAGAAGAGCCATTTGCAGAGCCCTTATACTTAAGGACAATCTCAAATGTGACTTTTCTTATCAGCTCTAAAGGAGATTACACGTATGGTCACAGAGACATTCTGATTAGATATTAAGAAGCTGTTATATAGTTTTTATAACCTGGTCTTTGCATTTATTTTTTTTAGTATAGCAGAAAAAAATGAAAGTGACCTGATTAACTATTTTGACCTAAGACTCTGAAACTTGGTTAGGTGATAATTGATAACAATGGGTAAAGCAGATATAGTTTGGTAATATTTTGCTTTCCTAAATGTTACAATTTATTCAGGTTAAAATGGATCTAAAAGGATCCTTAAGACCTCTAAGATCCTTATTTTGTCCGTCTCCAAGATCATCTCTCACGCTCACTGACACTTTGGTATTTTACAATCCCAACCATAAGGCATGCTGCAGGTGACTCTCCTGCTTGGTGAGAATACATACACACAGCAAAGCCATATTTTGACTGGCTTGGCCAAGGAAAAAGGTACTTTATGTCAGAAAAATATCCAAGTAACTAAGGGCTAAATACCCTCTGAGAAAAACGTCTAAAGTTAATGAAACATTTTCTAAAATGCAGCACACGTTTTCTTATATTCCTAAGTGGACTGAAAAGAACCTATTACCATCCCTCAGGACTCAGGGTGATCATCACGAGTAACAGGGCTAAAATCTGGTGTCAGAGCAGGATGCCTGAGTGAGATTTGCAAGTGGGGTTCTTCTCACATGCTCTCGGCAGTTTTCAGAACTGTACCTAACTCTAGAGAACAAACTGATGGATACCAGACGGGAGGTGGGTGATGGGACGGGTGAAAGAGGGGAAGGGGATTAAGGAGGGCACTTGTTGTGATGACCACCTGGTACTGTATGGAAGTACTGAATTACTACATTGTAGACATGAAACTAATACTACACCGTATATTAACTAACTTTAACTTAAATAAAATCTTAATACAAGGAAGGAAAAAAAAAAGAACTTTGCCTCTTTCTTGTAGGAATTCTGTATTGCCCTTAGTGTCTATGTTTCTTCTCTCCCTGGTCCATACCCTTCCCCCATGGCCTTTCTAATTTGCTGATTCAAATCTATGAGAATCTGAGAGCCAAACCTATGAGACTTCTGCTTAAAGTAAAAGTAAAGATGACCCAGAGGAAAACTCCTATATTGGAAGTGCCAGGATTACAATGCAGGGAACCTGATGGTATTTATTTAGGGTATAGAGATCTTTCAGAGATTATTTCTCGTTCTTAACTATTCTCTGGATAATTGGAGTTGATAACTCATTGCATCCCAGGTAAATGAGCTATTATAGAGAGATTCCAATGGCTAAGTGCCCCCAGCTACAACAGATGCCCTTACTATGGTCAACCATATATATGTAAAATGCAGGAATAATCAAACAAGTACATAATTGAAGACGACTGACATTATATGTAATTCCAAAATAAATACATTTAAGTACGGATGGAGAAATTAATTTTTTTTTCTAATTACAAAAGCTATTGCTCGGTGGAAAAAATATGGCAAATCAGAAGAAAAAAATACTTAGAATCTAACTAAAGATATCACTTTTAATGTTTTGGTGTGTTATCTTAGCATTCTCTCTATAGATACATATTTCTTTTTTTGGATAGAGAATCTATCTTTGTGTGTATACACAATTGTAAAAATTGGCCTGAAATGTATCTTCCCTATTTAGCTAGGAACAGAGAACATTTTCTGCTACAAATATTCTTGCATCACAGGATTTATAATGTCAGCATTTGTGTCCCATCAATGGGCATAACTTAAATTACATAACTAACACTTGATCGTTGGATATTTTATTTTTCCAGATATCCCCCTCTTGTTTGGCTACCATGAATGTTTTAATGAACACCTGGTCACACACATGTATTTGCCCATCTATGGTTTAACACAGCATATTCCTAGAAGTGAAATATCTGCGATAAGATGAATGCAAATTTGCAGAGTTTCAGAGACATTCTTAAATTACTGCCCAAAGAGGCTTTTCTATTTTACGCCCACCAGCTGCACATGTATGTCAGCTTTCCCACATCCACACTGATTCATAGCATTCTTTCTCATTCTTAATAATCTATAGGAGAAAAATGATAGTTTATTTATTTTGAATTTATATTTTTTATGACCAATGAATCTTAACATTTTTCAAATATGTTAGATTCTTGTTACATAAATATGTTAAGTTGAAATTTTTTAAGGATGGGGTGTTTGTATAATCATTTTCCTGTAAATTGCTTTTTCCTCATTTTCAATTGCCTTTACCACTTTTTTTATTGCGTTGACTTATTGATTTATAAATAAGCTTTATGATTAAAAGCTATCAATTACATATATTATACATTCCCCAAAATTTTCAGCTCTCTTTTATTTTTCAAAGATTCTATTTATTTATTCGACAGAGACCACAAGTTGCGGGGGGGCGGGGGGGTGGCAGGCAAAGGGAGAGGGAGAAGCAGGCTCCCTGCTGAGCAGGGACCCCCCCCCTCCAGTGTGAAACTCCATCCCAGGACACTGGAATCATGACCTGAATCAAAGGCAGAAGCTCAACTGAATGAGCCACCCAGGACCCCAAAATTTCATCTCTTAATTTTATTCTTGGTGTTTAAAAAAAACAAAAACAAAAACTATTGTCTCTTAATCTTTCCTTTACCACAGTACTAAGTCCCTTGATACATTTTCTAAGGCTCTCCTTTGCTTTTTTTGGTTGTTGTTTAACTTCTTTTGGACTTCCTCCCAACCCATCAGTTCTGAGATAATGACGCATAGAACATGGTAAGTAAAGTTGTGCCAATGCCATACTTGCCATATGGAGCAACATTTTAAACTCTGTGGTTCATTCTGTTAGTACTTCATCTATGACATGTGGGTTGGGAAGGACTCTGTGTCTTCTATGAAGCACACATAATTATACGATGCATGGAATGTCTTATAAATCATAGGCACTTCATACACGTTGAATACATTGATAAATGTCACAAAACCATAATTCAGAAATTTTGATGTACAAGGAAGTGTTATTACATGTAAAAATAAAAGAACTGGCCAGATGAAACAATTATGATAATGAAAGAGATGTAACAGATGGATAAATATGGCTAAATCATGCTAAGATTAGTGATCAATAATATTACTCAAGTCAGTAACTGTAGAATACACATACTTAATCTCTTGTACTGCCAGTTGGATTAGATCAAGAGCTCTCTGCTTGTGTTTCTGAAATGGGAAGGGGCTACTACCCCCAGGTCTCTACTCATGTCTAAAAGCCATTTGAAAACCACTAGGTAAGTGCTAAAAACAAAAGATATTTTTGTTACAAACGTGTAATTCTAACAGACTTCTTTGTTGTTTAAATTAGGATAATTAAAATGGGAAAGGAGTCTTAAAAAAAATTCTCCTAATTTTCTGGAGGGATGTTTATTTCACATAGTTCTTCATTGCTTGCCTGGTATGCCAACTGTATATATCTTAAAAACTAAACACCAAGATGTAAATCACCTAAGTTTCTCGATTTCTGTTATTTATACAAAGTCCTAGGAGATTATTATTTTCTAAACATAATAACGGAGTTTATAAATCGTAAGGTCGATTATCTAGGTAGCCAAAGAGTCACATCACTGGCTTATGTAGTATGTACTCTAGATCTTATTTAAAAAAAAAAAAAAAAAAGCAGCTAGTAGAAACATATTAGCATACATTTCCTGAGAACAGCAACATCAATGTGACAATAAGAAGGTCCCGGTAACAACATTCTCTCTATATACAGCCTCTCTTCCACAAATCTCAACCCTGAATATCTCAGAGAGCGTTCTACCCCACTTGAATAAAGATCCCCAGAAAAATATTGTTTTGCTTCTGAATGTTCAATGTTGCTAGCAATCAGGCTGCCTCCCAGTCTGCCTCCATGGAAAGATATTAGTTGATGCCAAGTAAATGCAAAACATAGATGAGTGATTTAAGCAGGGGTGGGGAGGATTTTTTTTTTTTTTTAACAACTCAGGCAAGGAGACATTTGTAATGCAAACATAAAGCACTGAAGCACATAATTTGAAGGTAAATTTAGCTTCATAAAATGACATGAAAAAAATTTTCTTTAAACATCCTGTTTCCTTCTCTTCATGTCATTGTAGTAAAACTCTGCAGGGGAATTTTTTTTTCTTCTATTTTTAAGCTTAGATGCTCAAAGAGAACATTTCCTTCAAGGAGAGAGTTGCTTTGCCACACTGGAGCTGTTACACAGTTTACAGCTAAGAAAAGAATTTTGTTAGATTAAAGCTTTCTATAGCTGAGTGCCTCACAAATTATTAGCACAAACGTATACTCTTGTCTTACACATGACAATAAAATCTTGGTTATGTTTTCAATCAAGAAAATAGGAAAAAAAAAAAAAAGAAAATAGGGACGCCCAGGCGGCTCAGTGGTTGAGCAATTTGCCTTAGGCTCAGGTCGTGATCCCGGGGTCCTGGAATTGAGTCCCGCATCAGGTTCGCTGCAAGGAGCCTGCGTCTCCCTCTGCCTGTGTCTCTGCCTCTCTCTGTGTGTCTCTCATGAATAAATATATTAAATATTTTAAAAAATAAGACAAAGGACATAATTCCAATCAGATTTTTTGAGACCCTGAAAGAATAAGAAAAGGAGATGGCACGGAGAAAAGCAGCAACACTTGTCTCTTTACAACTTGAAAATGGCTCCTAGAGGGGAGAAATAAAGAGAAACTCTTACAACTTATATACCCAATGTTTTCTCATAGTCTCCAATTTTCTTAATTTAGAATTAGAATAAATACAAAAGGCATTCATATTAATTTTCATACTGGTTACACCTCCTTTCCTGGCCTGTGTATGGATGCAGCAAGCTCTTGAAAGGAACACGCTGTGTCCTAGGTATGTCTAATCCTAGCTCTCTGGCCCTTAGCAACTCCAAGAATGAAGGGAAATTGCCTACGTCCTTAAAAAGACTTTCATGCTCTGGTTATTAACTCAGCAGCAGGAAAAGTAAACCAAACCAAATCAAACCCTACAACAAATAAACATACAAATTCCATATCTCACATATTCTCATCTTTAAGGATATGAATGAGGGTGAGAAAAGACCATCCAGACATACATAATCACAGTTTGCAGGCTTTGGAGTGGAAGGCCCTACAAGATTCACTCAAAGCTCCTCCCAAATGAGGTAAGTCTGAGATCCTGAAGCAGCCAGGGCCCCATGACTGGTGAGAGGCACCAACCACCACGGCCAGAATGCATGTTTACCAACCTCTACTGGGTACTTGATAAAGGATCCCCACGCAGGCTCCGAGACAAGGGTGCTACAGTCATATTCAACTCGTAAAATGTTCAATATGGTAATACCATTTACTTTTATAAAAACAATGATCAGAAAAAAAAGCAGGAAGAATAGGAGGAAAAAAAGAGGGCAGGGAAGGAGGGATTCAGAATCCAGAGAATTCTCTACTTTCAGGTACATGAAACATCAGGGAAGATGTGTTGTCCCCAAACATGCTTTTGTGGTACGTTATGGTTTTGACAATTAACATATACTTGAGATGTGGCAATAAGCAGAGTGATTCCTTTCCCCCTGTGCAGGTTATAAATTAGTTGGGCACACAAACAACAAACAAGAAGATAAGTAATGCAATTCCTGATAGTCATACGTGTTCTTAGGAAAAACAGAGCAGCTATGGGGATAGAGTCTAAGGGAGGTGGGGGGTGGTGGTGGAGACTCAATGGGGTTGACAGCAAAGCCTCTGAGGAGGTGATATTTGAGCAGAGGAGACCTTTGAATTTGGAAGTGTGAGCTCCAGTCCGACTAGTGGGAAGGTCTGAGATGAAAAATAGGTCAGGCTAAACAAATGCTTATTCACTCTGGACTCGAGTTAGGGCTCTGTTTTCCTCACATGTTTTTGCCTGTCCTTTCTTTAACTGAGCTCTCACAAGACCGATTAGACTATCTGTCTTTTAGGCTGGCAAGAAGACTACTAAATGTATGTGACTACGATCAAGCATGTCATTGCATACAACAAGCTCTTTTCTTTGCACCCCACGGTGGATTTGGCTCAAGCCGCACAACGTCTTACTCGCTGCCATACTCTTCCTGATGCTCCCGAGATCGCTGCAGGTGCTGACTGGCACTGTCCAAGTTACTTAATGGCAGGACAAAGCTGCAAGCATTTTTCATTGACCCCAAACTTCCTTTAAATGAGACAGGAAGAGATCACTCAACACAGACGGGCTCTTGCCTAAATTAAAGCGGCCAGAAGAAAGGCACGGATGTGGCTTTTGAAATAAGGTAACCACATCCCCCCTATAGTGACAGGATATAAACAAAAACAAAGACAGTTTTGTCATTGTCTGCTGGTATCAATCTCCCTAACGTTGAAGACGTAAAATTTCCAGGTTCCCTTAGTGTCTGCTACTAGGATACAGCCTACAATCCTAATACTCTATGTATTTCTCACATTTTTATACAAAACACTGCACTTCACAGAAGGGGTCAGGATGAAATGAAAAGGAGCTTGGAGCTAACCTATATATACAGTATTGATGAGCCCCTGTGAGGTCTGCGACTTCATTTCTTCCTGTTCTCCAGGCCATTTTGTCCCTCGTTAGCTGAATTTGCCTTTGGATAAATCTTCCTCTAAAGTTCCCCAAACCACGCCATAGGCTAGGTGTGCTCTTCTGGAATTCTTTCAAGAAGAGATCATTTCTTACTCTTCTTTGACTTCCTGACATCCTGCACGGAGCCTGTTACATAGCAGTTGTTTAATAAATGTTCCATGGAGGCATGTCATTCTTGTTTACTTCACCCAAGTAACTTCATCATTTTAATTTTGAAAATAAGCTTCGTAGCCCTAGATTCTATCTTGTCTGTGAAAACTTCGCATGAAGCCTTCTTGTTTGTGTAATTCCCACACCTGCTCAGTGGCTTGCTATCAAACAGCGCCCCCACCTATCATGTACATAATTTATATAATAAAGACATTGGAGAGTGGAGTGGGGTTCAGATTATTAGAGCCAAGCAAAGGAAGAAGTGGAACTGAGCTTTCAAATGTTCTAGTGTGGTTCAATGATAACTTCCTTTTACATTTTTTTTTTTTTTTGGTAACTCATGGGAAAAGCAATTCCCAATGACAAATCCCATTAAATACCCAGCAGGAGGTAAACAGGCATTTCCAGCAGTTCATTGTGCCCTTCTCTTATTTTCAGTCTCCTAACAGAGATGACTATGAATGCTTTCTTCCACTGAGCCCAAAGGTACCATGAGAAATCCATGGAAGGGGTGATAATTTTCAAGGAAAACTCACTGATAAGCTGGGAAGAAAGGATTTTGGGATCCATACTCTTGGTTGCCACGATGGAAAGAGTAGTTCCTGAAATCCAAGGCTTCTCCCACTTGATGTATCTAGCTTTTTTTTTAAGCTGGTGGTTTTTATTATTATTAATTTATTTATTTATTTATTGATACTAGATTTTTAATCTTCTTAAAAATCTTAACATTTATCCAGCATTTTTAGAGAAGCAGTTAAATTGATTTAGTCGGTGAAATCTGAGCAGAAGTGCTGACTGTCACATCTAGAGCGAGTGCGTGGCATGGCAAGTTCTCTGCCTCTGAGATTGTAGAAGCAATAGACTCTCCATCTTCCTGTGTCCCTTCCTATATTATTATGAGCAGATCAGTTTTCTGACCGATGATGGACAGTAGTGAGAAATAAATTTAGGCATTTTAAGTTTCTAAGATTCTCATATCGTTTGTACTGAAGCATAATCTAGCTTGTCCCGGCTGATATGAAAGCCAAAACTTTCCTGCCCTCTGCGATGCCTAGAGCATGGCTGATACTTGTAGTTGGTATATAGTACCTCATATGGCCTCTCAGTTTAGGGAACCTTCAGTCAAGCCCAATGCAGAAAAAAACAAAAACAAAACAAAAACAAAAAAACCTTGGAGGTGGGAAATAAGACGCCCTAGTCTGAGGTTGTCCTTCAAAATGGAAGGGGATTAGACTTAGTTTTACAACAAAGGGGGAGGGGGGTTATGTGCTGCCTTAATCTAGGATGTTGCTTCTTCGCTGGAATGTAAATGGGAGCGAGAACAGCAACAAGGTTGGTTAGAATCCTGGTTTAATCATTCCCCCTGGCTCACTCTGAGAGCAACCTGGACCCATGATTGGGTCCTTCCTTAGGTTCCTCTGAGAGGGGGAAATGTGGAGGCCGAGAAAATTAAGGCCATTCCACTTTAAGTTCAGCGTTAGCCCAAGTACAGCCATCCCAGGGCCCTGTGAATAAGAGCTGAACTTTACCTTACTTCAGTTACAGGAAGAAAACAGCTTACAGTTTAACGTCCTAGAAAGCCTCATATTGGAATAAAAACAGCCCAAGCCAAGGGCAGGAAGCCCCTATTAGAATAAGAACAGAGCTCAATGCCCTTGAAAGCCCCATATCAGAATGTAAACAGAACTTGAGAAATTCCTCCACCCCTTCTGGAGGTCCCCTAGACCAGCCCTTAAAACTAAGCTGAAACCCACCTCAGGGTCCAAGTCCCTGCTCCGCTGTGTTGGGTATACTTGGACCCAAGCTCGAGCTTGTAAATAAACCCTCGTGTGTTTGCATCGGTGTCAGCTCCTTGGTGGTTTCTCAGATTCGCAATCTGGGGCACAACAATGTAAGATGCCAATGTTAGGGGAAGCTGGGTGAAGGGTGTATAGCAACTCTGTTATTTTTGCAAATCTGTCAATAGAAAATTATTTCTGAATGAAAAGCTTAAAAACAAACAAATAAATATATGGAAAATTGCCAAAACAAAACAAAACAAAAAACCTAAAACTGCTATCTTTATGTCTAAGTATTTTATCATAACTTGAAACTCTTAGGAGTTTTCTTTATTCCTAATAATTCCTTCAGATACTCCTGATGAAATAAGATATTAACATGGCTTAATAGAGAGAATGGAGAAAGGAAGTTGAATTTATATTTTCAAAATATGAAATATCTATCTATTCAGGAAAAAGGTCCTCTCTAGTGCCCCGCAGAACTCATCATGTTAGGGATACAAGGTAAGACAGACGGCCTCTATGCCCTCTGGACAGACTGATACAGTTAGGCCTCCATTAAGTCCCACCCTTGAATGTAGATCCTAAGAGTTGCTCACATTTACCTACGGGTTCCTACAACTTTTCCCATTCTCTAAACATGATATGCTCAAGAGGTGGAAGAGGAGGAGCTATCACAGAGTGTGGACCAGAGTTCCAATTGGGAAGACTTTTCACTGGACTCTTGCTTGTGAGAGTCTTGATTCTCAGAAGCCCTGCTTGCGAGTTGAAGGGCAATAGTAAGTTATGAGGTGACTGCTCTGCTCTCAAATATTCCCTACATATTTACACTTACGTAAATAATAAGGATGTCTATGTCCACCACGTAAGAATATCTTGCCTCTCAATTCAATACAAATTGAAATATACTCTATCCTATCATCAGATGACTCGGACTAAGGCACATTCTGTGCATTCCTAATGTTTCCAGTTAGAAGATGGAGACTTTAACATTATGATCAGCCTCCAGTATTAAAGGAAAAAGCATTTGAAGTCCAAGATTTTCATTAGAAGCAAAATCAAATGCCAGCATCAATTCAACAGGCTTTAGTACTTACTAATTTTTTCTTTCTTGCTCTCTCAAACGTCAATGGTTTTATGATGACAAGTTTAAAAAGACATATTTTCTGGATACATAGGTCTTTCGTAATGCTGTTTCTATTTTCTGGGCTCCTGGTAAAAATACCACTGATTATATATGTTCTTACAGATAAGAGCTAAATTCTTTCCCAGGGAATTTAAATGAAGAATTTGGTCAGTATGAGCATGAAATGGATGGACCTTATGGTTAATGGTGTGGGGTAAGCTGCCCAGTTCAAGATGAATTTAATATCGTTTCAGAAAGGACACATTCTATACTGTTTCTTTATTTGTAGTATTGGTACAATTATCCAATATAATGAAAAGGGAAATGTGACTTCATTTTACTAAAGGTAAAATCCTGTTCTACTCTAACCCATTCTTTCCTATTTAAAAAGCTGTATTTGAATCGTTATTAAGAGCCACTAAAATAATTCATTGCTTTCTTATGTGTGAATATGCCTTTGTTACGCACAGAGATAAGTATAGGTTTAAGCTACTGATAACAAAAAACTAAGTGCTTTATCTATAATAATATTTCACATTAGATAAGATAGCAGATAGATTGTTTTGCTTACCAGGTACTACAGCTTTCTGCAATTTAGCTTTTGGGGGAGTCAGAGAAAAAAGTTTTGGCTTTTATTTCTGATATGATTCAACAACATATTTGCCAGTCAGCTGGTAATTATTAGCAGTTTTCTCCCCTCAATTCTTTTTTTTTTTTTATTGCAATCCATCTAGCACTGTGTAGATCCAGTCAGCTAACTGGCTGCCCATCTTCCTAACTAGTACTTAATTCAACCATTATAGAAATGAGAAGTTTTCGATCAATTCTTATTCCCAGGTCAATTCATCAAAATACTAAGCTTCAGAACATATCAGCAAAATGTGTTTTCCCATATCAACACATCATATCCAAAAGAAAACTGGGGGGTTTGCTTTCAGAACAGGGTGTATAAGTTACTATAATTTTTATGCTGCTTTCACCAAAACACCTCTAAATTTTAATGGGGGATAAAATGAAATAAAAACCACTTCTGACATCTGAGAATGAAGTGACAAACTATATTTCCTTAAAAATGCTCTCTGGGTAATGCTCAATAGGAATAATTTCCCCATCCTTTAGTATGGTCTCTAAGTTACAGATTGAGAGGTAAAGACAGGAGCCCTGTCCTTTAGGGATGTGGTGTGGGGATGGAGCCCCTAGGAGACAAGGAAGATTTTGATAAACAATATTAGAAACCTGGCCTCTCTGTGCTTTTTAGTATCTTTCAATGGCTCTGCTTCCCATTCTTTAAATGTTGTTCCAGCCTGCTGCCACTTCTCTTCCCTCTCCTCAGGCAATCTTATTCTCCCCCATGGCTTATAAGATGGCAGAGGCATTAACAGATCCCAGTTTTAGATACTGAAGCACTCCAGTATTTCAGGGGGACTCTTCTACATTCCTCCTCCAAAGTTTGTCAAATTCAACAAGTCCAAAACAAATGTCAAATCTTTCCTCCCCTCAAAATCTGTCCCTATCTTGGTTCAAGGGTTGCCATAGGCCCCCTACCTACGCTAGAAATCCAGTCTCGAAATCTTTGATTCCTCTCTCTCCTTCACTCTACCAAAAGTCCTTGAGTTAACCCCTTCCTTGGTACTCACACTGCACATGTCATAGTATAGGCCCCTAGTTCTTCCCAGAACTACTCTAACAGTCTCCTAACCACTCATAGAGACTCAGGGACTTCCCAGCCCCCAATCTATGAAACATCAGATGGAAACCCAGGGACAGTTGAGTGCATACTCAAAGTGAGTAGGAGGAACAAGAAAAGTGAAGAATTTTTGAGGCCATAATACTGCATCAAACATGAAAAAAAGGAGTTCTGGGGGAAAGTAACTAACTGCTCTTAAGGTCTCGTGAATTTCCCTTCGAATACCTTACTGTCTTTGATAATGGCCATGACGAGAAGCATGTAAGATAATTACGAATTATAAAACATCCTAGGGATCTGCAACTATCCTGTGAGCTGAATTATTTTCCTCTTTTTTAAACTGAGAGGTAGAGTAGCTTTCTCTTTTCCCTACCCTCCTTTCCTGATGTCCTACATTTGACATCCTCCCCTACACTTCCTAAGGCAGAAATCCCACCAGGTCCAATGTAACAGAAAGCTTCCTGGCTTGAGTTGGGATGTAGGGAACTCAGAAGACCTAGTCAGTGCATTAGTTGTGGGCTAGGGCTGGAGGGTGGGCTGTTAATGTATTCAGGGAGAAACGACAGGACATCCTTCCCAAGTTCAATGGCTTGAAGCCAACTTCATAAAGGAGTAGAATCAAGTCTGGTGGATCAAGCCCCAAAGACTGGAGTGGGGTTGAAAAATAGGTTCTAGTGTCCTTCATTGCTTCTTTCCTCATAGGGCTGATGACACAGGGGCACTATAAAAAGTGCTTATCTTTTATGGGCCTTTCACCATTCTCAGCTGCCTACCAGCACCCTACTACTGATCTTTCTACCCCTATTTGTCACTCCTTTCCAGCAGACATTAGTTCTTTTTCATCTTTGGTTTCTCCAGATGGAAGGCTCACTAGATCAGTTTGTGATTAATGAGCTGGACTTCACCTTGGATACCATCTTGGGTTCCCCCTACAGCCCTATTTCCTGTAATTGGGAGCCATCTTGCCCTCCTCTTGTCCTTTTCCAAACTCCTAAAAGCCAGATCAAGATTGGTGCCATAGCAGAGCCTCTAGAGACATTTCAACAGAGAAAGAGAGGCCTGGCATGAAAGCTGGTCAGGGACAATCATGGCACAACTATACAACTTCAGTGAGTGTGAAGGGAAAGTCAATGAATGCATGGTGTATGGGCACACTGACTGATATGGTGTCCAGGAAATCACAAGCAGCCTCTGGAATATCCCCTTTCTTCTTCTAAAAGTCAATCTCAAGGCCCTTTATGATGTGCTTTAGGTTGGAGGTTTCCTTCTCCATTTCCCCATTCCATCAGAGAGTCCAGTAAGGGCCCAACTGAACAGGTACTCAATTTATAAAAGCCACTGTTAGAATTAAGACACACTTAAAACATTTCCTCTCAAAGAAATTAAGCAACTTAGGAAAATTTAAGTTATAGCATTAGATTATACAAATTGCACAGCCTGTATTACTTTAATGTTAAATTAGGATGAGGCTTCTTTGCTTCATATTGACAATATCAAAATTTCTTTTATGACCTTAAAAATACTACAGGAAACTTTAGTACTTATCAAAGAGTTGAGGGGTGACTTGGCTTATACAAATACAAGAGATAACGAAGTTAAAATCTGGACTAGAAACCCATGTGTTTCCATCATTAATAAAACACTATTTTGATTTATTAAATTTATAAAACATGGGCATATTTTGAATTGTAGGGAAAAAAGGACAGATCTGAAAGTAGGAAGTAAAGATTGAAGCTCTAGAAACATAGGAATCCTCACTAAATCTCTGTTCTTTCACCTATAAAATGGTGATAATTACCTCCCTTAGTTACTATAAGGATCAAATGAGAAGCTATTCATGAAAGTAATTTGTAAGTTATAACTAGCTAAATAAATGTAATTGCTATCATTAATCTCAAGACTGTTTTTCAAAAGAGTATGGCCTAGAGAATAATTATGAGAAACATTTCAAAATTATTTTGTATGTGATATGCATGCATACTTGGAGACATTTACAAAATACAGAAAACCCAATGAAAATACTTTTATTATACATCTGCACTAATTTTTTTCCATCTCTTTTTTTTTAATTTTTTTTTTAATTTTTATTTATTTATGATAGTCACAGAGAGAGAGAGAGAGAGAGAGAGGCAGAGACACAGGCAGAGGGAGAAGCAGGCTCCATGCACCAGGAGCCCGACATGGGATTCGATCCCAGCTCTCCAGGATCGCGCCCTGGGCCAAAGGCAGGCGCCAAACCGCTGCGCCACCCAGGGATCCATCTCTTACAGTTGAAATGATCTCCTATTCAATCTTATATCAATATGCCCTACGATAGACCTAGGATGGCTCAGGCCAAGCAGAGGGAAGCAAGTTAGTCCAGGAGAACTTTACAAAGAGTTTCTTTACTGTCTTTTCCACTTTAAGCACTTGTTTATTAGAATCTCACCTTGTAGCTAGTTTCCAAGATCTATAAAGAACTTATCACACTCAACATTAAAAAAAAAATAATCCGGGATCCCTGGGTGGCGCAGCAGTTTGGCGCCTGCCTTTGGCCCAGGGCGCGATCCTGGAAACCCGGGATTGAATCCCACGTTGGGCTCCGGGTGCATGGAGCCTGCTTCTCCCTCTGCCTGTTGTCTCTGCCTCTCTCTCTCTATCATAAATAAAAAAAATAAAAAATAAAAAAAATAAAAAAACAAATAATCCAGTCACGAAATGGGCAGAAAACACAAACAGATATTTCTCCAAAGAAGACATACACGTGACCAACAAGGATATGAAAAAATGCTCCACATCACTTGTCATCAGAAAAATACAAATCAAAACCACAATGAGATACCACCTCACACCAGTGAGAATGGCAAAAATTAACAAATCAGGAAACAAGTGTTGGTGAGCGTGCAGAAAAGGGGAACTTCTTACACTTTTGGTGGGAATACAAGTTGGTGCAGCCACTATGGAAAACAGTATGGAGGTTCCTCAAAAAGCTGAGCACAGAGCTACCTCATAACCCAGCAATTGCACCACTGGGCATTTACCCCAAAGATACAAATGAAGTGAATTGAAAGGGCACCTGCACCCCAGTGTTTATAGCAGCAATGTCCACAATAGCCAAATGATGGAAAGAACCCATATGTTCAATGACAGATCAATGGATAAAGAAGATGTGATGTATACATACAATGGAATATTACTCAGCCATCAAAAACTGAAATCTAATAATTTGCAAAGGCGTGAATGGAACTAGTGGGTGTTATGCTAAGGGAAATAAGTCAGAGAAAGAGAATTATCTTACGATTTCATTTGCATGTGGAATTTAAGAAATATAACAGAGAAAGACAAAATCAGAGAGGGAGACAAACCATAAGAGACTCTTAATTATAAGAAACAGACTGAGAGTTGCTGGAGGGCAGGTGGGTGGAGGGATGGGGTCACTGGGTGATGGGCACATGACCTAATGAGTACTGGGTGTTACACACAGCTGCTGAATCCTTGAACTCTACCTCTGAAACTATTAATATGCTAAATATTAATTGAATTTAAGGAAAACAAAATTAAAGAGAAAAAAAGGAAAGAAAACCCTACCCTGCTGTGGCAATCGTCACCCACAACAGCAGGAAGTCAGCCAAAGTTCACGGGACAGTAAATGCCAAAGAAATGAGACCAAAGGGTGAGGATTAAGGACAATTTCTAAAGCAATGGGAATAAACCAGGCTTGGAATGAGAGAGTTCTGGATAGTCTTAGAGAATAACTCTATTGTGTCCTTATCTATGAGGTGTTAGTGAGTCAGGGAGTCTCTGCTCACTGCTCAAAATAAATGTCATCTTGTTTCCCTTGCTCAAAGTCCTCCAAGTGTTCCATCTACAGCTGTAATATCCAAACTCCTCTGCGTGACAGCAGGTTAAACAACTTTAAAACAGTAATATTTAGCCTTTTTTTTTATGTTTAAAATTACGTATGTCTAGACTAAATACAAAAAGGCCAATAGTATTAACAGTGTCAACTTGGAGCTAGGCACTGCTGCACTAAAAATTAACTATATGATATGGGGCTAATTGCCTTCTCTGAATCTCAATATCCTCATCTGTAAAAAAAAAAAAAAAAAAGAGGGATAATAACACATACTTCAAGAGTGTCTGTGAAAGTTAAATGAATACACACACACACATATATATATATATTTAGTGCTTAAAATAAAGTATGTCATCTTACCACTATTTAAGTATAACCTATCGTTATGATCGTCTCTCTTTACCTCCAACCATTCTGCTACTTCCCTTGACTTGCTCCAAGAGCACCCCCAAGTTACGGTTTCCTGAACACCCAATGTGGATGGTTACCCTTCTGTCTAGTGTGCCCTCTCTTGTGCTCACTGGGTTCTTTCAGCAACGCCTCCCCAAGCACTAGTAAGTATACTGGGCTCTGGAGAGATGGTGGTGAATAAACTACACATGATCTCTGCCCTTATGAAGTTCATGATCTAACGAGAGAAACTTGGCTGGTTAAAGACTGGTGGTGACCTCCCATGTGGATATTAAGGCTCTGTCGCTGAGCCATGTAGCCTACAAAGTGGTCCCTGATGTCCTCAGACAAGGTGAACCATTCCTCTTGTGCATTGATTCTGCTTCTAGGAATGTACCCTTAGAAAGCACCTACATTTGTCTCACTGACACATTCATATGCTGTTCATTCTAGAAAAGATCATGAACTCTGTCAGGACAGGGTCTCTATGTCCCTCTTCTCAGGGGTTTTTGTGTTCGACGGAATTCCCAGGTTCAGTGCTCTTAATAGAGGCATCATTGGTCACTACCTGGCTTGATTAGCAAAGTTAAGTCTGCCTGGGAGCCAACTCTCCAATTTAAAATAACAATCTAAATTTAAGTTACTGGTTTGGGGTGGGGCTTTAAGCAGCTGGGGTAGGAAGAAGGATCATAATCATATCAGCATGCCATTTAAAATTAATTTTAATAAATGAAAGAAGGAAAACTTAAGATTGTAACGCCTCGTTTGATGTTACATTTCTATTTTACTTACTTTTGATAAATACTGTAAGAGAAATTCAATAAATGTTTTAATTTGTACGTGGTTAGCTTCAGTTTTTAAAAGAAAACTATAATAATGATTATTTGGGATATGTCATTGTTCTGTGCTTAGTGTTAAAAGCACTGCAGACAAACCAAGTCACAAAACACAACATCAGTATGGAACTTTTCTTTTCTGTGGTTTCGTTATTATACCAACACGGTATTTTTTGATACTTAAGAACTTTTCCACATTTCCACTTCACAAGAAAATAAAACATTTTGTCTTTCCAAATGAGAGAAAGGAGATGCTCATAAGAGGATGGCACTTCCTTAAAAATAGAAAAATTATTCACTTACCATAACTTAGAAAAATTATTCCTTATGTCTTGATCAAAATCTTTCAGCTATTACTATTAATTAAGGTTCCAATTATTAATCAGAGGTAAAAATAACACTTCTAAAATTCTAGTCTTGGATACCTGGGTGGCTCAGCAGTTGAGCATCTGCCTTCAGCTCAGGTCGTGACCCCAGGGTCCTGGGATCTAGTCCCACATCAGGCTCCCCACAGGGAGCCTGCTTCTCCCTCTGCCTGTGTCTCTGCCTCTCTCTGTGGAACTCTCATGAGTAAATAAATAAAATCTTTTTTTAAAAAAAATCTAGGCTTTAAGAACAAATATCTTACTAAATTTTGTTTTTTACTGAATTTTATACTAACTTTTTTTATAGCCCTTACAAGGGAGCTGGAAACAGCACTTACTAAAAAGAAACTAGTTGACTGATGAGAAACACGTTGCATGTAGTTTGGTTGCGGAAATTTGGATCTTAGGGAGCAATCATCAGACCAATGGAGAAGATTTCGTAGAGGTTTCATCAATTTTCCTTGACAGGATCTTGCTTTAATTTTTCAAACAGTCAAATGAAGATAACAAGTGCTTTCTTTTTATCTCAGAGATATTTCAGCAATTGTTTTTAAGACTTTGATAATGAACCAGTATCAGGTAAAACTTCTCCCGTTTAAAACTATCCATAACAAATATGGTTTAAAATGTGACCTTTACTACTCTAAGTTTTCCACCAAACTACTATCATTTATAAATATTTCAAAATAATTCTTAAAATAGCTAATGATAATTTTGGCTGATAGCTTCAATGTTTTTGCTGCTGCCTGATGCTTTTTAATAGTTAAGACAAACTTCTTTTCTTAATTGAGCCACATTATCAAATGTTCTAACACTGCTTGCATATTTTCATGACAGTACTTTTCTCCTCTAAGAGGGGGAACTCTCTGAAATGAAGGATAGGAAATTATTAAATTACTTCTCGCTTTCAGTTAATTCCAACAATTAATTGCAAACTTACAAATCTATGATACGAACTTTATCCAACTAGAGAACCTTTCTCCACAAAACACACTATTTCCATTTCAACTGAAAATTCTAGTTTGAAAGATTTCCAACTTAAATACCATAAACATTTTATGCACTGACTCCTATATGTTAGATTAAAAAGAAATCATTTTAGAAATTACATAGGAGTAAACGTGGCTCGGCCATTTAGCAATAGGCCTCCCTTGCCTTTCAATCTGCCCCCAGCCCTTCTCTTCACCACTATCCAGTCCATCTCTGCTCCTGGTTTGTTCTTTATTTTGGTTCCCTACTAAGAAGAACCTGAAGTCTACCCTTGATTCCCATTAACTGTAGCTCAGATGACTTGACAGTGCCCTTTCACCTAGGAGCTGCCATTTGGGGTGTATTCTAAGTTGTCCCTGGTCTTTTTCAGTAAGTATAATACATCCCTTTCTCTACCTCCCAACTGTTCCTGGCATTCCCCACAGACTGACAATGCTCACAGACCAACAGGCCTCTCTGACATCAATATCAACCTGAATTGGACTGAAGGGCACTTGTTTCCTAAGGCAATGGGCACTGGATTTTGGCCTGATGGTCTTCAGTTTGGGACAGTGGAGGAGTTGACATCTTTTCCTTTTCCCTGTGTCCACCTGTTTCTAGCTAACTGCATCTCTATCCCAGCCTAAAACCAAAGCCTGTTGGGGTTAAAGCTAAAAGTACAAGTTTCAGTGGAAAAAGTATAAGGCAGGTATTTTTGTTATTTTCACTGTATGTCCCAAGCTCCTAGACTAGTGCCTGGCCCACAACATAGCACTCACTAGACTAAATGAATGAATGCCTTCCTTGAGGGTGCAATTTATCTGCATTTTTATTTTAGTTTTCTCCTCTTTGGGGAATTTCCTTAGCTTGTTGCATCTGTCCTATGAGGAAAGATTGAGAAGTCTCAGCCCATATTTCGAATGTGGCATTTGGCTTACTACCACTTGCCTCTTTTGGTTTCATTTTCAGGTTTGGGGTAGTTTTTAAGTTTCTGAAGATCTGAGCATTTCATTTCCAATCTCAACAGGAACATGTTTGGTTGATTCTTCAAAGAAAACTTGGTATTGCTAATGCTAATGATAATAGTAATAGCAACTGATAACCGCATATTTACTATGGCCAAGTACTTTAGACACATTTTTCCCTATACTTCTTGCAACAACTTTATGAGGTTGAGAACATACAGATGCCATTCAAATATCAAAGCCAGGAATTGAACTGGGTCTGAGAGCAAACCCATTTTTAATTTACATATCTGAATGCTCTAATAAGCAGTATGCATGATGCTTACATGGTTCAGCAATGATTCCTAGGCTCCTATCTAAAATAAAACTACTATCTCAGAGCACATCAGAAAATAAACATAGCCACTAAGAGCAGGAAATTACCTAACACCATATTGGCATATGATGGCAGTTCAGTTATTACTGACAGACTGAAAGTACTCACTAGTGTTATTTATATCATCTTTTATGCGGTGAGGAGAGCTCACAAACTCAACAAATACATTACTCATCTATCTTTTCTACTACAAAAATGTATTTTTAAAATTCCATGGTGTTAAGTTTTTAAAAATTAGTGTTCTATAATCTGGAAAAAGAAAGTTGAAGAAAAATATAAGAAGCGACATTACTTATTATCAAGTATAATAAGGGAAATATAAAAAGTTAACATTATAATGAATGCTCACTATATAATTAATGCTGACCAACTGTTGTCTGTCTCCACAGAGGATCACAGGGGAGAAGTCTTACATTACAGTAAGGGATTATTAGGATTGACAGAGAAGAATTCTGTAGCTGTAAAATGTATTCAACATGGGACAAGGTTATATTAAGTAAGGTTGCTGAATCTCTAACCCCTACTGAACTTCAAAAAGAAAATCAGCCATCAGCCATTTAGGATGGCTTCATTTAAAGGCCAGATAAATCAAGAGTTGAGATTTTTCAATTTCTATTGCTAAGTGCTTTATGATGCTATATATTTGACCTTGTAAGATTTAACATATAATATTTCAAGAGACTGATTTACTAGAAAACAGTTCTTTGATGTAAAAAAAAATAGTTTTCTCTTCTTCCTCAACTTTCTTTTATTTTTCTTGACTTCCTTTTAATAAATATATCGTGTGTCTACCATGTCAGAGATAAAAAGCTGAATAAACATGGTTGCCCTCTGCAAGATTACACAGCTTAATGCAGGAGTCAGGCATGTACATGTAAAGTAAAACAGAGCAAGTGATACTCCTGAGTCAGGATTAGCAAGAAAAACACTGTTTGGGGAAGCAGATTCAAATATTAAAAGACCTTATTAAATTCCATGCACTGTATTAGGCACTGGGGATATAAAAGCGATGCCCTGGTCTCAGAGAGCTTAACAGTCTAATGGTGCACTGGGCACTACAGCAACCACTAGCCACACGGTCCAGTGGAGCTAGGAGTTTGAAATGCACACTGGATTTTGAAAATTTGCAGAACAAAAATGCAAAATACCTCAATTAGAAATTTCATATTAACTACATGTTAAAATGAGAAAATTTTCATATGCTGAATGAGTGAACTGTATTATTAAAATCAATTTTAACTTTTTCTTTTCATATGTTTCATGTGATTACTAGAACAAATTAAGCAGCATACTGGTTCATACTGGACCTAATAGAAAATACAGGTAAATTACTATGTGAATCATTTGAAATCAGAGATTAAGTATAAACGTAAAAAAAACCCTACTTATGCAATTATTATATTTATAGTTATAAAATATTTATATTTTATATAAATATTTATAATCATGTAAATATTTATAACTATAAAATACAATTATTAATGTATTTCTATATATTTATGTAAAGATGAAAATATAAATATATTTTTATAAAAATTACATATCATATCTATTATTTATTGTGATGATGCCTATCAATATTAAAAGTAGGATCCGATGTATGCTGATATTTAGGATAGTTCCCCAAATTCGCTGTAATACACATCAATATGATGGACAGCTAAAAACACATACAGTTGATCCTGAACACCTCAGGGATTACAGGCTCTGACATGCCACTCAGTCAAAATCCACATATATATTTTTGACTCCCTCAAAACTTAATTACTAATTAGCATATCATTAATTGGAAGCCTTCCCAATAATATAAATAGTTGACTAACACATATTTTGTATGTTATGTGTATTACATACTGTATTCCTAAAATAGAGAAAAGAAAATATTACTATGAAAAATCACAAGAAAAATACATTTACAGTACTAGGCTATATTTTCAAAAAAAGAAAAAAACCAAAAACAAAACAACCAAAAACACCCCACATATAAGTGTAAGTAGACCCATGTTGTTCAAGGGTTACACACACACACACACACACACACACACACACATAACATCTTCTTTAATTATTTCCTTGAGGTAAATTATTAAAAGTTGAATTGCTGTGTCAAAGGGCAAGCATTCTTACTGATGATTAGGACATCTTAATGATTTTAGCCCAAAAACTCAATTTATACCTCTTCCAGAAGGTATTGCTAAGTGCTATGAGTGTAGGTTTTTCTCTACTTACTAATTATAGGAATTAAAGATTTAAAAAACCCTTACCCATCTGATAAAAGTTGTATTTTTTAGTTTTTATTTTGCATTTCATTTTCAAATGTTAATTAAAAATTAACCTGTTAATGTTCTAAATTAATTGTCCACATCTTCTGCTCATTTTTCTATCTGCTTTTCTGTTGTTTTTTAAAGAACTTTCTATATGTTATGGAATATTAAGACTTAGTTTATCACATATATTTCAGATCTTTTCCCCTACATTTATGGGTCATCATTTAACCGTGATTGGTTGATTGGTATATGGAAGTACACAGCAGTGAAAGAGAAAGCCAAGAGTCTTAGAAATTCAAGGAGGTCCTGATAAAGTTACTAAATAAGAGGGGACTTTAACATACCACATTTAAGATTAAACCAGAAGAAGTACAAAACAAGTAAGTGTAGGAGACATGGAAAGTTTCAGGAGAATTAATGAGAATATTAAGGTGCCAATTTGTGGGATTCTATTTTTAAACCGATTATTATTTTAACCTTTACGACTGTTTATGAAGATTTTCCATCTGGAGTTTATTGTGTCCTAAGACGAGGTGTGAGAATCTAACTGTATTGCTCTGCCCTCACTCCAGCCCTACCACCAATGGTTGGCTAATTGTTCCAACATCATTTATTAAAATGAGTTTTTCCTACAATTTAAAACATCACTTTTAACTATATTCTAAATTTCTACCTGTACTTTAGTCTATCTCTTGACATTATATTTTCACCAATATTTTTGCATACATCTATGCTCACACATTGTTTTAATCACTATAGCTTTATACAATGTTTTGACATATAAATGGAAAAATTCTTTATCCCTCTTTTACAATGTTTTATTCATTATTGTGGCATATTTGCTTTTCCCATAAATACTTTAGAATCATTTTATAAAGTTTCCAAACCAAAACTGCATTTGGATTGAGAGTATATATTAAATGCACATGTCAGATATTAAAATAAAAGGTGAGTCATTTTTATTTGCATATTATGTGAATTTATCATTTTAAGTACATTACCACCCACGAACACTAGAAATTTATGCTTGATTAACCCATGGATATTGCCGAATATTAGTGTGGGCATCATAACATTGCAATCCCCACTCTGCATTGCTGCAGTTGAGATTACGCACATGATGAAGCATGTGTTTGGAGCAGCAAACACTCAAATGGCGACAAACTATCCTAATTGCATTTTTCTTGGTTTTAATTAAGTAACTTCCAAATATGAATTAGAAATACCACATAATCAGTGAGGCTAAAGACAAGAGTCTAACGTCACATATTCATACTAAACATTTTTAATGCAGTTCCCTTATTTAGATGAAGACCTAGCACTTTATGCCCACAAAACTGACACTTGAAAGGGGTCACAGGCATTAATAATAGGCCAAGATTCCTGATTACATTTATAAAATGTATTCTGAGAACCTGAACATTTAAAGAATATCACTTCATAATTAAGAAAACAGCTATTTATATTTCTCTCCTAAAAAGAACTGTGCATCAACTAAGGTATGACAAAGATTTGTATGATGAATAACTGGGTGGGGAAGGAAAGTCAGAGGAAGTATGTGTTCTTTGTCCATCCTAGAAAACACTTAACCTGCTGCTGGCTGGGCCATTTTTATATTTCACATAGCAATTTAAATGCTAAGTCAGAGGCTTATAAAATTTCTAATTTATAACTTTCAATAAAACTGGGGAAAGTTAAAATCAAACATGGATGAAGCAATGCTGGGGGGCGGGGCGGGGGGGAGATAAAAGGCCTGATCTGTATACACATGGTTATTTCCTCCCGCTGGTGATGAACCTTCGTAACAGAATGACAGGGGAGTTATAAAGTGATTACAAATTTATAGCAACAGTGAATGGATGAACAATCTGCTTATATTAGCATCACTTAATACTCATGTATATTTAGTGTACTCAGGAAAAAAATAAGACGTTGGTATGACGCAAGAATTATTTCGGTATCTGTGCCTTTGACATACAGCACAGGTGCTTGTACATGGCAGGCTCTTATTCAGTGAATGATGAATTACTCTAACATGACATTTAGTAGTTTCTGTATACTACAGGTAAAGTCAAACGTGGAAAATGAGAGGAGAAAGAAAAAAAAGGCAAGAATATAAGTTAGAATTTCAATATTATTCTGAAGACAACAGCTGTTATTTGGAGAACAGATGTATTGATTTCAGGGGCTTACTCCTCAAAGTAGTATGTCCCCAGTGGAATGTAAAAATTAAGTTTGAATATAAAAACATGAAGGGAATTCTCACTTTTTCTAACTCCTAATATTCAGTTAATTAGGAATATATTTCTTAAAACAATAATCTTTAAAAACGTAAACAGAGTTGAAGTATGCTTTGTATGGATTAAAATGAATCATTTTTGTTTAGGAATGACAAACATACAACACACATACAACTTCTCATTATGGGTTCTAATGCAACAGTAGCCTAGATCATCCCCAAAGGCAGATGATCTTAAAACACTTTCTATTTGGATTTTTGTATTGGCATTCAATACAGATGGGTGACAATGCCTTCTTGTTTCCCCGAAGTGGCTATACTGAAAGGTGATCCATGAATAGATGAAAGTGTGTATAATAAAGGCTAATAAATACTTGAAACATTATAAAAAATCTTGAAACTTCCTCGAAGTAAGAATGCAGCAGTTAATTTCTGTGTTTTGAAAGCATGTGATTTCTGGAAAGGGTAAGATAAAGACGACCATGTTTTCTGCTGGCTGGTGGGCCCCCTCGTGACCTTTCAAAAAGAGCCTGGAGAGCAATTCCCCCCCCGCCCCCCCCCCCCCCCCCCCCGCCGCCATCTTTCTACAGCTAACTCCTTCAGTTCTCACCAAAATGTAGAACCCTCTAGGCCTTCCCTGATGCCCTGGATGAGTGCATTTCCCTTCCTGCTTCCATACTATTTATTCTCATCATTACATCCTGTTACTTCCTTCACAGCATTTATCATAACTAGTGCATACCTTATTATGTGTTTCTTTACCTTTTTATCTGCCTCCCCTACCTGATTATAAGCTACATAATCACAAGGAGCGATCTAGCCAGTACCTACTGGGACGCTTGGCACAATTAACAATCTGGTAAATTGCCACAAGGTGAATGAAAAAGTAGAAACTAGGTCTGAGGAGGTTTGTCTCCATTGACTGACAGTTCAGGGCTGTGGGAGATGTCACAGGTGATGAGTTCTTAGGCATCAATCAATCCCCTTATTGAAAATGAAAATTATCTAATTAGTTTGACTTTAAAAATTTTCCTGGTATCCATGCTTGGGCTTTGAAAGACACAGCTCTGACATCACTATTTCACTCTTTTTTTCCCCAAGGACCTTCTGTGTGGTGGCTCCATATATGATGGAAGAGGTAAAAGTGAACAGAAGGCAAAGCAAAGGAGTGTTGCTCCTGCTGCTCTAGGCCTTCCAAGAGGGACAGAGGCTAGGCTATCTGAAGTGAAAGCCAGCCTGGCAAAGTGCAGGCTCCTCAGCCCCTGTGCACAGAAGATGGGGCTCAGATGACTCAGTGATGGGGTGCAAGGGCAGGGGACAGGACATGCCCTTTGGACTTCAGTAGCTATCCCAGTCCACACTGTGAATATTTAGAGGCATTTTTCTATGTTTCAAAGGTAACAAGTACAATTATTTCTAAGCACATAACTGCAGTTATCCATAGAGAATTCAATAAAGGTCAGGGAGTCTCTCAGACCCAAAGTATGGTTTCTGGAACTGAGCCAATTACTGGCTGCATCAGGAAAGAAAAAAAAGCAGTAGGCATGAGGCTCCCAGTGCTAAGGAATGAATGAGCCACCCCTGGAGCAGTGCTCTCAGCCCTCACTGTTTCATCCTGACAAGGCACTTGAACAAGGACTCCAGGAGGAGTCAGACGATGCCTAAAAAGAATTTCCAATCTAGGAACAAGGATATTAAGGACATCATGTGGATGCTATTACCCTAAAGCTGCTCCTAGTCTTCCATGAGAGATTTATAATATAAAACATGGGAATATCAGGTTTTTAGAAGAAGCATATGAAGAAATAAAAAAATCCAGGTCCTGTCTGTTACTTTAACATTTCAGAAACAATACTACTACTACTAATACATCTATGGGTGATTAAAAGATTCTAGGCGCTGTGCTAAACACACCTTCACCAAAATTCTGTTAAGTATTACCATTATTCTAATTTTACAGACTGTGATCTATATGAAATTTGGGCACAGAGAGGTGAAAGGGGGAGAAGATGTACTAAAAAAAATCTTGTTGTTTTAAAATATCATGTTGCAATAGGAGAGAGCATAACTGCAGATGTTTTTATGCTGTTTAAACATAATGCACCTTTACAAAAAACTCAGTAAACTTATTTATGTAAAAGAATTTACATAAACCCTTAAGATGTTCAAATTACAATTTGCGCAGCAACTATGACTTTTGGCTATATAATTATCCAAACAACAGTTCCCAAATCACTTGGATCCATTATATGATGTAAAGAATTCTGATGCATACAAGAGAAAAGGACAACCAATAATTCAAAATCTTTATCTCCTGGGGTGTTTGGACCTTGAGAATAGTTTAGTGGAAAAAATTATTTTTTGCTTTGAGACTTTCCCTACTGATTAGCAATCACCTTCTGTCTTGAAAGGAGAACTTATATTTCTAATCTTATATTTTCTTCCTATTAAGTTTTTTCTTCCACAAGAGGCTAAGGCTCAGTGTCACAGTTTTGAGATTTCAATTTAAGGCTGCTGTCCATCAGGGAAGGTAGCAAAAACACACTAACAAAAGTGTCTTTCTTCTAAGAAAGGATAAAGCAAAATTGTGTAGCTGGTAGGTATTATATTTCTAAGAACAATTGATGCTTTTCTGAATACAGAGGAAGGGAGAAGGATCCACAAAGTGCTTTTTAGGAATTTACATAGGCATCTAAATAAAAATTTCTTCCATTTGACCGCCACACAAAGCGTTCATACTTCCTATGAAGCACAAGCCACTGAATGGAAAACACTGCTGATAATTTCCCACTGCATTTTGTTTCTCAATTCTAATAGATTATTTTAACTAGAGTAAAGGAAACTGCCAAGCACCTAGTTTTCTGATCTTGTGGGATGTTTCTGGCCATCATCACTGCTAACAGAAGCCTACAAGTATAGTCAGACACTGAGATGTTCAGTATACAAGTTAAAATGTTCTTTAGCTAAAAGGAAAAGTGATGAAAATGCAAATTCACCTCCTTTTGTCTAGCACTTATTGATCTTAGAATTAAATTTTAATTTTTAAATGTACCATAAAATGATTGCTCAGCTTCTAATCTGAAAGGCAAATGTGAAATGCAATGCTACTAAGAAAATAAGGAGAAAATATTTAAACCATGTCCTTCATGGGTATAAGAGCTATGTCAGGTGCACCTGAGTATATTAAAACAAATATATATTTGATGAGGAATACATAATAATTTCATTTTCTATTTCTATTTTAACAAAATACTTCTAGGTCTGATCCTACACAAGGAAGATAATAACATTACTTATTTGTATAGTTCACCATTTATAAACTACTTTTCTTTACATTATCACATTATCATTTAGTCAATAAATATTTGGTAGATCATGACTTTATGCAAAGTCCAATGCTCAGAGATTAAGACACAGAGCTTTATCAACTTTCACTATCAAGGGAGGATGTCATAAAAATATACAGCTAACTGCAACAAAAATTCAAGCATCTGAAAATCTTACTCCCAGGAACCCCACTTTGCCTGAGGTTTACCAATTATATTTAAAGTTCACATGGCAGATGTACATTTACTTCATCTTAGTACCGTACACTATAATGTCCATAGATTTATAAGAGCTTGACTTGGGCATGAAATTGTAGAACTATAGGGTGTACAGGATTAAAAATACACATGATTCATGTGTATTCATTACGTTATAATTAATGACACTGCTGACCCATGGAATCACATACAACGATCACTCCCAAGTATACAGAAATGGGAGTACCATTTCATAGGATCTTTACCTTTCTAGAACATTATCCCAGAGGGAAGAGAACCCCTCTCAATTTGTATTATGATCATACTGGAGTTAAACACACAACTGAGAAAGAGTCAGTATTATCAACAAAGTACCTTAAAATAAAGGTAAAGTCTACTATTCAGCAGGTGAAAAGGAAACCCAAAAATTGGGACAAACTGTCTCGCAATAGCTTCCTGTCCAAAAAGCTTTGACGTGAATATTAACAGAACATACACGTAGCTGAACATACATACAGCTAAACCTTTGATCATAAACCTAGAGATTCTATTGCTTCTCTGTTCTCTGACATTTTTAAAAAGCATAATCACATATAGATGTATTTTTTATCATTCACTTCGCTTTGGCCCTTACTCTGAACTGCTGAGTCATTTTAAATCATACATGAGGAAGAAGTAGAAAATCACATTATGCTTAAGATGCTATTTGTCTTCACTCAAACTGTGTTTGTCTTTGCTTACAAAGAGTGGCATCCCAAATGGCAAAATGCAATGCAAATGTTTTATGTGTACGAAGACAGGCGGCATCAGTAACAATTATCTTGAAATATGGCAGCAGCCTATAATCAAGGACACCAGCATAAGCAGAATGTAAATATCCACTTGTTTCTTAGCATAGAACAGAACAGCAACATTTTAAATAATGACACAGATTTGGTTTAGTTCATCAGGTAGGCTCCAGAACTGGAAGGGTGATTCGTTTCCTTAACATTTTATGTAACACGTTGTCAAATTATATTTGCAAATATTTGCAAATGGAAATAAAGCAATGACCCGTTATTTTTTTTTTCCTGATGATCTGATGGGGCCTCCTCCTTAAGCAGGGCAAAGAAAATCCATGAAGCAACAGGAGCAAAGCTTTTACCAAGGCTACTGCTAAAAATTAATTCCATTATAACTGATATCTAGATTCAGTAGTATTACATTGTTTTGTCAACATCTATCAGCTGGGAAAACTGGCGACAGTCACATTTCACAGGTTTCCATCTCTCCATCCAGTGTAGGTGAAAAGCATTTTTGGAAGTGTGGCGACCTCTTCAGGACACTAGTACCATTAGTCAGAAGGTAGCCAAGGGAGCACAGATCTGCTAACTTGTCTGTCCTGACTCTCTTGGTGCACTCATGTGACCTGATGAAGTAAATGTTTCCCCAATTCAAACCATTTAGGACTTCTTTTAAAGTTCATCATTTTCTGGGTTCTAAAGTTCATCTTTTTCTGGTTGCATGCGCATGCCTTAAGGGTTCATTTATGTGAACAACACCCTGGGTGGGAGTTTCTTGTTCATTTTAGAATTCTCTTATCAGAACAGGGTATGCCTTGAACAGGGGAGACTAAGATGGCTTGGGAAAGGAAGGAAGAGGAGTCGGAAGAAAACGGAAAACTTTAATATTTTTGTGAGGTGTATTTTTATAATTCTGAATTATAAAGAGAAAGCATCTAACTACAAAATGGAAGAATAAAAATATCACCAACCACAAAAAGTCACTGGAAGCTGAAAATTCAAATCCTTCCAAAAGAACAGAATTTTTCCTGGCAAACTGCACCCCACAAAATCTGTCTGATAAAGTATTAACTTTAATAAGCTTACTTATAGGGATGTCTAAAAATAATCTGGACTGTTTTCATAACTCTAGGTTGAAAACCCTAAGAATGAGACAACCATTATTAAAAATGAATCTCACAAAACTCCTAAATGTAGAGATAACTTGTTAATATGCCACTTACTTTGCTATGGCCGGGTAAGCTCGTACAACTGCATAGGCTGGTTAGTATGGTAGTATTACTTGGAAAACATTTGGTATCAATTTGGATCTGAGATAAAGGACTCCTCTCAATAAATCAATGCAAATTAAAAAAAAATTTTAGATTAAAAACAGATCAATGTGAATTTTATCTACTAATTATTTAATTTTACGTGTCTCTTTTCCATCTCCACTATAGTGTAGGCCTGTGGAATAGTTTGCCTAATTGGTCTCCCTGGTCTCATGTGTTCAAAATTAAAAGGTAAAACAAAAACTATTAGGAAAAAAAATTTAGGATCTTCATTATCAGTAACAAACATTTAATGGCTATTTTGCTAGGGCCTGAGAAATTAAAGTAAAATAATTATTTTCATAATATCTCCTATAAGGATAGTTAAGATAGTTATTATTAGCAGCAAGTATCTACTGGCTTATTTGGTAAGAAGGAGGAAGAGTGGCAAGGAGGGAAGGAGTAAAGAAGAAGGGAAGGAAGGAAGGAAATCAATAGCTAACAAAGTAGATGAAGAGACAGGACACTGATTTTGGAAATTAATAAGATACAGGACAGGTAACAAGGACACAGAGAGGCAGGGATAGCTGGTGGGGGGTGGGCTTTGAGCATGGTCTCAAAGCAAAATCAGATGCAGAAAGGCTGAGAAGAGGACTGTAACTCTCTTTTAAGTGTTTTTAATTATTCTAGAGGAGGGGTCAGTAAAACATGCCCACAGGCCAAATCTGGTCTGCGGCCTGTTTTTGCAAATAAAAGTTTACTGGAACATGATCACGCCCTTTTGTTTACGCATTTAAAAAAAAAATTTTTTTTTTAAATTTTTATTTATGATAGTCACAGAGAGAGAGAGAGAGGCAGAGACACAGGCGGAGGGAGAAGCAGGCTCCATGCACTGGGAGCCTGATGTGGGATTCAATCCCGGGTCTCCAGGATCACGCCCTGGGCCAAAGGCAGGCGCCAAACCGCTGCGCCACCCAGGGATCCCCTTGTTTACGCATTTTTTATAGCTGCTTCTGTGCTACAACATCAGAGGTGAGTAGATGTGATGTACACCATGTAATGTGGTAAACCTCAAATATTTAACATCTGGCCCTAAAGAAAAAGTTCTAGAGCAAGGATCATCCATTTTTGCCTAATTTATTATCCTTAAAAGTTCCACATCAAAACCTTGCATACATTATTATAGATGTCTTTATAGCCAATGAGGTCTTGGTAGATGGAAAATGAAGACAGTAGTGCCATTTAGAGAATATTAATTAAATCAACTTTAGATCTGTCTCTTCAAGCATTTGCTGTGTTGCTCAATTCAAAAGTGACAAATGGAAAATCACTGACAGCTTTAGTAACCTTAAACTAAATAAATCACTGGTATTAAACTTAGTTCTGGGTACACTATGCTCACCAACTGGCCTCAGGGTAAGTTACAAAAGACATGGCCTAAGGAATCAATTCTGTGACAGATCTTTATACCTTAGAGTGAGGGACATTAATGTAGGGAAATGAACACGCATCGTGGCCTATAAATGGCACACTGCGTGCACAAACAACAGACTTTCATTTCCAAAAATGTCCCTTGGCACCATCATTACCACACACACCTAGAAAGTGTGAGGGCAACACTATCTTAAAAAATGCACCCTTAGGTGTTTGATGCAGACGTTTCTTTTTGGTATCTTGTTTCATTTGTTATCTATTTTCCATTATTTTTCTTTTGCATATTAAATAATTTAACATTAGATGACATTTTGAGTATATTATGCTCTTGGGTACAAATTGGGGAAACTTGCTTTTTGATACCAGATATCATTATCAAAGAACAAATATTTATAAAAAATCAGATATACTTTCTGCTGCAAAAAAATTAAGATTCCTTGACAACAAATCTACATTGCATTCTTCGATGCATGAGTTACTCAGTTGTATTATGTGGCAGACACTGTGCTAGGCAGTAGGATTAGGGCCTTAACATGATTGAAGTACGGTCTCACCCCTCCAGAGGTTCCTAGCCTTTGCTGTGCATGAGTGTACATAGAAAGCAACCGCATTTAAACGACTTAAAAGAAATGAGTTACTCAAAGAGAAGTTTCAAATGAAAAATTTAAGCAAATTTCTGTTGCCCCCGGAGGTAAATAAGAAGATCTTCAACAGATACCATCTCAAAGCAGTGGTTCTTAGAACTTTTCATCATATAATGTAAAAAGGTTCCTGAAATACTGTTGCCCTTGATTCTTAATGTCAAAAAACATAGGAAAAAGATTTATATATATAAAATTTACATTTCTTCTGTATCCTTTCCCTTGCTTAATTGAGGGACTACTGATATGTCTAAGTCATAGATAGGCAGGTGGAAGGTCCTAGGGCCGTGTGAGCTCAGGCAGGAGAGAACCACTTGTCATTCCAGCAATGGCGTAACAAGATTAACTCAATGGCATAACAAGATTAACTCTGCAACAGGTAACTGACTCATCGTGGAAGACCAGCACTGGACTGTGGCATCACCGGGCTGATCCTCCATTCAGCACAGATGGGGGTCTATTCCCATCTCTTCTCAGAACCTAGAGGACTCTAGACCATCACCATGATTTCTTGCATGGAAAAATGACGGACAGGCAGGTAGATCAGGAAAGACCAATGCATCAAAGGAGCAGGGATATCCATGAAAACACGAAAGGTTCCATCCTACTAAAAAGGGGCAGCATACCCGATGTGTCAGGTCAGAACACCGGCTGGCCGCTCTTTTCAGCGAGGTACAGACAAATGGCCTCGTGACGAACAGGACGTAGAACAGGAGCTTGGAAAACTGCAGTGGCCCTTCTGCGTTAGATATCCCTTTTTAAGTAACACTCAAGTGTTTCGTAAAATGGTTTCAATTCAGCTCTAAAACGGAGCTTTAATAAAGATGGTGGAGAGAAAGCGAATTCCTCTCCCTTCTCATAAAGAAAACCAACAGGCATAATAAATACGTCAGGTGAAACTGTCTTTATGTTGTAGTGTTTTTCTTCTAAAGAAATAAAGCTTTGAACATGGAAATGCGAGGGGCGCTGGAATGGTTCAATTGGTTGAGCATCTGCCTTTGGCTCAGGTCATGGCCTCAGGGTCCTGGATGGATCAGTGGGGAGTCTGCTTCTCCCTCTCCCTCTCCCTCTGTTCTCCCCGCCCCCACTCATGCACCTGCTGCTCTGTCTCTCAAATAAATAGATAAAATCTTTAAAAAAAGAAAGAAAATGGAAATATGAAAATAAGAGAGAAGTTACATTCATTCAAACAGCCCTGGGCAGAGCGACCTCTTTCAGTAGTTGCTTTGGAGCCTCGGCGCAGGGAAGACGCGCTGAAGACACACTGACATGGCCACGCAGGTGCCCCAGCAAGTTCTCCCTCAGAACACCAGGCCGGCAGGTGACGTGATGGTTCCTGGCAGCAGATACCCAGAGAGGCCACGTTCTAAATACGAAGGAAAGATTACCATCTGCTTGTAACTCATCCAAAACTTTTTTTTTTGTCCCCACCTTTAATCCACCTCTTCCTTCATTTTTTTCTTTTCCTCTTCTCGTGCGCCTTTGAGCACAATTGCCCCTTCCTCCTAACTGCATAGTAGTTTGACACTACATATAAATGAATTGCCATTCAGTTTTCTCAAAGGCTTTCATATCCCTTATTTTAATTTAACCTTACAGTCACTGGCCATGAGGTAGATAGATTCTGTTCATCCTCTCTTAACAGAGAAGGGGGACGGAGTCTGCATAGTGAGAAATACTCTTTTTCTTTCACATGATAATTATTTTTGGCTTTGTTTAACATTGAAAAACTAGGGAGATATCTTTATTTTAGGTAAACAAATATGCATGCCTTGAGATGTGGGGGGGAAAAACTCAGCAAGAGACACTTTCACTGTTGCTATTGTTAAACTGTAGTCAGTAGAGATTAGTACAAGGCTGTAGTCTGTGTTCACATATGTCATTGTTATCCCACATGTCACAGTGAGTTCTGCTGGGCAAGACTCTCAAGAAGGAAAACCAGTCATTCTCCTGGTTTTCTTCCCAGAAAGGAAAACTTTCCAAAGGAAACAGGTTTCCCTCTATGAATGGTGCTTTTTACAAATCTCTTGTTCCTGCCGTTAATTTATTTGTACAGAATTTGGGATATACCTGAATACAATGAAAATATATATTTTTCTTTCCTTCTCTAGTTGTCATTATTATAGGTGGGAATATAAAGTTATCAAGGCTGATATAATGTAAGATTTTAAAGGAAGCACTAAACCTCAGAATGATTCCTTAAGCAAAGCAAATAAGTTAAATAAACGTTGTTCTGGAGTTAGTGTACCATCAAACTACGTGAGCAGCACCAGAAATGACAAATACTGGATACTGCCATCAAAGTTAAAAGTAACTTTTGAAATTGTCTTATTTTAAAAATCTAGAAGCAGAATGAACTGTTTTTAAATATGTATGTGTAGAGTTCAGAAAAATCACAGACACATTCTTTTGTGTTCGTTTCTTCTCCAGCTCTCTCGGTGATTCATAATTAAAGTTTCAAGACTCACTCATTCATGTATTCATTTTCCTTCCAAAATCTCTACATTGTTATCTTCAGGTCAGACCCCTCCCTTGAGTTCTAGCTCCAAATACTCATCCGCCTACTCAATTGCTTCACAAGTATTTTACAGGCGCTTCCGATTTGACACGCACCAAACTAAACTCATCATTTCCATCTACAACCTGCCCCCACTTCCTCTCCCCAAGGAAACCCATCCTTCTTCCTGTGTTTCCTGAGTGAATAGAGACCTGTCCGCCAAGCTGCACAAGCCAGAAACCCAGATGTTTTGGCACTGACTCCCTTAAAAGCTTCCCTGGTCTATATCTGCTCTTCCCTCCAGTCCCGTCTCTACACTGTCGCTAGAGTTATCTGCTTGAAGGAAAAATCTGATCGTTCCCACTCAACACCCTCCAGTGGCTTCCCACTGCTGTAAGGGGCAAGACCGACCTCCTGGACCTGGCCCGCTCCCACAGGGTCTGATCCCTGCCACCTCTTCAGTCACATCTCATGTCAACATTAACCTGGCCCTACTCCAACTGCCTTTGGTTGCCTAGGAAGGCTATTCTTACTTCCAATGGATTGTTTCCTCTCTTTTCCACCTTCTCTTACTTATTTCTTAACTGTCCGTTCAAACGTCACTTCTGAGACGCCTCCCATGGCCATAGGATGGAGGCATTTCCTGCTTTCACCTGCTTTCTGGAATGATGATCTGTTAATACAGGTCTCATTCCTTAGACTTGAAGCACCATGAGGACAGAGACCCCCATCTGCGTTGCTCAGCATTTTATCCCAAATGCCAACCCCATGCTTGACACATAGAAAGTAAATGCTGAACGACTTCAGTTAAACATCATGGAACATTTGCCACATGACTGCTTTTCAACACCAAGATGCTTACAAAGTAGATAAAGTATTCTTTAAGAAAGTTATGGGGGGAATAAAAGTAAAATCTTTTAAAGTTCTGATAAATATGGTAAAACTTCAGTGAAAGCTTGGAAATCAAGCTTATTTTTAATACAGCTGATCACATAAAAGAAATCAATAATTTGCCCCAGTATTTGTTGGGTGGCTCTTACAGCTTTGGAAACCCTCCTGTTAAGTCTTGTTCGCCCCCCCTCCCTCCTGTACTGTTAATCAAATTACAGAGGTATTTTTATATCTTTAACTCTCCTCTCTCATTTTCCTTGAGAGCAGGGAATATGTTTACACAGAGCCTTTTACAAAGAAGGCTATTTGATACACAGTTTATGACTGATTTAATCTGTGCTATAGAGAGGGACTTTAGAAATTACGAATAAAATGAGAAATTTCACCAGGCAGCTTTATATAACATAAAAGCAAAAATGCAAGCACTCCAATAATCTGTTTCTACCAGGATATGTACCTAAGTATAAATTTCACATGAAAATTGTAATTTTCCTTCCTTTACATGATATATATTAAGGGAAAAAACAATACTTAAAAAATTTATAACATGGCATGATGTGATTAAAAAAACACTAAATTTTAAATGACATACTAATTACATTTTCATTTGGTTATAAAGAAGTTTATAGATTATTTGTATATCATGCCATATGGTTATGTCCTGCCTTGGGTTTTAAAAAATCTCAAACAGCAGATACAATTATTTTAATTTTATTCCTTCACTAATTTATGTAAGTAACTAGAAGCCTAATTTTAAAGAGGCATAATGGAAATTTTAAGGATGAAGGGGAAAATACTACTAACTGAGAATTAAAGTTACTTGTTGCATACTCTTGATATTAAATGGTAAGGAACTAAGTACTTTGGCAGTGTTCTAGCTATAACATTCACATTCTCACATTATTTACATAATGAATGGACAGAGGGCAGGGAAGGGAGAAAGAGGCTAAATGAAATATGTGCCTACTGAGCACTCTAATACATAATAACACATCTGTTGTTTACTGACAATTATTTCCAAGTATATGTTAAAAATTAATACTTTCTGGCACGTCATAAACTACTGCTTGCTTAAGCCATGATTATTGTCTGAGATAGGACAGGGTCAATATAATAAATAACTACTGTTAGATGAAAACTGAATTGAACCAGGCTAGTATTCTCCCTCTGTTACTCTTGGGAGGATGACACTATTCTGACAAGAGCAGTGATACTGTTTCACTAAAACTCTGAAATAATCACATTCAAATAATTCAAAAAAATGCCTTTAGTATCCTAAAAGTTTCATACTAATGCACAGCAGGCAAAGAATTTTGGTCTGTTGGTACAATACACAGAGGTTTGTGTAAGACATAATTTTTTCTTTCTTTACACATTACAAAGAAATGAATCAGAGAAAAATGAAAATGTAAAATGAACACGTAAGGGTGAAACAAAGTATGATTATTATTCTAGAAAGTCCCTAGTCATGTATTGGCATTCAATCAGCACTTTGGACAGCAGATAAAAGACCTATTTCATTTTTTCATTAATTTATCCATTTATTTATTCATTTGCATGTCAGATATTTATCAAACTCCCACTGCATGAAAAGTACCCAATAAAAAAAGGTTCACAGAAAGTCTGCAGTATTTCTCTCCCCCAAGCAAATCAGACTGTGCAATGAAAAAAAGTTCAGCCTTAAAAGGTCGATCTAAGAATACAAAATAGCCAACTATTTCTTTTCCATAACAAAAATATCTATCCAGAAGAAATACAAATAAGTGTACTAGACCACAAACTCTAACTATTCTCTCCAAGCCATTTTATATTTAATAATTAATATAATAGAGGTCATTTTATTCTATAATACATAACCTCCATTAGAAGGAAATGACCTTTTGTATACTAAACAACATAGCAACTGAACAACATCTTCGCTTTCACGCCACTTTGGTTCCACAGATGACATTATTTCTCCAAGAATCAGGTACAATCCACTAGCATTATTAACTAGCAACACTAGTTGCAACATCAGGTTATTCAGTCCAGTAGAAAATAATTATTTTCATTGGCAAGTCAAAAGCCCAGAGACCTCTGGGGGAAAATATGACCCACTATAAATTATGATAAATTATGCATAGATTTAATTTTACTTATCTCTTTAAATCAGTGGGTCGGCATACTAGGATACTATTTGCAAAGTACAGGTCTTAAAGATCTATAACTCATTTAGAAAACATATGTTCAATTTAAATGCAAAAAAAAACCAAAACAAAACAAAACCCTGCAGATGATATTTTAGGTGCCATTCATTTCAAGGTCATTTTTATTCCATTACAAGAATGAGAACACAAGAGGGACACCTGGGTGGCTCAGCGGTTGAGCATCTGGCATGATCCCAGAGTTCCAGGATCGAGTCCAACATCGGGCTCCCTATGAGGAGCCTGCTTCTCCCTCTGCCTGTGTCTCTGACTCTCTCTCTGTGTCTCTCATGAATACATAAATAAAATCTTAAAAAAAAAAAAGAATTAGAACACAAGAGTGTGGTACAATGAAAATGCCAGAAGTGGTGGTAGCCTGCCACCACTTTTTTTTTTTTTTTTTTTTTTTTTTACAGAGAGTAAAACATTGGAGAGTGTCTTAGAGTCATCCGAATTTATGAGGAAAATACAGAAAGACCATTTTTTGAAGTTTGTGTGAGAATAGAAAGTCATCTTTTACTCTCTCTTTCTCTGTAAGAGACTATATCTAATATATCAGCAAACCCTAATGGCTTTACCTTCAACATACACCCAGAATGGCTTTACCTTCAACATACACCCAGAATCTGGCCACTTCTCAAGATCTCCACCATTGCCATCCTGGTCCAACTCCCATTTGTTTCCCATTTAGATTATTTCAATAGCTCTCTAACTGGTCTTGCTTCTGCACTTGCCCTCTTACAGTCTATTTAAAAAAAAAAAAAAAGGAATTCCAACTGATCTTTCAAAAACCTGGGATAGATCAAATCAGTTCTTAATAGCCCCCATGTCATGCAGCATAAAGGCAAAGCCCTTTCAATGGCTTACAAGGTTTTCATGATCTGGCCACTCAATAAGTAACCTCATTTTCTATCTCCGTTGTTGGTCTTCTTTAGACACACCAACATGCTCCCATCTCAGGATCTTTTTGCCCTTGCTACACCCACTGATATTCACATGGTTCACTCCTTTCTCTCTTCTGGGTCTTCTCTATAAAATAGCGCCTGCTCCAGCCTCCCATTCTCTTTTATACTATTTTCTTACTCTGTATAATATTTATTACCACGTGGAATATTTTATATTTACTTATTACTTTTTAAGTGCATTGTCTTCTTCCCTTCATTTGTGTAAGCTCCAGAAGGATGGGGCTTTGTTTTGTGCACTGTGGAAGGGAGACAGAGATGGTCACCCCAAAATATGCTTTTTGGCATAAGGATTATTTTCAGCTGAGTATTTTTCCAGAAATAGCAGATAGGGGAAGTTTTACAATGGAGTAGAAGTTACCCTTTTGTAAGAGATATTTACAAGGGAGCTCTCCATTTATAGGACTGTCTGCCTCCCTGTACCAGGAAGAGAAAGTTGACTCTAAATCTCTAGAAAATCTTATCAACAGAGAAGACACTAATTTGAATCTGTGTTACCAATCCTACCCTTGTTTACTGCTTTGCCTGATAACTTCCCACAACTGGCCTCCCTCCCACCGTCTACACATCTTCTTTAGTCTTCAGCTGGAGCTCTGGAGTTGGTATTTAAGGTGGTGGCTTAGACAAACTGGGAAGTTACTCAGTTTTCCCAGGTCTCTCCCACATTTACAGGAAACATACATGTTGTTTAACTTCTGTTTTTCCCATTAACCCTCTATTACACGGGTGTCTCTAACAAAAACCTAGAAGATTAGAGGGAAAATTAGTTTTTCCTCCTCTCTACCACTGTAACCACAGTATCTAGACTGGGGCCTGGCCCAAACATACCCAGGGTTGGGGACACGCAGGCAAGAGGGTAATGGGAGTAAGGTGGCAAACTACAGAGCTATGGGCTGGAGATAGAGATCAGCTGCCCAGAGATACCTAGGCTTTAACTAGAGAGAGGATGTGGCCTTGTTGACACCAAGTTTGGTACAAAAAATGTTTAGCCCAATACCTAAAACATTATTTTTTTTTTCTTTTTTAAAGATTTTATTTATTCATGTGTCTCAGAGAGAGAGAGAGAGAGGCAGAGGCAGAGGGAGAAGCAGGCTCCATGCAGGGAGCCCCAGGCGGGACTCGATCCCGGGACCAGGACCACACCCCAGGCTGAAGGCGGCGCCAAGCCCCCCCCCCCCCCCCCGCAATACTTAAAACATTAAACAAAATCAGACAGATGTATAGATGGTCCCTGAGTGGCTTTATTTTGGTTCAGACTCTCATGTTAGCATGAAAATGAGCTTCTGAGATTCAACAAGGCCCAAATCTGCTCACACACCGTTAGGAAGTCTGAGGACCATGGTAAAATGAAGAGATATCCTGCATTTGCTCTTTCTTTATGAGTCCATCTTTTTCTGAAAAGTTTCTGTATCCTTGGCTAACTAGACAACTGAATTTAATCTTACAATAGTGTGGACATGTGTGATCCCTTCTAGGTATGTTTTGGTCCCCTTGAAATGTTGTGGGGGATATTTCATAGTGGAGAACCTTGAAATATTTCTTTTCTACTCAAATAATAGAGTTTCCTTCTCTAATCCAAATCAGTGTGTCAGGGAAATTATTATTCTCTTCATTTTATATTAGAAGAAATAGAAACACAATAAGTAACTTCATTTATCCATGAAATGATTTTTTTTTTTTTTAACTGATCACCAACTAGATGCTGGTAACTATTCTCTGTATTGAGGAATGAACAAAACAAAGTCAATATCCTCATGGATCTCACATTCTAGTTGAAGGACATAGACAAAAAAGCAAACCAGTATTTTATATATATACACACACACACACATATATACACACACACACACCACCACCACCACCACTCTTATACATATGTATATATTTATACATGCACATATATGCATATGTAGATATAAATAAATGTCAGGTCATGATAAGGACTGATGAAATATAAAGCAGGGAAAGGTTATAGGAAATGCCATGATGTGGGTAGGGGAAGGTTCCAAAAGTCACACAACTAACATGGTAGAGAGACAGGATTCAAACATAGAGCCTTCCAATGTCCAATCTGTTGTTTTAACAACTATGCTGAAGCTGCTAAGTGGCTCTGCAAATGCTAACCTTCCAGCCTATTAGAGTTGGCAATGCAGAGAGAGACAGTCTGATGGGGACAGAAACACTTTGACAGGGAAATCTGAGCATGAAAAGGGGTTCTAGTGGTGCTTGGTATCTAATACAGAATGGATAATATTTGAAAACAAAAATTAGGCAAGTCTCCTGCCCCTCCCCTAGTAATTCTCAAAATTAGTAAGGTCAGTCAGTGTCTGGTAAACGGCACAGGCTTGGGTTCTCTAGATCCATATGTTTGTTGACTGCTCTGATGGTCCCTTGAAGGCGGGAGAATAGGAAGCAATTTGCAAGTGAGAAGGTTAGGCTTGTTTTTCTGTCATCTGTGTTCTAACAGATTTCTTAGAGGCCAGAATTTCCATTTGACCAAGACTAATTAGAAGAAGCTAGCTACTTTGACATGAATCATGTTTGACTTGAGAACTTGAATACAACCAGTGGTCACCCAAATCTCTGGGGTAATGTGTGGGATGTGTTCTGAGTTCCATAGTTCTGAGTGTGATCTCCTGCCTGTTATTTAGACTCAGTATGAGTTAGGATTCAAGAAGACTGCAAGGACTGAGTACAGGAAAGAGTCAAGCTGGACAGCCCTAAACCATGGTACTGTGAAGGAATGAATCATCCTGGGAAAATATGGAGATAAGACCTAAAAGGATTCTCTTATCCCTACAATAGGCTTTCCTGTAAATCATTACTTAATGGTCTTAAATTTTGCTTCATGAGAGAAATTTCCACATGGTTGATCATACTCTCAAACAGGAAGAAACTGGAAATATATTCAACACATAGTTTAAATGTTTTGCTTAGATTCCCAGGCTTGTCATTAACTCAATCTAGACGTGAATCTTCCCCTTACCACTTGGTATGACACTGGACAAGTTATGCATGTTTTTTTGTGGTTCAATCTCTTTTACTATAAAACGAAGATGAGTGGTACCATTTTCATTGAAACAGGGGGACTAAATAAAATAGTGAACGTATTTGCCAAATAGTAAACACCTGATGAATACATGATAACCTTTTGGGGGGCCTGCTTCATAAATGCCCCAACCTCTGAGAATCATCCTCTCACACATCGAGATTGGCTCCTGTGAATCTGTGTAATGATGACTCTGCACACTCTCCCCTGTCTAGCCATCTTATTGATTAAAACAGGGGTAGACACCTTATATAAGCTGGGCCAATCAATTCTTTCTGCCAAGAATTTGAAGTTGGACCTCAAAGACTCATTAGTTATCTGCAGATGCCAGGCCTGGAAAGTTATATTGATTCAAATGTCACTTGAGAGCCCTTTACAAATGGAGCAGAGGAATGCCGTCTTCATAGCAAGAGGGAAATGAAGCGGTGAAACAGAAACACAGAGGAAAAGACAGAAAGAGATGCTGTCTTCGTCCCTGAACACTTCCCGGTTCCTAATTCCAATGGCTTCCAAGGATGGCTGAACTTCCTGTGTCCTGAGTTCTGTGAGAAAAGTCTATTTTTCTTATAATAAGTGTCCTACTGCTTAAGTTAGCTTAAGCGGTTTCTGTTCTTTGTGATCAAAGAGGTCCTTAGAAGAAGTGGTAACTTGAACATTTATAGGAGTTTAATGGGAAAGCTCACTTTTGACATTCTGAACCAGGAATGTATTTACGGTAATTAACTGAATAAAAGTGAGAAATAACAGAGAAGAGATATAAACCAACTCCCCTCTGATCATTTCAATGTAACATAGGACAAAGCTAGCCCCAACCAAACTATGAGATAGCTTCAATATGCTATTCTCTTTTTTCCCCTCCCTTCTCATTTTCAAGGACTGTTTACTAGATGGCCCTGAATTCTCGAACAGTGTCTTATATATGCTGTGTCTTTCCTACCAGTGACCATAAATCAAAACTTCTCTTCCTTTGATCCTTTCGCCCAAATCCTTCATTTTTGTTTTTTAAGAAAGCAGTTAGATCCTCTGCTATGTTAACTTAAGCCAACACGTTAATTGATTCTAATGTAAGAGAAGATCTCCTTTTTCATTCCTGGAAATATATATGTGACTTTAGGGGAAAATCCCTTAATTAAAATGAATGAAACTAGTGATGGGAAACTCTGACACTGAATAAAGTAGCAGGATAATTTTTAGAAAGGTGCTTTTGTGATATCTTTTGTATACTAATCACATTGCATATGCAAATACCAACTATAGTAGAAAAAAATGTTAGGGAACGACTGCATTTTTTTTTACATATTTGAAATTATTGAACACTCCTTTCTGAACTGTAGCAAAATTGGTTTAGAAGCTAAAAATGAAAGTACAGCTTAATATATTCAAAATCGTAATCAAATGTTGGAACAAGAAAATCAGTCATAAATGCTTAGTCAACTAACTGAGATTATCACATTTCTATGCTAATCCTGTGTTTTTAATTAACGGATAGAGCAGAAGGGAGTATCTACACAATAGTGTGTAAAAAAATGCAAAAATAAATTTTCAAGTTCTAATTGAATAGAGAGGCAATAACAAAATACTGCTTCATTCCAGCAACTCTTCATCAAAAACAACAAAGAACACCTTGGTGTATCTTTCTAAAATTACATTTCACAGGCTTCAGCATCCTCTTCTGTTTTTAATCACGAACATAAAGAGTCCAGATGTTAAATATAAGCTGAGCCATCACACTGAGTACCATCTGGCCTTCGTCTCTGAATCTCCTAATTGGTCAGAAGATGAATTTCTTCCGGAAAGCAGCTGAGTCCACGGCAGTGATTCAGAGTATAAGCTCTAGAACTAGAGTGCTGGGATCCATATCTTGGAGCTGCCACTTTCTTTTCATATGATCTTGGGAAAGATAATCAACCTCTCTAACCATAAGTTTCCTCATGTAAAAAATGGGCCTAACAATAATAGCTACCATTGTTTTGAGGATTTATTCATTCACCAGTAAGTGCCTGGCACCATTCCAGGCTTTTGGAATCCAACAGTGAACACTACAAGTTAAACATCATTGCCCTCATGAAGCTTACATTCTCAGATATTCCATCTAAAGCATCTAATTAGCACAGTGCCTAGTACTCTAAGTTCTGTTGGGATTACGAATGCTGGAATGGAGACAGAGTGAAACACCTGCTTTCAAATGACTGGGAATGTGTTGGAACGAAGTCAGCACATTTAAGATCTAGCTAGCCGTGGCTCTGCCACTAACTGTTTAGATAGCTTTAATTTAATCTCTGGGCCTCAATTATTTAATCGGTAAGTTGGCCTTAAGGTCCCTTTTATTGAATACATGGCAATTCATGAGAGACATAACAGATGAAGTTTTAAAAACATTAAAGGAACTATTTCCCTTTGCCTATTTTAGCTTTATCTTACTATTAAAATGATATTAAGATACATTAAGCACAAGAATATATTTTTAGGACATTAAGCACAAGAATATATTTTTAGGACATTGAAAGCTTTCAAAGAAAGAGCTCAAATGCTAGGTTCTCAGTTGCAATTAAAAAAAAAATAGAGAAATCTTCAAGAATCACTGGAAAAATACAGATGATCAGTCTCATACCCAAATCTTCGGCTTCACAAAGCATGAAATCACAAAAAAACAAAACCAAACAAACAAACAAAAAAACCCAAAATGAGACAGAAGTAGCCCCTTACATTTTTCTTAAAAAGTAACACATTCCTTAAGCCTAATCAGAAACCACTGGATCAAACAATCTCTTTCTAGAACATATTTAGGTGAAATGTAATATTGTTCCTTTTTGGACAATCTTAGCTTTCCTTAATTAGTTTTTCTAATGAAATTTAAAAATAAAATTGATCCATATCTACTTCTTTTCATAAATTATTCATTTTTCAAGTTTTGTAAGTTTTACTCAAATTACTTTTCTTTTCCAGTTAAAAATCCTAGCATTTTAACTTTCTTAAAATCATCCTAGGGCAGCCTGGGTGGCTCAATGGTTTAGCGTCACCTTCAGCCCTGGGCATGATCCTGGAGACCCGGGATCGAGTCCCACATCGGACTCCCTTCAGGGAGCCTGCTTCTCCCTCTGCCTGTGTCTCTACCTCTCTCTTTCTCTCTCATGAATAAATAAAATCTTAAAAAATAAATAAATAAAATCATCCCAGTATGTGGCTTGATACTCCTGCAGCTTAGCCGAATTAAATGGTATACATGGACCCTGTTTACCTGGCTCCATCCTTCAGACTTCCCATTCGGATAATATTGAACTCTTTAGTCTCATGATTAAGTCCTGCTTTTTCATGAAAAATATTGTTAACTTTTCCTTAGCTGGAATATTCCTTCCTTTTCCATTCAGCAACACCAAGTCTCACTCCGTGTCTTCTACAATTACTGACTGCTCTCAACATAGTCCCGATTACTCCCATGATACCCCACCCCATGCTGAAAGGTTATATTGGACCCTCTTAGTAGTACTCTGATGGCATTTTGCACCTATTTCCACTAAATTAATTATCTCTTTGCATAATTATTTTTTATTACATATATCCGAAGGCAGGGACAATGATATTCTTATTGACATCAGAGTAGGCACAGAGTAGGCAAATATTCACATTTGTGAAGTACTGGAAATATCTTCATTCTCAATGGATAAGCAAAACCCTTATTAAACAATAAATCTATCTGATCTTACGTACTTTAATTTGTGGAGTTAATAGCCTTACTCCATAATGACAGAACATCATTGTGATAAAGTGGCCAAAAACAAAGAGAAATCAGTCCAAGTTTTAAAATTAGAAAATAAAATCATTTTCTACAAGCATCTCTCCAAAAACAACTTTTCTGGTATTAACGTACAATATCATGAAATTAAGAAATGCTCCCCAAATTCCCCACAGATTGATCTTTAACGCAAACACATGCAAATAAAAGCTTATCCTCTCTTTACTTTCCTCAGACACCAAAGAACATGGCAGAGAGACAACTTTTAGAAATAAACCAAAATAAAAATAAATCGTGTAGAGTAAGATTCATCAGCAATAAAACCATAAATGCCACTCCCTTTATATCTAGTATAATGCCAAGCTTCAATCCACTTAACATCAAAATTAATCAGGTTTAATGCTTTTCCTAGAGTGGCATCTAACAATCTAGTAACATACCATACACACACAGCCCAAAGTTTATCAACATACTTCAAATCTTCATATAAAGTTCAAATAGGAAAGAAGAATTCACACTGGCCTATAGTATAATTATAAAGAAAATGCAGATAATTATCACTACATTGAAACACAAAATATCCAGCAATTCACTAGCTATAAACAGAAATAGTTTCAATTAGAAATTAAGGTATCAAGAGAACCCTTCTGGAAGTTAAATGGAAATTACAACAAGGACATTTCCAAAAGCAGGCCATTTGTTTATGCAATTACTTCCTTTCCATTTTACAGCTGTCATACTTACTTATCTATAATGAAACATTGCTCTTTTCATAGTAATCAAAACAATAAAACAAAGCTAAAGAAAGAAAATGTGTGCCCCCCCCCCCCAATTTAGGGTATTATTTTGAGGAGAGACAATTAAAAATATTTCTAAGAATTCCAGGGACTTTGAATCATTGAACAGGGTACAGTATATAAGTTCATATTAAATTTAAAGCACATTAAAAATGTTTGCTTTGATCTGTGGGACAAAGACTTCACAATTTATATATATTTTATAATATTTTAGTAATATATTTTAGCAATATTTGGGGATTTTAAGAATATGGCTTGGTGCCTTTCTTCACTACTTGGAAACCAAAACTTTCGATCATGTTTAATCAATTTTTAACATACCTCATTAGAAAGTTTTCCAATGAGGAAAAAATACTTTTTGCTGTAGCAAATACTATATATTTATATTTTTGTATTTGGTATTTCTTAGGAGAAAAAAAGAACACAACGTATCTTGAGTGCATCTTTTAACTATAAATCAATTGACATCCATTGCAATTATTGTTGCTACCACAGAAACAGTTTCATAGGATGACACATAGGAATAGGGTTCTATGGCACAATTCACTTCTATAAAAAATTCAACACAAAGAATATTTTATTTACTCAACATAGTGTCACGTGTTGGTGAGGTATTGAAATGAAAAGAAAAAGAAAATGAATTCATCCAAAAGAGCATTTACATAAATTTCAAGAGTAACAAAAGACCACTGGCTAGAGGGATCATAAAATTCAACCACTAATCAAGATTAAGAAGGAAAAATAGAAAAGCAGGTGGTTTAGAAGGAATCAATGGAAGTGAGGGGAGAAAAAACATTACATCATTGCTATAATGTAGCTAATAAGGAAAACCATTAAAAAAAAAAAAGAAAAGCATTGATTAAAGACAAAAAGAAAATAGTCATGCCACAGATGACAAATATGGGGCATAGTGTTAATGCTTATCCGTGCCCTAACAGATGTGACAGATCAATCACTGGATTCTTTGCTGCTAATTCCGGAATCCTTCTCAATACACAACACAGAGAGCCACTGGAAACTGAAATCTATTTGTCAAACCTGCTTTCAGTGGTATTGTTTAAGATAGTCAATCAAAAACCTTCCCCACAGGCAAATCCTAAAGGTATAGGTACAACCTTCTGGGATACATGCTCAAGCATGGGTTGACAGTTAAAATTTTTGAATGCATGAAAATTCTAAACAAGGAAAATGGAAAAATAACATGACAGCAGACAATGTTATGATTCGGTGAGTAAGATCAATTTTTAAAAGCTAACTCATCTACAACAGAACAGTTTCAATTCTGATGATACAGGCACTTAAAAAAATATAGTCAACCAGTAGCAAGAAAAGCAATCACCACAAAAGTAGCAAGAAATTGAAACAATTCCCTCAATCACAATGCAACAGAAATTAAAGACTGCTACTGGTAACTGACAATTAATTAAGTAGTTTCAGTACTGTTTATTCACTGACTCTAAGGCTCTAGATAGTCTAATGGTTTGGGAAAACAAACCTGAGACAAAATGAATAACTATGGATAGAGAATTTGATGCCTGAAGTAGCTTTAACATATGAGCAGCCAACATTAGAGATTTTCTCTAAATAAAGAGCAAAACCCTGCATTGTCCCTTTTAACAAAAAATGTTTTGTTTTCCTAATGAAATGAATGATAATGCAATTCTTGTGCAAAATCAAATATTTTTTTAAAGTATTTAAAATTATCTATTATAATGTGATTTGATCTCTCATCATAGGAAGTAAAAGAAAAATACAAGGACAGTGGTTAAGTTTAGTTGTCTTAATTTCCAGAAATACAGTATCTTTATTGAAATGTATTTTAAAATATATGTGACTGCTGAGCCATATTGGAAACACAGGATATAATTTTAATTTTAGAATAAAATTGAGTAGGTGGCAAAATTTTTTGGAAAAATCAATTTGATAGAGTAGGCAGTTAGCCAGACATAAGCAGGGAACAGGTATTTTCTGACCATTAAGAAGGGCAGAAAGCAAGTTTCAACCAGCCAGGAGAAACACTGGGGGCACACGCATACTCTTCCCTGTAACTGCTGCCCTACAATAAGTTATAGTTTCACGATAACACATTTGCATAGTGGTTTTGACCTCGCCCTCCTCTTGCAGGGGGATGGCTCCATGACAGCTCAGAGGAGGACCATGTAGGGCCAAAAACTCCCCGTCCCTATTGCAGGAGGAGACCTTGGATGATTGGTGGCAACTCTAGTCAGAGACCACCTAGCTATGATCCATACCCTTGCAGGCATAAAAAAAAGAAAGACCACTCCAGCCCCTGGTGCAGTTGCTGTCTCTGGGCCTGCCTGCTTGTCCACCTCGAGAATGGGCTTTTGCTGTCATTGCTATTAAACTCTTGTTTATTTGAGAGTTTGGATCTAGATTCTTTCTTGGCCAAACTCAGGAACTGAGGCAGGGGCCAGGGGCCAGAGATGGGATAGATGGGACGCGCCGCTCACACACTGAGAGCACATAAACATACATCTCAGGTGAAGATACCTTTGTTCTGCTATAATGTGATTTGATCTGTCATCATAAGAAGTAAAAGAAAAATACATCAGTCATACAATTTTACCAGAATGTGAAGTCAAAGCCTACGTAATGAAACACATCAGAAAAAAATGGACTTCAACAACGGAACCAATTTAGATAAAGTCCAAAACAGTTCAATCTGACAATGAACTCTGTTCCAAGTCAAATAGTATCATGTGCTGTTTCCAGTGAATGAGAACTGCATCAATGCCCCACTTCATCTTGCTTGTATACACGTAGCCATACTTGGGATCTCACATGAATTCTGCAAGACATCTTAAGTTGTGTTGACATTCAGCAGTGAAGAACATTTTCAGCTATTAAGCAACTAAAACCACAATCTATAAAAGCACTACAACCAAGTCACTGCTCTTAATGTGATTAGATAACGTTTTCTAAAATCTCCATTGAAATGACCATTATGTTAATATTTTCTACCCTTGGCCGATTCACTATCATCAACTGTTGTTTTATTATTATGCTCTTCCATGACTTTATAAGTAATTTCTTGCAAAATGAGAATAAGGGAGCACAGGAAGCAATCTTATTTAGCTGTAAGACTACAGCTGATTACGTGACTAACTTGTGGTACATCTTATCGGTATGTCATTCATGATTATAATGCAATAGACTTTAATCAGGAAGCTCATTGTCTAGTTGGGTGGACTCACTTCAGGTAAGAAAAAAACAAGTGTTTCGGTGAACTATATGAAACAACTATCAGAGAAGGCTTTCCCACAAAATATGAAAAACAAGAAAATAATTTTGCGAAAGAATTTCATTGCTATATTGCAGCAAATATGTCACTTTCCTAACATTCTAATGGCAAAACCAGAAAATGTTTAAAAAATGTTTTCCTTACCTGTGTATACAGTTTTTACTCTCGAGATAGGACATACCAGAAGCAGCATCTAGTGAAAACTTCACTAATTGTTTGAGTTTTATTTCATCCTTCTTCTTTCTCAGAAAGGACAGGAAATCACCTCCTAGAAGAATTGACAGACGAGCAATGAGATATAATCATGACGTACGGCTTACTAGAGATACAGAACAGGACAGGAAAAATTACACATTTGGCCACGCTTTCTGCCCATTTTGTTTGACGTGAGGATAAACCAAAATATGAAAATAACACACCTATTAGAAAACAGCATAAACTTACCTAAGATATAGCGTAAGTACTTTAAGTGCTTCACACTGTGTCTTACTCAACACACAACATTCAATCAAACTCACGCAATTCTTCTATTTGTAATTTCTCACCAATTTGCCTGGCTAAAATTTTCTGTGAAATTTTATTTTCTCTAATACCAAATAAAACATTATAACTATTATGAGTTTAAAATGTAAATTATATCAAATTAGTTACTAGATTCAGTGACTGCTTATGATAATTATGTCACTGGTGGTAGAGCTGGGGGTGGGGTGAGGGAGCTATGGTTTTGATAGGATTTAATCGCTGAGCCAGACTGTATTTTTGTGCATCAAATTTCCCTTAGTAGTGTTATGTCTTTTGAGCAATTCATAATAAAAGTAAAGAACTTAGATCTCAAAGGAAATTGAACTAGAAGAAGTTTAAGTCTTTCTATCTTAGGGAAAATGAAACTGAGCAGAGTGGTATCTTAGAGCAACTCCTTAAACCAGCACAGTCCAGAAGAAATACAACACAGTAATTTTCAATTTTCTGGTAGCCACATTTGGAAACGTAACAACAAAAAAGATGAAATTCATTTTAATAATATATGTTTTCTTTAGCCCAATATATCCAAAATATATCAGTATGGATCATAAAAATTACAGTGGAAATATTTTACATTTTACCATCCTAAATCTTTAAAATATATGGTTTATTTTACACTTTGTGGGACATCTCAAATATTTGATCTGTATTTAGATTTCATAAAATTTATAGTTGAAAAAGAAGATTCACATGCCTAAGTTGTTTCAAACATGTTTAAAATTTTCTAATAACTGAATCATACCCATTTTCAATTGATTAAAATTAAATGAAATTCAAAATTCAGTTCTTAGAAGCACTAGCCACATTTCAGAAGCTGAGGAGCCACCTATCACCGGTGACAACCATATTAAAATAGTGTAGACCTTCAACTGTGCATTCATTCTTCACATAGCATTAAAGGCTATGGGAAGGCTCGATTATTCTTCCTTGTTAGTATAGAGTACGTTGCATTTTTTTAAGTTAAATATATTAGAATGAATATTCTGTCAAAACAAATTATTCCCACTTTCTCTATTAGGCCCTCAGATTTTAAGCCAGAATTTTACAAGAGGGATTAGCATTTTCATAGCCATTTCCTAAATTTTGTAGTCCTTAAGGATCCAGGTTTCCTTAAATAGAGCCACTCTAAAGGTGGAGATTTAATGGCTTTTTCTTTAATGAGAGTACCTGGAAAATAAACAATTGCCCAACTCTACTTATAATGTTGTCTTTCTCTAACTTCTCTTATTCAAAAATCAAGTGTTAGGCAATTTAGGTGGGCCATTTACAAAATCAATAGCTATATGCTTAAAAATAACCTTAACAGTGACAGATAACTTCTTTTTTCTGTTCTTTTAAAAAGAGTATTAAATGTATTCAATTACTAAGAAGATTATTGAAAGTCTATTACGCTTAACTTAATTTTCTGAACAAAATACACAAAAGCAACAGCAAGTAGCAAAGTTAACCAATGATTTCTCTACTTTAATAGGTGTGTCAATTAAGTGGACTTGAAATCAATATTTAGTTCAAGTTATTCCTTGGGCCAATATTCACATGTATTTATTATTTTGTTAGTTATGTAGTGGCTTATTTTAGAAAAAGTGCAGACTTCTGGTCTTGAAACTACATAGCATTTTGTTTAAGCTTTGGAATAGCTTTCAAATGAAAAGAGCTTTTCTGGAATTTGGGCTAAAGCAGCCTATGACATAACCTCAGTGTTCTGTGAAATCGTAATATTTCTTTCCAAAAGTTAGCTCAAATTCAAGCACTTTTCTATCTGCCTCCTGTTCCTTTTTAAATTTACTCCTTTGGGGATGCCTGGGTGGCTCAGTAGTCGAGTATCTGCCTCCAGCTCAGGGCATGATCCTGGGGTCCCAGGAGTCTCAGGATCGAGTCCCACATTGGGTTCCCATAGGGAGCCTGCTTCTCCCTCTGCCTGTGCCTCTGCCTCTCTGTGTCTTTCATGATTAAATAAATAAAATCTTAAAAAAAAAAAAAATGTAGTCCTTCAGTGAATCCTCCTTTACTCCCTAACTGCTGCCCCAAATGGTAAACCCTAGGAAGAGAATTGTGCCTCTGTTGCTCGGTATTATCATTTCAGAGGCTACCACACCATGTCTAGCATGAAATAATACCTCAATAAACATCTCTGGAATGAATGGGTAAACAATGTGTACATATCTCATTTTGCAGCTTCTAAGCTCTCCATGAAGACAAGAATCATTTTTCACTCATTTTGACATTTCTTCCCTAGTCGCTCTCTAATGGTGAGACCTATGCTTTTTAAGTACTTGTTCAATGTTAAAATAGTGTTGAGAAAAGGATATTACATTTCTTATCAATGGCACCGGATGGATGCCATAAAATTCTTTAAATTCCAACAATAAAACTTAGTGCATTTAAGACTGAGCTCATTTTGACAGATGCTTCTGTAACCCTAATGCCTTAAAAACTGCATCACTTAAAAAAAAATTATCTACCAAGGACTGCTTCTTTGCAAATCAAACTAAAATAACAAATGCATAATATAAAGAAAAGACAACACTTAGCATTACAAATTGCCTGAACAATGGTGCCAAGTCAAAAAAGGTAAAGTACTAAAAAGGAGAATGACATACAGCTCTTTCCAAATACTGAGACACAGCCAAAGATACAGACCAAGGATTGTCTGATTGCCTCTTAGCTACTCCAACAATATTTCTGCCTTAGAGAAATTCCTTGCTTAAAATCATTAAATTATCAGAGCAAATTGTAAACTGATTTCCAACTTCTAGTTATTCGAGACACAGAATGATCTGAAGTAAAGGAGGAAAGCTGCACCATGCCACAGCCCTAGTCAGCGTCTTATAGAGCACTGCAGAGAAGCAAAGCCTTCTATGAAAACGAATAATTGTGATTCAGTCCTGAAAGTCTGAGCCTTGGGCAAATGTAAGCGTAAGAAGAAGTAAACTCCCCAGGAGATAGAGTTTGAGACTAAAGGTAAGTTACCCAGGAAATAGTTCAGACTGGGCCAGGATGTTCCCTGAGGCACAATACTTGATTATTACAATTAAGCAAAGAACACCTGGAGAGTGACATCAGATGATAGAGTTTTTAGTAACCACTGTCACTTATTGTAGAGGATAGTATCCATTCCTTTGAAATTCTCCTGTCATTTTCATCACCTGCCCAGTTAAAGAGCCTCTCTTAGAATCTGTGATATACACAATAATTATATATACTCTCCCTATGTTTATATGTGTTTGCATATATGTACGTGTGTGCATATGCAGAGAGTATAGACTACCATTCCCATTATAGTAAGGATCTTGGTGTTCAAAGTGGGCAAAACAAGATATTAATTCCCTTTTGTAAATCTGTCTTAACAAGGATTGTCTCTATACAGATATACTGTACATTTAAATAAAAACAAGATGGATTATTTTCAAGAATACTTCATCAGTGATAGGTTTCTAAGACAATATTTATTTTTATAGGCCATTTTTGGTTTACCACGGAGATGGCATGACATAAACGTAATAGACTTTCAATAATCTTCTTAGTAATTGAATGACCTAGGTCTGATTACCTATGTGGCCCTAGGTAAGTTGTTTAATCTTTTTTTTTTCTAAGATTTTATTTATATTTCTAAGAGAGAGAGAGAGAGAGAGAGAGAGAGAGCGCACAAATAGGGGGTGGCAGCAGAGTGAGAGGGAGAAGCAGACTCCCCACTGGGCAGGGAGCCCAATGGGGGGGCTCAATCCCAGAATGCTGAGATCATGACTTGAGCTGGAAGCACTTAAACCAATGAGTCACTCAGGTGCCCCTAATCTTTCTAAGCTTCTTTAAAACAAGGATAAATTCCATTTATTTCTTAAGATGGTTTTGAAGACTAAAATGCATCTAAAACACTAAGCCTCTGCCTAGAGCATCACACACACAATACTACTACAACTTATTTTTGCTCAAGCTATTTGGCATCTAAAGAAAGAAAGAGCTATAGTATGGACTGGTTGCTTGTCACATACCTATTTTGCCTTTGTCACCTCAGTTTCCTGCCCTTCTATTTTTGTATTCACCTAACCCTCAACAATAAAGGTGGCCCTAGACTGGCTTCAACACAATGAATGAGGCCCATTCCCCCCCGCAAGTGACTGGTTCAGGGAGAGGCACATTGGGCCCTGAGACACAAGGAGATGCTTAGGAGGAGAAAGAAACTTTGTTTTTTTAGAGAAGCACCAGGAAAGCAGCATTCTCTGCCCCTGGAAGTATATAAGATGGTTTGTAGCATCATGAGGACTGGCAGATGAGGGGTGAAGCAATCATCATGGAAAGCAGAAGAGAGTGAAGGAAAGAGAATGGTTTCTGGTGACATGCCTGACCCATTGGATCACAAACTGCCTCAAAGGTGACTCCCTTCTAGACTTTTCAATTAAGTGAATAAAACCTCTAATTTTTTTTAAAAAAAGATTTATCTGAGAGAGAGAGAGAGAGTGTGCGCACAAACAAGTGACTGGGGGAGAGGCAAAGAGAGCAGAGGCCCTGCTGAGTGCGGAGCCCCACGTGGGGCTTGATCTCGCAACCCGGCAAGCATGACCTGAGCCAAAACCAAAAGTTGGTCACTTAGCTGACTGAGCCACCTAGGGACCCCAAATCTTTGTAATTTTTAATACATCTTCTGTGCTGGCAACTCAAAGATTCCTAATGGATAAAATAATATTTGTATCAGAATATTATTTGAGAATTTAAAAAGTTAATAGATACTAAATGTCTGGAACAAATAGGAAGCAGTAAGTAGAAATGTTTATTATTACTTGAGGCCAACTTTTAGTAGGAGGAGAGAGGGCTGTTACTCTCAATAGCACTTTCTCAAAAGATTTCTTACTCTTGTGGAAATTTGATCCTACCTCTTCTTTCATTATTCATGGGACTCACAGAGAGATTATTATATAAACAAGAACACTAATTTATCATTTATCAAGGGATCATCAGGGCTATACCACTAATGACTTCTTGTCATTGAGTCATGTAGAGATTTTAATTCATCTTCAAATAACTTCAAGGTTTATTAAATTAAGAGATATCAGTCCCTAGTAATATATGAAATATATAATTCATTGCCCTTGTCTTTTAGGACATAAATTTATTCCTGTCAAGTTTAATTGTGTTCACCAGGAAATTTAAATAGGATAATAAAGCAACTATTAAATTGTAGGAACCTATTTTGGAGGCCCCATTTATGTCATTGTTCAGAAGTTTTATTTTTAAAAAAATCAACTTGGGATGCCTGGATGGCTCATCTGCCTTTGGCTCGAGGCATGATCCTCGAGTTCCGGGATCGAGTCTCACATTGGGCTCCCTGCATGGAGCCGCTTCTCCCTCTGCCTATGTCTCTGCCTCTCTATTTCTCATGAATAAATAAAATCTTAAAAAAATAATAAAATTAAAAATTAAAAAATCAACTTTTTCTCTATAACCTGTAGTGAATTATGGCTGTTAGCTGGACCATTAAAAATAAAGAGGAAAAGGGATCCCTGGGTGGCGCAGCGGTTTGGCGCCTGCCTTTGGCCCAGGGCGCGATCCTGGAGACCTGGGATCGAATCCCACGTCAGGCTCCCGCTGCATGGAGCCTGCTTCTCCCTCTGCCTGTGTCTCTGCCTCTCTCTCTCTTTCTCTGTGTGACTATCACAAATAAAAATTTAAAATGGTAATGCAGCTTGTTCTCCATGAAACACACAGAATAGATTTTATCTTTTTTTTAAAAAGACTATTTATTTGAGAGAGAAGGGGGAGGGGTAGAGGGGGAAAGAGAAGCAGGCTCCCCACTGAGCAGGGAGCCCGATGTTGGGCTGGATCCCAGGACCCCAGGATCACGATTTGAGCCAAAGGCATTCACTTTAACTCAGCCACCCGGGTGCCCCAACACAGGATAGATTTTATATAATAGGAGATAAGCCAAAACAAGTTCTTGAAGAATAAATTGCTGCATATAGGGTACCCTCAGGAGAGACGGACAGCCCAGGGGAGATTAGCCAGGAGGATGCTCTAGTTGTCGGGTGAGGTGACGAGGGCTTAGATCAAGAACTATCCAAATAAAGACTAAAGCATTAGATCTGAAAAGACGCAGTAACAAGCCAGAAATGGTCAGGTTGTGGAGATGAGTAAGATGAAGCAATGAATAACTGAAAATGACTCCAGGAATATACTGGCTCTCCTGATTCCATCTTCTTCCTAAAAGCAGCACTTATGGAACAGCTTGCTACCTCAGTAATATCATTCAGCTAGGCCACACGTGGAGCTGAGTGTATGGCTTTCCCAATTTGGGTTAATATGTGACATCAGTCTTTTCTGACAAAGTTCCTTAACACCCACGTTCTGCTAACACTGCAAAATAGTGGGAACCTTTTGCATTTCTCCTTTGCAGATGCTCTTTGAGAACATAACTCAATAGCCATCAGGATGATGGCTCTATGAAATGAGGAGTACATTTCACAGTATGTTTAACTTGCTGGTTCAAGGGGCACCAGCTATAATCTTGCCAGACATGATATGAATTGCCACAACAGATGCCGGAGTCAACTTTCACAAACTCTCGGAACGTCGGTACTAGACGTTGGTACTAGACACCACTTGGCAGGAAATCAGCTTCTTCACACTACACAGGAGGGAACAGAATTCACCTGACTTTTCCTTTGATGGTGGTGATTTTGGTGATACTACTCAAATTCTAAGGCAAGTGTTTGCTAACTATGTCTGGAGGCCAAAACCAGCTTCTTGCTTGTTTTTCGTAAATAAAGCTTTATTGGAAAATTACCACATTCACTTCTTTACATGTTGCTATAAATGCTTTCATGCTGTGACAGCAGAGTTGCAATAAGGGATTGTATGGGCCGTAAAGCCTAAAAATTTTATTATCTGGCTCTTCCCAGAAAAAGTTTGCTGACTCTTGTTTTAAGATATTTATTGCTCAGTATTCCATACAGCTGTAGCCCCTTTCATTTAAATGATTCCTATTGGTTGCTTTGTCTACTTTCAACCAAGATTTTATTTTTGCTCCATGTTTGTTGCAACAGAGCTCAGAGTGTCATGTTTGGTTTTTTTTCTAAAAGATTTATTTATTCACAAGAGACACACAGAGAGAGGCAGAGACAGAGGCAGAGACAGAGGCAGAGGGAGAAGCAGGCTCTCTGCAGGGAGCCCGACATGGGAGTTGATCCCAGGACCCTGGGATCATGCCCTGAGCCAAAGGCAGACGCTCAACCACTGAGCCCCACAGGTGTCCCCAGAATGACATGTTTTAATGCTCAAAGAGAAAGCTAGAAAGGTAGATTCACCAACTAATTTTACCCCTAAGGTTTATAAACATATTTACACACTCAGAAATACATACAATAAGATCGTAAATCCCTTGCCACCCCCCCATCCACAGCGCACTGTCGGCCACCAAGGCAAGGAAGTTCTACCGCCTGTCTCTCTCCTTCATGCCAAACTACTCACACTTTTCCATTTTGTGGCTTGTGTCTCCCAAAGCTGTCTTTGATATAAAGCATAAAGACAAGAATGGACAGGAAAATCAGGTAGAGAACATGCTACAGCTACCTGGATGCTACAGTGGCATTTAAAAATAATCAATGGAATGTTTGTTTTGATGCCTCTCTCTGCAATAGGAAAACTTGCAGAGAGAAAAAAGAGGGCATCAATTTCAGCTTCTTTAGATAGAATTTAAACAGATGTGAGATAAAAAGACATGCAAAAGTATATTTATATTTAATATGAGAAATAGGTTTATAAAAGTTAAAAATATTTTTAGAAACTGAATTTATTTTAGGCTAGATATTTTAGGGACATTAAGGTCTCCAAATCAGTGATATCAATGACTACTTTATGAGATCTATTACATAATATTATTTAAAATGATGAGAAATGTGTATTTCCATGTTCATATTCACATAGTTTTGTTGGTTATAGTTAGAATTTATGCAAAGGTTTTGATCACAAATACATTCACCAGTTATGAAACTTTCTAACAGATTTCAAACCATTACTTTAAAAATACTTTTTATTATTTTTTAAAGATTTTATTTATTTATTCATGAGAGACACACAGAGAGAGAGAGAGAGGCAGAAACACAGGCAGAGGGAGAAGCAGGCTCCATGCAGGGAGGCCAACGTGGGACTTGATCCTGGGACTCCAGGATCACATCCCGGGCTGAAGGCGGTGCTAAACCACTGAGCCACCCAGGCTGCCCTAAAATATACTTTTAAAAAACACATTACAGCAAAGAGCACTGTCAGAAAATCAGAATAAACCAGAATAAAGAGGCTTTTTCACTTTTCAAAAAGTGTGGTAAAAAAACACATAAACTTATCTCTCAACAATTTTAAGTGTAAAGTATAATATTCTTAACTCTATGCACATCGTTATATAATAGATCTCTAGCATTTTATTCAACTTGCATGATAAATTCTATACTCATTGACCAACTCCCTATTTCTTCCTCCCAGCATCCCGGCAACCACCATTCTACTTTCTGTTTCTGTGAGTTTGATTACTTTTAAAAACCTCATGTAAGTGGAATTACACAGTACTTGTCTTCTTGTGGTTGACTTATTTCATTTAATGTCTTTGAGTTTCAACCATGTTGCAGAATACGACAGGATTTTCTCATTTTATAAGGCTGAAAAACAGGCCATTGTATGTATATGGCACGTTGTCTAATCCGTTCGACCACTGATGGACATGTAGGCTGTTCCAACCTCTGGCTATTGTGAATAATGCTGCAATGAACACGGATGTGCAGTATCTCTAAATCTTGTTTACAATTCTTTTGGATATATGCATAGAAGATGAATTGATGGATCACACTGGACTTCTATTTTTAATATTTGAAGATTCTTCATGCCATTTTCCATAATGGTTACACCAGTTTATAATCACACCAAAAAGTGCATAAGGATTCCAAATTCTCCACATGATTGCCAACCCTTTTTATTTTCCAGGTTTTTTGATAGTGGCCATCTTAAGATGGGTATAAGGTAATACCGCCTGCTTGCATGTCTCTGATGATTAGTGACATTGATCATCTTTTCCTGTGCCTGTCGGCCATGTGTGTATTTTCTTCAGAGCAATGTGTATTCAAGTTCTTTGCCTATTTTTTATTTTTTTAAAGATTTTATGTATTTATTCATGAGAGACAGACAGAGAGAGAGAGAGAGAGAGAGAGAGAGAGGCAGAGACACACAGGCAAAGGGAGAAGCAGGCTCCATGCCTGATGGAGAAGCCTGATGTGGGACTTGATCCTGAGACCCCAGGACCACGCCCTGGGCTCAAGGCAGGCGCCAAACTACTGAGCCACCCAGGGATCCCTTTTGCCTATTTTTTAATTGAGATATTTGTTTTTTTGTTAGTGAGTTGCAAGAATTCTTTATATATTCTGGGTACTAACTCCTTATCTCATAAATGGTTTGCAAACCTTTCTTCCATTCAGTATGTTACCTTTACATTCTATTGACAGTCTCATTTGTCTATTCTTTTTTTTTTTGCTGTGCTTGTGGCATCACATTCAAGAAATCATTGCCCATTCCAATGTCATGAAGATTTTCTCCTATGATTTTTTATAGGATTTTTATAGGATTTTTATAGTTCCATGTCTTATATTTAGATCTTTAATGCATGTAGAGTTAATTTATTTATATGGCTTAAGATAAGGGTCCATGTTTGACTATTTAGGATCCTTTGAGATTCTATGTAAATTTTAGAATTTCTTCGTTCTATTTCTGAAGAAAAAAAAAACCCATTGGGATTTGTAGGAAGTGCATCAAATCTGTAGATGGCTTTGGGTAATATGGACATTTTAACACTATTAAGTCTTCCAATCCATGAATGCAGGATGACTTTCCATTTATTTGTGTCTTCTTTAACTTCTTTCAGCAATATTCTGTAGTTTTCCATGTACAAATCTTATGCCTCTTTCATCATTTATTCCTAATTTATTCTTTTTTATGTTACAGTAAATGGATTTAAAGAACAATTTCCTTCAAGAACTTTTCATTGTTACTGTATAAAAACACAACTGATTTGAGTGATTTTGAGTCCAGTAACTTTGTTGAATTTATTAGTTCTAGCAGGGTTTTGTTGTGTGTAATCTTTAGGGTTTTCTACAAATAAGATCACTTATCTGAGAACGGATGATTTTACTTCTTTCCAATTTGGATGTCTTTTTTTTTTTCTTGGCTACTTGCTCTGGCTAAAACTCCTAGCATTCTGTTGAACAGAAGTGAGAATAGGCACACTTGTCTTATTCCTGATCTTAGGGAAAAGCTTTCAGTTTTTCACCACTGATTATAATGTTAGCTGAGAGCTTTCTTATATGAACTTTCTACATTGAGGTAATTTCCCTTCATTGATTGAATTTTGCCAAATGCTTTTTCTGCATTAATAAAGACGATCCTGATTTTGATCCTTTGTTCTGTAAATGTGATATACTACCTTTATATATTTTCATATGTTAAATTATCCTTATATCATACTTACAAACGAAACACATATTTAAGAGAACATAAATTTCCTGCTACCCTTCCCATCCACAATCCACAGTCTGTTACTAAAACAAAGTCTGATTGTCTGTTTCTTTCCCTACTTTCGTGTGTAATTCTAACTGCCATCCACACTCATCAAAGAGCAAAGTATACAAATTTTTAAATCACTCATCAGAAACCTAAGGTAGCCTACAGCAGAATCTCTTTTGACTTTGTGACTACTAACCATAAAACTTGATTATTTATGTGAGCCACATGTCTCTGTACAAGTGGTTCTCTCAATGACAGACGGTTCTTTTCTGAAGTACCTTTTGATAATTTCATCCACCTGGGGTTATCTTAACTGTAATTTGCCTTGAATTGTATTGGCTGAATCAAGAGAAGGTCCAAAATTAGAAAAATACCCTTTATAACAGCATTAAAAAAAATTCCAGCATGAACAACAAAATATTTAGAAATAATTCTAAAGATAACTTTGAAACATTGCTAAGAGAATTAAGGAAGTACAAATTAAATGCAACAATATATCAAGTCCATAAAATGGAAGGTTAATATTGAGTGTTAAGAGATAGTTCTCCTCAGGGCACCTGGGTGGCTAACTATAGGACATCCTACAAAATCCTAATAAGAACACCTCAAAGGCACCTGCATGCCTCAGACCGTTAAGTGTCTGCCTTTGGCTCAGCTCATGATTCCAGGGTCCGGGATCGAGTCCCACATCAGACTCCCTGTTCAGTGGGGAGCCTGCTTCTCCCTCTCCATGCTGTTCCCCTTGCTTATTCTCTCCCTTTCCCTCTCTCTCTCTCTTTCTCTCTCTGTCAAACAAATAAACCATTAAAAAAAGAAAAAAGACAAAGTTAAAAAAAAAAAAGAGTTAATTCTCCTCAAATTGATCAACAGAATGAATGCAATCTCAACCAAATTCCAAGCAGGCTTTTTTGGTTGAATTTTATAATCTGCTTCTAAATTTTTCATGGAAATGCAAAAGATCTAAAATAAAGAAAAATGTTGAAAAAGAACAAATTAAGAAGAAAAGTACTACTATAAAGTTGTAGTCAAAGAAGTGTTTTGGCGTCTGGGTAACAAGTAGATCAATGGGACAGAACAGGGCCCAGAAATAAGCACATCTACCTGTGTCCGACTCATTTACCACACAGACACCAAGCAATTCACTGGGGAAAGGAAATTCTTGTAAAGAACTAATAGTGGAAGAGCTAGATAATTGCTCGGGAAAACAGAAATTCAATCTCTACCTCCTATCATAAACAAAATTAATGCAAATGACTTCTAGAACTGATTACAAAGCTCCAAGAGGGAAATGTAGGAAAATATCTTAAATATCTTATTAAGATCTTGATATAGGAGGAGATTTCTTAGAACTCAGAAAGTACTAACCATAAAGGACAACAAAGAAAAAGAAAGCAAATTAAAATGAACTGCACCCAAATTAAAACGAAACAGAACAAAGCTTTTGCTTATCAAAAGACATTATAAAACTGAACAACTAATAGGTAAGCCATAGAACTGGCTTTCTCTTTAAATTAAAAAAACTGTGGTAAAAAAAAATAACAGATAACAAAATATAGCAACTTTACTATTTTTAGGTCTACAATTCAGTAGTGCTAAGTATATCCACATTTGCATGCAACAGATCTCCCAAACTTTCAAAACTGGCTTTATTCCAGGTTATATTTATACGCAATTTAGTAGCAAAATGATAAACAACATGATAAAAATGGGCAAGATAGGGATGCCTGGGTGGCTCAGCTCCTCCCTTCGGCCCACGGTGTGATCCTAGAGTCCTGGGATCGAGTCCCGCATCAGGCTCCCTGAATTGAGCCTGCTTCGCCCTCTGCCTGTGTCTCTGTCTCTCATTCTGTGTCTCTCATGAATAAATAAATAAAATCTTTAAAAAATAAATAAAAATGGGCAAGATAAACGTCAAAAGAAAAATACAGGAGTAAGCACAAAGAGTTCAATGTCATTTATGATTAGGACATGCAAATAAAAACCACAATGAGGTATTACTTTACACATACTATAACAATGGTGAAAATCAGAAAGACTGACAACACGAAAAGCTAAACAAAGTTGTGGAATAACTGAAACTCTCATGGTAGTTGTGTTAAATACTATAACCACTAGGGAAACAGTTTTTTTTTTTTAAGATTTTTATTTATTTTGAGAGACAGCATGAGCAGGGGAGGGGGGAAGAGGGAGAAGCAAATGCCCCCCTGAGCAGGGAGCCCCATGTGGGACTCGATCCCAGGACCTCCTGAGATCATGACTTGAGCCGAAGGCAGACCCTTAACCCGCTGAGCTACCCTGCCACTCCAAACTGACAGTTTCTAATAAAATTAAACTTACATCTATTAAAGTAAACATTCTACTATGTATTTACCTAAAAGAAGTGAAAATACATGGCTGCAGAAAGATTGGTACAAATGTATTTATGGCACTGGCATTCATAACAGCCACAAACAAGAAAACTCAAGTAGTAGATAGACAGCTGCCTATTTATACAATGAATGATACTGAGAAATAAAAGGAATACACGTTAATGCATGCAATACTAGAGATGAAAAAATTGATTCCAGGTAAATCATATGTCCAAATGTAAGATAAAACAGTAATGCTTCTAGAAAATAACACATAAATATGCCTATAAGGATAGGATATATACAACTGTACTCCTAAAGGAAAAGATGGACAAATTCTTTTTTTTTTAATTTTTTAAATTTTTATTTATTTATGATAGTCACACACAGAGAGAGAGAGAGAGAGGCAGAGACATAGGCAGAGGGAGAAGCAGGCTCCATGCACTGGGAGCCTGACGTGGGACTCGATCCCGGGTCTCCAGGATCATGCCCTGGGCCAAAGGCAGGCGCCAAACCGCTGCGCCACCCAGGGTTCCCAAGATGGACAAATTCTATTAAAACTTGGAACTTGGGATCCCTGGGTGGCGCAGCGGTTTGGCGCCTGCCTTTGGCCCAGGGTGCGATCCTGGAGACCCGGGATCGAATCCCACGTCGGGCTCCCGGTGCATGGAGCCTGCTTCTCCCTCTGTCTATGTCTCTGCCCCTCTCTCTCTCTCTGTGACTATCATAAATAAATAAAAATTAAAAAAAAAAATAAATAAAACTTGGAACTTTTGCTCATCCAAAGGCATCATTAAGGTCATACAAAGACATCAAAAAGTAAACCACACTATAAAAGAAGATATTTATAATGAATGTAATAAACAAAATAATCATATGCCGATACATAAAGAACTCCTACAAAATAATGTAAAAAAGACAAGCTAAGAGTAACAGGAGCAAAAATCTTGAACACGGCACTTCACAAAAAAGGCTATTCAAAAAACCAAGAAGTATATGCCAATATGTTCAATATAATTAGTCACTTAAAAATGCTAATTAAAATCACAATATCTTGGGGCACCTTGGTGGCTCAGTTGCTTAAACATCTATATTAGGCTCAAGTCATGATCCCAGGGTACTGGAATAGAGTCCTGCAGGCTCCCTGCTCAGGGGAGAGTCTGACTCTCCCTTTGCCCCTCCCCGTGCACCCCCCCACCTTGTGTTCTTGCTCTCAAACAAAATCTTTAAAAAAGAAAACACACACACACACACACACAAAATCACAATATCTTGGTGCTTCCTAACAACCAGAATAGCTATAGTTAAGAAGACTGATCATACCTAATTTTGGCAAGGGTGTGGAGTAACAGATTCTCACATACTCTTAGTGGGGAGTGTAAGTTGGTGCAACCACCATGGAAACCTTTTTGGCACTTTCTACTGATGATAAACGTATGTATATACTATAACATATGTATGTAGATGTCTAACTCCAGGTAGATGTATCCAATAGACATGTGCACCAAAAAACATATATAATAATATTCAAAGCAACATTATTCATAGTAGCCCCAGACTGGAAGGAATACGAATGTCCATAAATGGTCAGAGAGAAAAACAGTGTTGTAGTCACACAATGGAGTAACATACAGCAATGAAAATTAAGGAATTCCTGCAACCAAAGTATGGATGAATCTTATCAACATGAAGCTTGAGAAAAAACTAGACCAAAAGAGTATATAAGGTTTGACTCCACTTATGCCAAGTTCAAAAAACATGCCAAATTATCACAAAGTATATATATGGTTTTCCTGACTTACAGAATAACTTGTGATTAGCGTACTCCTGTATACATATTATTTTGTTTGATCTAGGATTTTGTCATATTTACAAGCCAATAAGCTAGCCTGTTGTTTCTGCATGGGTCAGAGATGAAGGGCTTTATTATTCACAGCCCAACAAGGGGGTGTTGTGGATAAGTCCAGATGGGACTGCTGCGCACAGAGTAGGATACCTTACAGGACAGGAACTTTGAGTCTGGGAAAGCTTCCATGTTACTCCGGGCAGTGAGCAAGCCTGCTCTTTGTCTCAGAGACATTACCTCATCCCTCAAAGTTGCTCACTACAAACACATCCCTGAGAGATGGCCTAGGTAAAGATCAGTCTGGGCCCTGCATTCTGAGCATACCCACTAAGACAAACAGGAATGCAAAGATCCATCAGGAGTATCTCTTGACATACTTTAATAAAAAGCTTACTAGATTATTTTTTTGTACCATAAAAATAGTAGCTCAGAGGAAGGCCATAAATATAATGCAACAAGATTTCAGCAAGCCATATGACCCATCGTTACAATGATGGTTAAAATGGAGATGAAGTAAGCTGGATAGAATTATACTTAAGTGTATTTGTAGGCTGAGGCATGATAGCCATGGAATCTTGATTTAAGGTTTGATGAAAATCTGTGAGAAAGTTATCAGGGGTACAAAGGACTTGGAATTGCAGGCTTAATCCTTTTTTCCCCCAGTATCTTCATCAAGAATTTGGATGAGGACATAAAAGGTATTCTATAAATAGTACAAAAAAATTAAGTGGAATCATTGTGATACCCTGAAAAAAACCATTTAAGGTGATATAAAACTGCTTTCAAGTAAGTGAAGAGCCTTTTTTATGTTGTAAGAAGTTGATTATTTTCTGTATAATTTCAGATTTCAAGTAAGGTTTTGTTTTTAAGTGTACTAGGATACCATGTCTACATTATTTCTTCAAAAACACAGAGAGAGGAGCATGGGTGGTGCAGTTGATTAAGCATCCGACTCTTGGTTTCAGCTCAGGTTGTGATCTCAGGGTCTGGAGATCAAGTCCTGCATTGGGCTCCCTGCTTAGCACAGTGTCCTCAAGTTTTTCCTCTCCCTCTGCCCCTACCTCTTCCACATACATTCACTTGCTCTCTTTCTCAAATAAAAAAAAATAATAATAAAAATAAAAAAGCTAAGAGCAATCCTCATGTATGGTTTTATATTATTTTCTAACTTCAAATATTTGCTTCAGGAGGATTTAGAACAGAAAGTAAAGTCATTTAGCATTTAGAATAAAAAAGTATGAAGTGATGAGTCTATTTCCACAAAGAGGGATAGTTAATGATAAAAAAAAATGATTTCTCATGCTGGTTAAAAGGATTTAGAGGTATTAAAATTTCCTAGGATGGACTGACTTTCCTAGCTATTAAATCCTTAATTTGATCTGTCTTAAGCAAATATATTATGACTATTGACATCCTAAAAAAGTACAGCAAATATAATTATTTGGCAATATCTTATTACACATAGTACTTAGCCCACAAACACTGGGATTTCAATGAGAATTGGGAAAAATATTCCCCTTCCCTAAGAATTAAAACACTTGGTAGAGGAGTTTAAAATTAAGATAATCTTTCAGGGGTATCTAGGTGGCTCAGTAGGTTGAGTGGCTGACTCTTGGTTTCAGCTCAAGTCATGACCTCAGAGTCATGAGGTCAAGTCCTGAGTGGGGCTGTGCGCTCAGTGAGGAGTCTGCTTGAGATTCTCTCCCTTTCCCTCTGCACCCCACCCACCCCATTTGTGTCACTCTCTCTCTCAAATAATTTTTAAAAATAATAATGTCATCTCTCATCTACTTAATAGTTTATGACTATTGTCATAGGCATTGTCTCACTGAATGCTATTAACAATATTATAAATCTTAACTGATTTTCCTAAGAATATACTACAAATGGGCAGTGCTAGGTCTCAAATTCATGTAATATGTCTAGAGAGGAGACTTTTCTTGGCTAGAGCAGTTTTCCAAGTATAAAGCAGGGAATGTGTCCTGAAAGGGCAAACATTTGTCATATGTCAAGTGGGGCACGCATGACAGTGAGCAACATCAAGATGTGCCACATGAGAGGGAGCTGTGGGGCATTCCTGGCAGGCTTCACAGTGTGTAGCCTCTCAAGTGACAGTTAAGTTCTTCTGCCAACCATCTCACAGGCTCTTGTGATATATTAGGCAGAAGTAGAGAGTTCTATCTAGAAAGGATAGAAGAAAGAATAATGTTCAAAGAATTTGAGAGTAGGAAAAAATATGAGTACTACTATACATACACTCTCTCTATAGTAGAAAACATAAGACATATATATATCATGCTACATATATGTGCATGCTGATATAGATGTGCATATATATATATATATACACACACACATGCATGTTTAATTCAATTCCACAGAATTCCAGGTAAATTGTTGAAAGCCTACTAAAAATGAAAATATATTTTCTATTTTCTAGTTTTTTCAGTCCAGTAAGATAGAAATATCAGAAATAAACCACAAGTAAAATATTAGCAAAATAATAGCTAAAAATATGCATCAATAATACCGTGGAATGGTTCATAAACATGCTATGAAATCTGACGTGTATGACTGGACAAGGACTCAGAAGGTGGGTAAGGCTTTGAATGATAGAGCATGATTTCAACAGGTGAAAGCAAAGAAGGAGAACCTACATTTATTTTTAAAGGAAGAGAATAAGTTAAAAGAGAGAAAGTAAACATCCAGAGAACCAAGATTCAAATTTCTGTTTGTGTTTGTTTATTTTTATCTTGCTGAAATTTCTGTGTTAAAGTGGCACTACCACTGATGAATACTGAAGTTTTCTCCTAAGTAACTGCTTAGGAGGAAAAGCTAAATCAGATTCACTGTATCCATGAAAATATATTTTTTTTAAAAACTTCATTTAGGATATGAAATATACATTAATGCCTTATTTGGAATTTATCTAGTAGAATGTTAAGTCTGTGCTAGAAACCATTATGATGATTTAGAAATATAAGTTTGACCATCAACATTTATTTTTCCTAATTCAGATCATAAGGAAGAGGCTCCCAATTATGCTGAATGTTCTTAAATCTAAGTGGGGGAAAAAGATACATTAAAGTAATTTCATCTTAAATGTTTTTCTTAGGACAAGTACTTTAAGGAAAGAAATAACCCTGAATGCAGTCAAATTCTAGTTATCTAAGGAAAAAGAAAAAGAATTTCTAGATTTTTTAAGATTAACCTTAATAGGATTTCACTATATAAATTTGCAGAAGGCCTTCTCATTCCAACTTGGTCAGTAATTAATTGTAGGGAGTTAGAGAAGGTGCTCTATTTCTCTGGATTTCATCCATTACATAGAGAGATGGGGCTAGAATGACCTCTAGGGTTGAATGTAGACCCAGAAGGTCAGTCCAGTAGAAAGTGGGAGTGTGGGGATTATAGAGTCACCATTTCTGGATTCCTGACCTTAATATGCTCTACTTTGGACACTCTGCATGCAGGGTATTTTGCTAAGTGTAGGAATTCTCCATTCTTCCTACCCAATACCATCTCTCTGCATGAGGACTGTAGCACTACAACCTGCATGGATGACCTACTGGTAACGCTGGGGCTCTTCGGCAGTTCTCTGTTCCCAACTCTCCCCTCCTCAATAATCAGTGCTATCACTTCTTGGATACCTGATTTGAACAATCTCAGAATAATGACCGTTTACTCATTGTACTTCATTCTGTATGTCCAGTCTACAATCCCCTTCTGTGCCTCGGCCATTTAACCTTTACTGTAAACTGCTTCAGCCTAAACTCTTTAATTACTAACTTTCAGATTAGTAACAACTTTCTTTTTAGATCTCGAACTCTAGCAAGAAAATGGAATGATCTTGCCTTACAATTTGCAAGCTAATTAACTCCTATTGTTCAGACTTGAAAATCTTTGAGTATCTTCCTTCCTCATTCAACAAAAGATGGCTTTTACCAATATCATCAATCCAAAGCGAGTAATACATCTCTCCCTTCACAACCCATGTAACTTTATTTTACAAACAGTTAACATTTCATTATCTGTTAATATAGATTTTTAAAATTAAGTTATTCTCTTTGTGACCTCTTCACAACCACTCACATGCAATAATCCGGGTCTTCTATCATTAATTCCCAGAAGTTACAGCTTAGTAGGTAAGTCATTTTGTACAAGACCATGTGCAAATACACAACTACAACTGTTTTCAATTAAAATGATGGGTTAAATGACACAGAGAGAGCATCAGAAGAATTTAGATTACACAGGCATTCAAGTTCTTGTCAGTCATTTCTTATCGGGTATTATTTTCATTTTACGACATGAATACAAGCGTCATGAGTAAGCAGACAGAAAAATGCCTTGAATAACTAATATTTTCCTTTCACTATTGCACTTTTTCATTTTACCTAAAACAAAAATTTGTATTTATTTTTAAAAAGTAGTTTTATTAAGGTAAAAACCTTATTATCTTAAATGTAGACCATAGTGAGATTACGATTCATTCAAATAACTTGAGTAGATTGGCAAAAGGACATGAGTCCTTTTAAAGTAACTCCTAATGTGCCGGAAATGATTACAAGAGCACATGTTAGCATTTAGTCTAGAATTGAGGTCAGGATGAGAGTGAACTGCAGAGTTACCCATGGCTCAGCTACAGTATCTGACAGCACACAGGGGAAGGGGACCCTAAAATTTTGCAGGATCTAATCTGACATGACACCTGCCTTGAATACATTTCTTTGAGGTGATTATAACCTTCTCTGGGTAACCTATTCTTGCATGGCTACAGTGCCCTTGAGCAGGAATCTTTCACAGGGGTTCTAGTATCTGTACTGATCGATCTTCTTTCTAAAACCAGCACACTGTTTATCTGACTTCCAACTATATACATAAAGAGAAAGATATTTTATTAATGTTAGGGAAAAATGAAAAAAAATTACCACCATGTTTTGCAATTCATTCACTCAGAATGCTGCACTCGTCATATGATATGTAAGTCAGGACTTAAAATGAGAGAATATATGTTTCAAGCCACACTCCAGAACACCAGTATGGAGATACCATATGTCTATATATATCATATATTACACATATATAAATACTTTACTCTGTCTAGGAAGAGGTAGAGAGTTTGGGAAGTTGCTGAAGGTGTGTGTGTGTGTGTGTGTGTGTGTGTGTGTGTGTATATATATATGTAGATAGATATATATAGATACCTATATATCTATATCTATCTATATATCCAAATATCACCCTTTGTAGAAGGTTTTCTTGAACTGTTATGGATTATTTCTCTCCTGCCTTCCTCCCAGGTATAGCAATGGTTAGGATGGTTTTGAATAGTAAGTTGTTTTTGAATAGGTCTGTCTTATTCAACTAGGATAAAATAGGTTCTGGTAAATATCTGCTCTTCTTAGCCTTCTTCTATCATTACCGAAACAAAATAGACAAGTACATTTTAAAGAAATTTATCTTTAAATCTCCTCTTGCCCCTACCATCACTCACTCAACCTGGTATTCAACTTGGTGGGTGTGGCTATAAGATTTTGGACTCTCAAATATAGTCTGTAGATACAGGGGACCCAGAAAAAAAGTGAATGTAATTTCACTTTGTTGCCTTCCTTTTGTCCCAGAGAATGGGTAAGAATTTTGGCAGATAGCTGTATTTCAAAATCCAATTTAGAATTATCTTCTCTTGTGGATTAAATACATAATGTGGGAATACCTTGACAGTATTCAAATATGAGAAAATAATGTGGATCTTCTGTGTGTATCTGTTGGTGGCAAAATCTTCCAGATATAAACTCCTAGATGGTAAAGAGTCTACGATCTTTCATATGCCTAGAGTTTAACTGTGTCCATCATGTTAAGAGTGAATTGGTAAATATTTACTGAAGGTACAACGAGAGCAGCCCTGGTGGCTCAGCGCTTTAGCGCCGCCTTCAGTCCAAGGCCTGATCCTGTAGACCCAGGATTGAGTCCCACATCAGGCTCCCTGCGTGGAGCCTGCTTCTCCCTCTGCCTGTATCTCTCTCTCTCTGTCTCTCATGAATAAATAAATAAAATCTTTAAAAAAAAAATGAAGGTACAACAAGTTTCTACAAGAGTTGTCTACTGTAAAGTGGTTTATCAACATCTTATTCTCATGCTTGGATGATGTGAAAGAAGTGGATTTAGTCAACAGACCCAATCAGAGGTAACTCCCTATTCTTGAGGGAAGTCTAAGAAAAAAGAGTATTAGTGTGAGCTGACTCCATTTTCCAAATCTACCCAAAATAAATGAGAAAAAGAAGAAACTGGAAGTCCAACAATGACTAGTCATTTTAAGACAGATGTAGAGAAATTACTCAGAGATGGGAATCTATAAACAATGCAATGTTAATAAGTTGGTCATGAAGATTTTGGTCACGTTCTTAACACTGAGGAGTGGGGGAAAAGAAGTTCTGGTTAGCAATGAACTAATTAATAAACCACCAGTATCTCTACAAGCATTATTTTTAGGATTACTACTGCTATGCTAGTTTGTAGATTCCATGGACAAATCCTTAAGCCCTTGCTGTGGGCAAGGTGAAGAGAGATGAAGAGAGATGTCACTAGTAGTGTATGTCTAAATTGCTCCTTTTGTATTCTTACACTCTAGATATTCCTCACATAGCTGTTGGATCATTCTGAAACACTCTCAGATGCTTCTTGGGCCCAGCCTTGGACTTTAACAACTCCTTGGGGTACTAGTGATAGCTAACACTGGTACTAGCTAGTGTATATCAGAAACTCTTTTGAATTTTAAGTTTACACTAAATAACACTTATGAGCCATAATTTTCTCCTCTATGAAAAGAAATTATAGTAATACCTTAGTGCTATATAGGATAAGACAGATTATTTATGATTATGAAAACCTAATCAGATAACAAGTTTGGAAATCTTATATAAAATAAAAACTTTTTGTCAAATTTGTAAAAGTTTTATTTTTTTTTAAATTTTATTTGTTTATTCATGAAAGACACAGAGGCAGAGACACAGGCAGAAGGAGAAGCAGGCTCCATGCAGGGAGCCCGATGTGGGACTCGATCCCGGGACCCGGGGATCACGACCTGAGCTGAAGCTCAACCACTAAGCACCCAGGTGCCCTTGTGAAAGTTTCTTTTAAAAAGATCACAGTATAATGTTAGCTGTGTGATATCCACTCTCTGCCATTATTCTTTTATTTCTGTTTGACTGTTTTTGTTGTTAGTGACCCAAATGACATGCATAGTGATTACTGGCCCTGGAGGAAGGAAAGTCAAATAAGCAGATTAATGAGAAGGCAGTGAAACTAGATAAAAGGGAGAAGGAATATAAGTAATGAAAATGAACCCTTGGGCTGTCCAGACAAGGCCAGGAAACCAGGAGTATCTCCCTGATGGATGGCCCAGAGTAAGTGGTCTGCTTCAATTACATTAAAGGACAGAGTTTCCAAAAGTTCTTAACATGTAAATGGCCCATAACAAATTGATACACTTTTTAAATGAGTTGTAAATGGAGAGAACATTGTTGACAATTAAATTCTGCAGTATGCTTTTTACAAGTAATTCCCAATAAGAAAACATGTTTAAAATTGCAAAAAATATTCTGAAGGCAGTAATTATTGATGCTACAAAGTATTTTATTTTACCTTAAGTTAAGGTACTTTTTTATTTTTTTTTAAGACTTTCTGGTTAAATGGCCAACTAGAATGGATTTAGGAGCTAATTTATATAGTATGGGAAAATCAAAACAGTATGAATATGTAACAAAACTTCATTACAAGTGATCCTGTGTCCTAAATACAACTTCTCTTGGAATAATCCTCTGTGACAATTGACTCTCTGATAGGGTGCCTCACAAATTCATTTCCCCACAAGTTCCCAATTTCTTCTATTTTACCACTGTTAAAATCTCACCCCATGTAGTTTCATTTTGCTTTTAAGAACGTAGCTGATATTTAAGAGAATATATAAAAGGCAAATGAGGTACCTGACATTAAGTGTATAAAAGGTAACATATTTGAGAGATGTGAAGGATCATTCATGATCAAGTGGGATTTATAGCTGTGATGCAAGAAATTGTTCAACATATGCAAATCAATCAACATGATGCATCACATAATGAAGTGGATAAAAATATGACCATTTCAACAAATGTGGAAAAAGCACTACAAAATTCAATATCTATTTATGATTAAAAATTTTCAACAAAGTGAAAAATAGAGGAAATGTCTCAAAATAATAAAGGGCATATATGACAAGCCCATAGCTAATATCATACTTGAAGGTGGAAAACTAAAAGTTTTTCCTCTAAGATAGGTAGTAAGATAAGGATGTCCACTGTTGCTGTTTTTATTCAACACACTAGTCTAGCCAGAGCAATTATGAAAAACAAGGAAATAAAAGGCATCCCAAATAGAAAGAGAGGTAAAAATGTCACTATATGCAGATGTCATATTATGTACAGAAAATCCAAAAGATGCCATAAAAAATTGTTAGAACTAATAAATTCAGTATGTTGCAGAATATAAAATTAATACACAAAAATCTGCTATTTTATACACTAATGAAATAGAAGAAAACAAGTTCATTTATTTATGATTCTATCAAAAAGAATAAAATACCTGAAAATAAATTTAACCAAGGAGGTGAAAGAGCTCTATCCTGAAAACTATAAGGTATTAAGGCAAGAAACTGAAAAAGATATAAATAAATAGGAAAATACTCCATCCTCATGGATTAAAAGAATTAATATTATTAAAGTGTCCATACTACCTAAAGTAATCTATAGATTTAATAGAACACCTATCAAATTCTCAATGGTATTTTTCACAGAAATAGAAAATCCTAAAATTTGTGTGGAGCCACAAAAGACCCTGAATAGCCAAAGAAATCTTGAGAAAGAGGAAGAAAGCTGAAGGCACCACAATCCTTAGTTTCAAACTCCATTACAAAGCTATCATATTAAAACAGTATGGTACTGGCATAAAAACAGACCACAGATCAATGGAACAGGATAGAGAGCCCAAAAATAAACCCATGCATGTATTGTCAATTTATGACAAAGGAGTCAAGAATATACAATGGAGAAAGAACAGTCTCTCTAATAAACTGTGTTGGGAAAACTGGATATGCACATGTAAAAGAACGAAAATAGATCACCATCTTACAGCATACACAAAAATAAACTTGAAATGGGTTAAAAACTTAAATATAAGACCTGAAATCATAAAACCTAGATGAAAGAAGGTTTTGATTCTTTGTAATGAGTTTGGATGATGATTTTTTTTAATGTGACGCCAAAATAAAAGTAATGAAAGCAAAAATAACAAGGGAGACTACAGCAAATTAAAAAGCTTCTGCACAGCAAAAGCAACCACCAACAAAGTGAAAATATAACCTACAGAATGGGAAAAAAATATTTGCAAACTGTCTGTCTGATAAGGGGTTAACACCCAAAATATATAAAGAACTCAAAAAAGTCAAAACTAAAAACCAAATTTTCCCCCAAAATGAGCAAAAGATCTGAGCAGACCTTTCTCTAAAGAAGATCTAGGAAAGGCCAATAGACACATGAGAAGATGATCAACATCAGTTAGCAGGTAAATGAAAATCAAACCCACAATGAGGTATCACCTCAGGACTGTTAGAATGGCTATTATTAAAAACATTAGAAAATAGCAAGTCTTGGTGAGGAGGTGGGGAAGAGAGAACTCTCTCACTGTGGGTGAGAATGAAAATTGGTGCAGCCACTATTAAAACAGTACAGGGGTTCCTCAAAAATTAAAAAATAGAACTACCATGTGATCTAGCAATGCCGCTTCTGGGTACTTATCTGATGAAAACAAAGGCATAAACTTGAAAAGATACATGCACCCTCATGTTCGTTGCAGCATTATTTACAACAGCCAAGATACGGAAACAACCCAAGTGTTCATCAACAGATGAATGGATAAAGAATTTTTGGCATATACACAAAGGAATATTATTCAGCCATAAAAAGGAAATTGCCTTTTACGACAACATGGATGGACCTTGAGCGCATCATACAAAGTGAAATAGGCCAAAGACAAATACTGTCTGAACTCACTTATGTGTAGAAACTAAAAACAAAACAAAAACAAAGTCAAAAAAACAAATTCATAGAATAAGGGACCAGAGGCGTCTATGTGGCTCAGTTGGTTGAGCATCAGACCCTTGATTTTGGATCGGGTTATGATCTCAGGGTCATGGGATGGGGCCCCACATTGGGATCTGCACTCAGTGGTGGAGCCTGCTTTTCTCTCTCTCTCTCTCTCCCTCTCTCCCCCTCCCTCCCTCTGCCTCTCCCCTGCTGTGCATGCACCTGCACTCTCAATTTCTAAAATTAAATAAAATCTTTAATTTAAAAAAAGGGATCAGATCTGAGTTTAGCAGGGAAGGAAATGGGGGAGGGAAAGAGGAGAAAGGTGGTCAAAAGGTACAAACTTTCAGTTATAAGGTAAATAAGTACCAGGGATCTACAGCACAGCATGATGCCTACAGATAACACTGCTGCATGATATAAACGAAAGTTGTTCTAAGAGTACATTCTAGAAGTTCTCACCACAAGGGGAATAGCTTTCCTTGGTTTGCTTTCTCTCTTTATTGTAGGAGATAGTGGATACTAAACAACTTAGAGTGGTAATCATTTCACAGTATAGGTCAGCCAAAATAGTATGCCGTACACCTGAATCTCACACACTGCTGAATTTTAATCGTATCTCAAAACCGAATGAAAAAAAAAGTAGGCAAAGAAGGCTGGCTTGTCGCCTTCAGAGGCTCACTAGTAATAAAAAAACTGGTGGAGTTGGAGGACCTGAGGTTGCATAACGCCTCTAGCTCATCACCAAGGACCCAGGCAAAGCACCAACTTCCCTGAGCCTCAGCCTCATCATGCGTAACTGTGGCCAACTAATAACCAAGAAAGAGGGCTGTCGTGAAAATTCAGAACTTAGCGCACGGTTGGACACCTAGAAAGCTAAACTGGAAAAATATTTGTTCTTGTGGCTATTAATATGGTTACTGCTACGATACTGAACTTCCCCCAGACTTCCAGTTTGAGAACGATGTCGCAGCAGGTTATAGAAAGCATATGTATTCACTGATTTGCAAGGAGAAGAAGGCGGCCATTCAGAGTGACCACTAAACTCATCACAAAAACCTAATGCTGAGACTAAGAGAAAAAAAGTAAGACAATTTACCTTATTAGAGCACACTAAGAATTGTGTTCAGTCTAACGTGATACGCTGCTAATTTTGTACTTATCCTATAACAGATTGTCACTCTTCTGTTACAGGACAGAAGAGGGTCTAGTTTCTGAAATTCTATTGCTCTCTGTTGCCAGCTCTCCTCTCTGCCCGTTTTCTTGGCTACTTTCTTCCTCATATGCAATTTGGCTTATGTGAGGATATAAATCCTTACCCAAGAAACCCCGAAACAGCCACAAAGAAAAATAACTTGATTAGTATAGAAACTTAGCTGGGTGTTACAAAAGGTTCCAATTAAAAAAGAAAAAAAACCAACCCTAATCTTTGAAAAATTACGCACTGATTAAAAAGTGAAAGCTAATGATTGAGAGTATATCTTGCTGAGATAACTTCCAAACCATTTTTCTATGATTCTTTTCTGAAAATGCATTAGAAAAATAAAAATGCTTATAAAAATTATACCCATAGATATATATGCCACCAAAATGTGAAGACTATCAGGTAACTATTCTTGTAAAAAGTGAAGGAACATTTTAAACTGAAAAAGATAATATTCTTCCTTCTTACAAAATATAATTTATAGCAAGTTGTAACTGTGATCAGTTCCCAATCATGATTAGCTTAAATGTTTTAGGGGGTGAACAGGTACATGTTAAAAATGCTAAGCAAATGCCAATTTCAAGATATTTTTAGTCAAGGAATTATCTAGAAGGTAATATTACCTTCTAAAAGTTAGGTACTTTCATAGTTTTGGTATTGATTTTATGGATCAGTTTTACAGCCAGGTGTAACACAGTATACTAGGCTCCCATAAAAACAGAAAAATGTCCAGCAAGGGTGTTAATGGAATAGCTATGTTTTCTTACATTAAATTTTTTCCTAAGTCTTAAACAATCAGAATTTTTTAAATTGACTTTGCTTTAAAAAGACCAAGGGAAGAGGGGTGAGACATGATGAGAAATGAGAGAGAGACTGAATGATTTAGGAGGGTGAATACACAGAGGAGACACAGAAAAAGAACCCTAATCATACATGTGGCATTGTGATGCTTAAAAACTGATTTTAGTTAAATTAGAAATGCTTGGCTCAGATAAAATTTCAATTTGATATATAAGTATGTAATATATATATTCGAAAGAATATTTAAGAACAAGTCATCATCTCATTAATCTTGTCTCTGTTTATACTTCCAGAGCATCATCATGCGTTTTCAAATGAAGTTCTATGTTAAAATTAGTGAATACTTAGCATTGCCAATTAAAATTTACACCAATTTAAATTGCTTAATCAGTAACATACTGTATCTGAAGAAAAGTTTATGTCAGTGAGTCCGACTGACACCCAACAGGAGAACACACATATCCCAAGGTTTATTTATGCTGAGATACTGTAAAAAAGTTGGAGCAGCACATTCTTGGAATTATTCAATAGTCTAAGTTTATACCTGCCTGTGGATTATATAAAACAACTTCAATGCCCATTCTACACTGAAAATTTCAGTTGTCTAAAAACAATGAAATAAAACAGATCAAATCTTTTATCTACCACATTAAAACAATTTTATGTCCCTAGCAACTTAGGTATTATTCAAATAGAAAAACCCATATGGCTCATCTTGCTGAAATGGATGTCACATGTACCTCAACATTATCTTGGAAATACAAGGACATTTTGAAAGATGCTTGACATCAACTCAACATCTTTCCTTTTGGCAAAATCCTTGTCATCTTCCCTGGAATACGGCCAGAAACCATCCTAACTTGGATCCAAAAACCACTCTTCAGAGCTTAATCATTTCCCAGCTCAACTATTAAAATTAAACTCTTCATAAATCTATCTTCCGTACACTCAGGGGGTGGAGACAGTTCAGCCAAATTATTTCCTCATCTAACCTTGTCTCATGTACTCTGGTTTTCTATACATCCCAACACATTTCGAAATCGTTATTTTAATCATTCCTCTCCATCTCTGACAGGTTTTGAGCTCTCCAAAGATCACCTGTCTACCAAACCACCTACTTAGTATCCACTTGTCTTAGAACTTTGCCTTGTCTGTTTCTAGTTATGAGTTTCTGAGTTTCAACATGATTTGGCTTGAACTACTTTCCAAACTCTTTCCTATTACAAATAGGTATTTTCTTTAGATTTCATCTCAATCATATTCCCTTGCACATTTATGGTTAACTTCAGATAAAACGTCTGATCCACTGAAAAATGCTATCTGACACTGTGTTTGCATATTATTTTCCTAAAATGAAAAGTTTTTCTATTTAAAAATATGAAGGAAAAAGTTACTGACACATTAACACCCTAGTGTTAAAATGTAATTGGTAATGCTTTAAGTAGGAAGAAAAAGAAATGAATGCCTCAGATGCATTTTTAATTAGTCAACTAACATTTGCACTCAATGGTCTTGGCCTACATAAGTAACTCCTAATGCTCTGAAAATACTGACAATTTTCAAAGGTTGGATATTGTTTACTCTGGTATATCTGGGCACTATAGGAATCTGATAGCTCATTGAATTGAAAATCCAGTCTACTTAATGTTAATCTCAGCTCAGAAGAATCTAACTTAGTAACTAACAGATAGTATTTACTAAGAACTTAGAATGTGTTAGGAACTGTGCCACCCTCGTTACACATGTTATTTCATTTAATTTTGGAAACATTATTATTCTCATCCTTCATTTTATAAGTAAAGGCGTTGAGGCTTACAGAGACTGTGACTTTCCCAAAGTCACACAGCTGAAAGTGACAGAGAAGGAATACAAACTCCTATAGGTTCCAGAGCCATAGTGGTCATAGTTACACCGGCAAAAGTCACTCTAAAGAACCCCGGCTTCCAAATGAGAGAGTGCATGCTGAATACCATGGAGCATTTCTTTTACTGTAACATTATAGTGAGTAACGAGACAGCTGATAAATACCAGTTGTGATAACTGATCAGTATGAAGGTCTCAAACACTTTGGGGGACTTTTCCCACTGAACTTCCTTAAATAAGTTTTCTAAAGCAATCCTCATTCCATAATCAAGTATATTGGGATGATATTAATTTGGTAGAAAGGGACACTATATAGAGATAAGAATATTTTCTGATAGTCTTATTCATAGAGGCTTAAATCTGTGTTGTTATGATTACTGTATGGGGCTTTGTTGACCATTTATAAACTTTTTTTTAAAGATTTTATTTATTCATGAGAGCCAGAGACAGAGAGAGACAGAGAGAGAGAGAGAGAGAGAGGCGCAGAGACACAGGCAGAGGGAGAAGCAGGCTCCACGCAGGGAGCCCAACATGGGACTGGATCCCGGGACTCCAGGATCAGGCCCTGGGCTACAAGGTGTCACTAAACCGCTGAGCCACCCGGGCTGCCCTAAACTCATCTCTTATAAATGGACCTACTTTTATGCAAAAATACTGTTGAAGGCTTCTGGAAGAACAGGTTTCACAAGGAGCCAAGAGCTTCTCTAGAGAAATCTCTTGAGTGCAAATTGGATGCTGCTGGAACTGCTGATTCAGAGACATTAAGTTTGGGAACTTTTCCTATAACATACCTATTTAGATAAACAGTAGAATTTACCTAAAATTTATCTTCACGTGAGTAAACATAGATGTACAAACATTTTTCCTAAAGTACTCTTTGTGGTAGCAGATGAAAAACAATGAGCGAGCAGGGCATAAAAACATACGCAGGGACAGAAAAGGGGTCTTTCATTGTGTTTCCTACATTCTCTTTGAAAGTAACACTTCTACCACCTACAACACAACTGTAGCAGGAATTAAACTGAAAATGGCTTACCCTGACCTAGGAGGCCCTTCATCATTCCACCTCTCCTCCCTCCAACCTCATCACCTGGGCTCATGGTGCCTCAGTCGCTCTACCCTTCTTCCTGTTTCTGGAACACAAAAGCCATTCCTACCAATGTCTTTTGCGCTTGCTGTTCTGCGCCTTTACCCACAATTTGCAAAGGCAGGTTATTTTACCTTTCAGGTGTTAACATGGATGTCGCTTTTGCTCAGGCCTCTTAGATGCCACCTTTTACCAACTCTGAGCAAATCTTTTTCTACAGCAGTTTGCAATAATAAATTTAAAAATTATTTTTAAATATTTATGTCTTTCATCACTGAACTCAGTGAAGGAAGAGATCACCAATATATTTTTCACCAATATTTATAGCATATGGAACATAGCTCTTAATCAACTAGTTCTTATCAAATAAAGTAATTAATCCAAACCTTACAATAAATGGTTTATGAAGAATGACAAATCATGAGGAGTTACAGGTATATTTTTAAGTTTCAAAATCACTTAATACAAGGTGATAAATGTTTCTAATAAAAATAGTCATTTTGGGAGTCCATTTTTTTGTCAAAACTGACTAGTTTAGAATATTTTTGAAAGAATATATCTACTTCAAGTTACTGCCTCATTAGCTTAGAAATTCCAATCTAAAAAGAACTTAATATAAACTCTTAAAAGTAAATAATCTCTATAACATATTTATAAATTGCATATATGATGACCTATCCTTTATGTTGAAAAAGCACATTGAAAGATGTAAAAAAAACCTACAAGCCAGGTATCAAAGTCTTTCATTCTATTCAACACCTTATAGATACTAGCTATAAGAAGGGTTTCTTAATTTTAATAGCCAAGATAAAAAAATACAAAGATCCAACACTTGCTGGTAGCTTATTTGGAAGTCTTTATCAAAGACTTGAAAATTTTCCCAGTACCACCATAGACAGGACTGATACGTAAGAGAAGGAAAAAAAGAAATCCAAACAAAATAAACCCAAATCTTAAAAACCAGGTGCTAACCTGAAAATATTTAATATATGTAATTTCTTAAAATACAAAATTATTAAAGATGCTATATGAAGCCACTTCTTTAATCTGTTTTCTATAGAAAACTTGTCATTTTGAATGCAAGTACTGCCAAATATAATACTGTTTTCTCAAGTTTGACACAGAACAATTTCGGCAAACTTGTTCTTTCCAGCAAAGGTTACATTTTCTAGGTGTATTTATTAGACGCTCCACCTCAGGCCCAGCCGTGTCAGGTACTGAATCACATTCTTCTTGGTTTTGAAATTCATGCCCATAAATAGGCACCAGTGACAATCTACTTTAGTTTTACAGAGAAGGACAAATGAAGGCAAATAAAGAACAGGAGAGTTCCACATACATAAAACCTTGTTATGACAGTTTCAAATATTATGTTCACATTTTCCATGACAAGAGGCTACACAATGTTTAATATAAAGTGCAATCTCTCAAGATGAATTTGTGAAGAGGTTTTATGTTACACAGCATCTGAAAAACTAGTAAGGGAAAAAGGGATACCTAAATGAGAAGAGAGAGATTAAATTGACCAGAAAACTAGTGGAAAAGTGAGAAAAGAAAAATGCATAATGGATTTTCAGAAGTAATTAATTTGACTGGTCATAAAATGAACATTTAGCAAGAAGATTGATTTCACCTCCCCAAATTCATTCAAATTTATGAAGGGAAAGGAAGAGAAGGCAAAACTATATACATTCCCAACCACTTGGCACAACAAAGTAAAGACCATGTGGCCCAGAGAGCCTCAAAGATACCCAGCATTTTCCACAAAATTTGTAATAAATGTGAAGCCCTCTTTATATCATTTACCCTTGAAAGGAGACAAAGACCATGAATCTAGCATGCTGCATTTGAACCCCATGCTTTGCAGGATTTGAACCCCACTGCCTCTCTAACCTCATCTGCTACTATTCTCCCCTCACCCTCACTCATCCCCACTGCTCTCTCTCCGCCTCTCAAGTCTGCAATGCCCATCCTCCAGCGTCTCTGTAGCTTGCTCTCCCCTCTTTCCTCAGGCTTTTAACTCAATGCGCTGCCCCTACTGAACCTTCCCTGGCTGCTTTCTCAATGACTTCAAAATCATCCTCCCCCCCTCAAATTGCTATCCTCTTCCCTTTGAGCATTTCTTCGTGCTATTGAACATAATATGTATTTTACTTATTTGTCCAACATATTTCTTCCCTTACTATATACCGTAAGCTTCATGAGAAGGGGATTTGGGCTTTTGGTGGGGTCTTTTGGTTTTCTTCGACGCTAAATACCCAGTACCTGCCATACATACTATGCATTCAGCAACTGGTTGTTGAGAGAATAACCTAACAGCCAATGTTTGTCTGGCTATCATTTCTGAATACAAAGAATAACTTACAACTACAAATGGATATAATTTACAAATTATGGTAAGAAGATAGCATTGCTGTATCTTTGCCTAATGCTGACCAGAGGCATTTGTTTGCTTTCTACATAAACTAGTCTGAGCATTTGGGGTACCTCAAAGAAAGTAGAAAAAAATCTAAACATTCACTATTCAACTTTCATCATAAAGTATTTTCTAAGAACTTTAATTCAATCCATTTTCAATAGTCTTAATATTGGAAAAATAGTTTGTGCTCTTCATTGTTTTATTAACTGTTTTCCTTATAACCCTAAATAGGAAAAATCTCATACTAATAGCTTTCAGATTGATATTCACTAGATAAGTTATAAGGGAAAACTCATTTACTTGTAAAGACATTACACGTAAAGTTTTATTTTTATTTCAGTTTAATTCTTCAGTTTTACTAGTCCTGTTTGTACTTCTAACATTTGCAACAAATATAAGTAGGCTTTTGACATTAAAGCAATTTTTTTTTCAATATTTTACTGAGTTGAGAGAGAAAGAGAGAGAACATGCATGCATGAGCAGGGGAAGGGGCAGAGGGAGAAGGAGAAGCAGACTCCCCACTGACAGGGAGCTGGACATGGGGCTTGATCCCAGGACCCCAGGATCATGACCTGAGCCAAAGGCAGATGCTTAACCAACTGAGCCACCCAGGTGCCCCAAATTTTCTTCTTTAACAATGTATTTTGAACTTTATCTGAGAATTTTAAGACTTTCCCACGTATAGTAACAAAAACTTAAAAACAATTAGCAAAAAAATCAGTTAAAACCATCAGTACCTTAAAGAACTATTTGTCCATGTGAAAGAAGGCACAGGTATTCATTCATCCTACACTTCCCTTTCCATCATGAAGGTAGTTCAAGTACCACTAAGTCACTTCAAAAACCCAATCTGAGATAAAGAATATATACTTCAGAACACACTCTGTCCTGCTCACCAGACAATCTGCTCCTTGCAAGAGGTACTTACAGGCATCAGCGCCATCAGATGCTTAGAACATAGAAAGCGTAGGAGTAATATTGCTCAGATACACACAATGCATAAAACATACCAAGAAAACTTATTACCACATATCAACCTTTTGTTCATTTCACTGATAAAAAGAAAAAAAAAATCCCTGTACACTTTAGAGTCACTCCAGCCAAAAGGTGATATAGAAGTAGTAACATTTTATTTTAGGTTTTATTTCTCATATCCTCCTGGATTCATGCTTTTAATGTTCTGCTCCACCTCAGGGGAAGATTATCCACTACTAAAAGAAAGTGACATACCTGAAAAACAATAGGAAACTGCCAATGCCATATGTGTGGTTATCGATTTATGTCATGTGTCAATAAAGTAATTTCAAAGGATGTTAGTGCTTTTAGCATCTGAAGAAATGGCCGTTTAAACTATTCCATCTGCATTTGCTTTGGGATATTAGGCAGCAAATGAAACAGGAGGGCAAACCAACGTGTCATTTGGCTGAGAAAGAAACATCGATTTAAAGATGTTATCTTTTCAAAATGTTTTGGCAGTGTTTTAAATTAGATCAAACTATTATCTGTAAGAAAATGGCAACAGACAGCATTTATTTTGTTTTTCATTAATGTAATATACTTGGATTATAAAATAAATGCTAACATTAGATACATCAGTTAACATTTAAAAGTTACTCATGTTCCCAAACTGAAATTTATAATGCACTAATGATTTCACTCAGATTCATTCATACCAAAGTTGTTTTAAAAGAGTACTCTGAAAAAAAAAAAAAAAAAAAAAAGAGTACTCTGTTAACCGCTCCAAGCAGAAGTCCATAAAATTAGGTTCTTCTGTGGTAATTTTCTTATTAACAAAAAAATGCAGCCACTGAGTTAACATCTTAAAATTTTTAGTAAAAAGGTATTAATTTGAGAGTTACTATGTTGTCCTTTCCCTTCAGCTCAAAATTTCTGGCTGTGTAGTGATACTACTATGCAACCAGCTGTGGGTTAGATGCACGTAAGACAAAGTGCCTCTTCAGATTTTGAGGGCTCTCTGTTAGTGAATGTCAGGAGGCATTTTCCTTAATCATTTTCAGCACAATTTGCCCTTGCTACATTTATGATGAGAGAAATGCCAGGCAAGTATCCAGAACCTTTGTTCCCAAGGAAGCAGAAGCTGTCATTTCCAGTGACTATCAGAATAGCCTTTCATAGCTGTGATGTCACATAACTGAAATAGTTGGTTAAAAATCACATACATACAAGGAGCACCTTGGTAGCTTAGTTGTTAAACACTGGACTCTTGGTTAGGCTGGGACCATGATCTCCGGGGTCCTGAGACAGAGCCCTGCATGGGGCCCAGTGCTCAGTGAGGAGTGAGCTTGAGAATTTTCTCACTCCCTCTGTCCCTCCTCCCACTTACATGCATGCATGCATGCATGCATGCATGCATAAATAAATAAATAAATAAATAAATAAATAAATACTAAAATCACATATATAAAATGTCATGAACCGGAGGGATAAATTTTTTCTTTTTCAAAAAGAATTTAACAGGGGTGGCTTGGGTGGCTCAGTCGGTTAAGTGTCTGCCTTCAATTCGGGTCATGATCTCAGGGTCCCAGCATCCAGCCCCATGTTGGGCTCCCTGCTTGCAGGGAACCTGCTTCTCCCCCTCTCCTCCCTGCTCATATTTGCTCTTGCTAGCACTCTCTCTCTCTCAAATAAGATCTTTAAAAATTTAAATTAAAAAAGAATTAAACATCCCAGCAAAAACTAGTGAAATTACCCATAGAAATGATCAACTGAAATGCTTTTATTTTTAAAGATTTTATCCATTTATTTAAAGATTTACTTGGAAGAGACAGAAAGAGCATGAATAGGGGAGGGGCAGAGGGAGAAAGACAAGCAGATTCCCTACTGAGCCTGGAGCCCAGTGCTCAATGCTCTACCTTCAATCCCAGGACTCTGTGATCATGACCTGAGCCCATACTTAACCAGTTAAGCCACCCAGACACCCCTTCATTTATTTATTTGAGAGAGAGAGAGAGAGAGAGAGAGAGAGAGCAGAGAGAGAGCACATGCAAGCAAGCAGGGAGAGGGACAGATTGGGAGGGAGAAGAAGGAGAAAGAATCTCCAGTAGATCCTGAACTGAGTACAGGCCCTAAGAACACAACCCCAGCCAAAATCAAGAATTGGTCACCCAACAGAACCACCTAAGCACCCCACAACTGAATTCAAAGAAAAGAAATTTTGGGACACCTGGGTAGTTCAGTGGTTGAGTGTCTGCCTTTGGCTCAGGGCGTGATCCCGGGGTCCTGGGATCAAGTCCCATACTGGGATCCCTGCAGTGAGCCTGCTTATCCCTCTGCCTATGTATCTGCCTCTCTCTCTCTCTCTGTCTCCCATGAATAAATAAATAAATCTTAAAAAAAAATAAAAGAAAAGAGATTTTGGCAGTGAAAATATTTCAGCTGAGAAGTTAAAAGTATTTAGGAGAGAAAAAAAATCATGTTGATATTTCTAAGTAAAAAATCTCTAGACCATATAAACTGTATGAGCTCATTTTTTAAAAAGACATGTTATAGAGAGGAGAGATCTATTTTAATGGTATCTAAAACCTGACAAAAAATTCTTTAATAATTCTAAAATTTTCAAGTTCGTAAGCAATTATAAAATTAAGATAAATTTAGGGATTTCCAAAGGGCAGTATCTGTGTGAGCTAAGGAATGTACCACATAATTTAACATTCGGTTCCAGAAAGTTCTGAATACAGAACATCCAGATCAGAAAGAAGGCGGCAGTTACAAGTTTCTAGTAAAAGGACATGGAGATTGACATTTTCTAAGGCTTACTAAAATTAATTCCCTCTACTTAGGGTCTGCACAAACTTTGTTGCATTTAGAAGTTAAGGTACTTAGTGTCCTCTTCATCCAGGAATTGGTGGCAGCCCTAATTTAACCACATATATGAAAATAAATGACACCTGCGTAGACCATAAACATTAAGTTATGCTTATCACTTAAAGAAATCCTCTCACAATTTCCTTGATTACATTTTTTTTAAATTTAGTTTTACTTATTTTTAGAGAGAGAGTAGTGGGGAAGGGCAGAGGGCTAGGGAGAGAATCCCAAGCAGACTCCCTGCTGAGCTCAAGCCCAATGCAGGACTCAGTCTCACAACCCTGAGATAACCACCCGTGCTGAAATCAAGAGTCTGATGCTCAACTGACTGAGCCACCCAGGTGTCCCTCATTTTAATTTCTAAGTACTAGACATGTTTGTAAAAATAAAATGGTTTGTTTTTGGCATATTAGAGCTTTCTGTTTTTGTTTTTAGTTTTTCCTAATGCCATTTAGAATTGCCTTTTGCTTGACTTTACTTATCCAGCAACTCATGAGCAAGCAAGTAAATAAAGTATTAGTAATTTAAGAGAGGATTCAAATGAAGACAGGATCATCTTGGCGTATTCACTCTAAACTTGAATCCTCAAATGCTTCTAATCTCTTTAAACATTACTCTGGTTCAAGTATATTTTGGATTTATGATTTCAAAGGGCTCAGTTATCTGACGAGAACAGGAGCATATTAAGTCTCTGCATAATACAGTTTTGAAATGGCATGCACATTAGACACTAAGCAGTTATTAAATCTTGCTTTTAACCTACCAGTTTCCTAAATCTTCCCTCTACAGCTTGATTCCCAATAGAGAAAAAAGTAATTCAAACAAAAATTTCCCTGTTTACTGCAATAAGCTATTTACTTATCTGTGCACAAGGTTGAGAAATTATGGAACAGAGATTAATGTATTTGCTCACAGGGGATCTTGCATAGACATTTAGCTTGAATTTTCATTTGTATTTTCAATTCATATAAGGATTACATATTTTGACCCACTTATAAATTGAAAGACATAACAAAATAGAAAGAGCACTATTTTCCTACTTGCTATTTAACTAATGCTGACAAGTCACTTTCAGCTCCCTGAACTTCATTTAGCTCATTTGTAAATGAAGATAACAATACAGCCTGGTTGAACAAATGACCTAATATTAAAATGTTTTGACAACTATAAAATTTTATGTTAAGTGTAAAAATTTGTAGATTAGGCTTTTATAAAACTAGATGGCTATTTCCACATCACGCTTTTTATAAAGAGGAAAAAACAGAAAGGTACTGTTTTGAAGTAGTCTGAGAACTGAGGTTTCAAACTTAAACATCTTCCTAACAACTAAAATAATATGGGTTAGCGCTAAAATTCAGAGTACAATTATCTAGCCACTTGAATTTTACATAATAAGGAAAGTTTGTAGGCACTTGGGTGGCTCAGTGGTGGAGCATCTGCCTTTGGCTCAAGTCGTTGAATCCGGGATCCTGGGATCAAGTCCCACATTGGGCTCCCCATAGGGAGCCTGCTTCTCCCTCTGCCTGTGTCTCTGCCTCTCTCTGTGTCTCTCATGAATAAATAAATAAAATCTTTAAAAAAGAAATTCTTGAAGGTTTAACATAAAACATATCAACAGAATAGTCACACATGATGGTGGAAAGAGCAGAACTGAAAACAAATGTTATACTTCCCAATTTGTTCTCAGTCATTCCCGGCTAGAACATCTAGGGTTAGCAGTAGAGTTAGGGATTGAGGCACGTTCAGAATTTGGGTTAAAGTTTTGGCTAGATGATAGCAGACATTTTCTTCAATCACTTTTTTGTCTTAGCCAACCAGAAAAAAAATTATGATGATGATAACACAAAGTGGTCATCATGTGTGAAGCACTACATTATAGACAGAGATACGTAACATGTATATATGTATTTACCTAAAATCACAGCACGTTACACCTTACAACAAACCGATTAACTCTACTTTACAGGCAAGAAACCTAAGGCACAGAAGGGTTAAGTAAGTTGAGCAAGGTCACACAACAATGCCTGGCTCTTGGGTTTTTGTTTTTGTTTTTTTTAAAGAGCCATATTGAAGTTCAGTTTATATACATAAAATTTATTCATCTTCATGTACAACTCAATGCGTTTTGACAATTTTACAGGTGTGCAACTGTCACCACAATCCAGTTGAGACAGTTTCATCACGAAAAAAAAAAAAAAAAAAAAAAAAAAAAAACCATACCTGTAAACAGCTGGCCTCTAAATAAGACTTAGGAGCATCAACCCCATTCCACTCGAAAATCTGCTATTGATTTCCCAAGAATTTAACTTCTAATAGCCTACTGTTGAGCAGAAGCCTTACTAATAACAGAGTCGATTAACATATTTTATAAGTTCTACGTATCATATACTGTAGTTTTACAATAGTGCTAGAGAAAAAAGAAAAAAACATGTTTACCATACTGTAAAAAATCTGAATAAATGGACCCACACAGTTCAAACCCATGCTGTTCAAGGATCAAGTGTACAGTCAATCCCATCAGAATCCCCAGCCCTAGAAAACTACAAATCCCCTTTACCTATAGATGTCTTTTCTGGGCATTTCATAGAGCTGGAATCATACATAGAACATGTAGTCTTCTGCATTGGACTTGTTTTAAGGTTCATGTATACCATAGCATGCATTACCTAATTTCTCCTTATTGGCTAATAATATCTTTTGTTAGGATATACTACATTGTATATCCGTTTATCAGTTAATGGGTGTTTACGTTATTTCTTTTTGGCTATTATAAAGAATGCTGCTATAAACACCCACATACAGTTGTATTGACAAACGCTTTCAATTCTCCTGGCTAAATACCTAGGATTGAAATTGTTAGTTAGAAACTGAAGACCTAACACTAAAATTGATATGGAAGTGCAAAGGACCTCTAATAGCCAAAACAGTTAAAAAATAAGTTATAAGACTAACATTACCTCCTATCAAGACATTATAAAGCTACAGTCATCAAAACGGTGTTGTACTGGCACGAAGACAAACAAAAGGATCAATGGAAAAGAATGGAGTCCAGAAAAAGATCTACACATATATGTGAAAAATGCAGGTAAGAAGATAAGTGTGGAGAAAAAATATTTAAACAAGTAGTGTTGGAAAAATTACATATCTGTGTGTCAACAATATAAACAAGTCATTTTTCACAGCATATATAAAAATTAACTTGAAGTGGATCACAAACTCAACTATAAATTCTGTAACTATAAAACATATAGAACTAAACATAGAAGAAAATCTATGTGCTCTTGGGTTCAACAAAACTTTCTTACATGTACCAACAAAAACATGATCTATAGAAGAAAAAAATTGGTAATTTAAACTTCATCAAAATTAAAAATTTCTGAGGGTACTTGATGGGATGAGCACTGGATATTTTACTGTATGTTGGCAAATTTAATTTATATAAAATATTTTTTAAATTTTTTAAATTTCTGCCTTTCAAAAGACACTCTTAAGAGAATGAAAAGACCAATCATAGACCAAGATTAAATATTTGAAAAATAACAGTTCCAATAAAGGATTTATTTAAAAGATTTTATTTATTTGTAAGAGACAGAGAGAGGCAGAGACACAGGTAGAGAGAGAAGCAGGCTCCACATGGGGAGCTCAATGCGGGACTCGATCCCAGGACCCCAGGATCATGACCTGAGCCAAAGGCAGATGTTCAACCACTGAGCTACCCAGGCATCCCTCCAACAAAGGATTTACATCCAGAGTATGTTAAGAATCAATACTCAGCTGTAACAAACAACCCAATTTTTAAAAATGGGCAAACGATTTGAATAGACATTTCACCAAGGAAGATACACAAACGGCACATTTGCACATAAAGAGATGCTCAACATTATTAGGAAAAATAAATTACATTAAGGTTCTACACAAATATCAGGATGGCTAAAGACTGACCAGACAGAGCCGATGAAAAGATGGAGAAAGGAGATCTCTCATAGACTGCTATTAGGAATGCAAACTAGTATAATCCCGTTAGACAGCAATTTAGTAGCTTCCAACAAATTTAAACATGCATGTTTCCAAGTATCCATTCATTCCATTCCTAGAATTTTAGAAATTAAAGTACATGTCCATATAAACACTTGTACATGGATATTCTCAGCAGCTTCATTTGTAGTTGCCCACAAGAAACAACTCAAAAGTCTATCAATAACTGAGTAAGCTGTGGTATATCCCTATGAGGGAACTCTATTCAGCAATAAAAAGTGAACTACTGATACACATTACAAAATGGATGAATTTTTAAATTATGCTAAATGAAAGAAACCAGACCAGAAAAAAAAAATACAGACTGTATGATTCCATTTTTATAAAATTCTAGAATACAAACTCACTTATAGTGAATAGAAGGCACCTCAGTGGTTGACTGGGACAGAGGGTAGAGAAGGGTATACAGAAGTCAAAATACAGACAATAAAGTTTGTCATATTTAAAGTGTCAATATATCAAAGTAATTTTCAAAAAGAATGAATGAGGGATCCCTGGGAGGCGCAGCGGTTTAGCGCCTGCCTTTGGCCCAGGGCGCGATCCTGGAGACCCGGGATCAAATCCCACGTTGGGCTCCCAGTGCATGGAGCCTGCTTCTCCCTCTGCCTATGTCTCTGCCTCTCTCTCTCTCTCTCTGTGACTATCATAAATAATAAAATAAAAAAAAATTTAAAAAAAATTCTTAAAAAAAAAAAATGAATGAATGACAAATTACACCGATTAAAAATTAGGTATTTGAGGGGCACCTGGGTGGCTCAGTTGGTTAGATGTCCAAGTATTGATTTCAGCTCAGGTCATGATCTCAGGGTCCATGTTGGGCTCTACACTGAGCCTGAAGCATCCTTAAGATTTAAGATTTTCTCTCTCTCCCTCTTCCTCTGCCCACCCCTCCCCCACTTCCATGCATGCATGCATACTCTCTCTCAAAAAGGGAAAAGTAAAATTAGGTACTTGACATTTTCTGAAATGAATGAAGCAAGCATGACACTTAAAGGAAACAAAACAAAAACAAAAACAAAAACAAAACCTGACAGTATTTGTTGCCAGTGACATAATCCAAGCTTTTAAGTGAAAATTAAAATTTTGGAAGACATGTATTTGTCACCATGAACTTGATAGCTTCTTACTACCTGTCTAATGAGACATTGATGGCAATAATAAAGGTCATCTTTTGAGGTTGTATAATGAATCTTGTCACTATCAGAGGACCCAGATAACCTGGTCCCCGGATATATTTCAAATGATCAAGCATGATGCTAAAAATCATGCATAAATAAAAGATTCATTCAAATTGCAAGTTCAATCAATGGAGTTAACGTAATAAAGTATGAAATGTTCATCAAAGTGGTCTCAGATTCCATGTTGCAACTAACCTCTGAAAAAATTCAGCAAAATCTACTGTGCTAACACAGAATGTGAATACAGCCTCCCAACAATGGCCTACCCTAAGCCCTAGAACATATAAACACTTTTCTAATTACATTGTCATTCAGCACAGGTGACCTAAAGATGGGAGGCTGACCACATGAGCCTAATCTAATCATATGAGACCTTTTCAAAAAAGGAGAGAATATTCTTTAGCTGCTAACAGAAGAAAGTTAAAATCAGAACACTTGAAAGATGTGACATGCTGGGTCTGAAAATGGAGGGACCATGGGTAAAGGAATATAGGAAACCTTAAGGAGACGAGAGATGCCTTTGGCTGATAGAAGAAAGAGAACCTTAGACCATTTCTCAGCTGCAAGGAATAGGATTCTGCTACCAACCTATAGGAGGTTGGTAGGGAATTCCTCCCCGTGACTCCAGAGAAGAGCTCAGTTTGAAATCCTGATTTTTGGCTTTGTGATACCCCGAGCAGATAACACAATCAAGACTGCCTATGTTTGTAATCTGTAGAACCGTGAGGTAATAAATGGACGTCGATTAAAGCTGCTAGGATGTATTCACTTGTTTCGCAGCAATAGAAAGCTAATACATTTACTATTACTCAAAATACTCGTTAACTTGTACCCAACAATCCTACTGCTAAAAATTTACCCTATATAGTTTGAAATGACTCTTAGGTTATTACTCCAAAGATATTCATTCATCATTGTTTGTAAAAAAAAACAAAAAACATATACATGTAAACAGAAACAACCAAAGTATCCATAAGTAGAAGGTTGATTAAATTACATAAATCCATAAAGTGGAATATTCTGAAACTATTATAAAGATAGAATTATATGGATAAATATGAAACTATGAAACTCTAAAGTATATTAATAAGAGAAAAAAGATCTGAAGAGTATTAGAGTATATCTTTATAATTAAATTTAAAGGATGTGCATAAAAATCAGGTATCTGCATTAAATATTTTTCTGGAAAAACACACACACACACAGAATTAGATAGCAATCAGCTTTGGGAGAGGGTTAGATTATTGAGTGGGAAATTTTCATTTTTAATTTTCTGTCTTTCATTACATTTTAAATTTTCTAATTTTCTATTATTCTCATTCATTTAAAAATATTAATACAGGTTATTAGTGTCATATAAACACGAACCTCCCTCTCCTGCAAAGCTATCTTCTTTTGTTCAAGTTGAACCTATTATCTGGCATTTGTCATCCATGCTGAGACCAAAATCACCTTCCCACAACAACTCTGCTCTACCTTTCAAATCTAAGTTTCTCAGTAACATCCCTTATTAACAACTGGGGACTTCATTTGCACTTATCTGAAAATATGTATATGTATATTATATTTAGTTAAAACTATAAGCTATTTAATTATTTTTAAAATTTTAGACCATATCATTTTTGATAACTACATTGAAAGCTACTTTAAGATACGGATCATAAATAGTGTAAACCATGCAAACATATAATATATCTTACAGTGCTATCCTGATGAGGATGAAAAGGATGATGATCCTAAACCCTGCAGTTATATAATAAGAACTATTTCAATAGCAAGCAAATCAATGTGATAAAAATGGGAACAACTAGCCTTAAATAATAGAACTATGTGAGCAATATCTAATGGGCAATCTATAATATTAGTTTTATTTACTGTATAATGAGACCTATTTTTCATGTTCCTTCAAATTTCAAATTTCTTTTTCTCCTGCAGGGAGCCTGATGGGGGACTCGATCCTGGGACCTCAGGATCACGTCCTGAGCCAAAGGCAGATGCTTAACCACTGAGCCACCAGGCGTCCCCTCAAATTTAAGATGACCAAATACTTGTTTAAGCGAATCCTTGTCAATTATTAAATATTTATAAATTTTACCATGATCAAATTTTACGATCAAATTTTATATTTTCTACCAAGATGATATACAGAGATAGTAACTTAAAAATATACTCCATCAGTTCAAGGTTATCCTTGATTTTTGGCAAAAGTGGTTAACCATAAGACCTGAAGGTGTTGAAAGTGACCAGAAAGAAATAGAGGACAAATTCCTCAATAGATTACTTGTTTTATTTGTTCACTTATAAAAGACATTTGTAGTTCATAAGGAATTCAAAACACTGTGGAATTTTATATACAGCCAAACAAGAGGATGTGTGGTATTGTACTTGGAAAATAATAAGGAACAAAATATAAGTTAGTACTATCACTGTTATAAAGTCAAGCCAAGTAGACTATTTTTATAAACAGCTTTCCTAACAAAAACATACATAATTAAATTCAATGTGTAATCACATTATAATAATCTCTCAAAAAAAAAAAAAGGTTGGCTGACATTTTCTAGACAATAGCAAAGTAACAGACTTTAAAATTTTGAGCATATGTACAGATCTTTGTCATCAGGAAAATGCTAAACAGAATTGTTGAGAACTTTACAAGGAGAGATCAAAGAGATTGAATGTATAAAAATAATAAAACATGACATTAAAATGTCATTGAAAAAACCTCTAAAATCTTACCTGGAACCAGTTCCATAATGATGTAGATAGGCTGTCTTTGTGTGCAAACGCCTATAAGTTTGACAATATTGGGATGATCGTATTGCTTGAGAATTCTGGATGAGAGAAAAGTATAAAAACAGTTATCGTTTAAAAACTAAAGCATTAAATCATGAATAGTGTGGCCAAGTAGAATATACTTTATTCAACATAATTTTCTTTTTAAAATTTTTGTATGAAGCCAAATTATGATAAATGATAGGATGTATACAAGTTTGGATAAATACTGGCAAACTACAGGTACAAACAATTCTCCTCGATTCAATTAAATTTTCATTTAATATTTACTATCTCCTTTGATAACTAACAACCATGCTAAGTATGAACAATTTACTTAGTCCCAAACATACATAATTCCCTTTAAAGTATCTTGTTTAAGCCACTACCATGGAAGCATAAATGACAAGTATTAGTGGACCAAAAACTGTAAGCTGCTTGGAAGGCATCTTTTTGTTTTGTTGTATTTTAGGACATACTTTAATGAAAATACATAAGTAATTTAATTCATATCAGTAAATGCAAATGGCTAATCATCGTGATACGTTTTATAAAATACTCTCTTCATCATGTTCAATTTCAAAATAGTAACTTTTGAGTTTTGAGAAAACTGACCAAAGGTTAAACAATAATTGAGTAACAGTTTCAATATAGACTTGAGCTGAAGCAGAGGGACTCTACTTGGATAAAGACAAAATTTCACCAGAGCTATAAAAATAGCACAGCCTCATCCATGGCACTCCAAGCATAAGTTAAAAATAAATTATATTCCCTCATAGGCCTGTCTACTCTGAATATTTCTGTTACCAAATTTTATTCCAGATTAATTCACTCATATTTGAAAAATGCAGTTTTCTTTCCTAAAAGAATGAAAAAATGACTATTGGGAGAAAGATAAAATAGTTTATGTCTTGTACAAGCCCAACTAAAGCAGAGATAGCTCTAAGAAAAACATTTTAGATTGAAAATATATAAGGTTTTATAAAGGGAAAAGATAGAGTGGGAAAAATTCTAGAGATATGGAAAGTATCATCACTAAGTTGGAGCTTGCAACTTCTACAAAGAATTAAAAATGAAGTCTTAGAATGGTTTGACTTTAATTCAAAATGTCATTTCTTAAGTCGGAAACTGCTTAGTAAAGAAAGCCCACAAAATAGCCAGGCTGAACTCAATATTAAGTCTAAATATATAACTCAATCGTCTATTTAATGACACTTGAGAGTTCCCATGCGTACAATTCTCATTTTTAACTTAAGACTTCCTAATTCTACTTTAGAAAATGGACTTCTCCATTGGACTTTATGAAATTTAATACTTTATTTTACAATAAAACAATCACAAATTAGAAAGCAAGAAAATTAATTTTTTAAAATGTCTTGACAATCCCTAAGAATAACTATAAAATAATAAGCCTGTGAATCTCTATTGTGATAGCATGCTTTATCACAGCATTTTTTTTGACCTGCCAATAATGGACATTTAAAAGTTTACAACATTATTCTATAGATAATACTTAATAAATGCATCCAACTAGGTTAATCCATTGTTATTGATACTCATTTTTAGATGATGAATGGAGAAATGTACATCAAAACACTCCATCCTATGGCACTTAGTTCTCTTGTTGCCATCACCTTGCTTCTCTGACACCACTTTATGGGAATTTCAATCTTATATACTATGCCATTATAGAGACACACCTCCATACATACACATACCCCTTTCCCTTTCTCCCTTTATACCGCAAATATCCACGTATTCCCCTCTTTGCATCTCAGAATGAGAGTCCATCATTACTCTGGCAAAAACATCTTCCCATTTGTCTCATACTATGTTGTATATACTGGATTTCATCACTAATAGAATAGTCTTAATCATATGCAATACAGGAGTAGCAAGTTAGAACATTAAATTTTAGTTAGTAAAAAAAAAAAAAAAAAAAAAGGCAACCGACCTAGAAGATTTTAGAAAAGAAACGATGTGCAGATTTTGGAACAAATGCCCAACTACGAGTTGAAGAAGAATCTGAGCTTCTCAAAAAAAGAGAGGTAAGAGCTCAGAAGAGACAATCAACCGAAAACACTTAAGGAGGGTTAGATAGATATAATTATACATATCTAAATATATATGCATAAATTATTTGTATATGGAATATAGGATTTTTATTACAAAGACAATCATGACATTGCACATATACATGCCTATGTATATATGTGTGTGATAAAAACAAAAAATACTGCAATATTCCAATACTGAATACTCAGTTTTTTAGCATCTGGTTCTTCTATGATTGTGTAACTAATCTGTAGTTTAACTCAAAACAAACTTTTTGTCAGAGCACTAAGTGTTTACTTATGAGGGTTCTAAAAGTGCTTACCTCTACACTTCAGTAAATCATAATTTAAGATAATTCCAAACTTTACATTTAAAATGTTCACAGATTATAAACACACATTTAATACTAATTTTGCAAACTCACTTGGCTTCTTGTAAAAATTTTATTTTCAGTTCCTGAGGAAGATCTTCTTTACATGTTTTAACAGCAACAGCAGTTTTATCCTTTAATATGCCCTTATATACTTCACCAAAATTCCCCTGAAAATACAAATACATTTACTGTTTGGGGTATAATACAGCCATATCAATCTTTGCAAAACACAAGGAAAGCACATAATAATGAATTGAGTTCATCAAAGTATTCTGTTAGCTTTACTCAGAATTTTAAGTGGAAATAAAGATCAGAAATATTGCTCTTACCAATCCTCTAACTTTAAAAATAGTACGCAACCTACCTACCCTTTTGGGGACTGAAACTAGAGGAGAACTGAAAAGGAAAAAAGGGGGGAAAAATTCGAAGAGACTAGGATAAAAGGAGAAACTCAAATCGAAGCCATCAGAAGCACTTAAGTTTCACATCTCTTAGTTCTCTTTACCCCCCAAGTTCTAAATTTTATTAGATTAATTAGTTATCCACAGCCCAGGTGGCTCAGCGGTTTAGTGCTGCCTTCAGCCCAGGATGTGATCCTGGAGACCTGCGATGGAGTCCCACGTTGGGCTCCCTGCATGGAGCCTGCTTCTCCCTCTGCCTGTGTCTCTGCCTCTCTCTCTCTCTCTGTGTCTCTCTAATGAATACATAAATAAAATCTTTTTTAAAAAAAGTTATCCATTAATGTTTCAAGATACAGCAAATATTCCAAGAGGTGACCGCTGGTCTGGATCCACAAAGCTAAATGTCAGTTGAAGAGTATAAGGAGATAGGGGAGAGGCAAGAGAACAAGGTGGATTAAGGAATGTCACCAGGCAGCAGTAGATTGTCAATTTCAGAAAGACATTAAGGAAGAGGAGGTGCTTACCCAAATGCCAGTGTCACCCATGTTGAGTTTGCATCAAATGTAAGAATCCCTAACCTTAAGCGATGGCTCTAACCTATTTTGACTTAACGTGTCTTATTTCAACTTTGTTTCCTATTAATAATAAAAAACAAATAACTTCAAAGTATTACAAAGAAGATCTAGAAAACTAATTTTTTAGTATTCAAGTTTTTATGTATGTATATCTATTTCTTACATAATTACAATACTAATATGCAAGCATTAAAGCATTAAAATAAGCGTCAATGCTATTGTTGAGCAAGAAGTAACTGAACTAGGAGCCTGCTGGTTATTGGGTTTGAGTTTCTGGTTTTTTTTTTTTTTTTTTAATATTTTATGTGTTTATTCATGAGACAGAGAGAGAGAGAGAGAGAGACAGGCAAAGGGAGAAGCAGGCTCCCCCCAGGGAGCCTGATGAGGGACTCGATCCCTGCATTGGGGATCATGCTCTGAAACGAAGGCAGATGCTCAATCACTGAGCCACCCAGGTGTCCCTGGGTTTGGGTTCTAAGAGCAATGTTACTCTTTTATTTTTTTAAGATTTGTTTAGTTTTATTCAGAGAGCAGGGAGAGGGGCAGAGGAAGAGAATCTCAAGGAGACTCCCTGCTGAGCTTGCAGCCCCAAAGCAGGGCTCAATCCCATAACCCTGAGATCATGACTTGAGCTGAAAACAAGAGTCAGACACTTAACTGGCTGAGCCACCCAGGTGCCCTGAGCCATTTAACTCTTAGTTCAAGGTGTGTAGATTTTGTCATCAATAAACTTAAAATTGCTGAAATATTTCAATATATATTTTTAATATCTGTACATTTATTTGCATTTTACATTTAATTTCTGTCAGCAAAGTTTCTTTTCTTCTTCTTTTTTTTTTAAGTTACAGTGGAGCTAACAATGTTATGTTAGTTTCAGGTGTACAACAATGTAGTGATTCAGCAATTTCACGTATTACTTAGTGCTCATTGTCCTAAGTCTACTTTTGATCCCCTTCACCTATATCACTTATCCCCTACTCACCTCCCTTCTGGAAACTTTTCTTTATACTTAGAGTCTGTCTGGTTTTGGTTTGCCTTTTAATTTCTTTGTTCATTTATTTTGTTTCTTGAATTCCACACATGAGTGAAATCATATGCTATTTACCTTTCTCTGACTTATTAGCATTATACTCACAGGATCTACCCGTGTTGTTGCAAATGGCAAGATTTCATTCTTTTTATGGCTGAATATACCATTGTGTGTGTGTGTATATGTATGTATGTGTGTGTGTGTGTGTGTGTATATATATATATATATATATCACATCTTCTGTATCCATTCAGCAATCGATGGATAATTGGGAGGCTTCCCTATCTTGGTCGTTGTAAATAATGCTGTTATAGAGACCGGGGTGCATGTATCCCTCCCTGTGAATTAGTATTTTGTATTCTTTGGGTAAATACCTAGTAATGCAATTGCTGGGTTATAGGGTAGTTCTATTTTGGAATTCATTCATACTGAAATTCACGGCCCATCATCATTGACATTTTATCTTCAATGTATTCTTCGGTGATTCTCTTCACCTTTTTATTCTAACCAACTTGGCTCTCACTTGAGCACTCAAATGGTGGCTGAGCTTCCTTTTCCCTTCTGAACTGAAGTGATGATTTCCCTGTCACCCCTCCTCCTTCCACTGCCCTGGAGATGATATAAAGTCAACTATCTCCCTGTCACTGCTTTCAAACCATTTTCCCTCCTGCATTCCCAAAAACCAAGCTTTGAAACCTTATCATTTGATTATATATCCACTGCCCCCTTCAGATTCAGTTACTGAATCTGAAAATAGTTTCCTTTGTTTATTAACAATTTGAACTCCTGGAACACAGTACCCAGTGTTACTCCTGTCTTAGCTCTTATCAATTTCAATAGACACTTAAAAGTACCTTCTAATTCCTCAAACCCTCAGTTTCTTGAATATAATTGTTCCAATAATCTTCTACTCCAACCTATTTTCTAGGATCATACCTTAAACTTTGCCACTGTCGGGGTGCCTGGGTGGCTCAGTGCATTAAGTGTCCAACTCCTAATTTCAGATCAGGTCATGATCTCAGGGTTTTGAAATTAAGCCCTGTCCCGGGCTCCACGCTGGATGTGGGTCCTGCTTAAGATTCTCTCTCTCCTTCTCCCTTGGTCCCTTCCCCCCTTCTCTAAATAAAAACAAACAAAAAAGCTGCCAATAATGAACTCCACTGTAATACTTATTTTATTCATCCCATCCTCTGGCTGGCTTCTACATTCGCAACTTACTTCCTCTAGTATCTAGACGCCAAAAATCCATGGACTCTATGGGAACTTCTGAGTCTTTAGGTCTTACCACTTTTGTTGTTTAACACCACCCTTAATGCCCTTCCTTCCTTATCCAGTTTATTTTTTATTTTTTTAAAGTTTATTTATTTATTAATGGAAGACAGAGAGAGAGAGGCAGAGACACAGGCAGAGGGAGAAGCAGGCTCCATGCAGGGAGCCCGACGTGGGACTTGATCCCAGCTTTCTACCCAGGATCACACCCTGGGTTGAAGGCGGCGCTAAACTGCTGAGACACCCGGGCTGCCCTCCTTATCCAGTTTAAATTGTACAGTCAGCAAATATAACTGCTTACCATACATTCTCAACCTCATTGCTCCTCTTAATCTATAAAACTCCCCTGTCAAATCTACAATCCTGATTAAATTCAACACTCTGTCTAACTTGCACCTATGATGCTAAATGTGGCTGAAGAAAATCCACAACCTCATTGACTGGTTTCCCTTTAAATTCACGGGCACAACCCTCCAGGGAGCTCTTAATGCCGCTCCAGCAATTCTCATCTCTCCCTCTAAAATCACCTGTTTTTCCCTAAATTATTTCCAACTGCAAACCACCATGCTGTTGTGTCTGAGGTCTTTTTTTTTTTAATTTTTAAATTTAAATTTGATTTGCCAACATATAACATCCACTGCTCATCTTGTCATGTGCTCTCCTCAGTGCCCATCAACCAGTTACTGCATCCCTCCACCCACCTTCCCTTCCACAGCCCTTTGTTTGCCAGAGTTAGGGGTCTCTCAGGTTAAACACAATTCATCCTCTCGACACTACTACCACATATCTCTAACTTCCTTTTGCAACAAAGCTTCAAAGAGCTTCATCCTTGCTATCTCTAATTCTTCTCTTCTTGTTCTCTCTTCGTCTATTCCAATCTGGCTTTCTGCTAAAACACTCTCAGGAAACTGCTCAGCCAAATCACCAGTGGCCATATTGTTACTAAATTCAATGGTTAATTCCCAGTAATCATCTCATTTGACCTATCAGCATAATTCTGTATCACTGACTACTCTGTTTTCCCTGATATACTCCCTTCTCTTGCCTTCCAAGACATCTGATCTTCTGGTTTTCTACCTTTGTAATTGATTGCTTTCTCAGACTCTTTTGGTGATTTCTTCTCTTGTCTGAAGCCTCATATTAACATAGTGACCAGGGTTCAGCCTCTGATTCTCTCCTCTGATAGAGAAACACTCCGTACTGAAATCATCTAGTCTTATGGCTGTAAATGCCATCTATATATGGTGTATATATCCAACGTAATGTTATTCAACCATAAGAATGTGGGACATCTTGCCATTTGCCATAACACGGATGAAACTTGAGCACTTTATGATGTCAGATAAAGACAAATACTATATATACTATCACATTTATGAAATTTAAAAAAGCCAAAAAAAAAAAAAAACCCCAAATCTAAAAAAGCCAAATTCATAAAGACAGAGTAAAATGGAGGTTACAGAGGATGGCGGGGGCATATAGGACTGACATTGTCTAAGGGCATAAACTAAACTTTTGAGAAACAAGCACTAGAGATCTAATACACAGGATAGTGAACATAAACAGTATATGTTGTAATCAAACTTGCTAAGAGGCTACAACTTTCCAACCACAAAAAAAAGAATAATTACATAATGTGCTACAGATGCTAACTACTACTTCAATGACAATCATGTTACTGTATATAAATTTATTGATTTAATATATTGTGTACCTTAAATGTACATGTTATGTCAAATATATTCAATTAAAAATCTGAAATAACTGCTACATATAACTACCAAATATACACGCTACCACTGCCAATTTGTACTTTTCATACAGATCTCTTTTCTAAACTCCAGACTTGAGAGCCAGCTGTCTTCCCAACCTCTTCATTAGAAGAAAACAGATAAAACCGAATATATCCAAAACCTAACTTTTAATTTTATTCGCCGTAAACTTGCTACACCTACCTTCTCTCATGCCCCACACAGACTCCATCAGGATATTCAGTTGGTTCAAACATTAAAAATATAACCAGAACTCACAAGTTTTCACCACCTCCCCTGCTACCACCCCGATCTAGCAACAATCATCTATTAGTTAGGTGAGTGCAATTGCCTCCTAACCTGTCAACTTCTCAGTCTATACTCAAACAACAGCCACAGTGATCTTTTTAATAAGATCATGCTGCCCCCTCCACTCAAAGTCACCCCTCACTCAAAGTCATCTACTAGATGATCTTTTCATACATAATCATAGCCAAAGCAATAATGGCCTACATACAAGGTTCTACACGATTTACACCCTTAATGCCTCACCTACTTCGTATCCTATCACATTCCTCCCTGCTTACTGAACTCAGTTATGGCCAAAGTGTCTGTCTTGCTCTTCAAAGAAAATCTGTTTTGGCTACTGCCTTCTCCTAGAACCCTCTTTCTGAGATGTCCTCATGGCTAAAATCCCTTTGAGTTTTTATACAAAAGCAACAATTTTAATAAAGCGTACCCAGAACTTCCTATTAAAACAGCATTGCTGGCCAGCAGTACTCCCAATCTCCCTACATTTTTCACAGGACTTAGAATACTTTAATATTATAAAATTTAGCTATTTGTTATGTTTATTATTTATCCATCTTCCCCTGCTAGTTAGACTGTAAGTTCCATAAGATAACTTGTCTGCTTTGATGGCTGATGTGTCCCAAACGTCTACAATAGTACCTGGTACAAAGGAGACATTCAATAAATCTGTCAGGAGTGAGTAAAATTTCTTTTTTGTTAGTTTTGAAAATATTTCTTGAATACCAACTATATAGTAAATGCAGTCTAATTATATACTGAAGAATAAAAAAGAATAAAAAAGTTAAGAGTTCCTATCTCAATCTTCTATTACCACTGAATTTCCAAGTTTGTTAGTATAGAAACCATGATGAATTCTTTTTTGCTCATGCACTCTGAAGGAGTATACTGTAAATATTCATTAGGAATAGGTAGTGAAAGATTAAATCATAAATTAGCTTATACTCAAAAATATTAGCTGAAATTAAGCTACACAGTGTCTCTAAAGTTGCAGTCTTATTAAGATGATTAAATTTATTTAAAATAACCTCGTGTTACTGCCTTGTCATTGAGAAAATGTTATTCTCTGAAATGGCTCTAGCAACAATCTAAAGGTCAAAATCCCTCCTAAGGTACCATATCTCACATATTAAACCAAACATAAAAATAACTGAAATATTTCTTTTTAAGTGAAAATATTTTTTTCTTGGTACAAAAAAAAAAAAAGCAGTCCTTTCTATATATTCTATTTCAGTAAGTGGTTTATTTTACAATTTTTTTTAGTTATATTTTCATGGAAATTTCTTTGTAATAATTTTTGGCCCAATTACTGGTACTTGTTACTGACCTAAAGCAATGGAAAGAAGAACTACTTCCTTAAGAATGAGGAGAACATCACAAAAGAAATAAATGCATAAACTGCTGCTTTTAGTTTGAGATTCTTTAGAATTTACTAATAAGTATAAGCAGTCAATAGAAACTGCTTTTAAAAGCAATTTAATGCTCCCATTTGGAAAGGATATTTTTAAATAATATGAAGAATCCTACAAAGTGGATTATTTCAACAGGGATTTACTTTGTTAACATACATCAGAGCTTAAAACAAAACAAAACAACCGGAAAAATCTGTCAATTCATCAAGTTGACATTTGAATTAAAAAGTTAATAATCATTGCTTTCTTCACTTAAAATGCTGAGCCTTAAGTCTAGTACTGATCACTCAAATACATGAGTGATAGTTTTCTCTAAACTTTGTGAATTTTATATTATTTTTACATTGCACTATAAACCTATATTCAATTCAAACTCTCAAAAAGAAAACATCAATTAAATCATTAACAAAGATGTTAATATTTACCCATTGGGACTCAATCATAAATCAGCAATTAATAAATTTGCAAATAGTCCATTTGATTAATGATTACCAAATATCTGTCATTATTATTAAGCATAATACACTTTCATATGGCCTAGGAGTTGGAAGAAACTTCAAACTAGACTGGAAAAAAAGGACTTTCATCCTATATAGCTGCCTTCTCTGACCACTACCAGAACTAGCTATAAAATGAATCTTTATATTGAAAGCTGTCTTATCCACATAATTGTTAGACTGAAATCATGCATTCAGTGCTGTCACACACTGTGATTCTATACACGATCCTGAAATCTCAGAGAGCAGTAAGCCACTTTTTCTGAGCTATCCTGTGTAACCAGAAACAAATGGAATAGAACTATTGGGTGTTTAAACTTCTGTTACCCTCCATTTCATTCCCATCTCTGATCACTAGTTTTGGCTTTACCACACTGTAATGAACGCATCACAGTTTAAGTCCTTCCAGAGGAAAACAGACTATTTTAAAAAGCCAGGAAACATCCTTGAATTGTCAAAGACTTTCACCTATCTACTCCACTGAATACTGCAGTATTTGTAACAGATGTGGTACTGTGTTCTTCTGGGTTCACGTGGGATGTGCCTTGCTGCATGCTGGAATGTAAGAAAGGCTTTGGAGAGAATGGAGAAACCTACAGAGTGCAAAGTCACTGTAAAGGCTTGTGGTTATTTAGCTCAGCTGACTACGTACCTTGCCCAGTAATTCTCCCAATGTGACATCTTCATGATTGAGAACCCATTTCTTATCCTAGGGCAAAGAAAAAGAACAACCTTTTTAGCCCAAGCAAGAGTGCATTTCCTGTAAGATGCACTTGAGGCTGTAGCCAAGAGAACTAAGGGGTATTTCATTCAGACCATTAAATCAACAGCATACTAACCAGTTGTAACTTCAGGAGGTTATGAAACAAATTTAAGAAATGTTACTAAAACAATTGGACTTTAAAATCTACATTACTAACTTCTATCAGAAATCTCAGCCTTCAAAATGACAGTATCCTTGTAACCAAAACAGAACATGCCCTTTCCCTCCCATCATAAAGCTTAGGCTATACTTAAATTTGTCATTTCATAACAGTTGTGTCATAAGTACTTGAGAGAATATTCGTGTACAATGCAAAATGTCCAATTCCCACTTGATCATCTAAGATTACATTACTAACAGCTAATTTTTCCACATGTAAACGGGCCAGAGTTTTAGCTGTCTATGACACTCTTTACATGTAGGTCCTTATCTTTCCCAAGTATTTTCTTATACTATATATAAAGCAACAAATATCAATTACAATATCACTAGGGTACACAAGATTAGTAATGCAAACATGCCATTATAAAAGAGCATCCTATTATCTGCTCTCAAGAACTAATTACTACATAGGGAATATTTTATCATATAAAAATCTCATCTAGAAAAAAAATCAGCTAGGAAACAACACAATACTGTAAGGTTAAAAAGGCACATATTTATGGTGTGTGTGTATATATATATATATATTTTTTTTTTTTTTAAGAAAAAGGAACAAATAATGAAGCAAAAAAGGAGAGAAAGGAAGAAATGAAAGGAAAGAGGGCTGGAAAAACAGGAGCCTGGGAGAATCAAGAGAAGAAAAAGAAGAAAAAGTGTAGTCAGGCAATTAGTTATTATTCAGCAATAAATATGAATTTATCCCAAATACATGAAACAGAGGTTTTTGCACAACATTTTGCCAAGCTAGCTAAAGCCAAATATACTTTAAATACATGCAGGCATAATGAGTCCATTTACATAAACTGTTACAAATGGACAACGTATCTATAATGACATAAATCAGATCAGTGGTTGCCTAAGGCAAGGGTTAAGGAAGATGGACTGCCAAGAAGGAATTTGGGGGGTTTATGGAAAGATTCAATTTATTGATATTTTATTGAACTATATATATTTAAAACCTGTGAATTTGGTTGCATGTAAACTATTTCCATAAAGCTGATTTTTCTAAATGAAAAATGTAAAAAAGAAATATTACAAAAATGCTACTTTTCATTTCAGTAGCACTTTTGGGTTTAATTTCCACTCCACATACACTAACAAAAGTATACTATTAAAAAAAATGAAGTCTGACAGGCAGAAGAGTTATTAAAGTTACAAAACTGATTTGTTGAGAACTTTTTCCACTTCAAACAGTGGTAACATAAGAAGATCACATCAACTTTCTCCCTGCAAACCACTGAAAAACACTAGATAAAATTTAAGAACAAAAGCAAGAAAATCCCAAATTTTTGTTCCAGAGCTACTGAAATAAGAATAGCTGCGATGCTAAATCAAGGTTAAGGGAAGGCCAAAAGTCAAGTTAGGTAGAGAAAAGTTAAATTTATGTTATGAAAGGGACGTCTGAATGGAACTGGAGGGTATTATGCTGAGTGAAATAAGTCAATTGGAGAAGGATAAACATTATATGGTCTCATTCATTTGGGGAATATAAAAAATAGTGAAAAGGAATAAAAGGGAAAAGAGAGAAAATAAGTGAAAATATCAGAAAGGGAGACAGACATGAGAGACTCCTAACTCTGGGGAAACTGGGGAAACAAATAAGGGGTGGTAGAAGGGGAGGTGGGGTGACTGGGGGCACTTGATGGGATGAGCACTGGGTGATATGCTAGATGTTGGCAAATTGAACTCCGATAAAAAAAATAAATAAATAATAAAAATAAAAAATTCTAAGAAAAAAAAAAAAAGCTTGAAATGGCCTTAAAAAAAGAAAAGAAAAGAAAGAAAGGGATGTCTGGATGGCTTAGTGGTTGAGCAGCTGCCTTTGGCTCAGAGAATGATCCTGGGGTCCTAGGATCAGGTTCCCCATCAGGCTCCCCACAGGGAGCCTGCTTCTCCCTCTGCCTGTGTCTCTGCCTCTCTCTCTCTCTCTCTCTCTCTCTCTTTCATGAATAAATAAACAAAATCTTAAAAAAGAAAAAAAAAAAAGAAGACCCAAAAGTCAAGACCTTTTGGGCTACCTTTAGATTATGTTGATTTTGAAAGTAGCAGGCAATAGGTAAAACAACAACAATAAACAACCACACACACACTAAATGAAGCTCTTTACCAAAAGAGATAATGAAATAAAAACAAAAATGATGAGTAAATATAATAGACTTTACTTCTCTTGCATTCTTTAAAATATGCTTGACAAACAGAAAGTATAAAATTTTCTGATGAATTTTTCGACTTAGATGCAATACATATGAAAAGTACAACAAGGAGGGAAAGGTATAGAGACCCACACTGTAATAACATTTCTGCATTCCACTTGAAGTGTTAGGGTATTGATTTTTTTGTATATTGTGAAAAGTTAAATGTTTTTGAGAGTTTCTAGAGCAAGTACAAGAAAACAAAACAAAAAAAAAAAAAACAAAGAATAAAACTACAAAGCAACATAATCAAAATACAAGAGAAAAAAATGTAATGGCATAGTAAAAAAGTGTTCAAATAAGTCAAAAGAAGATAAGAGAGGGGAAAAGGAAAACAAAAAACAGAATAAAATATACAATGGTAGTCCTAAGTCCAAATGTATCAATAATTACATTAAATGTAAATTATCAAAATACACCATCTAAACGACAAATTTTTAAAAAGAATCCTAAAAAGCAACTGTATGCTGAAGAAACTCAGTAAGTATATTTAACTGTTTATACTAGTGTAATATAAACTTGAAAGTTTATTCAGTGGATTCATTATAGCTTACAACTTCAAACTTCATTCATTCTAGCCCCAGAATGGCAAAAATTAACTGACTTGAGATTCATCGTTTTCTTTTCCTTTCCCAAAAGGGACTACCATATAAATGGTGAAGAGAATAGTGAAAACTAGAAATACACACCTGAGACACTGTTCAAAGCTAGTCTGCTACTACCATAGCAATAAGACAACAAAATGTAAATACCCTCTTTTGGAAGAAAGCAGGACTTCTGAAGAGAGCAGAGCAGTCAAGAGGTCTGGTCTAGCTCATAGTGTATACAAATGAGCTCACTCTACTCAGAGAGACTACTAGGAAAGATTTTTTTTCCAGGACTCACTTGTGGCACAGTTGTATTACAACAAGAAGACAAAACAGTCTGGAATATACCATGCTATGCCAACTTACTAAAAGAAAGCCAAAATGTTGAAGTAGCATGCTGGATAAAGAATGGAAGCTCAGAGCCTGGCCCCAAACATATCCTATTGTATATATACATATGCTCAGTTATACTAGAAATTCTAAGATAAGTGAACACAAAGCTAAATTAAACATGGTCTTTATTCTTAAGGACTTTAATATAAGCATATTGAAAGTCGAATCTGAAAGAAACGTGTGAATAGTATGTAGTTTGAACACTGAGGTATATGTGGTCCATATAAAGAACATGGTTAAAAGAGGCACACAACACATGGAAAAGTTTCCCAGGTTTCTCAAAATAACTTTCCCTTAATTTTCTACAAGTTACTAAATAAAGAAAACCATAAAGTTCTTGCTCTAGGTGGTCAGAAGTCATACACAGTGTTTGGGGGGAAGAAAACTCTATGCTACTCTCCAGGACTCTTCAAAGGGGAAAAAAAAGGTTAAGTTAATGCTGTTTTGGGTAGAAAAATGAGACACAGTAGGGTATATATAACTGTACATGAATGAAGCAGAGAGGCTGCGCAGAAATATCCATGTTTCTATTATCTACTAGTTGATAATTGTCATCATCTACCAACACCTGCCTTCTCTCCAGACTCCTCTCAAACTAAAGGATTTGTTATTCTAGTTCACTCCCAACAAATTTTCTCCTAGTCTACCATGCTGTCTTTGCAATGGGTCCCAAGTCACTATCATTATTATTTTTTTTTAAAGAAGGAGAAAGAAAGAAAAAGGTGGTGAGGAGAGAAGGAGAACCTGAGGAAGCTCCACATCCAGCATATAGCCTGACACAGGGCTTGATCTCACAACTCTGAGACCATGAGCTGAGCTGAAATCCAGAGTCCGACACTTACCGACTGTGCCATCCCTCCATCCCAAGCCACCACTTCTATGGGACTATACTGGAAAGGAAAAGATGCAAGGCTGGGGAGGAACATAGTCCTGGAATTTGAAGACAGAACTCCTAAAGCATATGTGTATATTCCATTAGACCCTTTTAAATGGTGGTTAAGATCTATACGTTCCATACATTACCAATAATCACTGCTAGCATTGCTTCTCGAAGAAAGCACATTTCAAAAAAATGAAATAAACTTTTAGAGTACACTATTCAAAATGTTACTTAAAATATCACATGGGAAATATAGCAGATGATTAAGACTTGGGAAAAAAAACCGTATTTTGCTAGAGAAATCACAAAAAGCTTCACAAAGGTAGAATTTGAGATAACCTTGACCATGAATGTAATTCTAATACACTAAAATGAGAAAAATACATGCAGCAAAAGCATAGAAAGAAGGGAGAATCTTCTAAAGAGTAAATACAACATTATGATAAAAGAAAAGAAATCTTAAAGGAGAAGAGTGTTGGATGAAAAACTAGAAGTACACTTTCTGACCAAACCATGGTGTTTTAAATGACAAGCCATCTAGTATTCACTTAATTTCATAACCAGGAGTCCCTAAATTTTTATTATTCAACCCATTAGTTTTTTCTTTAAATGCGAGCATTTGCTCCACTATACTGATACATAATATATATTATATAGCCTCCTCAAAACAAGAAATTAAAATGAAACGGCTACTAGACAAATTGGTGTAAATACAATCCTTCCTGCTCCTTTCCACTAAGTACAACTAAAAACCATGGAGATAAGGTGAGGGACAGTGAAAGAACTTTGAAAGGTGGTGAGGGAATTGAATTGCTTTGGACCCCAGGAATGGGGGAACAACATAACAGGGTGTCTTAAGTCTCATCTACACAACAGAAGGAGGCTCGATTCTCTACCTCACAGTAGAAGGCAGTCCAGGGAAACCCATCTCTCCTGGATCAAACGGTAGTCCTCCCCAATACCAGGTAAACTCAGCACCAACAGCAGGTGGATGGACAAGAGTAAGTCGTCAGAAGAAACGCTCTTTTGCTCTGGACCAGAAACTCCCCTGCCTTGTGAAAGAATACTGGGGGGGGGGGGGGGGGGGGGGGGGCAGAAGCACTAGTAAGATGAGCCTGTACACAAGCAGCTAAACCTGGAAAGTCTCTTTCTTCCTATGAAAGTGGTATATGTTCTACCCCCACCAAGAAATACCAAGCGAGCTGGGCTGTACTCTCAAGGAAAATACCACCACAAACAGTAGCCTGGCCTGTGAAGCCTCTTTGTCCCTACAGACCTAAGACTTCTATTTCCTGTCCAGACACAGGCAGCTGAGGACACTGACAGAGAGAACACCACAAGCACCCAGCCCAGACAGTGCACTGTATTCCCTGCAGGCAGGGAAATACTGACAAGCAAAGAACCAAAGAACTCATGTGCCTGATACTCCCTTCTCCTACAGTGAAATATCTGGCAGCCCAACCTACAGAAATTCTTTCCATCCCAACACAGCACTAAAGGAGCAAGTGGGAACCAGATAAACCAGCAAACAAAACACCACAAAGACTCTGAAAATTAAACCATCATTGAAGCCACAGTCTACCTGCATGTTTTGTTTTTTTTTTTTTAAAGAAAGGGGGTTAATTTTTATTTATTTATGATAGTCACAGAGAGAGAGAGAGAGAGAGAGAGAGAGAGAGAGGCAGAGACACAGGCAGAGGGAGAAGCAGGCTCCATGCACCGGGAGCCCGATGTGGGATTCGATCCCGGGTCTCCAGGATTGCGCCCTGGGCCAAAGGCAGGCGCCAAACCGCTGCGCCACCCAGGGATCCCCCACCTGCATGTTAAACCCAAACGATGTGAGTGTGAGTCCTGCAAAAATAAAAGATTTACGTAGGACCCAGAGTCTCCCAACAAAATAGATGAAATGCCCAGGGTACAATAAAAAACCATCGATCACACCGGTATATAAGAAAATTACAGCCTGAGTGAGAAAAAACAGTCAACTAACACCAACATGTAAACAGATCAGATGTAATTTTGATAAGGATTTAAAAGCAGCCATCACCAATCATAAATTCTTTTGAAACAAATGGAAACATAGATTATCTCAACAATAGAAAGAGAAGTTATAAAAGAGAAAGAAATGGAAATTATAACATTAAAAAGTAACAAAAATAAACTCACTGAGTGGGCTCAACGGTAAAGTGAAAAAAACAGAATACAATCCCTGAACTTCAGGGCAGATCAAGAGAATTTACTCAATTTAAACAAAGAGACATTGGGTTGGAAAAAATTAACAGAGCCACAGGGACAATTAGAAAAGATCGAACATTTGTGTCATCAGAATTCCAAAAGAAGTGGAGAAAGACGGGATTAAAAAACTAATCCAAGAAATAAAGTCTGAAAACTCCCCAAATTTGGTAGAAGATATAAACCTACAAATTCAAGAAGCGGACAGAAACTTACTTACAATAAATCCAAAGAAATTCAAGCTAAGACATATATCATGATTAAACTTTTGAAACGTAAAGTCTTGAAAGCAACTAGAAGGGTGAGGCATTACCTACAGGAGAACACCAATTTGAACGGGAGACATTTCTCCTCTGAAACTATGAGGTACAGGAGAAAGTGGCACAGGAGTTTTCAAGTGTTGAAAAAAACCCAAACTGAACGGCCGCTGAGTGTGGTAAACTATCTTTTAAGTATGAAAAGAATAAACAGGGATCCCTGGGTGGCGCAGTCGGGATCCCTGGGTGGCGCAGTGGTTTGGCGCTTGCCTTTGGCCCAGGGCGCGATCCTGGAGACCCGGGATCAAATCCCACATCAGGCTCCCGGTGCATGGAGCCTGCTTCTCCCTCTGCCTATGTCTCTGCCTCTCTCTCTCTCTGTGACTATCATAAATAAATAAAAATAAAAAAAAATTTAAAAAAAAAAAAAAGAAAAAAAAAGAAAAGAATAAACAGACATTCTCAGATGAAGCAATACTCAAAGGATTCAGTCAACAATAAACCGGAAGTGAGTGGTAGCCGGTCCTTCCTGCAGCTCAGTGAGTTTCTCTGGATATCCCAGGTGCTCCAGTGGGGCAGACCGCAGTCAGGAGGTTCATCGGGACAGGAGAGACAAAACACAAATGGTTTGTAGGACAATTCTATCATGCTGGACTTTCGCAGCTCCTTATTAGGAAAGGGTTCACACAGCAGGACAGTTTCACTGGATTCCTGATTACTGCCACAGGCATGGGGATGACCCTTAGCTAAACTACTGGAAAAGTTACTGAGTAATGTCAGTCCACAGGCCTGGAGAGGCAGGCCAAGATGAACACGCTGTCGGCACGTCTGAGGCAAACACAAGGAGCCATGGTGTGCTCCTGGGGCTTGGTCTGGGGTCCTCACCTCGGCTGCTCAAGTGGCAGCGTGTGACCAGCTACCTTTAAAAACCCTGGACTCCAAGACCCAGAGAGGATCTCCTGAGCAATGACTTATCACAAATGTCTCTGCAGCCTGCAGGTGGAAAGGAAGACATGAACGCGCAAATGCCGCATAATTGAGGCAAGTCAGCCTGTGTCTGATCTCGCCGTTGCTGTTCCTCTTGTCCTTGTGTATGTCCTTCACTGGGATAAACCTGAGCCTTGAGAAGAACTTTAGGTTAAGTTGCAGGAATCTCTCCAGGGCATCCGAGAACTACCATGTGGTGGTGGGACACTCTGAGGCTCTGAGCAAGGAGTTCCTGAGGTAGCAGATGACAGAAACTGTGCTTGAATCTGCATTTTTCTGATTCCAAAGGCTGTGTCTTTTCTAACCAAATAACATGGCCTCCCACTGCCTCCCAAATTGGAATAACTCAAAACAATGCCTATGACTCAAGTGCATAGAACTACTATCATTCAATTAATAATTTTAATTAACTGAAGCAAAGTGGGTCCTACATTCTATTTCAAGTTTCAAATTCTAGTCCTAAAAGGATTTGACTGGTGGTTACAGGGCTTTCAGCAAACAAGTGCTATGTAAATCAATTCCGGATTGCTCTTCACTCACTGGTTTTACTAGATTATAATCTAATTTAAAGCTTTACATTTTGCACATTCACAATTTTGGCATCAAAAACATATTACAATAAAACTTTCAAGTTGTAATTAAGTGAAATGGCTTTAAGTAAATAGCTGGCCAAATTATGAATCAATTTTGTATAATCTTTATATAATTTCCAGTCTAAAAAAGGAGCTCACACTTCAGTCTCCAGACCACTAATTTCCACTAGATAATATATGACAAAGCTTCCATCCATTTTCCTATAATGACTCTGTACCAGTTGTTCTATGAGATTTAAAGAAACAATGAAAAAGCAATCAATGAAATTAAGCCATTATTATAGTATTTCCCACTTTCATGAAAACACTGTTCTTATAAATCCTCCATCTTCGCACATGAATAGGTGTAATAGTAGGCATGAACTATAAAAATAAGCAGAAATGAAACCTAATTACAGCTTTAAAATGTTAAAACCTAAATCGCAGAATTACTTTGGCCTCCCAAAAGTAGCTATTTAAAATGAAGTGAACAAAGTACCAAATAAGCCATTTCTCCTTTGTTCACCTGCTGAAGACAACTACCCACAGTTGGCCTGGGCTGCAGGGGACTAATGGCACTTCTTGGTGGACTGCCACAGGGTGCAGGTGGTCCTTATTTATTATGCAAACCAAGCCCTGCCAAATCCCTCCGGGATGGCTGTGCGTTTCTTTCTAAAGGTATCCTTTTAAAGGGCTTTATGGAGATAGAGGGACATGCTTAAAGTCAGATCTCCAACAGGTAAATCAGAGTAATTAGTGATGTAAGTGAATGCTTCACTTTGATTCCTGCCTAGTTCTATAAGAAGAAAGGTCCCCTAAAGAAAATACTTCTACTACTGCAGAAGGATCTCAATCTAGCCCTATAGCTCTTGCCCATATTCAAAATTCAAATGAAGAGAGTTCTTTTGAGGAAAGAGTGAATTCTATTTTAATGTAACATTTTCACTCTTCAGGTTGTTTTGATAATTCTGCCTTAAACAAATGCAAAACAACTCACTAATATTACAACCTATTTCCTAGCATGAGCTAATGTAAGGTAGGTCCAGCTTGTGAATTTAGTTATCAGAAATAGTGGAAATATAAAGTTTTATCCACCGCATGGTCAAAAGGATGGAAGGAATCATCCAACAGCCTAGTATTTTTTTTTTTTAAGGCACACATTTAAATACACGCTTTGAAATTTTTTTCACTCTGAAGATTAACACCTAAAGTAGATGGATGGGCTTTCTGAATATACTGACATTTCAGAGCTTTTATTTTGAAGCCACAGCACAACATATCATCTTAGAATAATTAACAAAATGCCACAATACGGGACATAAAATGATTGTCAGAGTCTATAATTTTTCTACTATTCATACTGAGACATAATTGGTATCTCTACTTTTCTTTTGTACACAAGTTTTCAGTTTGCTTCATTACCTGCTTAGCCTGCTAAGCACATTTGTTCCACTTTAAATCTCAGCCATTGCTTATTTTTAGAGTCCAAGGATTACTCAGAACGTGTTCAGCTTTGTCAGTGAAGTTATCAGGGTTACATCAAAGTGAAAATCCTTAATGACAAGTATGCACAGTAGTCTGAATGTATGGAATCCATTTAAGAAGTAATTGAATATTTCTTTAAATGCTCTGTAAATTAATAATCCAAAAGCTGTTTCCCCTAAAATGATTTTTATTTGGGAAAGACTTATCACCTTAGAAGATATCTCATTACAGGTGCAAGTTACATGATATAGGTTTTTTTTTTATGTGTATCGTATACTTTTATCCTTTCTAGAGAGACTTTTATTTCTTTTAAAAATTCATGTCTATTGAATTTCTCTACTTATATAATTATCTACCAGTATACTATTATGGGGGAAAGGCTGTACAACTCTGTACATATACTAATTTCCTAATTCATTTTTATTCATCTTGACTTTAGAAGGTGTCATTTTTCTTGACTAAAACGCTCAGAGCCAACAGTTATACCCTCCCAAAGGAAGGAGTGCAGGTGCCCTAAGTGAAAAAATGCTGATACAGACCCTTTCCAAGTTCTGGACTGAGTAACTGAAAATCAACCAGAAACATAGGCAGATTCAACTTAGTCTATCAAATCCTTATAAGAAGTAACTTACGATTCATCTCTAAACACTATCATTTATAATTCCTTAAGATTAAGGCAAAGTACAGATTCTGCTCTCAGGAATTTATTACCCAGTGAGAATAGAAGAAGGGAAACTAGAGAGTATCTTTATTTTTAGAGAGCAAAAAAGACGAGACTTCTAGCCCTTTTTTTTTAGTTTAGCATCTATCCTTGCTGTTCCCTACTCATACTTTGGCCATTAAGTAGATAAAGTCTCTGTCAGACTCATTTAAAAAAAAAAAAAAAAAAAGGATTCAAAGAAATGATGGAGGACAAATAACAACCAACACCACATAAATACAAAGAATTGTAATAGTATGCATGATTATATGCCAGAAAATTAGACAACCTCGAAGAAACAGATAAATTCCTAGAAACATACTAGGAATTTCCTGTACCAGGAAGAAATATAAAATTTGAATAAAACTGTCATTAATAAGGACATTGAATAGATAATCAAAAAAACTCTTCTAACCAACAAAAGTCTAGGACCACATGGCATCGGAAATGTTTCTATCAAGCATTTAAAAAATGATTCTATCAAGCAAAAAAAATCGGTTAATATCGATTCTTCTCAGACTACTCCAAAAAATAGAAGAGGAGGGAAACCTTCCAAATTCCTTCGACAGGAAGATGAGGTCTGTATCAGGTGGATTTGGCTTTCTTCCCAGTGGCTAAGCGGGAAGGAAGAGACATGTCTTTGCGTTGAAGCAAGTCAGGGGCTTGCTCCTATGGACCTCTCTCCACCCTACATGTGTGGTGGCGACCTCCTAAGAAAGAGGTATACAGGAAATGACAATTGTCTTTCCTCAAGGTATACACTGGATGGTCCTTTGGTAGGGCGAGTGGATTTATCTCTGGAACCTGACACTGGCAAAAAGCTACTGAGTGGCACTGAATCTTCTTCAGTATCTCCGATGGCTAAGGAAACAGAAAGATCCTTGGCAACGTGGTGTGGCGTGAGCCTTCTGTGCTACATAATGGTTAAGAGGGATGCTATAGAGTCAAACTGCTTGGCCTTTAAATATAGCTGTGCAATTTTCACCAACTTTGCCTCTTTGAGCCTCAGTTTCCTTATCTGCAAAATTAAGATAAAAATAGTTGTTGCCATATATGGCGGTTCCAATTATTAAGTGAAATCTTTATAAGGTGCTCAGCAAAGTACCTAACACACAATAAGTGCTTACTGAACATCAAGCATCCTTCTTACTCATTAACCCTCAAACCTTTGGCAGGAGAAGAGTCCATCGTCTCTCACAGCAATCTACCCAAGCACCTTGCCTTTCCTTTTAGGAAATAGGATCCTACTCGAATGATTCCTTGCTCCCAAATTTCAACAAGTATTTATTGAATATCTATTCAGGCATTGTGATAGACATTGGCTGAAGAAGGTGAAAGAAGCAAAGCTCCTTGAGCATAGGAAAAAAAATTTAAAAACGTTTGAAAATTACAAAAAAAAAAAAAAAAAAGACACACAACACAAATACTGAGACAGAATAAAAGTGTAGGTAACCACTTAGATAGCTGACATTTAGGCAAAGACTGACACCAGGTGAAGACACCAGAAGAGATTATACCAGATAGAAGTGAGAGCTGGAACAAAGGCTCCAAGATGTGGGAAGAGGGTAGTATGTTCAAGAAACAGGGTCCATTTTCAACCCTTGAGTTCCAGACTTGGATAATGATTACCTACTGATGTCTTTATTTGAATGTCTAACCGTATCTTAAAGTAATCATTTTCATAATAGAACACTCTACTCCTATCTCCACCCAGAAATACGTTCCTCTCAGAGAATTCTCCATTTCAGTAACTAATATTCATCCAGCTTCTCAAACCAAAAATCTTGAGAGTCATTCTTTAGTCTTTTCTTTGCCTCATTCCCCATATACAATGCATCAGGAAACATTGGATTTACTTTCAACAGATAACGACACATCTATTTTCTGTTCATCTCTACTCCCACTACTCAAGACCAAGCAAACATTATTTCTCCCCTGGACCACTATAAAAGTCTTAACTTGATTTCTTTATTCTATCTCCCCCTCACGTATACTCTGAGTGCATGACGAGAGTTTTAAGTGATTTTTAATGCGATTAAGAACCTGTCATTCCTCTTGTTAAAATCCTCCAATAGTGTCCCATTGGTCTTAGATTAAATGCAAACTCTTTTCAACAGCATACTAAGGCATGATCTTGTTCCTACAGATCTGTATTCTCATTCCATTCTCTCCTTCAAGGGTCTCTTTTTGTTCTTTATACAGACTGAGCCTTTGGTTATCGTTGATTTTGAACCTCTGTACATTTGTACTACAAAGTCACTTTACCTGGAACTTATTTCTGTAAGTTCTTTCATAGGTGACCCATTTTTATGCTCCAGGTCTTTGACTCAAATTTTACCTCCTCAGAGAAACTTTACTTGACCATCCTATCCAAAATGGACTTCTAAAGGTAGTACTCTATTTATACATTAGATTATTAAGATTTGTGGGGCCTATTATCACATATCTAAACATGCAAAATGATTTATCAACTTCAACTGAATAAATCTGTATTTGATAAACTTGATAAAGTTGTATTTGTACTTGGACTCCCTAACAACCTGGAAGATAACTCCCTAACAACCTGGAACGTCAAATATTCACTTCTGCAGGGATCTGCACTAGAACATGACAGCACAATGAGAGTCTGCTCCAGGCCTCATGCTCCTAGCCTGCCCTTTTCTCTTCCCATTCATGATCCCATCACATTCAAGGAGCCTCTCATGTATATGCCTACATGCACTCCATCCTCTACATCCAAGCTGCATCTGTAGAGCCTGTGAACAACCACTCATTGGACACTCTTAGGTAGTCCACCCTGAGAAAATAGACCTGAGTCGGAGGTCTGGGCTGGCCATGGAGGCAGGCTGAGGGTTGCAGGGACAAGGAACCTCAAGTCTCAGAGACTCTGAAGGGAATGTTCAAACTACACGTGGGCATATATGCCAGGGTCTACAAACACCTCAACTACAGGCAGAGTGCAACTGGTGGAGTGCCAGATAAGGTCACAGTGGGAGCTGTGTGAACTCCTTTGGGTCTAAAAACATCACCACTTCACCATTTCACTTAATTTTCTATGATTATCTCAACGTTTTTTTTTTTTTTTTCCTTTTCTGTATCTCCTCCCTCTAAAAGATAAGCTGCACACTCATAGGGGCTTTGCCTATCCTGCAATGTCTGATACACACATGGTAGGTATTTAATAAACACCTAATGGGTCCTACTTCTTACAGGGAAATAACATGAAAATACAACCAGTCTACTTTATCACATGGCATATACATTTGTTTATCCAAAAGTTTTAGTGGTTTCATAAAATAGTTATATAAATACTGAGAATCTTTCACTTTAAACTAAAGGCTAGTAGTTAAGAATTAGGCAATAAGAAAGCTTAGGTTTAGAAGAAAATATTCTAGTAGATTCTATATTTAGCATATTGAAAATCTGCTTCTAGCAAATCAGAACTTAGCAAATGTTAGACTACTAAAAATGAAAGCCAATTCCATTTGTCAGTTGGAATTTTATTTACTTGATAATTATGTATATAAACTACTATATTATGTATTTTGTATCAAATTGCATCTCCTAGGACAAACTTTATCTGACTATGAATTTCTAGATTTCAAGATTAAGAGATCCAGTAGGATTCCACAGCACAGAATCCGATATTACAGTCCCTGACATCACTCCTAGTCAGGTCCAAGAAAACCTAAAAGACATTCACTTAGTCAAAATTTAAATTTTACAATGCTCTTACATATCTGCTAAAAATCTGAGTCATTGGTCTCTGAATCTGATCATGCAGTGAAATATTTTGGCATGTGTAAAATAAGACATGTGTTACACAGTGACATTGAAATTATTCTTATTATGTGATGCAAACACACTTAGAATGACTTGCCTTTAAAAAAAGAATAAAAGTCAAATGGTTCCTTAACTCCCAGTTACAGGTATCCCAATAACATGCTGGTCTTTATACTCTGAAGGTAATAAAACCTTCAATTTCATTTATAGTATCAAATCAAAGAGGATCTTCTTAACATATTTTAATACCAAACCATGGGTTTCTAAGGAAGGAAGGAAATACCAAAACTCTTGAGCCAATTATAGTGCACCACAATTACTCAACTATTAAGATAATCAAAAGGAATTAGTTCCAGTAAAAAGGCTTCTTGTTTGGCAGTGGCTGAAAACCAACTCTGAGATATCTTTATATACTCTATGAAAGCCAGAATCCCATTTCTACTTTGAAATTTCTGGTGGCACAAACACAAAGTAATAAAGCAGAACAAGAGAACAAATTCTGACCCCCAAATCCACAAAGGTATAACTTAATAAAACAATCTTTCTCATAGGTCAAGTTCTCTATCCTGGAATGATTTCCAGCAAGCCCACTTTAATAACCCAAAATCTCCTCCAAGTCATGAAAGAAATTATAATATTTATAAAACTTATTTTTTTCTCCCCTTAGTCCTCAAATTAGTCATTTGATAGATTTCTCTATTTTTAAAAAAAGTTTTATTTATTCATTCATGAGAGACACAGAGAGAGAGAGAGAGAGAGAGAGAGAGAGAGAGGAAGAGACACAAGCAGAGGGAGAAGCAGGCTCCCCAGAGGGAGCCCAATGTGGGACTCAATCCTGGGATGCCAGGATCAGGACCTGAGCCAAAGGCAGACATTCAACCACTGAGCCACTGAGGTGCCCTGATGATTTCCTTGTTATATAATAAATACTGAAGAATGTTGGCTCATTTCTCTTTTAAGCTGGTCTTTAGAAGATTTATATATAGGAATTTTGAACTTATTTCTACAACTGAGGCCAGAAACACTATCAAATTTATGCTTTATTATATATGGCTATAAAGTAGTATTATTTAAGCACGGTTTCAAAGTAATCTTATTTCACCAAACAACTTTGGAAATCCATTTTAAAAACTGCCTTCAGGAATTAAGAACATTTGCAAGATCAGATATTCACACAGGGTCAATCACTAACAGCCAGAACTGGAAGATGTGCTAGTCAACCTTGGCCAAAAAAAACTGGACTGCAAAGGAATAAGATCCATTTTGTCACTTGATAAGTTACCCTTTTCAGAAGGCAATTCCAAAGGAAGCTAATTCTAAAAAAGAATTAGAAGAATTAGCCTGGGTGGCTTCGTGGTTTAGCGCCTGCCTTCAGCCCAGGGTGTAATCCTGGAATCCTAGGATGGAGTCCCTCGTCGGGCTCCCTGCGTGGAGCAAGCTTCTCCCTCTGCCTGTGCTGTCTGCCTCTCTTTGTCTCTCTCATGAATAAATAAATAAAATCTTAAAAAAAATTAAAAATTTAATTTCTAGGAAGATGCCACACTGTTTAATTTTTCCCCCTAAAATGATCTTTAATTAATTGAAGTATGGTTGACATGCAGGTTAAAGGTTAAAGGTTAAAGTTTCAGGTGTGCAACATATCTCCAAGATAATCCTGATAATAAGCTTGTATCATTATCATCAGTATTGAGATTGGTCTTAATACTCTACAGAAGTATGCTTATGACTTACTTCTTCTCTGGGATTCCAGAAGAAATGAATGGCATCCATCAGACCTCCTTGTAAAGTTATAAGAGTATTTTTCAAAAGTTAGCCTGCATCATCTGGAGCACTTTGTAAAACAAGATTGATGGCTCCCACCATCTCTGATTTAGTAGGTCTGGCAGTGGGCCCAAGAATTTGCATTTCTAAAAAGTTCCCAGGTGATGTTGATGCTGCTGCTCTACAATCACCTTATGACATTACTAACTCATAATAGTTTGGCCTTTATTTAGGTCTTCCCTGGTAACTTTCTCCAATTTGTATAATATTTTAGCAGGATATAACTGGTCTTCCAGATTGTTCATTAAAAATAAACCTGTAATTTCAGGATGTATGAGGGCAAGGCTAGTTGGAGAAAAGGAAATAGGCACATAAAAGAGCTTTTCTATGAAATTAATGAGCCACAGAATGAAAAGTCCCCAAATCAACTGGCATACATTGTCTGAAGCTTATCTGTTAATCCAATAGCAAAACCTAAATGCAAAGAAAGGAACACTTTTTGAAGCTATAGAAGATGGAATTCAAGACCCTTAATACATACTAATTTGTGTGGTTTCTGCTTCTATCTTTTAAATTATTTTAATAGTTTGGTGTTGTATGTAGTGATGATCTGCATAAATTAGCTCTGACAATTCACCTTTTGAGTTAAGACGAGAGGCTTGTCAAAGTCATGTGGTTAATAGCTGTATTACTCAAACTAGCAATCAAGCTTTCAAATATTCTGGTTTTGCATTTTTGCCAATTATTTGTCCAAAGGCTAGGAAAAGATACTTATTCAGAAAACAGCATAGGAAAAATGCAAGTCTACAGCTTGAGTCCTTTCTAAAAGTTATTTTCTTTAAAGAACACACTGAATCCTTAAAAATGGGAATTATAACCATGACATTTTAAAAGATTATACTGTGCCAGACACTGTAATGTTTCCATGCATATGATTCATATGATTTTATATATGTAAGTTTCCATTTTAGTCTACTACGTAATTTTAAGTCCAGTTTACAGATTTAAAAAAACTCTGAAATTTAGATTGATAAAGTAATTTACCCATTCTATACATCTTTACCATAGGAGATGAAGAATTTCATTGTAAAGCCTGTGTTCTTCACTACCCTTTTAAATGAAAATTTAAAAGGGGTATAAAATTCTCGTTTATTTGAAGTCCTCTACATGTACTATCCCCAATGATATTATTTTAAATCTATATTAAAGCCATATTAAATTGATTGTTTCATCAGTTCCAAATATTTATATGAATATGAAAACAAATCTCTTTTTAAATGGGCAAGATAAAGTAAAACTAGTAACTTTAATGATCATTATTCTTTCCAGTCAGTATAGAAAATTCCTGTGGATAACCTGACTTCTTAGATTGGACATCTAAAGCACAAGCAACAAAATAAAAAATCAACAAGTGGGACTACACCAAACTTAAACGCTTCTGTACATACACACACACAAAGACAACCTATGAAATAGGAGAAAACATTTGCAAACCATGTATCAGACAAGGGGTTAATATCTAAACATATAAAGAAATCCTACAGCTCAATGACAAAACAAAACAAAACAATTTTTTAAGTGGGCAGAGGAACTAAATAGACATTTTTTCTGAAAAGACATCCATATGGCTGAAAATACATGACATAATGCAACATCCCTAATCATCAGAGACATGCAAATCAAAACTGTAATGAGTTATTACCTCACAGTGGTTAACTTACACTGCAATATATAACTATACTGCAATATATAAATATATCAAAGCAATGCATTGTATACCTTAATTTGCACCATGGTATACATCTATTATATTTTAGTAAAAAAAAAATCCATCCATATGATGCAAAAATTCTATCTTTTCTTACGATATTTCAAAGAGTTCAAAAATAACAGAATATGTGTTAATGTATAATACTTATAGAGCATAAAAATCTTATTATGTCCCTTCCGTGTTATCTTAACAATCATGAATTGAAGACATAGCCAACGTTTTGCTTCGAACAATCCAAAACAATTCAAATAAGAAATACAGGGGAAAAAAACAGCATGATTATTACAATGTATATTAGTCCACTCAGGCTGCCATAACAAAATACCAGGGCACAGATGGCTTAAACAACAAATTTATCTTCTCATAGTTCTGGAGGCTGGAAAGTCCAAGATCAAGATACCAGCCACTTGGGTTCCTGGTGGGAGCTCTCTTCCTGGCTTGCAGAAAGCAGCCTTCTCCCTGTGTCCTCACACAGCCTTTTCTAGACGCATGTATGTGGAGATTGATCTGTCTCTCCCTGTCTCCTCTTTTAAGATTCCCATCATGTTGGGTTAGGATCCTATTTTTAGTACCTCAGTTAAACTTAAGTAGCTCAGAGACACATTCTGAGTTAGGGTTTCAACATATGAAATGGGAAGTCAGATAGGGAAACAAAGTCAGACACATAGTGTAAGTCTAGAATAAGCTTAAGGAAAATATATACAGTTCTCAAATAAAGGATAGTTTTAGGTTCTAAACACTGACTATACAGACACTTTACACTTTCAGTATTGTTTCTCAATAACAGCTTTTTGTTTCAAAAGATATGATCTAAAAGTAAGGCGTCTGATTTATATTCATGATTACGCTTTTATCAAAGATCAACAAAAAGTTGGTCTGACAAAAATCAGACACACCAAACACGTTTACAGGCATATGGGCCGAAGTTTCTTTGGTGAAAGTGAAAACAGTGTCCCACATACTCCGCTTGCAACTTCACCTTTCCTTTTAGCACTGGTTCATTTTGTAGTTATTCCTTCTCAGCCCAAGTCTAAACAGAATGGTTGTTACACAATGAAACTTTTAATTAGCAAAAAGTTTAGCTACTTGGAAGCTGTTCCTCCAGCAGCTTAGTATCAGTCTACAGAATTGAAATGGATTAATTAAGTGGTCCAAAATTAACAATCTATTATGCACTCTCCTACCCAAGCAGCTCTGGTGCGCAAAGAGCTTGTGAAACAAATATAGACAGGGATATGCAGAAACATGTAATTGTATTCTCTGGCCTTTTCAAAAGGTGGACAACCCAGGCCTTAGAGGAAAAGGTTGCCTAGAACAGGGCTTTCTCAGCTTACTGTGTCTTAATTCTTTGTTCACGTACAGTGATCCTTCAACTAAATGTGACTCACTTCCAAGAGGAGTGAAGGAACTGCAAATACTCCTCTCCTGAATTCAGGGGCCCTTGAAGACACCAAAGGTAAGTCACAGACATAACAGTAGACAGCAAAAAGGTGGCTCGATTTACAGTAAGAAAACCACATTTCTGCTCAAAAATGTAGTTTTGTTCATGATCCTACTTCAATTTGAATTACCATGTTACAATATCGAATGCTTCTCCCAGTTCTCTGTTAAAATGCTTGCATTATTCACCTGTCACCTTGTATCATAATTATCTGTTTACTTGTCAGGCCCCCCCATCAGACTGGTAGCTCTTTGAGGGCAGAGACTATGTCTCTGTCATCATTGTAGCTTTGGAGTTTGTCAAGAAGCTGTCACATAATGGGCATTCAATTAATATTGTATAGATGATGGAAGGAATAGGATTTTCTTTTAAAAGTCAAGAATTTGCCGCCCCATAACCTTCTTAACCTTTTTAAATTTATCCGAACATCAATTTTAAAAGAAAAACTTATTTGATGCCAAGAACTGATATTTCAAGTTTTACTACAAAGGAAACTGATATAGCAGTTTTTAAAAGCCTTGAACAGCAAATCTTATAAATGAAAATGATGATGATACCACTGTGATGACTGCAAAGGGTCTAGCAGATGTTGCTTTGATAAAAATGCTGTATTGCTGTGTTAGAAGGAGCTTATGAAATCATATATACACAAGAGTCAAGATCCATGTAACTGTCAAAAACAAGAGCAACTTTTTCCTATAACTAGATTGAGGTGGATATTACTTCTGGAGACACAAATACCATACTTTCACATTAAGAGCTACAGAGACATTTAAAACAAAATGATCTTTAAAAAAATCAACATTAAGAGCAGCCCGGGTGGTTCAGCAGTTTAGCACTGCCTTTCACCCAGGGCGTGATCCTGGAGTCCCAGGATCGAGTCCGGTGTCAGGCTCCCTGCATAAAGCCTGCTCCTCCCTCTGCCAGTGTCTCTGCCTCTCTCTCTCTCTCTCTCTCTCTCTCTCTCTCATGAATAAATAAATAAAATCTTAAAAATATATATATTTAAAAAACATTAAAAAATTACTTTAAAAACAAAGGCAACACTAAAGTCAGAAAATGCATTTAAGACTCCATCATCACCAATTCCAACAGATAATTCCACTTCCCATGTTCAGCTATGTGAATAATCAGTGAGTTAAGTATGCAGTCCTTTCCTTTAGAAAAGGTGGGGTGGGGGGCAACACTTCATAATTTAAGTTGTATTTGGCATTTATTACCATGTATATCTCTATCCATTCAATGTCCTATCAAGACAAAAGTATCTCTTTGAACAAACCTCTCCAGGATCAAGTCCTACCTGTACTACTGATATGGCACCATCACATTAACACAACACAGGTGCAACCTTCGGAAAGACTTTCTGGCAACCACATTACCTAAAGAAAAGCTATTGTTTTAAAAATAAAACCTCTTACTTTGAAACAAATGAATCAAAAAGCAGATGATGGGACTTTAAGTACCTCTTTAAACAAACTCAATCAGTAGGGTTTCAGGTCTAGCCTTAAAGTAAGCAAATGAAATTTTAATTGCCACAGCTCAAGCCTGCCAATCAACAAGAGGCAATGTTGTTACCCCTGCTAAGAAAAGCCAATAAGCAATTCCCCAATTCTCCACCAGCATTCTCTCTACATTTAATCACGAACCCAGCTGAGTTTTATTGATCTCTGGGTCCATTATTTTTGGTGTTATCATTATCTTTACTAATTTGTTAGGCATTTTTAGCAAGCCTACATTACTGTAGGATTTCTACATTCAAGAAGCTCACAATCACAGGCATTTTCACAATAAATACAATAATGCCTTACATTAGCATTATGAACTAAATGCCAAAAACAGAGAAGAGAATGATAAACTTCTTTCCTATTTTTGCATATGCATAGTTCTCTTTTCAAAATGAATTTTATTGTGCTAAAAAATGTTCAAAACTCAAAATTATAAAAATAATAGCCAAGTAAAGAGAACAATAGGAACCTGAATAATGGCTTCAGAAGAAGAAGAGCAGGCTGACATTTAAGATTTATAGTCAGCACAACTAGTGAGCTACTAGGTATGGGAGAGAAAGGAAACTACTCCAGATATCTAGTTTGCATAACTGAGCAGATGATAGTTCCATGGCTCATGGATAAAGAAATAAATCATGAAAAGCCAACAAGGTGTGGTTCTCTTCTATTTTATTTTGGGACACCCGATCCAGGTGGTGATCCTTGGAGACAATCACCACGGGATGAAAACTTATAGAACTGGTAAGAGAATGGCAGCCTAACACACATCAAGAGGGATAGAAAAGGAGAGTCTAAGAAAAGACTGAAAGTAGGTTTCAAAAGGTAAGAACGGTGGTAGATTGTGAAATGTGACTTTGCTCTTTGAATCTTGGCTTGCCATGTTGCTTAATGTCACAATAGACTGCTGGCCAACGACCAAGTCCAGACCTCAAGAAACCTTGATGTTTCCATCTTCACCATCGAGGAACACTACCCTGAGATCACGAGGGTGTGAAGAAGCCTGGGATGAAAGACCAGCCTTTTAAGCTGCCTCAGCAGAGCCCACCCCTTAACCTGCCAGCTGAGTGTAAGCACAAGCAAGGGGCCAGGCTAAGTCCGCAGGACTTCTCAGGCAACCCACAGAATCACAAGTCATGAAACACTGTTTTAAGATGCTAAGTTTCAAGGTAGTGTATTATATAGCAGTAAATAACAGAAACAAGAACCAACAGAGTACTGTATACTAGAAAAAGCAAAAAGCAAAGGCAGAGGAGAGTTCCCATAAAGAGTAATAAGAATTTTCAAAAAGTAGCACAGGTTTCATGTGGGCTGAGACCTAAGAAGTTTACTAAGGCCAGTAAAGGGAAGTCATCATGGAGACTTGCATTCAATTTCAGTACAGTGGTCAGGGAAGAAGTCTTGTTCCACGGGTTTCAAATGAGTCACTGATGAGAAAAATCAACATGGTAAGACAGGTTTTTCTTATAAGTGACTTTATAAAGACATGAGTTGTTATCAAAGACTACAAGAGACTAGTTGAATGAAAGCTTTGGCTATTATTATGATTAGAATGGAGTGGTTGAGGAAAAAGACTGTAAGGAGACAAGAAAAATATTTTTTTAAAAACAGAGAAAATTAATAGATCAAACAAACGCCAAACTCCTCCTAAGGGAGATGAGAAGACCTGGCATTAGCTTGAGGAGTGTCTTAGTTCAGCTGCCACAACAATATACCATAGACTAGGAGGCTTAACCAATAAATATTTACATCTCACAGTTCCGCAGGCCAGAGGTCAAAGATCAAGGCACTGGCAAACACAATGTCTGGGGGGAACACTTTCTTGCTGCATCGTCACAGGGCAGAGAAGAGAGTATGCGTCTCTTTCTCCCTTTATAAGAACGCTAACCCCATTTGGAGGCTCTCTCCTCATAACCTCATTTAAACCTAATTACCTCCTGATGGCCCCACTTCTTTAATACCATCCATAAGGCTTAGGGTTTCAACATATGGATTTTGCGGGAGACACAAATGTGCAGTTCATAACAATGAGTTAACCAGAGAAAAATGAAAAATCAGCCAGGGAGGAGAGTTGATAAGAGTTGGGATGAGAGAAAGATGGAGGTTAGGACAGGTGAAAATAATCGTTGAGAGTACACCAGAGTTTCTTACTTATCCAGGTTCTTAGTAAAAGAAGCAAGATCACCTGCTAAGATGGGAGGAACAGAAAATAGCTTAAGAACTGGGGGAAAAAAGCTGGTGACCTATGGAAACAGCTGTGGAAATGGGGAGAAGAATCAAAAAGACGTGAGAACTATTATTTCAAACAACATGGTGAATATCTGTATTGGTAAGAGTTGTAGTCAGGGAGAAGAATGACCATTTTCTCATTTAAATAGACAATAAGACAATTTATTTTAAAAATAAATCTCATGTATTAATAAACTTGATAAGGTAATGTTAAAAAGGGGGGCAGGTTGGCTTAGTCAGTTAAGTGTCCACCTCCTGATCTCAGGGTTGTGAGTTCAAGCTCTGCGTTGGACTCCACCCTGGGTGTGGAGCCTACTTTAAAAAAGGTGGAGGGCGGCACACGTTATTTCCTCCATGAGTATAGGATTGTCCTTTTAATTCCCTGGTTTCTCTCTTCTGTGGTTGTCAAAAGTAAAACACCCAACAAAAATGATATATGGATCGCAAACACGTGAAATGATGCTCAACATCATTAGCATTAAGGAAATGCAAATTAAACACCAATGAGATACCTTTACATACGTATGAGAATGGCTAGTGGTAATTGATTTACTCTTTAAAAAACTGACAAGTAAGAATGTAGAGTGACTAGAATGCTCATGTACTATTGCAGGGATTGCAAAATGCTATAGCCATTTTGGAAAACAGTTTGGCAATTTCTTATAAATACACATTTACTGAACAAACCACCAGTCCCATTCCTAGGAATACACTCAAGAGAAGAAAAAAAGTAAAGTTCACACAAAAACCTGTACTTGAGCATTTGCAGTTATCTTCAAAATTGTCAAAAACTGGAAACATCTTTCAACTGGGGAATAAAAAGACTGTGGTACAGCCACACAATAGACTGCTACTCAGCAATAAAAAGAAGAAAATTAGTGATACATGCAACAATCTGGATCTCAGTTGCACTTTCCTCAATGAAATAAGTCAAACTCAAAAGGATACATGCTATATGATTCGTTTTTCATGACATTCTTGATTTGTTGCAAAGAGCTGGGTTGACAACAGAGGGGCACAGAAGAGTTCTGGAGGGTGATGGAACTATTCTATAACTTGATTGTTGTGTTGATTATGCAACTATATGCATCTGTCTAGCTAAATTTATTAGAATGTTGGCTAAAAGGATTTCTATTTATCTGCATATAAATTATCCCTCCAGATGACTGAAACAATGTAAAGTGCCTTTTCAAAATGATGCTACAAAGACTGCTGTCTTATACTATTTTTGGCCCCAAAACAACAGGACCCTATACTAATATATTAAAACCTTATGTATTTTAGAATGTAAACTATTATTTTAAAATCCCATTTAACAAATATCAATATACCATGTAATTAAAACTGCTCTTTAAATCCTAAATCCTGCTTTTAAATCCTAAATGACGGGTACCTGGCTCAGTAGGTTAAGCATCTGCCTTTGGCTCAAGTTATGACCCCGGGGTTCTGGGGTTGAACCCCACATCAGGCTCCCTACATGATGGGAGCCTGCTTCTCCCACTCCTCACCACTCGTGTTCTCTGTTATCTCTGTCTCAAATAAGTAAAATCTTTAAAAAAAATAAATCCTAGATGAAGTAAAGTTAAAGATTACTTCTCATTTTTTCAAATAATCTGTAAAAAACTGTACACTAGATCTTTTCCAATAATAATGGCATTTGTTTAGCATAGCATAGTATATAAAATAGATTCCATAGTATTTTAATTGTATTCAATACCAAAGTTAAACTTTTAAGAGAAAGAATTGCAGACAATTTTTACCAAAGCTTTTCCTCTACAAACTTGCTCGCAGAATCAATATATTTCTTTAATGATCTGAACTCAGTGGGGTGAGGTAGAGAAGAGCTTTTCGCCATATACACATCAAAATTACTTTATTTTCCATGATATATGTATATTACCTTCTGTTCCAGACTGCCGTAATTGAGTGAATACCACAATAAAGGAAGTCAAACTAATTTTTTGGTTCCCCAGTGCATATAAAACTTGTGTTTACACTATACTGTAGCCTAGTAAGTAATAGTAGTATGTCTAAAAAAAACAATGTACATACCTCAATTAAAAAATGCTTTCCTGCTACAAACGCTGATAATCATATGCTCCTTTAGCGAGTCAAGATCACTGATTACAGATCATGACAAATATTATAATGAAAAATTTCAAATATTGCAGAAATTACCAAAATGTGATGTGGAGACATGAAATGAGCAAATGCTATTGAAAAAAAAAAATGGCACCAAAAGATTTCTTTGATGCAGGATTGCTACAAACCTTCAATTTGTAAAAAAAAATGCAGTATCTGCGAAGCACAAAAAAACAAGGTATACTTGTACTCTTCATTTGGTGCTGTGTTTTCAGCACTTGCTGCATCTCTTCATGATTAAAACTTCTGCTGGGAAGCCTGGTGTAGATAGAGTTCAGCACACACTGTGCTCTGGCAACTCTATTTCTGCCCCTCATCCCTTTATTCCTATGTATAGTAACAGCTTCTTACTGTGTTGAGTTTCTCCACAACTAACCACCCCTAGTTTGCTCCCTTAATCCTGCCCGTGATTCTATTAGTAGCTCCTTTTATTTTAAAAAAACTCTTCATTTAGGCCATCTGAGTTGAATTTTTTCTATCAGGACTTTACACACACACACACACACAGACATCACTTATACATATGTAATATGATACTTATACTTCAGGATATGAACATGCCAACAACACTAAATTTCAAAAGATAGTAACCACCTAAAATGGTCATAATTACTCATTGCTTCGGGGGTTCAAGCCACACAGATACTGAAACCATGTACTTTTTTTAATTTTTTGGGACTATAAAAGTAATGTGTATGTGTGTGTGTGTGTGTGTGTGTGTGTGTGATAGAAAATATTGCAAGAGAAACTGCCAACACTACCATGCTTTGTAACAGAAATTTTAAAACATTTTAAAGAAAATTTATACTGAATGCCATAAATATCTTGGAGCCTGTTTGTTCAGTTAAGAACATATTATGAGCATATTACCGTAACATTAATACAAAAACACACCTAATAGGCTACATAACATTTTATTATATGAATTTATAATCATTTATCTGTACCTTTTTGCAGACATTTGGATTATTTCTAAATCTTTACTATTGTTTTCAATGCTTTGTGATAATCCCTAAACTTGTAATATTTCTTTAGAATATATTCCTAGAAGTAGGGTTATTGGGAAAAGGATATGACTCTTTTGAATCCCTGATGAGTGATATTCAATAAAATATTCTGTGATTATGGAAATGCTTTATCTGCTGTGTCCAGTTTGTAGCCCCTGGCCCAGTGTGTGAATTGAGCACGTGAAATGTGTTAAATGAGACTGAGGAAATAAATACTGAACTTAAATAGCCCATTTGGCTAGCGGCTATTTGGTATTGCACAGCACAGCACTTGCCACCTAGAGCCTAGTTACCAGACAGAAAAGTTGCAGCAATTTACATTTCATCAGCAGAGAATGAGAGTGGCCGTTTCCTCAGACCTTAATCAGCATTTATTGTTTTCCAATATTTGTCAATTTGTTAGGAAAAGATAGAGCATAATTACTTTTTCATTTATATTTCTTTGAATGCTTAGGTTAAATTTTTTTTTTCATGTATTGTTTTTCCTTCATGAATTTGCCTGTTTTTCTGCAAGAGAGTAAATTTGTTTTTCTTAAAATATATGCACTCTATATGTTAAATAATTAATGCCTGCCATATCTGCTGCAAATAATGTACTTATTTGCCCTTTGATATATGAAAGTTTTATATTTTAATGCAATCATTCATTTATTAAAACAAAAAGTTAAGAAGAAATAGTGGATCTATACTTTAAAACTTATCCCTGCCTCAAACACATAGTAATGATGGATAAAATATAAAAAGAAATAATCGAAAAGGCTGTCCAGGACTCAGAAACAAAATATTTTCAAAAAACAAAGACACAAAGCATTAAGTACAGCTGATGCTACAGGCTTAGTGTGTTTCTTTATTATGTGTTGAGAATTAGACAATTTTAATTATAGGCTTTCCTCTTACTTAGCAAAAGGGACTAAAAACAGATCCAGGATCCCTGCTTAAAACAGCAAAAAATACAATTCATAGAGGTGGAAGCCAGAAGGGTCTCTAATTATCAGGGGATACAAGTGAAACTATCATCTATCAGAATAGCAAAAATAGTAAGCACAGTATTACTAGCTGTAAAGAAATGGGATTTTTTTTCATCCTATTGATGGGAGGATAAATCGACACACAAACACAGTGGGAAACAACTTGGGCAACATCTAAATTCAAGATGGCATACCCTTTCATCTTGCTCCTCTACTTTCAGGTAATAAGAGAAATAAGAGAGACACATATCATACCTATACTAGGATGTTCTCTATGGATTGTTTGTGTTAGTGAAAACTAGAAGCAAAATTTTTAAATATTCATTAACAGGAAAATGTATGGAGTTATGTAGTACCCATAAAATTTAAAAACTGATTTAAAAACTGATTTTTAAATCAGAGCTTCCCTATTAATATGAGCAAACAAAATTTTTAAATATTAAGTACAAAAAGTAAGTTGCAGAATGACAAACATTTGTAATATCTTAATGATTTCATTTATTCATGAGATACACAGAGAGAGGCAGAGACAGAAGCAGAGGGAGAAGCCGGCTCAATGCAGGGAGGCCGTATGCGGGACTCAAACCCTGGGACTGCGGGATCAAGCCCTGAGCCGAAAGCAGATGCTCAACCGCTGAGCTACCCAGGCGTGCCCCATTTGTAATATCTTAAAAACATGCAATAACTGCAAAACATTAAAAACAAATAATGCTTATGGATAGTACAAATAGCATAGTATGGCCACAGTTTAAAAATATAAGGAAAGATAAATCAGGGGAGTAAATAGCACTAGAGGTTGAAAAGTAAATAAAATCAAGGAGGGCTTCAAGTTTATTGAATTGTTTCAATTCTTATTTCTAAAAAAATTTAAGTATGGTAAAATGTTGGGGAAAAATTAAAATGATTTTAGATATGGGTATTTACAATTTCATTCTCTGTGTTTTTTTCATATTCGCAGTAATTTATGTATGATAAAAAGAACAACAAAAAAAGAACCTACAAAGAATTCTCCAAAACCTTTTCCAAAATAAAATGTACACAAATGACTTAAGCAGTATCACAGGACTTCTGGTATCAAAGAAGATAGAGAAATCCCATTACCAGCTATTGCTCCTATGACCAGAAGTCTGGACAAAACACAGAACCAATTACCTGAGGACAATGAAAAGTTAACAATGACAGGGAGACTGGGGAGGAGATGCAAAACGTATAAAAACTCATGGCAAGGATGAGTTTGCTGGTTATTCTTCTGTTGTCTCCTGACTCTGACCCAAAGAGGAACTCAGAGAGGAAATGCCTAATAGTAAAGAGAAAAAAAAATTGAAGAAACCCTGCCTTCCTGGCCAGGGAAACAGGAAAGCAGGCCTCGGTTAGAGAATGGGCAGAGAGTTTCCTTTCTCTTTCCCTCTTCCTTCTTTCCCAGCAGATCTGCCCCTGACAGTGCTGCAGTCACAGACCTACCCTGCAGCGGTGGCAATGAGGGGAGCCCTGAAGCACACCAAAGGAAACAGGGAAAGGCAACTCAGTAGTTCCAAAGGTGCTGTGGGGACATTCTGGTATTTTCTTCTCTTGCTTTTCTCTTGCTCTTTACTCCAACTATGACCCTAGTCAAGTGGAACTGCGCAGCAGGTCAAACAGCTGAAACTCAAGAGAAATCCCTTCTTCATAGCTGTAAGGTATGGAAATAAGAAGATATGGCAGTCATCTTGAGGAGGAAACAGCTGGAGAAGATGATCCCATAATTTTGAATATGACATGACACTATGTTGGGAGGTGTATGTCTATGGCATTTCCACACATTTCAAACTATCTTTTCAAGAATGTTTATACAGCCTTAGAAACTAGGGATAGGGCGCCTGGGGGGCTCAGTGCTTGAGCATCTCCCTTTGGCTCAAGGGAGTGACCCCGGAGTCCCGGGATCAAGTCCCACATCAGGCTCCCCATGGGGAGCCTGCTTCTCCCTCTGCCTGTGTCTCTGCCTCTCTCTGTGTGTCTCATGAAAAAATACATAAAATCTTTTAAAAAAGAAACTAGGGATCATGTCCCCTCATGATTTGTGGAAGGAGAACTCAAGCAAAGTTCAGGCTGCCTGCAACACCATGACTAAGGTGCTGTCTGCACCCATTGGCCTGCTGTTCCCTTACCAACCAAGTTCATGGAAGTGTGGCAAACAAACCTAGCAGCATCCCAACGTGCTGCTCTTCAAAACTGCCTGACCACTTGAAACACAAGTCCCATGCTCACCCTCCAGTTGCACATACGCTAGGATTCCATTTACATGACATTCTGGAGAAGGCAAAATGATAGGAGCAAAAACCAGGCCAGTAATTGTCAGGGGCTGTGGGGAGGGGTTGACGACAGAAGGAGAACACAAAACAATTCTGAGAGCTACAAAAAAAAAAAAAAAAAAAAAAAAAAAAGATTTCTGAGAGCTGGGGAAAACAGTGCTGCATCTTGATTCCTACAATGGTCACATGACTCAAAATACATGTCAGACCTCAGAGAACTGTATATTAAGATGAGTGAATTTTATTGTATTTAACTTTAAAGACAGTAAATATATATAAAAACATTAATTTGAAATTTATATTTTCCAATTTCAAAAAAGCTGCTTGGAAGTTCACATTCACTAAAAAAATCTAAAACATTCACCAATGAAATGCTGTACTTCATTCATAGATCTCTTAATACAGAACTAACATGAAAATATCAATAAACTAATTTTGGTAGTGACAGGATAGAAGGAATTTCACAGATTTAAAATATTCATGTTATTTAGTGGTCCTTCCTCCAAATCGGATGTTCTTTCTATTGTCTCTGTTTTCTTTTTCAGGTGTTAAATACAGAAAAAATAACCACTGATTTCCCCTTACTAATTCTCTTATCTAAGTTAGATCCCTTATCCTATTTTTTTTAAAGATTTTATTTAGTTATTGATGGGAGACACAGAAAGAGGCAGAGACACAGGCAGAGGGAGAAGCAGGCTCCCTGCAGGGAGCCCCACATGGGACTCAATACTGGGACCCCGGGGTGATGCCCTAAGCCACCTGGTGCCTTTATTATTATTATTTTTTAATTATTATTTTCCTTTTTTACAGAGACCAGATTTTACTCCTTAAGGATTTTGGTATCTGTTGCAGCTCTGTAAGATTGTTTCCAGTTACAGCTTCACCTCAATTCATATTATCCATTTTATTTATTATCACTATTGCTTAGTGTTCATCAAGCATCCCCACAATGTACAGGGCACAAAATGGTATTTAAATGTCAAATATCAAGCTCAAAGGTCCTGTCCTTTCATTCACCTTCAAAACTGTCTCAGGTTTGACATTAACGATTTCGATATAAAGACAGATAGCTATAGGTTTGGGGGCAATATATTTCACTCAACTATTTAATACCAGAAGAACATGCTCATCTTGAATCTGAGACATATGAAAAGGGAAAAGAACTGGAATTATTCAATGAAAGAGAAAAATTTGAGATGATTTATAATGTATTTCCCTGCCTAAGCTATAGTTTGTGGGCTTGACATCGCTTAGAATTTTTCCTGAGTAAAATTGCAAGTACTAAAAAACAAAAGACAATAGCATTTAATAAAAGTTTATTAAATGAACGGATGAATGAAAAATGAATACAGAAGATCTCAAAGTACCAAAATAATGTTCATCTGTTTGAAATGACAAAGTTTATACAAACACGGTGTGAGTGGTAATCCTAAAAATCATATATAACCATTAAAAAATAGGAGATCAAAGCTGATCCAACCATCTGGAAAGCTTAGTTCAATTGACTCTGTATCTTTTCATTAAATTTTTTAAGCCTCACATGTAGATGATCAAATAAATAATTTCTGGCTAATTTGAGTTTTGTCAGTGTGTTTATTTTAGAGGGGCCATGAGAGCTCATTGTCTCTAATTATTCAGGATTACAAAATATGCCAATACTTTTTTCTTCCCTTTGCCTACTGATAACTGAAGCAATTAAAATAGGAAATAACCTAATCAACTTCCTGAGTGATATGCTAGAAGCCAGTGAAATACACACACACACACGTATGGATGTGTACATGCAACCTGGGTATTTAATCTCCATATTGACACTTCCTCCAATATATTGTATTACTAAAATTCTTTCTGTCTCATTATGAATAAGAGTTCAACTGCATAGGGTACACCTGTGTATACATGTATGTGCATGTGTGTGTATATATACATATGTGTTATGTATTCAAATATACGAATATATACATACATATATATGAGCTATATATTCACAAATATATACACATATGTATGTATCAATATAAAATATTTAGGTCAAATTAACAAGCACAATATATAAATACTCCTAATTGTCAGCAGAACCTTATTTCATGTCACATAAGTTATCTACATATTTTAATGTTAAGAGTAGAGTACTAAGATGACTTTAGTGGTTATCTACATGAAAAATCATGAATGTTAATATAAAAACATATTTCAGATCTGCAGCATACTTGGGCAGAGGGTCTCCGTACTGCTTCATTTCATTTAAACTTCATTTTACAGATGCAAACGAAGATGACAGCTCTCTATTTCACTGAATAATTACACCCATCATTTTCTCCCTTATTTCTGGGCTTATAAAGATGTATCTCCCATGTCTATTTTGAGACCGTTTCTCATTTCATCTCTTTGAACTACCAAAAATGTCATTCCCATTGACACCTCTAAAATATTTATACAGTATTATCATAGTTTCTGTTATCCTCTCATCCGTTTCCTTCATTCTGTCTTCACCTGCAATTTTTTAAAAAATACCCTTACTTGTCGATTTGTGTTTCTTTGAACTGCGTTAAGTGGGCCATTAGGGTGGCAAGTGTACACACACGTATACACCAATACTGTAACAAGCATTGGCATATTTTCCAAGCTGAGATAGTGCTTTCTTTAAGTCAAGATGTCTTTCACAATACTTTTTGCACAATTTATCCCTTCTGGCATTTTGAGACTCATTAATTATCAAACGCACTTTTTCAATTTGATTACAGTATTTATCTGCACAAGTGGAATATAATGGAGAACCACCAGGATAAAACAAGTCAGCAAAATCATGTTTTTCTTCTAATATTGCCTGGGCTGAGTGACTTCTAAAGGAATCATATGGTATTAACTTGCTGTCAGATTCATCAATATTTTATTTCATAACTAATTTAAACAAAAATTTGTTTTTTACGGATATAAGTAAATGGTAATATTTTTTATGTTTGTAACAGAAGAGAGTTAAATGGATGGTATCTGTGGCAAAGACTGAATCACCTAATCAATTCTTGAAAAATGTATTGAGTCCCTACTAAGTACAAGGTGCCATAGGGATATAAAATTATTATGATATCCCTGATCTTTGGCTGATTACAGGGACAATGTGAATGCTTACAAATAACAAAACAAATATTGGTGAATAGAGTACAAATGGTCTTATTCAAATGAATAGAAATGTATTAGGTGCCTAGCTATATCATATTAAATTCCTTCATATTAATAGTTATGTATTCTGAAGCTTGCTCCACTTACAATTTTTATCATGGAAATACCACTAAAATAACTATATTTGCATAATTGCCTTCTTGGACACTTTTCAAAGGCTTCTATTAATCATCAAGACACAGAGGGAGAGAAGTAGTCAGACACAAGAAATACAAAATGTAAGAAATCTTAAACTGATCAAGTAAGGAATGATATACATATATAGCTTAGTTTATCTTTAAAAAATAATGGAAAGATGGATAATATTTCACAGCATGAAAGAATGTGCTAAATGATCTAGGATTTTTAAAAAGTATTTGCTATGCTCATAAATGCCAAATATTTCACTGAATTTACAGATATATTTGTTTAGAATCTAATATTTTTTCATTATTTTCATATATTTGTAATATACACCACCTGAACTTAAATATTCTTGTAGAATGGACTTTAGTGATATTTGTGGCTCTATACTAGGGAGTCCACATAGAATAAGAGATCAAAAAAAAAAAAAAAAAAGAATAAGAGATCGACATTATCAACCCTTTATGCACTCCCATAACCTTTTCAATAATTACTAGTTCTAATTTTTTTCCTATTATAAATAACAACATGAAGAGTGAAGTTGAGTATCCAGCTTTTTTTTCCATTTCAAGGTTATTTTCCTCAGATTGATTCCTGGCAATAAGATTAAGAGGTCAAACAGTGGGACAACTTATATAACTACTTACTTTTATGTCATCCTATTGGTTCTTAATTTTGTTAAAAATGTTTAAAAATGAAACCTAATTAGGGGCACCTAATTAGGGGCACCTGAGCTTAGTAGGTTGAGTGTCTGCTTTCAGCTCAGGTCATGGTCTTGGGGTGCAGGGATTGGGTACCTGTGCTGAGCTCCCTGCTCAGCGAGAGTCTACTTCTCCCTCTCCCTCTGCCCATGCTCTCTCTCTTGCTCAAATAAATAAATAAAATCTTTTGAAAAAATGAAGCCTAATTATGCCTTTATATGCAAATATATTTATATTGAACCAATACATTCTATATTTGTTTAAACAACTGTAGTCCCTCCTTTCGAGCTGTCAACCCATGTCCTTTGTCCATTTATGTCTTGGATTTTTAGCGTTTTTCCTCATTTTTTATGGGTTATTTCTATGATATGTACTAGTCCTAATGTGTGATTTATCTCATTATCTTGGATCTTTTTAACATTTAAGATTAGCCTGTTGTTAGATACTCAAAATTACATTATCTTTTTTTTAATTTTCTGTATACTTTCGAACCTTGGAAAGTCTCATCTCCAACTTTAGAATTTTATAAACATTAAATTTAACTTTCTTCCCTATTATGATTTGACATTTATATGTAATTCTAATAAATTATAAATGTGTAAGACTATGAGAAGCGGTGTCTAAATTGGTGCTTTACAAAACTGCTAACTGATTTACCTCACCATCAGTGTATGAAAGATAATCCCCTCTTCCCAAATGATTTTTTCTATTTTTTAAAGATTTTATTTATTTATTCATGAGAGACACAGAGAGAGAGACAGAGAGACAGACACAAGCAGAGGAAGAAGCAGGCCCCATGCAGGGAGCCCAATGCGGGACTTGATTCTGAGACTTCAGGATCATGCCCTGGGCCGAAGGCAGTGCTAAACCGCTGAGCCACCCAGGGATCCCTCCCCAAATGATTTTAGATACATCCTTTATCATTATTTCCCCATATACTTCCAGATGAATAGTAATTTGTCACTTCTGTGTGTTTTTAAGTGTAATGAGAAGACCTGAGCATAATACTCAAGGAAATCTAACTATGAGGAATGTACAAAAATAGCTACTGACTTGTAGGTACACATTCTTTCACATCAGTCTTGGGTTAAGAACAGTTTCATCTCCTAGATGGTTTTCTTCTATTTTTAAAAATATGCTTAGTTAATTCTTCATTAAGTCTTCATTCCAGAGATGCCTGGGTGGCTCAGCAGTTGAGCATCTACCTTTGGCTCAGCTCATGAACCCCAGGGTCCTGGGATCGAGTCCCACACTGGGCTCCCCGCAGGGAGCCTGCTTCTCCCTCTGCTTGTGTCTCTGCCTCTCTCTCTCTGTGTCTCGTGAATAAATAAACTCTTTTAAAAAATTCTTCATTCCAATTTTGTACTTTTAGTTTTAACCTCTAAAGGTACTTACATTTATGCATGTAATTACCTAGTTTGGGGGAGGCATTTTAGTCAATTTTTATATTTCTATCTACTAAATTATTACTAACTGGACTGATCAACTGGGTGAGCATATTCTCTTCATTTTTCCATATTCCTCTAGATCTTTGCCTTTGGTAACCTTAACTCTACATAAGAAGTTTAAGAAGAAAGAGTAGTAGGCTTAGGAAGTCTTTTAGCTATCTTTTACTTCTAGGAAAGTATTCAGGAGCTAAGACAAGACAAATACTAGTAGGATTAAGAAACCTAGGGGAAGCTTTTTGAAAAATTGTGTGACAGTCCCAACAATAGACACCTCAAGAAGAGTTGGCAAAATGTCTGTTTTGTCTTTTACTGCATTGTCAGCCCCAGGCGCATAGGCGGTACTCAGTGAGTATGTGCTGACTGTACAAGAGAGACAAAAAGGCACAGAGAAGGTGATAGAGAAAGACCGTGTAAATGTGACTGTGTACATGTGTCAGTATGCCTTGGGATTTATCAGCTTGTCTCACAATCCTACCCGTTTTTGGAAGAAGGACCTGGGTAATGTACTTTAGTTGATGCAAAATGACCTGAAACAATTTTTAAGCCACCATTTCTCTCTTGGTCTTTTCTGACCTGGAATTCTGTTGATTCTCTTGCTCCTCTGTGTCCTTGATTCTGCTATTAAAATTTCAAAGTGCCTAAAATCGGATTTTGCTGACAGACTCCAGATGAGTAACTTCCGTGTTCCCTCTGCTCTCATCTTAGGAGCTCCGTATGGCTTAGAAAAATACCACTCATCTGCTTGCCGTGTTGACGAAACTGCTAGGAATGACTGTCATGTCAAATGCTTTACTGTCATAAGATGACAAAAGTTATTTTACTACTTTGCATGTATTTCCTACCTAGAAGAATATAATGAGTCAGCTGTCCAGATTTCTGCCAAAAAAAAAAAAAAAACCCAATTTTAAAATATCATTAGATTTTCAACTTGCTTTACACCCAAAGCAACAAAACATTTTAAGGAAGCGGACAGTAAAGTAAGAGAATAGGGGGTATTGAGGAACAGAGAAAGGGTAAAATTGGGAGAATATGTTATATCATGGTCTAAGAATAAATCTTGGTCAGAGATGCTATCAGTCTTGTAATTTTGTGCTAGTAACAGCCTCCCCAGAAGTGCCAAATGTGAGGATCAATTATCTCTAAAGTTGTTTCTGGCCCTGTACATAACTTTCACATTGCTCAGGCATCTCTCATCAAGATCAGAATCATTCAATCTATCTGGAGCACCTGGGTGCCATGACCCCGGGGTCCTGGGATAGAGTCCCACATTGGGCTCCCCGCAGGGAGCCTGCTTCTCCCTCTGCCTGGGTCTCTACCTCTCTCTGTGACTCTCATGAATAAATTAAAAAAAAAAAAAAAGAACCATTCAATCTATCAATTCATTCAACGAACACTGAGTACTTACTAAATACTAGGCAACACAATGGCCCAAGATATAGACTATCCTCACCTTCATGAGGCTTACTGTGTAGTAATATTACATTATTAGCAGTATAAACAAATAACTATAGAAAGTATGAATTTTCCATGCTTGTGTTATCTCATTTGAGATAATAGAGCTGATAAGGTAATATTATCACTATTTTATGGGTAAGGAAGTGAGGCTTAAAAAGATTCACACTACTAAATGTATAATTACAAAAAAATAAGTGTTGAAAAGGAAATTTAAATTGTGTGGTGGGGTATTTGACTTTGCTTAGAAGTCAGGGACATTCCTCTGAAAAAGTAATGTTTACAGTTTAGCTCTCTTGTTCAATCTAAAATGTGACTGACCAAATAGAGGCTTAAAAATTGTAATTCTTAAATAGATGAATTTTACCATTTTCTGTCTTGGAATCACTTCAGAATGATTGCAGTGAATATACAGCTCATAAAGGGAAGACCAAAAAAAATAGTGTTCATGCAGAATATCATTTTAGATATCTTCTTTTGAATTCTGATGAGACTGTGAAATTCAATTTTGGAACATCAACTTCTCCAAAAAGCCATAAAATAGGCATTTCTACTTCACTGATTCTTGATCATTAGAATGCTTTGAGACGATTAAAGTTTATAGAGGTCATTGCTTATACCTCAAATAATTACCAGTCTATTCCCTGATAAATGTGACTTCTCTTATTTCCAAGGGTAGAAAACATGTACTTTTATTCCAAATTCGTCCTATATTCTCCCTATCTAAATTACAGAAATAAGGTAATGAAGATAATTTATAGGTTCAGGATAGTTCTTTTTCTTTTTTCCTATCTGGATTAGCGGTCCTCACGTTTTAGAAAGCAGCAGCAGCACCTAAAAGACTTGTTAAAGGCCCCACTTCCAGGATTTCTTATTCTGTGAGTCTGGAGGGAGGCTAGAAAATGTACATTTCTAACAAGCTCTCAAAGGATGTTGATACCACCACTCCAGGGAACGCACGTTCAAAACCACACGTCTAGCAGCTGACCCATAGGGGTATATGCAACTAAAAGTGGAAAAAGTACTATATTTCCTAAATTAACTAAATTTCCCTGGTCCGTAATTAGCATTACTGATGGTCATACTGAGAAACGGTCACATAAAACTCAGGATACTTATTATAAAGGTGAAATTACAGGCACCATCCACTTCTTCCCTGGGAGTCAGCACAGCACAGGGTGTAACAGCAGACAGCCTGAAGGCAAACCGCTCAAGGTGGAATCCAAGCTTTGCTTCTTTACAACTATGTTTTCTTGAGAGAATTACTTAACTTCCCTGTGCCTCAGTTTCCTTATGTACAAAAGTGGGAAAATAATAATGTCCATCTCATAGTTAATTTATGAGATTTACGTGAGGAAAGCACTTAGAATGATGTCTGACTTAAAGTACATGTAGTGTTTATTAAATAAAAGCTGGTCTTTTCAGTAAAGACTTTCTGATACTTTCCCTGAGATTTCAGAACTGTGCATAGCTGTCCTCCTGAGCAGCTTCCTTCTTATCCTACTTTTGTTATTCATAAACTCAGAATGGAATTTCCAGCCCACATCCACTTAGAGGAGCTTCTGGTAAAACTTCTATATGATAATTACATCTTCCTTAAATATTTTATGCTTTTTTCTCTTCACTCCAGTTTTATGAACCCCTCATTTTTAGTCTGTTTTATTAAACATATTTTTGCAAGAGTCTCCAAATCCTCTGTTGGAACGAAGCATAATACATATGTCAATCTGCTAATAAATATTAAAGCTCTGACTTTTTTGTATCTTAAAATACTGCAATTCTTAAACAACAAAAGTAAACTCAAACATTTTGTACTATAGGAACTAAAAAAATGACTTCAGCTAAGCTTTAGTGCCTTTGACACAACCATGAAGTATATATGCTATCCGTGCATTTACTTCAAAAGATGACTCAAATCCCTTCTAGAAAACTATATATATATATGTATATATATATGTATGTATACATATATGTACATATATAAAATCCCACCTAGTAAGTCATTCTTTTGCTTTTTAAGAAATACATCCAGTCTTTACTAAAATGTAAGGAAATAGCTAGAGACCTTATTAAGTTGCATGCCATATCTGTGCAAAGAAAAACTAAGGTCAGCAGAGTTTACCGGTTTCTTTTGCTTTTCACATCACTTATTAATGATGCTAGAGCCACTGGGGATTTTGACAACCACTTAAAGACTATGGGATTCCGGTGAAAATAATAAAATGTTCAATCTTTTGCAGAATTTCTAGAGACTCACAGTTGTTTTTTTATTGGTCCAAACTTGCAAACTGTTTCTTCATTATGACTTCTAACTGTATCCTATGTTCTTGCCAACAAGTCTGAATAGACAACCGATTTCAAAACAATTTCATATACATTAGTTCTTGACATGGAAATCTAGGATAAAGTTTTATAGGTTTATAAAAATCACGTGAAATGACACTGGAGAAATGGTTTTAAGTGGCATTTTGGTTTGGATGGTTTCTATTAGAGAAATCGGAACAATTAACAAGAGTTTATCCAAACAGGAGATGATGTCTTTCAAGGTCATTTAGTTGACAAGAGTAAAATTGGCCTATAATATGAATTTTTTTTTTGCCAATAATGGAGAGAACTAACATTGTATAATATCCATTGTATAATAGGATTAGGATGATTGTATATCACACTTAATGATATACTTATATAAGAAATGAATATTACAACATGGATTATTTTTTAAACGATTTTTTCAAATTGTGTCTTCTACTTCACTCAGTGCTGTAGAACATTTCTTGAACTACTGAATTTGACTTGATATTTAAATATGAAATACATCTATTTCTCAAGCTATAACTTACAAACACTAACTTTCTGAATTGTTCATTTTCCAATTATTCTTCCACTTTCCCATCTTAAAAACTTTGACCTCCATATCTTTTTTCACTATTTTCTTAAAGTTTATTAAGTGAGAGAGCTCACCATCAAAATACATCTAAATTCTTTTCTATTTTCAGAATGAATTCAGTATAACTCATTAGTTCAATCTCTAACCCATGCAATGATACAGAGTCTCCCCTGTCTTTTGTCCCAGATTGCAAGCATATCTGTTTAATATATCTAGGTCAAATTTTTTTTCTGTAACAGGAACCTAACAGATATTAAGGAATTTAGTGCTATTATGAAAAAGATGACCTAGTATCCAGACATCTTGATTTTTTTTAAAGCTTCCAACGCTTAGTGGATAACAGTTTTTCAAGTCAATGGATATTATACTTTCCAACCCAGAGAGCCATAATTGCATACATATTATAAGTGATATTTTTAAAGTACTTGAGAGTTTACACAAAGCTTTCATTACCTTGTCTTTACCACAATAAGGCAGGTAGATGAAGTAAGTACAAAGAAAGAATTTAGGTTTCAAAGTGATCAAATATATTGTCTAAAGTCTTATAAAAAAAAAATCTACTAAGGGTACATTTGGTGGAGGAGGTACCAAGCTGTTGGCCTCTGAACAGCCTTTCTTGCCTGGTAAGCTCCAGGAAATAATTGGGGAAAATCCTTAAGGGAAGAACATTGCTTTTATTGCCTCTAACTCCAAACTAGAATTTCTAAGGGGTTAACAAAGAAAATGCAATTTACCATCAATCAAATCAGTGATTTTAGGCTTTTCCAGATTTAGGCTTTTCTACATATCTAAAAAAAAATACTTTGATTCACAAGATTTATGGTAGCTGAGAATAACTTTCACATTTTTACCAGCTTAGAAATTTACTCAATTATCTACAAATAAACCACGAAAGAATGACAATACACAAGAAGTCACTGAATCATTGTTTCCTTAACTATTAGTCATATGACATTTCCAAATTAGTAATCCCTATAATTCTCCCAAATTGTTTTTTCCTTTTTTCTTTTCTTTCTTTCTTCCTTCCTTTCTTTCTTCCTTCCTTCCTTCCTTCCTTTCTTTCTTCCTTCCTTCCTTCTTTCCTTCCTTTCTTTCTTTCTTTCTTTCTTTCTTTCTCTCTCTCTTTCTCTTTCTTTCTTTCTTTCTTTCTTTCTTTCTTCTTTCTTTCTCTTTTCATAAATTTTATTTATTTGGGAAAGAGAGCACAAGTTGGCGGAGTGGCAGGGAGAAGGACAGGGAGAAGCAGGCTCCCAGCTGAACAGAGAGCCAGATGCAGGGCTCGATCCCAGGACCTTGGGATCATGACCTGAGGTGAAGCCAGGTGCTTAACCAACTGAGCCACCCAGGTACCCCAGATCTTTTCTAGTTTCATTGCTCTTTCTTGAAAGTGGCTACTAGAATTATAACCTAAATCATTTAAGTCCTATTCCTATATACCTATTAAAACCTAGATTTTTTTGGACTTCTCATATACAATTGCATCTATGAGTTCATATCATTCTATGTTCTTTAAAATATTCTTTCAACTTGTAAGTATTGAGCACCTTTTATGTGCCACCATTAAACCAGTACAAGGAAGACAAAAGTAAATTAATATAGTCCTTGACTTCACAGATACACAACTAGAAATATACTAAAGAATAGTGGTACCTGACTGGCTCCGTTGGTAGAGCATGCAATTCTTGATCCTGGGGTCATAAATTCAAGCCCCAAGTTGGGTGTGGAGCTTACTCAAAAATAAAATAAAATAGCTCTGATACTAATCATGGTTTGTGCAGAATTCTATGCAAGACAGGGAAAGGAGGACCTAATTTGAACTAGTAGGATTAAGAAAGACTTTAAATAAGAAATGATGCTCAAAATACATTCCAGGAAAAGAAGGCAGCATTACAAAGATTTTTAAAAGTATGAAACAACAGATCACATTCTGAAAAACAAAAGGGATTTTGACAAGTCTGGGGGGAACATTTGTGGCTCAGTCAGTTAAGCATCTGACTCCTGATTTTGGCTCAGTCATGATCTCAGGGTCACAAGATCAAGCCCCACATCAGGCTCTATGCTCAGTGGGGAGTCTGCTTGAGATTCTCTCCCTCTACCTATCCCCCCCACTCACATGCACAGAATCGCACACTCTCTCACTCTCTCAAGTAAATAAATTGAAAAAAAAAATAAATTAGTCTTATTGGGAAGACAGACAAGAATTGTCATGGAAGGCAGCAAGGGGGGCTCAGCGGTTTAGCGCCGCCTTCAGCCCAGGGCGTGATCCTGGAGACCCGGGATCGAGCCGCACGTCGGGCTCCCTGCATGGAGCCTGCTTCTCCCTCTGCCTGTGTCTCTGTCTCTCTCTCTTTCTGTGTCTCTCATGAATAAATAAAATTAAAAAAAAAAAAAAGAATGGTGACTGAGGTGATAAACCCTATTCCAATCTGTACAGACTAATTGCTTTTCGGACAGATCATCAGAGTAATCACATTATCTTCAGTACATAGTTTCCAAAATTTCCAATTTTTGACCTATTTAGTCAGTGACTTCTTGTGTGTTGTCATTCTTTCGTGGTATGAGTACCACACAGTAGGTGCTCAATATGTATCCACTTAATGCTAACTGAAGAGCCAGAGACATGCTCAGCACCTATGGAGTCCTGGAAATTTTTGACCTATTTATTTCAGATGAACACTGATGACCTCCCAGAAACCCCACATTCAAGACTGTAATAGCAGTGGAGGAGTCTCTTAAAGTTATTTCTAGAGAGGATTCAAAAAAATCTATTAACTCATAGTCCCATATTAGGATATTTAAAAATGGTTATTATGACAGGTTTTTCCGTATCTTTAAAATGGGTAAGAATTTCCAGAACTAAGTAAAAAGCTGCATTTAAACTAAGCAAAAATTAAAAGTAAAATTAGTAACATGTAATAAACTAAAGAAGACGATTATAGTTTTTGTGACTCTTGTTTGAAACACTGCTGGTTCTCTAATGTTTGCTCTTCCAGATGAAGGAAACTTTAAGATATCTGTAACTCACAAAAATGTGATAAAACATTCTTCTGTAAAAAAAAAAAAAAAATTCTTCTGTGAACAAATTAGAGCATTTAACTTTTCTCCCCATCTGAACCCTCTGAAATTCAAAAACTGTAAGCATTCTCTTTTTCATGGCAATTACAGTTAAGTGTAAATTCAGTAAGAATCTGTTCTCCTTGTAACAGGACACCATTGGAAACATTGGTCACTTTACCAAGATCTTGACTGAAATGTCATATTTGAGAGACATGCATAGACTCAGATATGACCATGCAACTTAAAAGAATGGAGGTTGACCTTATGAAGCATAGAGCCATAAACCCTTGAAAATCTTGGCCTGATACCTTGTTGAAAGAGTTCTCAGCAGTCCTACCAGGTGAATATAGAATGTCACCTCCTCGAGGTACAGGACCTCAGGATACTTTGGGGTCCTCGAGAAGAGAAATCTGCCCAAATGTATAGGTGTTGAAGACATGTCTGATGGGAAGTATTTGGCTTGGCTTCTGGCCTAGAGGGGCCATTAAAAGTTCAATCTAGAGATACCTTATTAAAGTTCCAGCAAAGCAAATTTTTTGGTCTATACAATCACTGTTCTTGCTGAACTTATGTAAATAATTAAGCCAAGTGTGTTAAAACCGGACTTGCTTTTCAAATAAATTAGTCTTGATTTGGCTATTTCTAGTTAAAAATGAGGGTTATTATACAGAGAAAATGTTTCATTAACAAATCTTTGTAAATATTACATTTTAATGTTCTTTATTATAAACTAGACCAGATCCTGAATTCTTCTGGTTTCCTCAAACATTTGGCCTTTGGCTCTCCAACTCAGGTTTCCAATCTTCTTCCATTCTCTTGACCAGAAGTCATTAAAAAACTAAAATTGCCTTTTTTCCTAACCCTAAAAACTGATGCTGGAGAACCTGAGGTAAACTTCAGAGAAACTGCCACTATAGTTCATGTACAGACAATCTCCATGCTTATTATTCTGTGGAGATAATTCATGTACAGACAATCTCCGTGCTTGTTATTCTGTGGAGATGATCCTACTTTCCCTATGACTGGATTGGATGATACACTTGGAGATGCCCTTACCTCCTGAGACAAGTTTTCTCCCCTTTGCCAGTGATTCTTCAAAATTAGAATAGTTAAAGCTAGGCCTCAAACAAAGAGGGCTTCTTGATGGTTCCTTAGTCTTATCTATCCTAGAGGCCCCTCCTCTTGATGTAAAATTGTACATAAAGCCTTTAGCCAAGCACACAGTGACCACCTTTTAACTAAGCCTAACATGCAGTCACCCATAAATCTAAAAGATAGCCCTCCAAAACCCAATAGGCTGACTGTAGTTCAAGGAGGCCTAGTCTCAGATGGCTGGCTCCTACCAGGACCCAATGCCTATGCAGTTCCAACCTGTGTCCACAGCTTCCCCGAGGCTAGAGAGGCTGCTCGCTGTACTCTGGGGTTTGCCTGGATGTAAGGACACATTATTAAGACCATTACCAACCCAGCCGACCTTCCAAATTTAAAGCAATGGTGGACATGTTTTGTGTTTCATTGGTATGACCACCGAATATCCATCTTTGTTCCCTCTTTTGGTACTTGGAAACTCTTAATAAGTATATGGTCAAAGCCCTAAATGACACTGAAAATAGGATTTCTCTATTAAATACTGACGTAAACACAAATGTGTAAAGCGGTTCTATAAAATAGAATGGCATAGAATGGCACTGCTGCACAACGTGGAACATGTGCTAGCATAAAAACTAAATGTTATGTACATATTCCAGGTATCACTAAAATGTAACAAGATTGCTAAAAGATATACTCAAATCGATGCTTTAAACAATCTCTCTTTCCTTTAGTGATTATAAATCTTGTTGATTTGGAGAAAAATTATGGTCACCTATCAAAGGTCTTTTATTTAGGCTTCTCTTTCTCCTAATAGCATTAACTTTATTTTGTTGTCAATTCCGGGGTCTCCCTGCCTGCTGCCAAGACTCCTTCACTGTTATAAATTCCAGATGACAGGTGATCTTTCTACTCGAGGAGGTTCATATATGTTGTCTACTTTGGAGTGGCTCCTCTGACTTTGGTAATTAGTATGTACATAAATACCCCTACTAACGACCCATAGGGAGAGACATCTCTATGCCCCTATTCAGGAAGAAGTTAGAGAAGTTAGAGAAGGTAAGACCTTTTTGCCTTCAACAACCTTAAAGATTTAAGGTTCAAAAATGTACATGGGGGAAATGATGAGGGAGCAGAAGGCAGGCAGGGACAAGGTGACACCCCAAACCTCTCCCTCCACTCTGCCCTGCCCCACCCCACTCCTCAGGGACTCCTGGCTGCCCTAAAAGAAAGGCAGAAGGGAATGTAAATAAAATTAACTTTCATTATAACCTCAAGTATTGGCCAATACTTGAGATAGGCAGGGTATAACTTTCTCCAGGAAACTTCCAACTAACAATGTTAATGCTTAGAGAGAAAAACTTTAGCTTAACAATAGCAAGGCCTCCAATATGTTTTAAGTCTTCTTTGGCATATAAAAGTCCTTTGGATATTTCTCTTTTTCCTTACCTCCCCCAACTCCCACGTATATAATCAGCCATTCCTCACAGTCCCAGTTTAGCAGCTCTTTCTGCCCACGGGTCCTGTAAAATCACTTGCTTCAATAAAATCACTTGTTTGGGGTGCCTGACTGGCTCAGTTGGTTAAGAAGCTACCTTCGTTGCAGATCATGATCCCAGAGTCCTGGGATCAAGTTCCCCCATCAGGACCCCTGCCCAGCAGGGAGTCTGCTTCCCCCTCCACACCTCCCCTCAAATAAGTAAATAAAATCTTTTATAAAAATAAGATCAAATCAAATCACCTTTTTTGCAGAAAAAAGAAAGAAAGAAAGAAAGAAAGAAAGAAAGAAAGAAAGAAAGAAAGAAAGAAAGAAAGAAAGACAGGAGTATTACTGTCACCAACTGAAGTGAGTCCAGGGGGAAAAAGAAAATACAGATTTATTACTCAAAAGAAAATATAAGCATTGCCAAAAAGTATTGTTAAAAATCATTAACTCTTAGGTTTACCATGAGGAAATATCTGTATGGTAAACCACAAAACAACGAGGGCCATGATTTGAACATGAGAGTTCTTTATTACTAAGAGACACACAAGAAATTATAACTGAACTTTGCTGATCTTGATTCTATTTCTCATTAAATAGTCACCAATCAAAGGCTTCAGGATGTCCCACAAGATAATTTCTCTCTATGGGTATTTCTGTTATAAGACCTCATTGACCATTTAATGGTCTAGTTTTAATATATGTAACAGTTATTACATAAATAACAGAAGGAAAAACTTAAAGTTTCATTTTCTCTAAGGCTCATAGATGAATGAGGCATCCCATTTTAAAAAATCACTTGCAGATATCTTTTTAATGTCCTTGGTCTTTCTAATTTAAATGCTATTATCTTGAAGTCATTGAAATTCTTAGCATGTGTACTTTGTCCACGAAAAGTAAAGTAGGATGTGGGACAAGTCTTTTGTGGCACAATTAAATTCTTCCCTTCAAGGACAACGTAGCAGAAGGTTAACACTAATTTTGTTAATACGGTAAAGAAAGATAAATGGCTCATTTAAAAAGTGAAAACAAGCAACGCCTGTTCTTGTATTTCATTTTCAGTTTTGAAATAGGTTAATACAGGACAGTAATTTGCAAATAAGGAATATTAAATATTATGTAAGATTGCTTGACCGCTTTAAATTAACAGCAGGGAGAAGTCTCATCAAGGTGTTAAATTAATGTTATGGAACCAATCAAACATGGTTCACAATAGTATAAAATACAGACAAGCTGAGTATGCGTGCATCAGAAATATTTTCCTCTCTACTTAAAAACAGTTACGAAGTTTGCTAAGAGCATGATAACCCCTTGAAAAAGTAACTTCTAATATAAAACCATAGAAGAAGAAAATAAAAATGTGCGAAATGAACTATTATACAAATGGAACCAAAACAGAACCTATCTTATTTCCAAAGGGAGCTCACTCATTAACCTCAACCACGCTCCACTTTAGAAACATTAAGAACTAAATAAAATTTCTAGATTGTTCTAAAATATAGTCTGTTATAACATTGTTTTTCAAAAATTACAAGTATTTATTAAATATCCAGATTTTCTCAAAAATAACATCAAGTACTTACTGAATTATGCATCAGACACTGAGATGCACAAAAATGAGTGGGAATATCCTTATTAGATCCAAGGGGCTTATTAGCTGATGGGGTGTCGGACAAAACAACAACAGCTGGCTGAATGAAGAAGTGCTGTAACTCCTGCAGAGTCTAATGTGAGCGTGAGACAAGAGGATATTTTTATGGAATACTTTACGAACATCTACGCTCTGTGAAGTCGACAAATAATTAACATGGCAATTACACATCATTTTCGGAGGTTTTCTACCTGGGAAGCTTTTGCGGGCCTCAGGCTGTGGGGCCAGTGAGAGGGGAGGAGCAGAGTTGTGAAGGAGAAGGGTGATGTGGCTCAAGAGACCAGCCACACGCAGGCAAATGGCATTCTCCTCTTGTAGGTGTACTTCTACCTCTTACCAACACCCCTATCCACTCCTGACCTTACCTCTCGTTGCCCCTCCTGAGTTAGGGACAAACAGGGCTGGGCAGGGCTGGGGTAGGGGGCCAGGGAAGCAGGCTCACAAAAACCCCCAAAATGCTGAGGTGTAAGGAAACCAGGGATCAAGGAAACAGCCAGACCGCCCTGCCCTAGGTGTGGGTGGGGAGGGTGTCTTGTTATGACAGCTACTTGAGACCAAAGAATAATTAGACCCCAAAGAAGAAGTTAGTCATTAGGGATGTTATCACCAGTCCTTACTCAATGGTGATGTCAATGGACACATTAAAAGGATTTAGGATCCCTAATTGGCTTCCAATAAGAGACTAACTCTACAGGCCCTCAGTGGCAACCCAGGCGGGACCCCTCTCACTCCAGAGAGCTTTCTCTGTATCTTTACTTAATAAACTTCTGTCCCTTACTCACTCTACTGTGTCCGCGAGATTCATTCTTGGACTCTTGGGAGAAAAAGAACCAAGGCCTCCCATATCACTTCTATTCTATTGACCCCTTCTCTCCTGTTTGGATTACAGAAGTGCCAACATCAAACACAGTCTCTGTCAGAGTGAGTGCCTTGGTCTTCTTCTTGGTAGGGACTTCTTGCTTTCACTCTTTAGTCCATTAAAACATCAGATCAGTTCTCACTGTCTAAGCTTTGAAAAAAACATTAAAAAGAGATGATGATCCTCCACTAAATTGTATAGCACAGATAATTTCTCAAATAAATTATGGGCAAAATATTTGTGCACTTTTTGTGTTTGGGTAAAGTGTGAATGAAAACAAAATTCAACAATACCCCATTCCATGTGAAAAAACTTTTTTTTTTTCCACTCAGTGTGCAGATTTTCTACAAACTAACCTAAATGTTACATTGTTTGGGTATATACTTAAGATATTTGTAAATGTCATAGGGGTAATCTTTTGGTATTTTGGAACTTCTTTAAACTTTTTAATATATTTGATGCTAATTTTATTAATATTTTAATCATAAATCTGGGTCCTAGAGATTTTTACTATTCTATTCAGCAAAAACTAAAAATAGAGAAAGAAATGCTGATGCAGAATTTTTTATATTAAGTTGTATTTTATATTATGCCTTTGGCTATTGTTAAAGGACACTAAAAGCAGCAACCAATGAAATGTCTTCCTAAACTTTTCCAGAAATGCTGTCAAAGACATTGTTATATCTAAAATCCGAAGAGAGAAATTTCCTTTGGAACTTACTGGTAAGTAAAACTTCACTTTAAACAAATTAATATCCTTCCTCCTCTCTAGTCATAAAACTAGTGAACTCTTTTCTGTAATGGTTTACACCTAAATTTCATGCTCAACATAAAGATTATTAAAGGTTATTAAGAGCCTGCATTTTGTATTTTATTTACGTTGTTAAATGTCTGCCATTACTTATTTTTTCACCAGTGCTAGTAATTTATTTCTATTTTAACATCTTTCACTATAATATAACTTGATTATGGCTATATACATTCTTTCTGAAACATGGTAAGATAAAAATTGATTTGTTTTTAAATGTGCCAATAAAGGCCTTAGCTAGCCTTCAACATTTTAGTGGGGAATGTGGTATCACCAACTATGCCTTAGATATGTTTAGTTCATATTTACCCCTCACTTATAAATCTGCAGTGGAATGACATTTTCCAGAGATAAATCCTCATCTTGGTATTCAGTGATCTAAAAAAAGTCTGTCTTTAGCCAAAACTTTTATAATTTTTTTTAATTTTTTTTAAATTTTTTTAAATTTTTTTATTTTTTATTTACGATAGTCACAGAGAGAGAGAGAGAGAGAGGCAGAGACACAGGCAGAGGGAGAAGCAGGCTCCATGCACCAGGAGCCCGACGTGGGATTCGATCCCGGGTCTCCAGGATCGCGCCCTGGCCAAAGGTAGGCGCCAAACCGCTGCGCCACCCAGGGATCCCTAGCCAAAACTTTTAAGATTACTCACCTTTCTAAATCATCTGCTTCCGTCAAACTGACCTGGACTTCCTTAAAACAAGTTCCATGTCTTAGATTATTCCCTTACCATCATTTCCCATGTCTTGGATTATTCCCTTACTATAACCACAAGAGATTTCCCTACTCCTTCTGCCAATCCTCAGGACCAACTTCAAGTCCAGCTTCCTGTGTAAACCATTCCTAGGCCATTTGTTCTTCTTCTGAATTGATACATACTGGCACATATTAGTACTTTAAAAATCAATTTTATTGGTTTTTAAGAAACCTTTATAGGGGCCCCTGGGTGGCTCAGTCAGCTAAGTGCCTTCGGCTCAGGTCATGATCGGGGTCCTGGGATCGAGCCCTACCCAGGACTCCCTGCTCAGCGGGAAGGCTGTCCCTCCCTCTCCCTCTGCTGCTCCCCTTGTGCTTGTGCTCTCTTGCTGTCAAATACATACATAAAATCTTTTAAAACAACCAAAAACTTTTATATGAGTATTTTTCAAATTGAGTTTCATAAAATCAATTTTTTGGATGTAGACTTTTTAAAAAGATAATAGAATGAATCACGTATAAGAAACATAAAAAATTGTTTTATAAAACTTGTTACAGGCATAGGCATATATACATATCAATACTTATAATTCTGTGTGTCCTGGGTTTGAATATAAAATACAATTTCTTTCTATGCATGGGGGTGGGGGAGAGTCTTAAAAACACCACTGTAGTATTCTATTAAACATTATTATATAATATTTTTTTAGAAAAATTTTAATGTTACCAAAATAATAACATGTTCAATGACAAAAATTTAAAGACCAAACTTAAGCCAAAAGAAAATTATCCATAACCCCTCTACTGGAGATAATCAGATAATCATAATATTCTGGAGTACAGTTTTTCAACTTTTTTTTTTAATTTATTTATTTATGATAGAGAGAGAGAGAGAGGCAGAGACACAGGCAGAGGGAGAAGCAGGCTCCATGCACCAGGAGCCCGATGTGGGATTCGATCCCGGGTCTCTAGGATCGCGCCCTGAGCCAAAGGCAGGCGCCAAACCGCTGCGCCACCCAGGGGTCCCTCATCTTTTTTGTATATACACACACACACACATTTTCTACGTGTATGCTCATTTCATTTTTTGAAAATGGGATACTATCTTAACACTATTTTATAAATTGTTTTTTCTACTTTAACAACACATAAGATGAATATTTTATCCTTTTAACAATATTTTTTTATTTTTTTATTTTTTTTAAGATTTTATTTATTTATTCATGGGAGACACAGAGAGAGAGGCAGAGACACAGGCAGAGGGAGAAGCAGGCTCCATGCGGGGAGCCCGATGTGGCACTCGATCCCAGGACCTGGGGATTGCGCCCTGAGCAAAGGCAGACGTTCAACCGCTGAGCCACCCAGGAGTCCCCTAACAATAATTTTTTACTAAACGATCTCCCTGAAAAATTGTAACTGCTTGAGGGCAGGTACCACAGTTTCAATATTTTTTTAATTTACGTTTTGAATGGATAAAACACTCACAGTATTTTCAAAAAATAAAATCTAAACCGTAAAATAAAATAATTGCAAACAGTAAAAGTTTCCCTTAAACCTCTTCTGCTGATATCAAAACCACCAAAAAATTTATCCTCTGTTAGATATCATCATCAATAGCAGCATCTTGAATATATTTTTAAAGTTTCTTTATCATTAAAAAGTAATTCAGACATATAATTTTATGTTCTCTACAATTTTTATACAAAAGATAATGTAACATAAAGTCTGTTTTATAACTTAGTTTCTTGTGTTAACAATGCACTTTGGAGTTGTCTCAGTGAGTATACAGAAAGTTTCCTCATTTACACTTCTCCATTCGGTGAGGTACATAGTTGATTTAACTAGACACCTACTGATGAAGGTTTCAATTATTTCCAATATCCTGATATTACAAACAATGCTGCGTGACTAACCTTGTACTGACACCATTTCATATGTACACAAATATAATTAAAGAATAGATTACAGAATTGTTAATACTAAGTCAAAGGTATATATATTTTGTAGTTTTGATGATTTCGCCAACTTGCCTTCTACAGAGATTCCGCTAACGTATACTCTCATTACCAAAGTATCTAAGAGCCTTTTCTGCACAACTTTGCCAAGAAAGTGAGTTATTAAACTGTGAGTTTTGCCAATCTACTAGGTGAAAAAATGATACCTCGTTATAGTTTTAATCTCCATTTATTCCACTGAGTGAAGTAATTATTTGCCATATCCTTAAAAGACATTTGCAGTTTTATTTTTTGAGCGATTTGGTCACACCCCTTGCCAATTTTTCTGTTTGGTTGTCTCTCTCTTTTTAAACAACTTTTAGAGGCTCTTTGTATATTAAGAGATTGGTACTTTTGTGGTATGGGTTTCTCGTCATTAAATTAACAAATGTTTTAAATTATGTACTGATCTTTTTAAAAGCAGTTATTATTATATATTTTTTTTCTGTTTTTCTAATTCATCCCTTTATGCTTTTATCTTTATTAATTCCTTCTGCTTTGTTTTACTTAATTGTGGATTTGTTTCTCTTAATTTTTTGAGTTATATACTTCACTCAATTATTTCACTTTCTTAATGATGTAACTATTTAAGGCTCTAAATTTTTTTCCAAGTGTAGCTTTGGCTGCATCAACTTAAGTTATATGTAAAATTCTATTTTCCCCACCCATTTCCCACATTCACTGATGCAAGCAAGGAATGTAGCCTGAGAACTTTAGGGTAAATTCCTCTTTCAAAAGGTATTTTTGCTGGAGCTTGGTAACATCGAGAGCAGCTGGGCTATCTGAAGATGTCTTAACTTTGTGCTATACAATTTCTGCCCAATCAAGGTTGGTTACCATAACATGTACTTTGAAGTCGGTGAATTATGATGGGGGAACAGAGGACTAGCTGAGGACAAGGCACGAGCCCAGGACCGCACACTGACAAGTCCCTGAAACAGGCAGAGGGACATTCCTCGATGGTCTCACCTGCCCGGATGTTCAGACTTTTCTAAGGGCAAGAGGCAATCTTAGCTTCACCCCAGGAGCCTGTAAGTCTACTTTAACATATATAAATTCCTTTAGAAATTTCCTTTATCTCTACCCCCCAAGATACGTATTGGTGATCATCCCCCAAGCACATGGCCCATCGATATCCACCTCATAGCTCAGGTTTTATTAGATGGTAATAAATGACCTTTCCCAACAATAGCCGGCCCCTCAAGGTCCTGGAAACCTTGCTTCCAAAATTCTTTAGAGAGGACGCTATCCTTAAACCCCTCCCACTCCCAGGTATATAATCAGCCACCCCTCACAGGCCCAGGGCAGCAGCTCTTCCTGCCCACGGGTCCTATCCCAGAGCTTTAATAAAACCATCATTTTGCACCAAAGACGTCTCAAGAATTCTTTCTTGGTCGTCATCTCCAGACCTCCCCCAACCAGACCTATATTCCAAAACTTCATCAAGTTATACATGGTTCTTAGTTTCATGAAAAATGCAGTTGATAGATATTTTGCTTTTGTTGTTCTCTTCGCTATGGTTTCCAGCAGGGAATGGGGTAAAAATTGCGAAGTCATCAACCAAGTTTATGCCAGAAACCCTCCTATATAATTTCTTGTATGTTTCTACATGCTTCTCTGGTCCTGTGCACATAGAAACGTCCCATTAATACTTTAAAATGGTGAAATGACACACTTTGGGCAATGTTTGTGCTATAAACACGAAATCTGGCCTTCTACTTGCATTTAAAAAATTCCAGTGAATGATTCATCTACCTGTTCCAATCATCCCTAAAATATTTACAAGGTAAATAAGAAATATATATATGGAATGATTACTGAAAAACTTAGCTCCTTAGACTGAAAAAAAACCATAATATCTAAGAAAGTATGAGGTAGGCTGATGATAAAATACTCCTGAGAGGTCATTTAAAGAAGATCAGAGGTCTCCAGGGCCTATTAATTTTGAGTCTAACATTGCTCTTCCTTAAATTAACTGCTGGTCAAGTTTGAGATAAGAAACTGGAAGTCAGTCTACATGTTATGTGTCGTTTGACAGGCTTCTTTTATTTTACTAAATGGATCAAGTCTAAAACCCAAGTTTAATACAACTTCCCAGATGATGCTAAATGAAGGCTGAAAGTTTCAAAGCTACCGCGCACAACAGGTTATATAGTTCCTGCTGGGCTAATTTTCATAAAGGATGACACCATAACTGTCAAGTTTACTGTTACTTCCTAGTGCTAGAATACTGGAGTGTAGAAACAAGTTGTTGTTACACTACTGACATGACTGAGACCACAGATTATAATTGATGCCAGTGGAGATTGTAGTAGAAAGATGATAAATGGAACAGAATCAGTTTTAGGACACACCTTGAAAATTTACAAGAAATATGATTCAGGATAAATTACAAACTCTGACTTTCCTCCCTTAAAGGGATAATAATACTCAATTCACAGTTGTTGAGAAGATTTAATAAAATAATACAAGTAGTGTGTTGTCAACAGACTATGCACCCAATAATGTCTTTTTTCTTCCTTCATAATTTAAAATCTTCCAAATTTGCCCTCTGTTGTGATTTGTCATGTGAAAAAGTTTTTAAAGTAAGAATATGGTATTTTACAGTTTCCAACATATATCTGGGGATTCTCTTACATGATGTTTACAACAACCATGTAGGGTTACTGTAGGCAGTTGACTTGCCCCAGATCACATGGTTGAGTGTAGTGAAAACTGGCATTTAAAATTGGATTCTGGGCAGCCCGGGTGGCTCAGTGGTTGAGCACCACCTTCAGCCCAGGGCGTGATCCTGGAGTCCCAGGATCAAGTCCCACGTCGGGCTCGCTGCATGGAGCCTGCTTCTCCCTCTGCCTGTGTCTCTGCCCCTCTTGGTCTCTTTGTGTGTGTCTCTATCTAATAAATAAATAAAATCTATTGGATTCCTTCTGCTCAATTCAGAGGTCCACATGGAGATTTATTATATTCTTGATGAATTTATCCTGAGGAGGACATTTTGTAATTTTTTGTGTTCTTCTACTCTTAACAGACCTAATAATTGATCTAAGAGGCAATTAAATAGGAATCTTAACAGTGAGCATTCTATATCAGAAGTTTTTTTCCCCCAAACTGTGGCTTCCATAATTGGAAATCTAATTTGACATGCTAAATTTCATTTTCAAGAGCTAAAAAAAAAAAAAAATCTCACTTATTTATCTTCACATTTTTAAACAGACAGCACTTTTTAAAAATCCTATACAAATTGACAGCATAAGAGGATTAATTGCAAAAGCACAGCTAGCTAGATGCCTCTTAAAAAATATTACTGAGTGTGATATTATGATTTATAGTAAGAAATTGTATTTTGCCTTTGTCTTTATTTCTGGCACAGAGCTCCTAACACCCTTGGAAATTCCTAAATGCTGAGAACCATAAAGGTGTCTTTTGTTAGGTTAACAAGTGACAGTTGGCTGGCTTCTAGGTAACCTAAGGATAGGGCTAGTTGCCATAAAAACTTACCCTGTGATTTGAGGGTTGGAGTTTTCAGTCCCACCCCCTTGACCTCAGGGGAGGGAAGAGAGGCTAGAAATTGCGTTCAAGCCCCAGTGCTCAATGATTTAATTAATCATGCCCATTAATAAAACCTCCATATAAACCCAGAAAGACAGGCTAGGGAGAGATTCCAAGTTGGTAATGGTGTGGAAATTCGCAAACAGTTGTACCCTTAGAAATCAAGAAAGTGCCAATCCCCTTCTCATATACCTTGTCTCACATGAATCTCAAACATCCGGCTGTTCCTGAATTATGTCCTTTCATATTAAACTGGTCATCTACTAAGTAGACTGTTTTTTGAAGTTCTGGGAGGCACTCTGGCAAATTAATTGAACCTACAGACAGGGTCATTGGAAACTCCAATCTATCACCAGTATGTCAGAAGCACAGGTGACAACCTGAAGACTGGCATCTGAATTTGGGCAGAGGAGGTGGGACGGTCTAGTAGAATTAAGTCCTTAAATTATGGAGCTGATTCTATCTTCAGGTAGTGTCAGAATTGAGCTAACTGGTTGGTATAGGGGGGAGGGGCAAAAATCAAGCAATACAAAAACTGAAAAATAACAATGGGCTGGGGAGAAAAGTTTTTAGAAATTAATAACATATGTTTTACTCTAATTTACGTAGGCGGCCATATTATTGCAAAAATATTCCCTTGAAATTCACTAGCACTATTAAACATAGATCTTTTGTTTTGAAGGGACTCACTATGCAACGTTATAAAATTTTACACTGAGCTTCTATTCAAATGAAGGGAATTTCTTAAATTACATAATAAACAATTGGCCTTTTAAGATGATATACATTAATTATTAAATTAATCCAAATCTGTGCTCACCTCCAATCACTCTTCCATTCGACCCCGCTGTTCCTGCCACACTAGCTCCTGCAGCTCCTCATTCATAACGAGAAACACTCTTCCCCCAGACACTCATGGAAGAAATCCAGCCAGTAAGCAGCAGCATGGTTCTAGTGGTTTAGAATTGGCATCTGTTCTCATAGGTCAGTAAGCATGATGTGTTGTTAAAGGCTTTAATGTATAACCATACAGAGAAGTCCTTGGTTTGGTTCACATTTCTCTTCAAAATTCATTAGGAGGCCTTCCTGCTTGGATCACAACGTTTTTAAAAAGCAGCTGCCCCTACACACTGACACACACACACACACACACACACACACACACGCCACCCAACCCCTGACCTCATTGTCACACTCAGGTCATTATCTTCTTCTTCTTCTTCTTTTTTTTTAATTTATTTATGATAGTCACACAGAGAGAGAGAGAGAGGCAGAGACACAGGCAGAGGGAGAGGGAGAAGCAGGCTCCATGCACTGGGAGCCCGATGTGGGATTCGATCCTGGGTCTCCAGGATCGCGCCCTGGGCCAAAGGCAGGCCCCAAACCGCTGTGCCACCCAGGGATCCCCAGGTCATTATCTTAACAGGTTTCATTTCATAGCATTTATTGCACTCTGACATAGTATGTAGATCACTGCGCAGCAGAGAGAGAGAGAGAGAGTGTGTGTGTGTGTGTGTTAAGGAAATATTTGTTAGATGAATAAATACTAAATCACATATACTTTCCAGTCTTCATTAAAATTTTAAATTATTTTCACAATCTAATTACGTAATTAAAGACTATGGATATAGATTTAAAGAAAAATAAGTCTCTTTCATTCCACAAAATGGTAAACTGAAAAGACTTCAACGGATCAAAAACTGTATCAGAAGCCTCTAGAGAAGGAAAATCATTAAGCAGTAATACTGGACGAAGCAAGCTATGTTACTTAACAAGCTACATAAACAGTCTTTAAGTGACCTGAAACTAACAGCGTGAAGAGAGGGTCTAATTAAAAGTACAGTTTTCTCTTGTATGAACTGTTCTTTGCTTGCCTGTATCCAACATGAAAGCTGTTGTCTCAAACCTGTCTGTCACAGAAAGACTTACTCTCTGCAAAGATCTACTTCTACTCTCTGGCCTCCTGCACTAAATTCTGATGAAAAGCTGTAAGTACCTGATTTCAGCTGGCATGCAACTCATTTGTCTGAAGTTCAGAGTTCTAGAGTTCTTAATGGCTCATTGCCTTAACTCACCTGAATTTATTCATGAACTTTAATTTCCATTCTGAAAGAAATTTCTTAAAAAAAAAAAAAAGCTAAATCTGAAGAAATATCAAACTTAACAAGGTAAATAAACTTTCAAGTCACTGTTTAAATGGTAAAGTTGAACTAGGTGTCTTTCTTAACTACACCTTATCAAGCCCTATATTTTACCTCAAGTCCCAGCTCTATCACCCAGTATTACTGTTTATTGATTTTCCTTTCAAAAAGACCCGTAGTACAGTTTTTGACGTTACAGCCTTTTTCAACTTAACATTTTATGGAATCAAAGATACTTCCTTTTCCTTAAATCCACACCCTTGTTCCTTAGAATAAGCAGTTTATTCTAGTCTCTGAAGTCTGTTCTCCACAGTCTAGACAGATAGTAGGTAAGACCATAGGCTCCCATCTCAGCTCTGCCTCTTACCTATTGTGTCATCTTGTGCAAGTCAGTTATGATTTTTAAGCTTCAGCTCCTCATTCATAACATTGTCTGAGGTTAAAAACAACACTAACTTTGTATGGGGCTAATTATAATACTTCGTAGGAATATGTAAGGGTTAAATGAGATAATGCATATGAAAAGCTCAGCAAGTACCTGGTTTCTAGCAATTGCTCAATGAATTCAATGCTTCAACAACTATTTACTGAACACCTACTATGGGAGAACACTGTTCTAGGCATGGGGCTACAGCTGCACTAATTGTTAAAAGTAATTCTGGGCCTTACTGGAATTTACATTCTACTTGGGGAAGACAGACAAGTAAAAATACATCAAATGAAATAATTTCAAGCATACACAATTGTAGCAAACAGATATGAAGAAGGAGAAGAGTGGAACCAAAGGGCGTAAGGTGTTATTTCACACAAGATAGTCAGAAAAGGCCTCTGTAATAAGTGATAGAAATAGAAACTGACCCAGGATGGACTCTGTGCATAGCCAGTGTGCTCGCTAACATAAGAAGGGAGGTGCTGGGTGATCAATAATCCCTGTTTACAACAATGTCTTGCGTCTTCCATACGTTTTCACCAGCTTTGGGAAGCAGCACAGGAGAAATCTGCCAGGGGAAAGTAAGGGAGGGCTGTCTCGGGCACCCACGAGCTTTATCATCCCGAGAAAGCTAAATAAATCCTAATTCTAAAAAAAAAAAAAAAAAAAAAAACCTAATTCTAGATTGTCTAGTTTTCTGTACTTCTAAAGATAAGTAAGAGAATCCTTTGGCCACCGTGTCCTCCAGTTAGGCAGCATGATGATATACTTGTATTTTCATGGGTAGGAATAAAATAAATAGGAAGTAAGCAGTAAGTTGCTATAAACAGAAATTATATTGAGACCAAAATAGCACTCTTTATGGAGGCTAAAAATGAAGTCTTGGTAAGATGGAAATGAGATGTTTTACAGCATATTATATGGTCAAAGACATTAACTTCTTACACAAATTAAATCAGGAAATAGATTCCCATTATAAGAGTATAAATAATTTCTCAAAGGAAGATACATAACAGATAATACCACCATAATAAAATCCATATCAATTTGTTCTTCACTCATAATTGAAAACTGCCCAACTGTCACAACCTCTGCTTTGTGATTTTCTTTTAAAAGCATAATATGATTCATTAAATAATGTGCATAATAATATTTACAACAAACAGATAATGATCTGCCTATTTCAAATACCAGCACTGTAGATCAGGTTAATAGTCGGCTAGATAAACTTCAAAATTTCTACCTCATAAAACAATCATACATAGCTCCTTAATTTTCTCTAGTTTTCAGTCTACAGTTATTTTCATAGCACACTGCTATATAAAATGATGAGACAATCAGCTCCACAGCCAGTGTTGGGGGTTTGGGAGAAAGAGAATAATTGGCCATGTAACAGTCCACAGAATCTACTCCATTTATCTAGGCTCGATTCATGGAAAATTTTATATAGAGAAGGATATAGCTTTATTTGAAATTATATATTCTTATTCAAGCCCAGATCTGCATTTTTATGCGCCTCTTTTATGGCTTTGGTCTCTCAATTTAGACCTGGCTCAGCAAGTAGGAAATGCAAATATTTGGTTGGCTGTAAAACAGGATATCAATATCTCTGAAAACCCAGTTGCATATCTTGTTGACCTAACAGGGGTAAGAAGTATTCTCACTGTGCTGAATTTTATTTCATGCTGGAATTATACCGGAATTAAAGTTCATACTTTTGCATGTACCAGTAAGTATACAAAACTCCTGTCATTTAAGGGACAGAGGGAGGGCAGTGGCAGAGGAGATGTTGAAGACAACCCCCTACATTTTTGGTTTGAGCAGCTATTGGGTGGTACAAGCTCCCTCATTATCCAAATGTTTGCTTTATGCCACTCTGCTTTTACAAAAGACTTATATTAGCACCTATGTTTGCTAACTAAAAGAAATTCAAAGAGGATTTTTGCTTTTGTGAAACGGTAATTGCTTCTGTGTTTTATGTTATTTGGCTTACAAAAGATTTCGCAGGAACGCTCTATTTTTGGATAGTGGGGAATACTTGTGCCATTTATTGAAAAAGGAAAAAACAAAGTTTGGAGTTAAACTCAGTTTTACATAAAGAGTAGAAAAGTCTATGTCTTTCAGGAAAAAGTAAATGTAAGCTAAAAATATAAGTTTGTAAGTCTCTGGTATATAAATAGTAAATGGAGTGGCAGGAGTAGATCATCTTAGGCAAAGAAAAGAACTGGAATTCTGCAGAACAACAGCAGTTATTCATTCATTGATGGAGGAAGAAACATTGACAGAGTTCTCTGTTTCCTAGAGAAAAACATGACAAGTTGTTTCAAACTAACAGAATTTTTATAGGGGTTTCTGAAATTGAAATGGGGGTAATAGCAAATGGAAAAATACAAATGAAAATAGAGCCAATCTTATAATTCTAGAAAAATGGGCAAGAAGGCCAATTTCTTAGCCACAGAATTAGTGTCAAAATCTTCTGTGAAAGGAAGGTTTAGGCTCAGCCCCTCAGTGATGACCGAGTAATACAACATGAGTTCTAGACTAACAAAGGATAGTATAACTGTTGCTTTTTTTTTTTTTTTTTAATTTCTTTAGCTGAATCTGGATTACACATTAGCATTCTTGGGAATAGCGCTTGCTTCATATTAAAAGTCATCCTTAGATATATAAAAATTGAATTAGCAGGTATTAACCTACCAGATTTTATGGCTGTTTATCCCTCTGCTGTACTTCATAGTAGTTGGCCTCAAAGAAAAGGACTCTTGACTACCCCAGTTCAAGTTCTGATACATCAAAAGTACTTAGAGGCCAAGCCAGCTCTATTGCTCTACTTTGAGCCAGGCCCCACAGGTTTTACCATAAAACACAAACCATCTTCATACCCACTGTTTACCTCACAAATCTCCTAAAGCACATGGAAGTAATGTGTTCTGTGCTAGATCTTAGAGGTAAAAGTTACCTAGAACAATTTCTCACCTAGCTAGCTACCTGCCAGCCCCACATAAGAAACTTATGATTTATTATATTTGAGAAAAGTAAGGTAGTTTTTAAAACTTCTTTATAATATATTGTAAACTTAACCTCCAAAATTAAAATTCTATTTCACTCATAATTGCTGGACATATTCTTTGACTTTCTGCATCTTAAAATCTCTTATAAACTGCACTCAAAGTCAAAACCTTATAAGGTAAGAAAGAAAGCCTCAAATCTTTCAAGGAAAACTGGGAAGAAAAAAAAAAAGAATAGGCCATTTGTAACTCAGCAAATGCTGATTAAAAAGGCAGCCTACCTTAAGAAAACCAAGGAAATGCTATGCTTCAACATTAGTGTCATTGGTAATCACAAAGCCCTCTGGTTTCCAAACATTTATAAATAATCTAAGAAACTTATAAATATATACATATACACACAAATGTACTTACCTTAGGAATAGGATTCAGCAGAACTACACCTGACTTCTTAGTGATGACCTGTTTCGTTGTATAGTGATGATCTATAAGTTGAGGAATGTTTGAAAAACCAGTGCCTTCAAATCGATATAGATTCTGGAGAAAAAAAAAAAACAATAAAGAAGAATAAATATGAAGACATTGCTTCAGCAAGACTCCATTCAGTAATAAATTAAGTTCCACTAAGAAAAACTATCGTTGCACAACAATAGTGTGAATATACTTGATACTAGGATCAGATGGTAAAAGTAAAAATAAAAGATCACCATTTCCTCCTTATCAATACAGTAGCAATTGGTATTTCTATGATGGGGTTATTCACACATTATTCTTTCACCAAAAGCACCTAGTCATCTTACACACCACTGACAAAGAAAGAAAATGCACAGTGACAAAACTACAAATACCGGCATGCTCAAATCTTGCACTTTGTGATTTCATAACATCTGATAAGTAACATTTTCTCAGACTCTGTCACATTCCCTTTCCCTGTATTTATATTTCAAATAGGCAAGCAGGTCATATGGATGAACTGATAGCAATACATTTAGCAAATAAAAAATATCTTACTGGTCACACCTTTCAATGCAGGAAGCACTGGAATGCAAAGTAATAGAATAAAAACTTCTGATAGTTCACAAAGGTTGCCCATATATATGCAGGTGATGTATACAGATACCAATATGAATGTGCTCTAAGAAAACTCTATGTTAAGAAATAAGAATATTTAAAACGTACCTAAATTTGGATATTATTTATATCATTGGAAGATTATTTTCTTAGTTAAAAGATAAAAAAAGAAATTAAGGTTCCTTTTCCATAGCAAAAAGTAAGATTCAATTTACCAGAATCTGATTTATATACCACCTTTAAATGGACATTTGTTTTATCAAGTAAGGGACAAACAGGAGTTAGTTTACTGTAAAACTAATCATAGAATATCATTCAATTCAGGGCAGGTTGTGTTAGAGTAAATTCAGGGCAACTGTTGATAAGTTGCCTGAAGAATTTTTGAATACACCGGCCAGACCTACTATGATATATTAACAATGATGCTTAAGAATATTTCATAATGAAGACACTAATCTATTATTAGTCATGCAATGTGCTAAGCAAGTTCTCTCAGCATTCAGTTTATTCGTCGGTGAAACAAATAATATTTGGATCTCCTCAAAGAGTAAGTATGAGGCTTGACCAAGTATCAACATACAAACCCCTTTGCTCAGTATATGGCACTGGTACACGTTCAATTATTAAATCACTAAAGCAATAATAATCCTTGGGTTACAAAAATAATTCCATATCCAGATAAAGAAGAAGAAACATTTTCAAAGAATACTTAAAGTGTAAATTACCTTTTCTCAAGGAATAATCATTATCTATAAATAATCAGATATCCTGAAAGCCATTCTTACATTAAACTGATTAAAAAATAAAGAAATGAAAAAGTTCATAGACATGTAATGCATAACAATAGTAACAATGGGGATATTTCAACCAAATATACAGTATTATATGCTTGAAAGTTGCGGAGAGTCAATCTTAAGCATTCTGACCATGCGTACAAGAAAAGTATTTAACGTTAACTGTGACGTGTTAATGGTTTTGATCCTGGTAATCATTTTACAATGTGTATCAAATCATCATGTTGTACACTTACATACAATTCTATTAGTCAATAATTACTGACAATTCATTCCCCCATAAAGCTAAAAACATAGGGGCGCCTGGGTGGCTCAGTTGGTTAAGTGACTGCCTCCGCTCAGGTCTGATTCCTAGGGTCCTGGGATAGAGCTCCATGGAGCGAGAAGTCGGCTTCTCCCTCTCCCTCTGACCCTCCTCCCGGCTTAGGCTCTCTGTCTCAAATAAATAAAATCTTAAAAAAAAATAAGTTAAAAATCCATATGTCTCTTCCCTTTGTCTTCCTTTTGTCTACTGTCAACATAGCATCAGGTGATCCTGTTACAGCAGATCATTCCATTACTTTGCTTATATTCTTACTTCCCTCAGAATAAACGCCAAAGTCCTTACTGTGGTCTCTGAGACTCATCTGTCCTCTGTCATCTCTCTTACATCATCTCTTACCACTACCCACCCCTCTCCCAGCTTCCCTCCAGCCACATAATTTTAGTGAAACACACTATACACACTCCTTACTCAGGGAGTTTGAATTTGCTGCTTGAATAGTTCCTCAGATGGTCGTACGGGTAACGGCTCCCTTACTTGCTCCAGTCTTTCAGCATATGTCACCTTTTCAGTGAGGTCTTCTCTGACCACCCCATACAACATTCAATACTCCATTTTCTCACCCCAACTAAACTAATCTCCTTTTTCTTATTGAAATTTCGCTCAGAACTTATCACCATCTAATATCATAGCTATTTTTCTTGTTTATTGTCTATTTCCTCCTCTAGAATGTAAGTTCATGAGTTAATAAATTTTTAACATCACAGTATTCCCATGGTTTAGAACAGTGCCTGGCATGTACTGCCTTTATCAAAAAATATGTACGAATAAATGAAATATAATGCATATAAAATGAGTGTGAAGTTAAAGACACAAGTAAGATAACTCAACTTAGAAATGAATACTGAAAACACACACCCAAGCTCAAGACACTGAAGTATAATGTTCAACAATAAGTAACATGATAAAATTCACAGAGAATCAAATTTCAAATCAGCCACTAGTGTCATAATATAATGTCTTGTACAAAATTCTAAAACACTTGTATAACTAGAGAAACAGTGAATAGAATAATGGGAATTTTCATTTAAGAACATATCTGGCTTTTAAGTTGAAAGAGAGTTTTCTGTCATTGACATAGTAATCATGATGGGTGAAGACAGTGAATACAAGGGATGATATAAGAAACTGGTTTCTAGCAATTATCATTTTAAAGCCATCAGTTCACATCAGTGAAGTTCTCAGAGTCCTAATTGTGCAAAACCAGTTAACTCGCTTTCTTAACTATGAAGATAAAGTAATGAATCTAAAAACAATGCTAAGATGACATATGCTTATCAAGTTCAGCTAAGCATCAAGCTAAGGTCAAGAGTAACCGATTCACGAAATCTGTTGAGGACTTGTTCCTTGGTACTCTCAAAATTCCAAATATTATAATTTGATCTTGTTACAAATCTGTATAAATTTCTTATAGCTCAGATGATATAAGGTTTGGTTCACCAAAAAATGGATTCTTTTTTAAGTTTTCTACATGGCTGTGAAAATAATACAAATGAGTGAATCCAGACTAATCTTAAGTGAGACACTTTTCCTTGGAGCTACTAATGATCTCTTAAGTGAATTCCAAAAGAAGCAATAAAAAATAGTAGTAGAGAATAGATTTTTGCAAACCTCTACAAAGGTCATTTTGTTGATTGTCATTTGTATTACATGATTAAGCATCAAGTAATAGGTCATTAAAAAGTATGCATAAAATATGATAATTCAAATTTTATAAAATAAAAATTATATAGATGCCTATAATTAGAATATATCAAAAAATACTCAAAGAATATACACTGAACCCATAAGGTGGTCTTATGAAAACATTTGCTACATCTAGAAGTTGTTTCTGAGTTATCACTATGCTACTTAAGAATCATGCATATGGATGAAAAACACATAAAAAAACAGCATCAGATTTTGTTGCTATACATACTTCCAGAGTACTGTTATTATACAAAGAAGTCAGAACAGAATATGCATACAAAAATGAGATGGGGGTTCAATGAATGTATAATCTGAAATCATATGCCTGAGAAGATCCCCTGAAAAAGAATTGAGAACAAGAAGGCTTAAGGAAAAGCAAGGGAGCAAGGAAGCAAATGAAAGAAGAAAAGAAAGAAAGAAAGAAAGAAAGAAAGAAAGAAAGAAAGAAAGAAAGAAAGAAAGAAAGAAAGGATTTCTCAAAGAGAAAAAAAGAAAGGATTTCTCAAAGAGGGCAGCTGAGATGCATAAGCTAAATTTAAAAAAAAAAGCTAAATAAAACATTCCCTTTTTTTTGGTAAAATACCTAAAAATGAAAACATAAAACATAAGCTTTAGCTTTCTCCAATAAAAACAGCATATGGAATACTTGTAAGTAACTCATTAAACCAGTACACAGGAAGGGTTGCTGGAGAGTTTGGGAAATCGTATTAATAAGGTTTCTATATGTCTTTTCCTACTTAACTGTTACTCATTATTCAGATGTTGTCTCAAACTTAACTTCCTTAAGTTTCCCAGTCAAAAGCTTTTATAGCAATATGCATCTACTTTACAGCTTATAATTATTACTTTACAGTTTATAATTATATATAACTTGTGATTTACAAGTGACTGTGGGCCTCCCTCCTAGATTATAGGCTCCACCATCTTATCCTTGGGCCTTAAAAGTACTCAGTCTTTCCTGGAAATTAATGTTAATGAGCTTTTGTTAAGCCTTTAATTGTTAAGAAGAAAGTAAGTCCCCTAAGTCTTTAACTGTGTGTCAAGGACACAGAAAATGATAACCTAGGGCAGTTTCTTTTGACTTCAAGGTACTTATCACCTCTTTTGGGTACTTGAAGGGTAGGAGTAGAGTGATTAAAATAATTCAAAATATACAACAATGAGGCATAAACATGGGATGAACTGTCATTCAAACAAGTTTTGTTTTTTTAAATGTTTATTTTCTTTAATTTCAATCTATTAACATATAATGTATTATGAGTTTCAGAGATAGAGGTCTTCAGTGATTCATCAGTCCTATATGATATGCAGTGTTCATTACATCACATGCCCTCATTAATATCCATCACCCAGAGACCCCATCCACCCACCTTCCTCTACCCCAGTGACCCTCAGTTTGTTTCCTACAATTAAGAGTCTCTTATGGTTTGTCTCCCTCTCTGATTTCATCTTGTTTTATTTTTTCTTCTCTTCCCCTCGGGTCTTCTGTTTTGTTTCTTAAATTCCACATATAAGTGAGATCATATGATAATTCTTTCTCTGATTGACTTATTTTGCTTAGCATAATACCCTCTAATTCCAACTACATGGTTGCAAAAGGCAAGATTTCAATTTTTGATGGCTGAGTATTATTCCATTGTAGATAGGTGTGTGTGTGTGTGTGTGTGTGTGTGTGTGTGTGTGTGTGTATAAATATATATCTTTTTTGGATCACTACATTTGTATCTTTGGGGTAAATACCCAGTAAAGCAATTGCTGGGTCGCAGGGTAGCTCTATTTTCAACTCTTTGAAGAACTTCTATAATATTTTCCAGAATGGCTACACCAGTTTGCATTCCCACCAACAGTGTACAATGGTTCCCCTTTCTCCGCAACCTCGCCATCATCTGTCGCTTCCTAACTTGTTCATTTTAGCCATTCTGACTGGCATGAGATTTTGATTTGTTTACAATTTTGATTTGTATCTTCCTGATGCCAAGTGATGTTGAGCCTTTATTTCATGTGTCTGTTGGCCATCTTTAAGTCTTCTTTGGAGAAATGTCTGTTCACCCATTTCTTGATTGGATTGTTTGTTCTTTGGATGTTGAGTTTGATAAGTTCTTTATAGATTTTGGATACTAGCTCTTTAGCTGATGAGGCATTTGCAAGTATCTTCTCCCATTCTGTTGGTTTTGTTGACTATTTCCTTTGCTGTGCAGAAGTCTTTTTTATCTAGATGAGGTCCAAATAGTTCATTTTTGCCTTTGTTTTCCTTGCCTTTGGAGATGTGTCTAGCAAGAAGATGCTGCAGCCAAGGTCACAGAAGTTGCTGCTTGTGTTCTCCTCTAGGATTTTAATGGATTCCTGTCTCACATTTAGGTCTTTCATTCTCAGACAAGTTTTGAATTTACTCACCTTCACTTAGTCTTCCTTAAGACTCATGGCATGAATTTAAAAATACGTGTCGTTCAAAAAGCCTAGAGATTTTGACAACAATAGAACAAAGTAAACCGGTCTGGTACACGCAAAGACCAAATCTACCAGCTTGAAGCACATAATAGACATCCAATAAATACCTGCTGAATGAATCAATGATTTAACAAATTGGGCTACCCAATTTCACACAATAATTAAAATCTCCACTTTTGGGTTATTTTTGTTTTATTGACTCATATTCCTGGGCCTCTGAATAAATGAGTATTTTCTGAATACTCATTTATTCAGTATTAGTATTTTCTGAATAAATGGATAAAGAAATAAAAGATTTTTTTTAAAGAAATAAAAGATTATGATATGCCATTACATAGAGGATTTTTTGTTTTATTCTAAAATATTCAATATTGTTATTTTTAATTCATCATCATATATTATTTCAAATTTCTTGACTCCATCATCCTTAATTCTGCATCTTTAATATTTCCCTGTACATGAATTCTACCTGTCTCACCTAGTAGGTTTTAAGTTCACTGGGAAGTAGGCCATACATTTTTCAGTTTCATCTCCTTACACTGAATAACATGGTCCTTTGAAAAAATGGGTCTTTAGCAAATGCCTGTCATATAAATAAATAAGAGATATATAACTTGGCATTTTTCCCTTAATAATAAGATCTTTCCAGAGCACTTCTTACTAAATGTGTTTTTGTTTTATCATACACAACAATAAGGATTTGCATCTATATTTACTAAACAAATGGAATAAGGCTATTTGAATCTCTGAAAATCTATCAACATTTATGACACAAACAGTTTTAGAAACAAACTCTAAATATGTTTAGGTATAAACTCTGTTGTATCAAACACCCTAAACAGGCTAATAACTATGGAACAGGTCTGTACCTAAAGCCAGAATTACAATGAGATTCAGATACTCCTAGATATGCTTAATATATCTGACTTGATGAAATTAATATATTTAGTTCCAATAAAAAGTACAACTCTTCTTGCCTGAAGAGCTAAGACAAAAGATATTCTCTGCCACAATAGTAAAATATGTAAAAATTCAAAATATCTGTGTCCATCTTGATCATTCATAATGTTCACAGCATGCAAAGTTTCACAGCATGTTAAAAAGTAACTGTGATATGCATACAAAAAAACCCCAGCCTCAAAATAATTGCCATCCTACACTGCAGTTGACAATGTTGCTAAAAATACCATTATTTGTGATTGATGAATACCTCAAACCTAAATAAATAAATTCTAAAACAACACTTTCATTACCATTTAAATTTCACAAATAAATCTCATGGAAACCAGAAAGACATTTTTTAAACTAATTTTTCCAATTACATGGATATTTCTTACAAAGTACATTTGTATTTTTTCAAAGTCATCAAACAATGGCAAAAATGCCTAATATTTGCATAGCACTTTATACCTTATAAAATATATATTTACTGATTTGCTTCCCACAATTATGATACAGGCTATTAACCCCATTACCTTCCAAACCACAGACTTTCTAAAGTGCTGAACTGGGATGAAATCCCAAGTCTTATGATACCAAGTTCAATGCTTTTTTCATGTTACTTGCTATTTTTCTCATTTTCTAAAATCTCATCTATCTTTATGTCTTCCTCTCTTAAGACACCTATCCCCTCATTTATACACATCTTTTACAATCTACTATTAGATTATAAATTCCTTGATTGGACTATAATAGGCAATCATTAAATATCTGATAATAAATTTCCCCATTTAGTGGCTCTTTTCAGGCAATATGTATATGAGGAAGGAAATGGGATAATTTTAGCTCAAGGAAGATTCACCTACGCAAAATGAAAAAGAATTAAAAAGTCTCCAAAAAGTCTAGATCACCTTAAGACTCCTACTTTTAACTGAATGAAGAACTCAACATTATATAGTGCGAATTAACTAAATAAAATTAAGCATTAATGCCTGAGGCACTCACAGAAATACAAGCACTCTCATCTTTAACAGAGATCTTTGAAAAGTTTCAATGACAGAAGGAAGCTGAAAAAAATATTCAAATGTGAACCTGCAAGTCTTATTTTCAGAATATATTATGCCGCTCATTTTAGTCACTTAAAACAAAATGGCAATATTAACGACAAATGATAATTTGCAAGTAGACCTTTTCCTTTTTGTTTTTAAGAATAGTAATTTAAATTCATACAGTTACATTTTAAACTGTAAGTGGTAATAAGGGGACTATCACAGTCTTGTTTCATGTAAGACATATTTTTAAAATCGTAACTTTTAGAGCTTAGAAAATAGAGGGAGACACTCAAATTTTAGTTTATACTTTACGTAGGAATTTTCCTTCTACAATTTGCATACCATTTTATAATATTGCCAGCATGGTCATTGGTTAGAATACAGAAGCTTATAAAATATAAAATATATTATAACTTAAAGACACACAATCCGTAACTTAAAGACACACAAATTAGAAAAGAGTTTGCCAAGGAAATGAGGAATGACATACTACTAGAAACAGTAGGTTGGATGTATGTACGAACATAGGAAAATGTGATTATGAAGTTGAGGTCTGAATACTACACAAAATTAACAATGCTATGAAAATTATAATACAAACTTTAATGGATTTATTCCTTTCAACCCATCTGAATAGCATCTATTTTCATTCAAATATAATTTCTAGATGTGAATATATGAAATGCCATTCTATACTCTGAAATGATCACTTTCACGGTATGTCAGTTTTAGCTCAGAATTATAGATACATTGATATATACATGGAGAGAGATATGCAGATATAAACATATCTACCTAAAACCCTCTGATGTTTGTCTAATGATAATCGTTCAATCTTTTTGTAAGGTAATGAGTATCATTTGAGTGCCTGGACATAAGCTGAAATCTTACAGAGAGACAGCTTGAAAATGCATGCTATTTGAAATGTTGGAGTAAAAAATGACAAATAGAGGACTTCATATGCCAATAATACTTAAAATTTCTCAGTGGGTAAAGTTAAACAAAATTTTGAGATTACTTTTCATCTGTTCAATGCTTAATTAAGAATATAACAAACTTAAGTAGTTTAGCAATACTTAAATAAATTTAAATAAGTAAATTAGTATTAAAACAGGCAAGGTGAATATTTCATATGATGAAATTTTTCATCATAAAGGGCGAAAAACCTTAAACCAAAATTAATAATAAAGCTAATTCAACTATCATTGTCCCATTTATTAAGGAGTTTTATTATCCCTATTTAATAACATAATTCTTAAAAATCTCTCATGGTACATTTTTAATAGCAATTTCAAGGGCCAGTTTCTTTTGTTTTTGTTTTTGTTTTTTCAAGGGCCAGTTTCAAGAGCATAATATTCATTATTAAATTTATCCAGAAAAGGGGGGGAAATTATGATAATCATATTTAAAAATGTTTTAATTTAAAATAAATTTGATGTTCTTGTTTAACTTAAAATATTTTAAATATTGGAGCACCTGGGTGGCTCTGTTGGTTAACTGATCTCAGGAGTATGAGATCAAGACCCATGTTGGACTCTGTGTTTAGCTAGGAGTCTGCTTGAGATTCTCTTCCTCCCCCTGCTTGTGCTCTCTCTGTAAATAAATAAAATCTTTTAAGTTAAATTTGTAACTATTTTAATTTATAGCATCTTAAAACACGTATGTCCTTAATAAGATTAACATTTTAGTGAATTTTGGCATACTGTATTGAAGGAATTCAGAAAAAAGTAAAATTAAGTACTAAAGTATTATGGGCATTTATCACATACTATTCACCATTTTATTATAATTATACCATAATGAACAATATAAAAATATACATATAAACTAAATTGGAAACGTACATCAACAAATTGTATGATAAAGTGTCTCCTTTGTCCATCAGAATATACAGAAAGGACATATTCACCAGGTTTCCCATGACTCTCTCGCACCAAGAAGTCTCCTTGTTGTTTTAATAGATCTTGCGCTTCTATTCTGGGAATTGCACCGTGGTACCAGTCCTGTTCTGCCAAGGGCTTCTCACTTATGGGGATCGTATCAGAGAACTTGAACAAACATTGAGAAAAAAAATAATAATAAATTAGAGAAAATAGGAATTCTTCCTGGTAAAATTCATAGCAATTATAAATACTTCTTACATTTGCTCCTCCTTTTAAAATCAACCAGTTAAAAGTTTCAGGATGAATCTGAATTTTTCTTAATTCTTAAAGAAAATATCTCCTGGAACACTGGTGCTGAAGTTTAGCTCAAATACATATCTTTCAGTACTTTGAGTTTGTTTATCCTACCTATCATACATCTATCAGTGTTACTTTTCGAGTATTTTGTTAGGTGTCATTCACAGCTTACCCAAGTGTGCTGTGTTCCGGTAGCCCGTATTAGAGGTGATCCACTGAATGCAAAGTCTATATTCTTTGCCTACTCCAAAGAGCTAAAAAATCAGACCCAGAAAAGCTTTTGGTGTCTTTAGTTGTTCTTGTTACAGTTGTTGCTGTGGTTACTGCTGTTTTACGTAAGTACTCTAAGGACTGTGAATACAAATGAGAGATGCTCAATATAGAGAAAGGCTCGTGTAATGCAAACCATTGGGAGACTGCCATAATCAGAATATCCAGGGTAGTGGAAATGTAACCAGTGGCATATAAAATTCCTTGCAGCCAGGAAGAAAGGTGACTAAGGGGGATTTAGAGTCCTGTCTCAGCTACACATTATGCTGCAGCTCAGATTCATGATGGTGATGAGCATGGCCTAGATCCTTGAAAGGGACCTGACTTCTTTTTGAAGGAGATTTCACCAATGAGCTAAAAAATGGCTAGCATGGGTTAGCAGATATAGTAACTCGAAGTAAGCCGTCCTACAGTATTCCTAGCACTACAATCTAACCACTTTATTTTGTGACCGAGAAAGTGGAAAAATGTAATAACAGGATCATATATACCCATCATTTGAACAACTTTGAACTATCAAGGTGTCCTTGTGATTTTCACAACTGTTGTCCATTGTTTGAAGGTATAACTTACTAAACGTAAAACATAAATTCCATATCTACAACATCTACACTAGCAACAGTATAAATGTAGGCGTAAATTTGCAAAATTCATAATTTAGTGATGGAATTTTTTCATAATGTGCAGTATATAAATGTGCAGATTTTATGCAAGTGTTAACAAAAGCATTTTTCAGCTTGCAAAAGGGGACTGCAGTATTACATTTTTCACTTAAGCAATTATTTCGTCACCACTCAGATCCCATCAAAAGACTTAATGTAACAACTCTTCTGCCATAGTATTTGTGTGTGGTCCCCATGGACTGGTTACTGTCCAAAAATTCAAGAGAGAAAAACAGCACTTGAGGTCTCATCAATTGAAGCACCTTGTGGAATCGGTTTCCTATATTCAAATATTAGATGGGAAAATTAGTGTCTAGAAATACCCTCCCATACAGGAGAAAGATTTTAAAGACTTAACTGATGTCTTGGTGGGCATAAAACTGAATGTCCAAAGGTCTATTAATAACAGTAGTAGTTATGTGTACAGGTAATGTATCATGATCCAGTATCACAGTATTGTGCTGTTTATATACATTTTTAGTTTGCATAAATTAGGTGTGTGTGTGTGCTGCTTCTTGATTTAGGCAAGCCTTTATAAAGTTACAGTACCTAATCTGTTATTCCCACCTCTCCATTATTTTTGTGTGTCTTTTTTAATATAAATATATATCAAGATTTTCAAATTATCATTTAGAAGCAGAGTTCCCTTGTAGAAAAACTAATTTTTTTGCCTTTTACCAAAAATAAACCCTTGGGGGAAGAAAAGTGAAAAAAAATATATATATATATATTTTTTACATTGACAGGACCTTTTATGTAAAACTGTAAAAATAATTTTAAACAGAAGCACATAGGATATTTTTTCCAGAATCAAAAGAACTGCTAACAGTACTTCTGGGGAGATGATCTAGTAGGGAGGGGCGGGGGGAGAGTGCTTTCTGTATCATTTAGATTTTCTGGCTTTGTTGTATATCACTTAGGATTCTTTTCCACGTCACCTAAAGTGACCTAGGTAAAGAGATTATGGGTGTTTTGTTCTCTGAACTAAAAATAACCTGCACACATAAGTGTGACAGCTTTTACAAAATTAGCACACAAAATTAGCATTTATTGTTAGAATTTATAGTCTTATTCACCATATTATGAAAGAAATCCATATATTTAAAATTTACCAACCAGAGGATTACGGTAAAAGGGCATATTACCAGAGAATGGTCACAAAACAATTTCATTTTTATTTAAATTAAAAGTTAATTATTTTTATGGAATAAACTTGCAGTGACACAGGCTATAGCCTGCCCATGTCCTATGTTCCAGAAGCAACATCTAAGATTTTATCTGATGCTGTCCTGCTGCTTGCCTTCCCCTTCCCAGTCTTACCCTCATTCCCCCAACTTCCTTAGCCATTACCACTGCCACATGGCTGGTCCTGGTCCTGTACAGCAATGGACAATAAAGCCTTAGGAGAAACAGCCTCATTGAAAATCACCAATATGAAATTATAAACACGTGGCAAAAACAAGAGAGGACTATAAGCTGTGACCATGACAGGAAAAGCAAATTATCTGTTATTTTAGGAAGCCACATGCTAATACCAAGGGAGCTAGTTATATTTCCTTGAAATGTTTCTAACTGATCATAGATGGAAATCTATTTTCTAGGTAAGAGTAAAAAGTTTGTTTTCATCATCCAAAGAACTAAATTGCTCCAGATGGTTAAGAGTACTGTATGGGTAAGCTACAATAATGTGCACTAACTCTTAAGATACTTAGAATACAATATGCACAATGTCTCATGAGAAAGTAGTTTATAAAAAAAAAAAGTTTATAAATTGGAGAAATTAGAATTAATAAAAAATGAAAGGCAAATATTCACACATAGGGTTTCTCAGGCTGATATCATGAACTGTATATAGGGACAAAGTATATGACATCTTTGTGGTAAAAGAAAACTAGTTCTGAAGATAGCCTTCTTTGTTTTGCACCACTAAAAAGGCCCAAAACTTACTGGTCAAAGTTTCATTTTACAAGTTATAATCCTATTGATTTAAAAAAAGAACCTTGAAAAATCCCAAATGGGCTTCAAAGAAGTTTTGGTTTTTACTTCTTCCATTTATGATACATTTAATTCTTTAAATATATACATGGTGTGACTTACACAGAAGTTTTTTGTAAACTAACTAATAAGCCTTTTCTTTTAGTACTAATCATGATAAATATAATATTTCAAAGAACTTTTAAATCCAAAAGTGGATTTAAAGAAGAAATTATATAGAGGAACCAGTCGCAAGTATGAAGTAAGAACAAATGCATAATTTACACAAAATTAACTTTTTATGTATACTCATACCAATGGTTTATAATTCTTAAAATAGTCAAAGTTATTAAATATAGCCTTTTCAAAATTTTATCACACTGTATCTCACTATAACAAATACCAAATTTTTTATATAATAGAAATATTTCCAAGAGTTGTCAATGTCAAAAGTGTTTTATTGATTTTTTTCCTTAGAAAAAAAATCAGTAAAATAAGAAATTCAATGTCACCTCCTTGCAAAGAACTTGTTTTCATCATTATCTTTCAAGAAGGTTACATATTAGAAAGGTGTCACAAACAAGGATGTCATGTGCTTGATTTCTTGTCCTATTCAACCTATCCTCCCAAATGTTGATTTATTTAGTACAGTAAAATGGAGAGCCTAGAGAATTCATTAAGTCAGAAGGGCATTTGAAGTACAAAAGCTCAGCTAACACAGAGAAAATCATTTAAGGATTTGAATGTGAGGAATTTGTTTGGAGGAAAAAAAAAATCATCGTGAAAAAACATCAGCATCTATTTGTTTGCTTTAAAAAAGAAGTGAATGGGAAGGAACTTACATTATTTTATCACAGGGATTACACCTCAGTTCTCTGGATTTATTAGTTTCTTTGAAATAGAAATCTGTTGTTACCAGCTCCTACACAATACCGTTATAAAGTATAAGCTGAGGGCACCTGGGTGGCTCAGTCAGTTGAGCATCCAACTCTCGATTTTGGCTCAGGTCATGATCTAAGGGTTGTGAGATCGAGCCCCACATAGAGCTCCGCACTCAGTGCAAGTCCACTTCTCCCTCTCCCTGTGAACTGCTCATCTGCACAAGTGTGCACATTCTCTCTCTCCCTCTCTCTCTCAAATAAATATAATCTTTAAGAAGTGTAAGTTGAACAGTTTGTGAGTATATGTGTGCATACACGCATGTGCACACACATACACAGGGAAAGGCCCTATATAGGCCCTGTCTGGGTCTATCAGGCTTTACAGAAATTTCCCTGCAACCATTGGAGGGAACATTTTTATGAACATGTTGTCAATTAAATTCCAACACAATTCTGCAAGCTTATTAGTAATAGAATGTAGAATGGATCAGCAACAAAATCCAACATCCCAAGAGCCACCATAATTACATCAAAAAGGAAATGAAGCTTCTTACTTCAAATATTGTATCTTTCTAATGCTCAGTAGGGAAAGATTTTTCCTTGTCAGGAAGATACCTAAGATTATTGCCCAAGATATGGGGGGAGGGGTTCCTTTTTGAAGTTATAGTTAATCTAACACAGTTAATTAGTTGTACTTAATAAGACAAGCTTTCCTCATTGACTGGGCTAGCTGTTTAGCTCTTTTCCCTGGGTCTTGTTCTTAAAGAACATTCCAGTAAAAACATATCGGGCTTAGTGAAATAAAAAGATTCACTTAAGTGAAGAGGCAATGAGGAGTCAGTACTAGAAAATAAAAATATTTGGGGGGAAGGTGGAGAATATGGGCCTATTTTTTTTATCCGCGTTCAGCTGAATTTCCAAGTATGTAATGAAAATCTGTATGCCTTTATTTTTTTTTTAAAGATTTAATTTATTTGAGAAAAAGGAGCAGGGAGAGGTGTCAAGGGGAGAGGGACAGGAGGGAGAGAGAGAATCTCAATCAGATTCTGCACTGAGAGGGGAGTCTGATGTGGGGCTCCATCTCACAACCGTTGAGAGATCATTACCTGAGCCCAAACCAAGAGTCAGATGCTTAACAACTTAGCCACCCAGGCTCTCCCATTTGTATGTTTTTCTCACAAACACTTCAGTACAAGATGAGCTCCTTTCTGAGAGGCAAAAAATGTTAAAAAAAAAAAAAAAAAAATATATATATATATATATATCTATCTATCAGGGATATATATATATATATATATATATATATATATATATATATATCAGGGAACCTGTGTGGCTCAATCAGTGGAGCATGTGACTCTTGAGCTTGGGGTTGTAGATTCAAGCCCCACTTTGGGTATAGAGATGACTTAAAAAAAATAAAATCTTGGGGCACCTGGGTGGTTCAGTCAGTTAAGCACCCAACACTTGATATCAGCTCAGGTCATGCTCTCAGGGTTCTGGGATCAAGCTCCATGTCTGGCTGCATGCTCTGCACAGAGTCTACTTGAGATTCTCTCTTTCTCTCTCCCTCTGCCCCTCCCCCACTTACACACACACAATCTCAAATAAATAAATAAAATCTTTATCTTTAAAAGTAATAAAATAAAATTTAAAAAATCAAACTCTGAATTCTATGAAAATCAGGCACAAATAAATGATTAGAAAAAAAAAAACGAAAATATAACAGTATGGAAATATATAAGTAAACCCTTCAAGGAGCTTGAACAAGCTGAATAAAACTTCCATATCAACATAAAAAAGTTTTTATGAATTTTTATTACCCATAAAAATGACATTTAATTCTCTTTTCTATTCTCATATAAATTTAGTCATTAATTTTATAGTCTAAGTAAACAATTATTTCAAATCTAGTTTAATATTATACTAGGGTGAAAACAAGCAATTCCAGATTTTAAGCATTTCAAAAAAATTGTGTAAAGACCTCTTTAATTTTAAAGCTATGTATCACTGGGAAATTCTAGATTAGGAATCAAATGTCTTAGAATTAGAAGTAAGAGAATCACCTCCTTGCAAAACATTGGAATAGTCTATTGAATAGGTTTTGGCCTGGTGGTGGTAAAAGCTATTTTCAGTGAAAGGAAAATGTAATCATAGGTAGAAAGCAGATTTTCTACCATTTAGGTTTTGGTAGTTGAACAAATACTTAACATAAAATGAGAATGTGAATTAATAATGTTCTTCTTGCTATATTTTTCAAAATTTCTAAGTAACTCCTTAAATTAATGGAACAAGTTAATTCTTAAAACAATGAAAAATAAAAAATATTCTAGATATTTGATCTTCATGATCATTGCCTCAGGCTAGACAAAGGATGTAAATTAAGCAGTGTTTTGTCTTTAAGAGGCACTAAGGCCTATCTGTAATTCTACAAATTCTAATATTTTTAGCAATAAAATAGAACTGATCATTGTTTTATGTACTGATATCTTAGGAAAAACAAAGATACTTCATTTACTCTTTATTTTCCACAAACTAGCAACAAAGCTCTTGTTCATAAATTTCTTGATTAACATTTTGTTGTACTTTTTGAGAACCTGAGTTTGTTTAGTCTTAGCTATAATATAACTTTCTTCCAGCACAATAACTGTAGAATTACATGCTGATTAGAGATCTGCATTCTCATACAATTCTTTCCAAAACTTTACCTAAAAAGATAGACAAGTAAGCCAAACTCAGATACCTTACTTCCACAACTTTCCATTTCCTTGACTGCCCTTTTGTATACCTTCTTGGATCTCTCACAGAGACACTCCCTCTAGCAAAGCATATCTGCTTAAAAGTTTTTGTTTTTAGCTTAATGCCTCTGCTTCTTCCAATACCTTCTGGTTTCCTCTGGCTTTGTCTTTTTTTTTTTTTCTTCTTGCCTCTTTAGTTCCCTCTTTTCTTTATTAATAATCATTTTCTTTTTTCACTTTATTATTTTTATCCATTTATTTTTCCGATTGTACTTGTGACTCTCATTCAACCTCTTTCATCTGGTTGTTTCACTCCATGTTTTCTACAGTTTTCTTTCTTTCAGTAGCAAATAGTCTTTCCTTAAAGGGGATTTATTTAAGCTTGACAGTATTATATATAAAATGTGCCACAATGTCAATAATAACACATTTTAGTCAATTAACTTTAACAGTGCTAATTTCATGTTACACATATCAAATGAAACTATTATTAATTATTGTAAGGAGTCATATCTCAATAAATTTAAACATTTATCAGTAAGTTGGGATTTCTGGTGAAGAATACATTATCATTTGGACATGATCAGATCATTTGTTTTAAGCATTTGATTAAACAACTAAAAGAATAGATGTACTCCCTATACAGTAAAATTACTGGTTGCAGAAAATAAACCCAATGAGCCTTTCTTAAAAATTATGTATGATAATGCTAATGATTCAAAACTAGCAATTCTGAGAATATTTAGTTTTCCTGAACATGACTAACTACATAGAGAATGCCGTGTACATATGGTAGTGAGATGATACAAGAATTTTTATTTTTATTTTCCTTTATTTCTCATTTTTTTCTACACCGTAGCGTCTGAGGAGTGGAAGTGGCTAGAAAGAGGGGAGGTAAGTTAAAATCTTAAGAATAAAGAAAGACAATGAAGGTTTAAAATATATAATATTTAACCTGAATTTAACAACATGTCTTGTTAAAAGAAGTACAAGGTTGCTTTCTGCTAGGCTTGAAGAATACTAAAATCCATAAGTAGTTTATTATGCATGAAAAGAACTACATTTCCCTATGCCAACAAGAGAAGCCAAGCATTTTAATACTAACATCACACGATGTACAACTTAAACATAGCTGGTTATAATTTTCAAATTTTCTAAAGAGAAGTAAGCCAACTAAACTTATTTACTATATTATTCCATATAATGGAAGCATATCTTTATTCTCCATTTTTTTTCAAAATTCAAGTACAAAGTGATTATAAAACTGAAATAACATATATGCCAATACAATATAGAAAAATATGATTTATAAGGAAATAAGTTAAATAATTGTTAAATAATTAAATTATTATTCTTTATTATATTTATTATATTATTTATTGTATTACCATATATTATTAATTATATTATTATTATTCTTCAGTTAAATAATGAAGCATGTAGCCCAACATGGGGCTTGAATTCATGACCCTGAGATCAAGACTTGAGCAGACATCAAGAGTCAGATGCTTAACCAACTGAGCCATCCAGGCGCCCCAAGAGTTTAATAATAATTCTTCTAAGTTCTTAAGAACAATTATTTGGACAAGGTGTGCTTTACTCTGATTTTAAAGAACGTTTTTCAAAGAGTGCTACTATAAGAAAGGTGTTATCACTCCACAGAGCAGTGATACAACTAGGAGCCACCAGTGGCTGTGAGATGGAGCAAGTTGTTTGCTCAACCATGTACTTAGAAATTCTTCAGTAAAAGATGGCTCTGAGAAAGGGAAGTATTCTTGACATGACTAGAATAGATGTCACTGAATAGAATGTGGCTTGAAAGACTTCCAATGGAAATGGATATACATGATTACCAGTAGGCTCCCAGATTATGCCAGTAATCCTAAAACCTCTAGCCCTGACTTCAGAAGCAGTCTCTGAGAAGTAGTTCTCAAAGCGAATTTATGGCCTCTCGCAGCACAGGAAGATGCTGGATATAGAGTAGTTCTTGGAGCCCAGAGGTAGTAATGAAAGGTTATTTAAGCCTTTTACTATATTGGAACAAAGCCCACATTCTAGGAAATGTTAAAACATTTAAAAACTACTCAGATCATAACAAAAAATATTATAAATCTACCACCTGATACACCATATTCGATTAAAACCAAATTCATGTATAATCTGATTACCTGATGTTCTCCTTCCATCAAGGTCAAAGTATTCCATGACTGCCTTCAAATAGGCTCTACATTTTAGCCCCACTATTAAAAATGTTGAAATAAATAGCTATGACAAGTCCAATGGAAATAATATTAAGATTAATTCTAGTTTCATTTCCCTATGTATACTGGAATTAATTGCCTTATTTTATCTAAAATTATGCTTTAGGGATCCCTGGGTGGCGCAGCGGTTTGGCGCCTGCCTTTGGCCCAGGGCGCGATCTTGGAGACCCGGGATCGAATCCCACATCGGGCTCCCGGTGCATGGAGCCTGCTTCTCCCTCCGCCTGTGTCTCTCCCTCTCTCTCTCTCTCTCTGTGACTATCATAAATAAATAAAAATTTAAAAATTTAAAAAATAATAAAAAATAAAAAAAAATAAAATTATGCTTTAAAGTTTCAATTTTTATATGTTCATTTGAATGAAGAAACAGGGATTTCATAGTTGTTGCTTTTTTTAAGATTTTAAATTACATATGTTTCCACATATAAAAGAATGGATCTGGACCTCTGTCGTGCACCATATACAAAAATTAACTGATACTGAATCAAAGGCCTACATGTATAAGCTAAAACTGTAAAACACTCAGAATAAAATAAAGGTGAAAATTTGGATGGTCTTGCATTTAATGGTGGGTTTTTAAATATGACACCAAAAACATGTGCCATTAAAGAAAAATAGATAAACTGGACTTTGCCAAAAACTTCTGTCAAATGGCATTATCAAGAAAGTGAAAAGACAATCCATAAAATGAGAAAGAAAAAATTGCAAAGTATGTATGTGTTAGGGGCCTGTATCCAAAATATATAAAGAACTCTTACAACTCAAGAATTAAAAAGCAACTCAGTTAGAAGTGTTCAAAGAAAATGAACAGTCATATCTCTGAAGAACATACACAAATGACTAATAAGTACATGAAAAGATGCTCAACATTAGTAGTCAGTAGGAATATGCAAATAAAAGATGTATCACTTCACATCCACTAGTATGAATATAATTTAAAAAAAACGGAAAATAACAAGCATTGATGACATTGTAGAGAAATTAAAACATGTGTATACTGCTAGTGTAAATGTAAAACACTGCAACTACTGTGGAAAAATGTTTGGCAGTTCCTCAAAAACTTAAACACAGAATCACCACATGACCTAGGAGTTCCCAGGTATACGACAGAGTGAACTGAAAATACACGTCCCCATAAAAACTTTAACAGCCATGTTCACAGCAACATTATTCATAATAGGCAAAAAGTGGAAACAACCCAAATGTCCATTACAAAAGATGACTTTTCTTCCAAGTCCTCATAGTCTCCAGAATATATCATAGATGTCTAATCAAGCTTCCTATACTTTATTTTGAAGATCAAATCATAATAAACCAAGTCCCATGAACTACTATTTATCTGTGAAGTTATAAATCATTAACTTAAGAAAACAAGATTAGGATATGAGTCTTAAAAGAGATTTATTCCGTCATATAGTTTTTGCCTAAAACTATTTTTAATTCTGTATTTGTTATTTACACTTGGGTAAACAATATGTGATAAATTCATGAATAGAACATTATTCAGTGATAAAAAGGGATGAAGTGCTGTTACATGTGACAACACAGATGAACCTTGAAAACATTACACTGATCAGGAAAAAACAGACACAAAAGGTCACATATTATATGATTCCATTTATCTGAAATATCCAGAAGAGGTAAATCCTTAGGGATCAAAAGTAGATTAGTGAATGCCAGAAAATTGGAAAAGGAGGGAAATAAGGCTAACTACTACTAGGTATGGAGAATCTTATTGGGGAGATTAAAATGTTCCAGAAGTAGACAGCACAGATGGTTGCACAACATTGTGAGTACACTAAAAACCATTAAGTGTATACTTTAAAATGATGAATTTTATAGTATGTGACATATATCACCATAAAATATTTAAATATGGGGCCCCTGGGTGGCTCAGTGGTTGAGCGTCTGCCTTCAGCTCAGGTCATGATCCTGGGGTCCTGGGATCAAGTCCCACACTGGTCTCCCCGCAAGGAGCCTGTTTCTCCCTCTGCCTATGTCTGCCTCTGTCTCTTATGAATAAATAAATAAAATCTTTTAAAAAATATTTTAAATATTTGGAGAAATCCTTTCTCCAAATACAAGGATACCTAATGATTTAGAGAAAAAGCTAGAGCCAAAAGCTTTAGAGCACATTTATTTATAGTGAACAATAGTGTCATAAACTATACACCGCCCCAGTCTTTTTGGTTCACAAGATTTCTAAATAAATCAGGAAATACCAAGGAGCACTTAACTGATAGAAGCAATGATGGCCTACAGCATGAAGATACAAATAGACCAAACTGGACGTTGAAGTCAACGTTCTCTAGAATCCTCAGTTACAGAGGGAACATTTTCCTGGACGAAATGGGCATTTCATAGCTTGAGGATATTAATAATTTATGAAAAATAGATTGCAACGTATATTTGAATGAGGTACATACTTTGTGGGAAAAGCACTTCATTTCAGCTAAAAGCATCCCAGGTTATCAGGAAAATGAACAAGCAAACATTGAGAGTGTTATCCCTTTTCCACGATCATCGAATTCTTTTATTTGTCTGTCGCTGGCTAAAATTTGAAGCTCTAAATTCCATTCTCTCCTAGTTTTTTTTAAAGATCTTATTTATTTATTTATTTATTTATTTATTTATTTATTTATTTATGAGAGACAGAGAGAGAGAGGCAGAGACACAGGCAGAGGGAGAAGTAGGCTCCAGCCCAACGTGGGACTCGACCCCGGGACCACCGGATCACACCCCGAGCCAAAGGCATATGCTCAAACAGCTCAGCCACCCAGTCGTCCCCCATTCTCTCCTAATTTTACACCTGGGAATAAAGGTGAAGATAACCCTGAATTTATAAGAGGCCTTCATGCTCAAGTATTTACAAGAGTTGACTACAGAAAAATCAAGTGGGGGGAACACCTTCCATGAATTCGTCCACAAATAAACTGCTACTAGTCACTGGCACAAAGACCTCCGACTAAGTGAAATAAAGGTGAGTTAATGACAACTCAATGATGTCATGTGTTTCACTGACTTATTTCAATGCTAAATAATTTTATGAAGCGCAAACTGAGGTATCCGAACATTTTAAGAACTGCTTTTCTTTTTTTTTGAAGAACACATTTGAACATTTCCTTTCAGGAACTATTTTACTCTTTTGTAAAAACTTTGAATATTTCTTTTCTAGAACTCTTTTTCTTTTCTTCTAAGTCATGAAAACCTGTCCTCATAGTCTCTAGAATATGTCACAGGTGCCTAATCAAGCCTCCTATACTTTATTCTTTATTCTGAAAGTAAAATCATAATAAACCAAGTCCTATGCACTACTATCTATCCGTGAAGTTATAAATCATTAACTTAAGAGAACAAGTTTAGGATATGAGCCTTAAAAGAGATTTACTGGTTCCAAATATAGTTTTACTGGAACCAAATATAGTTTTTGCCTAAAATTATTTTTATTTTTGTATTTACTATTTAATGCCACAGGAGACGGTCTGCATCAGTTCACAGCCCCTCCCTGTTCCCATTAAACCTCCAGAAGTGACCATAGGAGCACCAAAGGCTAACACTGAAGGAGAACATCTCTCATGTTAAAATATAATTTTCTTCTTTTTTGTTAATTAAAATAACTGATGCTTTGCCTCAATTGTGTATAAAAGAGTGTTGCTTGAGTGGAATAAATACGGGAACATGTGTTACATATTAAAAAGGAATTATAGCAAATAAATCCAAAGTGTGAATGGAGATTTAACCAATCTATGGATAGGAAATATCATGATTTTCTAAATAAGGCTAGGTCACATTATTTTAAAAAGCTGAGCTTTTAAGTAATAAGAAATAATATTAAGATACTATGTAGAAACTTGGAAAGATGGAGGGCGGAGCACAAAATTAATTTGTACTGAATATTGTTGTTTTGACCATCATTCGTTATCATTCTAAAGCTCTACTGTGAATGAGGGATAGCTGGGAAAAAAAGTTTGACAATTTTAATGGTAATGAAGGGGGATCCCTGGGTGGCTCAGTGGTTTAGCACCTGCCTTCGGCCCAGGGCATGATCCTAGAGTCCTGGAATCAAGTCCTGCATTGGGCTCCCTGCATGGAGCCTGCTTCTCCTTCTGCTTCTCCCTCTGCCTATGTCTCTGCCTCTCTCTCTCTGTCCCTCATGAATAAATAAATAAAATCTTAAAAAAAAAAAGTAATGAAGTAAGAAAAATGCTTTAAAATTTTACCATATAAATGGAAAAAGAATTTATCCTGCTTGGCTATAGCTGCTATTACTACAGATCTGAAATATTTCATGCACCACTCTGATATGCCAAACCCAAAATTCAAACAGACTTCAATTTAATAACTGAAATGTTCTAAAGAGTATGAACACACATATAAATTGATACATTTAAAAAATACATATACAACAGTCCCTATTATAAAAATGTTTCACTGGAAAAAAAATTTGTCTATGCTCTTCTTCTAATAAAGCCTCAAAATACCTAAAATGTTTCCTATGATCATTTGTATGCAGTACAGGAGATTTGGAATACAAGTTTATTTCCTTCCTCCCTGTATCAGTTTTACATAGAATTTGTAAATTATACATACCTAATTATATGTATGAACAGATTCATATACATACAAAAAGTTATTATTATGTACTTAGTTTTATATCTGTAAGGAAAAACTTACCTATGATAGTCATTGTTATCAGAAAGAAGTTAGAATATGATTATTTTCAGTAGCACATAGAGTTCATCCTACTTACTGTTGAAGAGCCCAGTGCAGACTTTGGAGACCTAATTATTCCAGCAATTGAATGACGGATGGACTCAAATTTGGATAGCCTCTCCTTTCTTTCCTGGAAAGATACAGAAAGAAGTCTTCAGCAATGGTAAACTAGTTTATACAGTTATGCTGGGTAATTAGGTATTTATCCACAGCTCATTAAATACTAAATAAAATACAACATTAAAGGTGACATTAAAGGTGACAAATCATCAAATGCATATAAACTCTATAGTATTTTGGTCCCTCAATAAATGTCTTGATTTGGGGAAAAATAAGAAAGAAATAAAAATTCTTAAGAAAAGAGAAAAGAAGAAATGCAAAGGAAATCCATAGGGAACCAAGTATTAACATGCAGGTGAAAAAAAGAAAGACACAAGCTGTGAGGAACCAGTCTAATACAGATTTCAGAGTGTAGCTGTGAGGGATTTCCAAGGAAACAGTAAGAGGGGAAAAACAGGAGGAGAACTATATTGAACATATTTTTTTAAATAGTGAATTCCACTTAAGTAGCTAGGAACCTTCCCAAAGATCCACAGATCATGACGATGACGATGATGATGACACCACCAGAAGAGGACCACAAGAAAATTTAAAAAAGGATGAGGTGGTGGGAGAACTCCACTAAGGAAAGTCAATTCAGATTGCACTTGCTTTAGGAGGTATATTTCTGGGTATCATATATCACAATCGAAAGAAACTTTTCCTTAAAATTTCATATCTTTAGATCCATTTAACAAATGCAAACGAACAGCTAGGTAAGAGGGTAGATACAAAAGGAAATAGAACAAAAATGAGAACTAGGAGGTAATAAGGAAGGATTGTGAGGGCCTGTCAAATTTCTTTTTTTTTGTAAACATGTGTGAAACGTGGTTTGATTTCAGTAGTTTATTTTGGAGACAAAGCAGTGCAAGAGGCCAGCCACACTTTCCTGCTTCCCCGGGGCTCAGGATTGGACTAGGAAAGGCGCCGTACACACATTATAATCAGGGTTCAACACTCAAGTCGTGTAAATGTGGTTAGTCAGTCCTCACCCGACCCAGCCCTGCTTGATGGCGGTCACCACCCGGCCCTTCCTCTGCGGAGGGTGGGCGACCCCCCTGCCCCCACTGAACCTGAAGGTACTGCCTCACGCCCAGGCCTCACAGCAGCGTCCTCACCGGGCCACAAAGGATAGCCTGGAGGCCTCTCCCACCTTCTCCAAGTGAAGGGGTATCTGAAGGTCATGCTCACTGGGTCCTTTGCATTTTGCCTTGGTTCACCCTGTCCCAGGGCTGGTGAAGGCCCTCGCTGGCCACCTTCTCTACAGAAGGGCGGGTGGTGCGCCCACGGGCACCGTGGGAGGTGCCCGAGAGGCTGGTGGCATCTGCCGTGCATGGAGGAGGGGGTGACTGTTTCCTCACTCCTGGGGCCACAGCTCCCTTCATACTTGGCCGGCTTTGTGCTTGGGGCTTATGGTGAGTACAGGAGTGTGAGCGGGCCCACAGAGCGGGTGTCAGAAGATGTGAAGCGCAGAGGCAGCCCTCCTGGCCGTGGAAGCGAGCCTCAGCCACCTCAATGCTGGGGGATGCACTGCCCTAGGGTGACTTCTCAGGCAGGCAGGCCACACCACAGGGCACAGGGCATCCAGCCGGCCCGTCAGAGGTCTCTGGTCTCAACTGTTCATCACATAGGAGGACGCGGAGGCCCAGCAACCCCTGGGGTGATCTGTCCAGTCACAGCTCAAATCCTTGGCATGGGTAGGATCAGCCTGGGGCCCCTCCTGGGTCCCAGGAGCCATGTGTGGTCAGGGAGGGAGCCCCCCTTTGCAGGGCTGCATGGGACCCATGCTGAAGGGCCTGGAGGCCTAGGGTACCAGACGTGGAGACAGGAAGCCAATTAAGGCCTCGGCCTCCCCTGGGAAGCATCCTTTCTTGAGTGGGCCACAGGTGGACCGCAGCCCAGACCCTATGTGGGACCCCTCACCAAGAAAGGAGCGGGTGCACCTCCTGCTTCCTCTGGCTCCTGCTCTGGGGAGCAACACCCAGCAGCTCCCCTGGCCAAAGCGAGAGGCCCCGTTCCTCCCACAGCCGTGGAGGTGGCCAGCAGGAGGCAACAGAGACAGGGCGGGCCTGCATGCCGGGGGCTGGAGACGACAGGAGGAACCCCTTGTGCACTGTTGGCCAACAAGCGCCCAAGCAGGGGCGGCCCCCACAGGGTCCACAGCAGCCATGGAGACACACAGACGTGGACGTGCACATGCACTCGTACACACGTAGCAGCTGCACAAGCACTGGTCAATTTTCCAATAATGACAACATTTCAACTGTTTAATCAGCAGCAGACAAAAGAACTCAAGGTCCTATTGCCATGTCCTGGGTTTCAATATGTCTTCCAACAGTAGTGTGCTCAATTTTACGATCAGTGGAAAATAAGTAAAACAGGCCACAAATAACATCACTTGTTTCCTTTGTCCCTAACACCTAGAGGACGTGTCTCCACACAGTAAATGCAGACATTTTTAGCCATACGCTCTCTGATAAACATTGTAGTTTCTGAAATTCAACCTCTGTCTCTCCAATTGACTACTTCTACTTTATTTTTCATTCTAATGGTTGCAGTATGAATATTCTTATCATTCTACAAACATATATGCACGTTAACAATTTAATCTTATAATAACCTAACAGAACAAATGACCTCAACTTCTTTTTCATCATTACTTACATTACTAACTTGTTTACGATCTCATGTAAATCACTATCCATACCTCATTTTGATCACCTATGAAATGAAAAAGTTAATACAAACCTTCTTCTGAGCACAATTACAAGTTATTGCACGTGATTAAAAAGGAACATGTCAAAAGCATGTATATATTTGATAAAATCTACTTTAAAAGAGAAATCTTTACTATAGCACAAATGGCCATCACCTTAGGAATGTGAGCATACATTCTATAGGCTTAATCCTAGCTGTAGCTTCACTTTACTTTCTAGTAAAAATTCGTGTGCAGAGTCACAAGAGGCGCTGAAGGAAAGACAGCCTTGAACCACCGAAAGAATATAGTGAGACCTTTCTTTAATGCATGGCCAACTTCGACTTGGGTGTTTGGGGTTTTTTAAAAAATCTAATTCTGGGGGCATTGGGTGGCTCAGTGCATTAAGCATATGCTTTTGGCTCAGGTCATGACCCCAGGGTCCTGGGATCAAGCCCTGAGTCAAGCTCCCTGCTCAGTGGGGACTCTGCTTCTCCCTCTCCTTCTGCTCTTCTATTTCAAATCAATCAATCAATTAATCTTTTAAAGGATAAAAAATTTAAAAAAAAAAATCTAATTCTGGTGCTTGAGAAATCTTCCAAAAAGAAAAAATGTTTGGGAAGGTAAAACCTAATAAAAGGTTTACCCAGAATATGGAGAATAAAAGAGTTGGGGAGTAAGATACACACAGCAGTTGTATATTATATTATATTATATTATATTATATTATATTATATTATATTTGTTATATTATATTATGGTAACGCATGTATGCTTTGCAATATATTTATATGTAGTATACTCATAGTATGTAATATGTTTACAAATATTTATTTTTGGCATTATATATAGCACAGTATGTTTTTATAGAACAGTATAATTATATGTAGCACACATATTGGAAAGTACCGTCGAGGCTATAGTTTTCTACTTCCCAGCCTAATTTACTCATTTCTTCCTGTGGAGAATTTCTTGCCCCGACTCTGAGTGGCTGTGGAGAGGGCAGAAACATCAGTAGAAGCAGTAACGCTACTGCTGATCCTGCTGCTGCTACTACTGACAGGGAGAAGTGCTAACTTCACCTGTTTGGCAATGAGAGCACCAAACACCTCTTCTGCGAATTTAGACTCCTCCTCTGAGTTAATGCTTTGAAATACGGGAGACAGTAGGGTGCCGAGGAAAGAGTACCAGGAGAACTGAGAGGCACCGAGAGGTTATGCAGAAAAGTGGAAAGTTCAGGGGAGAGTTTTATGTATTAAAAAGCACTTTATTTGTCCATGATCAAATAATATGCACTGAAATGACAACAGGAATTCTCTTCGAGCTACATCTTGGGCATCAAACAGGAAAGAGAACCATTTCCCTCAAGACCGTTTGATAATACCAAAACAGAAACCAACACCAGTTAAGTCTACTGGGCAGGTCCGCGTGTGGCGCAAGGAAGACGTCAGAAAGTGCTTCCTTTATATTAAGTGATGAAGCATAATATACTACTGTGTGTTTGGGGGATATGATTAGTTACCAAATACCCCAAGACCCTTTCATTTAAAGTACTCTTTAAACAAGTTGATCTAAAAAATGAATTCTCACAAACACTAAGTAGACCTTCAGTTTCATACAGGAATAAGCAAATACAAATGAAATTTATAAACAATTTTTTAAAATTTTACAAAATTTATTAAAAAATTTTAATCCAGGATCCCTCGGTGCCCAGACTTCCACAAGTAAAACATGAGACTCACTTGCTAACGCTGGTCTATGCAGCATCATGTATCAGCGCTAAATTATGGCCTCATAATACTTCAGACTGTGCTGAATTCACTGACAAGTTGACTTTTGTTATTAATGATTTAAATGGCTACTTTTAGAAATTAAAAGGCTTCCTTTCAATTACCATGGAAACAGGAACTAATACTGCCTGTAGGCCGCCTAGGGCTGAGGCTGCACTCATTTTATCCCCCTCAAGACACGACAAGGTAAAGCGCTTCCTCCAGATAACAAACACGGGGATTCATTCAGGCAACAAGACGTCCGCTCATAGCAGAAGGACTTGGGGACCAGAGAAAGGGGACGATGTTATTAAATAATATTCTGAAGAGATGCCCAGGAAAACATTCGAAGTATAAATCTACCTTGAAAGAAAAGTTCTAGATGCACTTTCACATCTCATTCATGAATAGTGTTTCATTTTCATTATTTTAAAATTAACTGAAGGATTGGGGCGCCTGCAGGGCTCAGTCAGTTAAGTGTCTGACTCTTGGCTTCAACTCAGATCACAACCATGGGATCAAACCTCACTTCAAGATCCCTGCTCAGTGGGGAGTCTGCTTGATGATTCTCTCCCTCTGCCCCGCCCCTTCCCCCCCCCCCCCCCCCCGCCACACTCTCTCTCATTCTCTCCAATAAATAATCTTTTAAAAAATAATAAAATGGGGCGCCTGCAGGGCTCAGTGGTTGAGCATCTGCCTTCGGCTCAGGTCATGACCCTGGGGTCCTGGGATTGAGCCTCCATCAGGTTCCCCGGCAGGGAGCCTGCTTCTCCCTCTGCCTGTGTCTTTGCCTCTCTCTGTGTCTCTCATGAATAAACAAAATCTTTTAAAATAATAATAATAATAAAATAAAAACTAAAATTGACTGAAGGGTCTCACAATTTCTATCCCTTTCTCTCTGTCTTTCCATATATATATATGAAATTCCCTACATATATATAAATATATATGGAAATTTTTCATAATAAAGAGAAAACTTTCTTAATAATTAAAAGTTTTCGGGGATCCCTGGGTGGCTCAGCAGTATAGCGCCTGCCTTGCTCCAGGGCACGATCCTGGAGATTCGGGATCGAGTCCCACGTCAGGCTCCCTGCATGGAGCCTGCTTCTCCCTCCTCCTGTGTCTCTGCCTCTCACTCTCTCTATGCCTATCATAAATAAATAAACAAATCTTAAAAAAATAATAATAATAATAATTAAAAGTTTTCCTATTACCAATTTATAAAAAAAAGAACTCTAAGAAATAATACGTAGACTACTTGTAGTTCCAGTAAAAACTGTATCTATTAGGTTTTTAAATTACTCTTCACTAAAACTCCCAAACTGCAGTAAAACAGGCTGTCAGGCTACCTGCTTCCTTTGCTCGGTGAGGCAAGCACCTAAGAGGCAAGAACCAAAGCCTTGGTGAGTGGAGTAAGTGACAACAATCAGCCGCTCTTCCTAGTGACAGCCTAACTGGAGGGCAGAGCAAGTCACAAAGGAACGACTTTAACCGAAAAGCAGCTACCGGCTCTCAGGACAAGGCCGTGGAACGACACGCCGAAGTAGGAAGCATAAGGCCCCGATGTCTGAAGACATACCTGAGCAGAGTCTGGGCAAACGACCTCCCTAGCGTGTCTCGGTCTCTATCTCCTCATCTCAGGCTCCGGTGCCCACCGTCTGGCTCCCGTTCAGGTCACTGCCCTGATCATCAGAAGGACCCCACACGAGTTCCGCGTGGCGGGCAGCCCCGGAGGTACTTCCCTGGGGCGGTTAGTCACCCTCGGCCTCCGTGTCCCCAGAACTCGACCTCCGACGGATAGGTGAACGATAGTCAGAGGTGCCACTGGGACACTTTTTACCTTGATGATAAGTCATTAGAACAGGACCAAATATTCTTTCTCACAGCCATCTGTAAATAATCCCAATCTAATAACGTTCTGAAAAGGAACAAGGACAGTGATGATGTGGCCCCGGGGGCGCCGTCACATACACATTCAGACCAGGAGGCAGCAAGGATCAAGAAGGGGTAAGGACAGTCACGCTGCAGCTCCGGGCCCAGTGCCAAGCATCTCTGAGACTGCTTATGCAAAGCAGTCTTGAAATTGGGAGGGATTTTGTGAGAAATAACTACAGGGAAATTATAACCTCAGAGAAGATGGTCTCCTGAAAAAAAACTCGAGTCTGTTGATAAATGACTCCATAATGTAAATGAAATACTGCAAATATCGGTACGTCTTTCATAAAAGGAATGCATTTATAAATAAACAAATAACTTAGTCTTTTGCGGATGTTGATTTGCTGGGGGAGAATGAAGAATACACGGTTTTTATTCCCATCAGGATATAGAATTTAAGTACTGAAACAGTTTGTAAATGATTTATTTTAGCAATTGGGTTCTGACTGAAGACAAATCATTTTAGGAGTATTCGCTGCCTGGTAACCGAGTTTGTCATGCTGTTTTTCTTTGATGCTTGCATATTAAGAATATTTTTTTTTTTTAAAGAAAGACAGCCTGCTTGCCAAGTCAACCACTTTCATGTGCTGAAATAACGAAATTGGAAACCACACGTGCAAAAGGAATATTTGAATGATTATTCGGATTTTGTCTTAAAATAACAACGCAAAGAGAATTTACAGGACAAGAGAGTAGAGTTTGCTGAAACCCAGGTTGTAAAACATCATATGGTTCTTGCTTCCTTGAACGTGTGTATCTTAACTAAGATGATGTCTCTGAGGAAACAAGACCCAAGCAGGAGGCTATAATCAGCTCCTTTCTTGTTCAATATCTAAGTACTATTCATGTTCCAGGTGCTTTTCTCAAATGGATGAGCAAAATGGCTATAGATACTCTTTCCGTAAATTATCCAATAGTACAAAATGCACACCAACCTGTTTCCTTACGAGCACCTCACTGACTCCACATTTTAGGTGCTGATAGGCTCTGCTCAGTAAACAACTGTAAATCTCACTTTTTTTTTTTAATTATACTATTCTGAGTTAAATTATCGAGACTCAGTTGAGATACTGCCTTTATTTTTTTTTAAAGATTTATTTATTTGAGAGAGAGCGAGAGCGAGAGCACGCCCAAGTAGAGAGGAGGAACAGAGGAGAGGGAGAGAGGCTCTCAGGCCGACTTCCTGCTGAGCGTGGAGCCCAATGTGGGGCTTGATCTCATGACACATAATCCACAACCCGAGCCGAAATCATGAATCAGATGCTCAACCAACTAAGCACCCAGGTACCCCAAGATGCTGCCTTTAAAACAACGAAGGGGACATACTCATAAGGCAAGAAATTTATCTTCTTTGCTTAAACAAGGGACTTCTAAAACAGAGTGCATGATAATGAGAGGGAAAGTGATATGTCATTAGCGGTCCCTGTGTCTAATGATCAAGGCACTAGGCCAGCTGCAGCCACACCCTCACAAACTCCAAGCTTGCCACTCTATTTAACACCTTATTTCGGGCAGCCCAGTGGCTCAGCGGTTTAGCGCCGCCCTGAAGGCCTGGGGTGCGATCCTGGAGACCTCGGATCAAGTCCCACGTCAGGCTTCCTGCATGGAGCCTGCTTCTCCCTCTGCCTGTGTCTCTGCCTCTCTCTCTGTGTCTCTCATGATTAAATAAATAAAATATTAAAAAAAAAAATCCGTAACACCTTATTTTGATCAGGTCAAAATAACCCTATTGCCATTTCCTGAATAAGCTGCTCATGTCCTTCCAAAAGCAGCTTCCTCTCCTCTCTTTCCTACCTCTGCCTTCCATTTATTTCCCTTCTCCTCTCCTCCCTCTCTCCCCTTAACATAATAAATACTAATAAATATTAGCCATTATTATTTTAGCTTTATTAATACCGACAAGGACATCTCTAGGCTATCGTGAATGGCACTGCCAGAACCACGGATACACATGTACTTGAGTACCTGCTTTCACCTCTTTTGGGGATACGTGTAGGAGTGGAATCACTAGGTTTGGCCTTCTGAGGAACAGCCAAACTATTTTCCACAGCAGCTGAACCATTTTATATTCTCACTAGCAACATAAGAATCTTCCAATTTCTGCACATCCTTGTCGAAACTTGTTACTTTCCATTTTTCTGATCATAGCTATCCTAGTGGGTGTGAAGTACTCCTTGTCTTCATTTCTAAAGGACTTTTTTTTCTTTTTTTCCTGGTTACAGAATTCAAAGTTGATGTTTTTCTTTTTTTTTTTCTCCCCTGGCACTTTGTCTCGTCTCTACGGTTTCTGGTGTGAAGTCAGCTCTGATTCATAGCATTGTTCCTCTATACATAATAAATATTTTTCCCCGCCTGCTTTTATAATAGACAGGGATATAAGTAAATGTAATCTCATTTTAATTATCCTGCTTGGAGTTTGTTAAATTTCACGGACTTGTTGGTTGAAAGTGTTAGAAAACACTCAAACGTTATCTCTTCAGATGTTTTCTACTCCCATCTCTCTCTTCCACCCACCTTAGATTCTAATTACCTGTATGTTCGTCCATTGGTTATCACCCTATGATTTCAAATACTCTGCTTTTCTTTTTCTTTTTGTTTTCCATTGGGATATGTCCTATCAACCTATAATTACATCTCACTGATCCACTATTAATAATTCCACTTAATGAACTCCTTAGTTTTGATATATTTTTCATTTCCAGAATTCCATTTTTTATACATCCGTATCACTGCTGAAACACCCCATCTTTCATACACACTGCCATCTTTCCCACTAGATAGCTTAGCATTTTTGTAATAGCTATGTATGTAGTTTAAAGATTTTATTTATTTCAGACACAGAGAGAGAGTGGGGGGGGTAGGGGGGACAGGCAGATGGAGAAGCCGACACCACACTGCGCTGGGAACCTGACCTGGGGCTCCATCCCTGAGCCAAAAGCAAATGCTTAACGAGTGAGACACCCAGGAACCCCTTGTAATAGTTGTATTAAAGACCATGATAACTCCAATACTTAGGCCACCTGTGTCTGTTTATTTTCTTAGCCGTAAGTCCCATTTCTTATTTCTCTGTTTCACTTTTGAGTGTGTCATAGAATTTTTTATTGTGAGCCGAATGGTTTTGTATAAAAGAACTGCAGAATCTGAATTCAATAAAGAGGGACGCGTACTCCTTTTACTCTCGGGCTGCTAGACTGGGACTCGGTAATAAGTTGGGTCTGGCCTTTGCTGCAGCTTGAGTTTGAATCAGTTCACCACCAGCTTTAAACACTCTGAGAGCTAGATCAGTTTTCCTTCAGCTAAGAATGGAATCTGAGCCCCGGCAAGATTGCAATATCCTGGCTAAGCTTCAAAGTCCGTCCACCAGCTTCAGGAACTAGAGGAGACCTCTCCAAGCTTTGCAGCCTCTTCGCGGGAGCCGGGGAGGCGTGCTAGGGAGGGGCACCCACGACTTTATGCATCTAAGAAGATAACTTTCAGCCCTTTTGTATGGTCTCTTGTGCTTTCCATATCTGGATACAGAAATTCATCTGCATTTTTATTAAGACAAGCAATCTACCAGTCATCATTTTATTGACCTTTATTCACAAACCAAGAAAACACACAGACACAATTTAAGGATCTTCAGTATGACCAAGGAAAGGCCACTATTAATTCATCAAAAGTTACAGACTTGTATTTGACTACTATTTTCCAAAGCAGTCAGTTACCACAAAAGGCCTTCGGAATTCAAGCCTCTATTCCTCAGAAGATCATTTAAAGGGTTAAATTCCAAATATCTACAGAGTCTTCATTCTTATTATTTCCTTTTGATTGGTTTTCTTTTGTTGATTGCTTTTGAGGGATAGGGAAAATGAATTTGACTGATTTTTGTATCCGGGGCAGAGGACCTTAGAAGGGTACTATAAAGTCTACTATGTACATACTTCAGTTTTGTATGAACTATGTTTTAAGTTTTTAATTTCATCTAAAAAGTTCCCTGAGGGGCCCCTGGTTGGTTAAGTGTCTGCCTTTGGCTCAGGTCATGATCCCAGGGTCCTGGGTCAAGCTCCACATTGGGCTCCCAGCTCCGTGAGGAATCTGCTTCTCCCTCTGCCCTTCCCTCCTCACTCATGCTCATGGTCTATCTCAAATAAATACATACAATCTTAAAAGAATAGAATAGAATAGAATAGAATAGAATAGAATAGAATAGAATAGAATAGAATAGAATAGAAAAATAAAAAATAAAAAATAAAACATAAAACATAAAAATAATAATAAAATAAAACATTTCCTGAATGGTCTGGCTTCTTAGTATTCTCACAGTGCACATGAATCAATAATCCTGTTATCTATTCAGCGCTCCTTTCATTACTGGAACTAGTAATTGGGAATGTTTGGAGTTTTAAGGCCTCAGTCAAAATTTTACTTACTAGAATGGAATCAGAAACTTTGGGACCTAAAAGAATATCCTGAGACTTAATTTTAAAAATAAAAAATAATTTTTGAGACACCTGGGTGGCTCAGTGGTTGAGCATCTTGCCTTTGGCTCAGGTCACGATCCTGAGATCTGGGATGGAGTCCCACATCGGGCTCCCTGCAGGGAACCTGCTTCTCCCTCTGCTTATGTCTTTGCATCCTCTGTCTCTCTCATGAATAAATAAAATATTTTTAAAAAACAAAACAAAATAAAAAATAATAACATTTTAACGTTATTTAACATTTAACGCTTTAACAAAAGAAAACCAAATCGAACGGAAATAATAAGAATGAAGACTCTTTAGGTATTTGGAATTTAACCCTTTAAATGATCTTCTGAGGAATATAGGCTTGAACTCCGAAGGCTTTTTGTGGTAATTGACTGCTTTGGAAAACAGAAGTCAATAATAACAGGAATGTGGTGCTTATAATATTGTATTTCTATTATCAACAAATAAAATCTGGCTGGGAGACCTGTGTTAGAAAGAAGGCAATCAGGTTCCAGGCATTTGCCTCACCCTTGACCTTCCGAGAGAAGCTGCTAAACCATGGGACTATTGGTTGTGACTGCCTGAGAATAAAGTCAATACAACAGAGGGTGGAGCTGAAAAATGACAGATAAATTCTTGATGACGTGGTTTGAATCTCTGGATATATCTACATATGTGAGTAAACAAACTCTCTTATGTGTTTTATCTCTACTGCCTTAGTTGACTGTTACATGGAACAAATACAGAGTTTCCTAGACTATCCACTAGTAACTGAGGATTTCCAATAAGGAATTACAGAAGTCACAATTTTCACTCACCAAATAATAACCTAACATATGCTTTAGACATATATTTACTTTTAATAGGAACACAAATCTTCTAATATTGAAATAATTAACATAAACGTAAAACTTCTTTGTAAACAACACTGTGTTGTCTTATGGTGTGATAATTACTTTTACTTACTCCTATTAATTTAAGAGTTTCAGGAGCACCTGTGTGGCTCAGTGGGTTAAGCAGCCAACTCTTGATTTTCATTCAGATCAAGATCCCACAGTCCTCAGCAGGGAGTCTGCTCCTTTTCCCTCTCCCCTGCCCTCGCCAAATAAATGAATAAATCTTTAAAAACAAAACAGTTTCAGCACATGACATATAAAATAATTGCTTACATGTTTGGAAAAACCCTAGTTTGGATGATTAACAGATGTTATATCGCAAAAGGTTCGGTAGTCCCATGGATTTTAGAACTGCCCCATGAATCAAATTTAAACAGGTTTCTTAAATGCAGTATGTCTCAGGGCCTTAATAACACATGTATTCTTATTTTTGGAGGAAATATTTATTCTGCAAGATTCACTTCAAGAAATGTTGTCACAAAGCTTTCATTTCCTTCTACTTCACATTAGTCAGGGCTTCTTCATGGATATTGCCATCATATATAACAGATGCAAATTAACAATTAAAGCGCCTCTCTTTCTGGCCACAATCTTTTATCTCATCAGTTTGCTTTCAACCAGTACCACGATGACCACTTTTTAGCCTCCCTGGACCCTAAGGCTTTGAGTCTCCTTGTTTTACCCAACGAATCACCTTTTCTTCTCCTCTAATGAGATACCATAATATATCATTCTAATGATACTCTTGCCAATATTCCAATATTCTAAATTTCCTTGCTGTCCTAGCTCTTAGTTGTCCCCATGTAGCAAACCCCAACCCTGGATACTTGGGTAGTTCCAACTATCTCTCTGAGCACACATTCAAGCAATTCATTATTGCAGGAGAGAATCACATGATTCTTAACTTCAAATGGGCCTGAAATATCTGACAATACATCTACATTTCTCTGGCTAATGCACTTCTTGTTCTCCTAATGATTATTAACCATCTCAAATATTTCCCACTTTTCTTGTGTTTGAAACTGCTTCATTCTAACCCCTCCAGCCTCTTTAGAAAGAAACTATAAGCCTGGAACCACTTCATCTTGCCTTCTCAAATCTACAAATCTATTACTTCTCTGCCCTTCTAATTTGGTTCACCATTTGGAAATATGGAGCTGTCTCCTATCTATGGCTGACCTTTCTACTAATACTTTGTATCTCACCCCCTCCCGCTCTTCCAAGAACCTTCAACCTTAACAAGAACTCCACAGATCTGTCTTTGAAAATTTGTTTTTTCCTATCCAACAACTTTTATATATATTTAAGTTGCTGTTATAAGGGAAAAAAGAGAGAAGTAGTAAGAGAGAAAGAATGGAGATGTGTAGGGAGGGAGGAATGAAGAGAGGAAGGGATGAACCTCTCCCGTCACCACACATCCTCCTTCTCCTGCTGCTGCTGCTTATTCTCCATAAACAAAATTCCTAAAAGAGTTCTCTATGCTTCCTATCTCCATTTTCCTCTCCTCCTACCCATTCCTCAATCTGTTCCCATTGGCTTTCATCTCATCACTCAAGCAAAACAAATGCTTTTAGTAAACTAACAAACTCTATTTTACTAATCCAACAGAGATATTTCTTACTTACTGTACCTGACCTCTTGGGAGAATCTTCCTCTATTTTCCATATACTCCTACATGAAACATTTATTAACCTGATGTACTCTCCCCCAACAGGCATAACATGGTCATGTTATTCTAAGATCTATTGGCTCAGGTCTCCTCTTTCCTCACGCCATACTTCCTCCCTGGGTAATATTTAACATGTGCCAACTTCACCACCTAAGCCAAGCCTACTCAGAATTTCAATCTCCAAATCAGACTTTACCATGGAGCTCTAAACCTGTGTATATCAAAACATCCATGTGAGTTTTCTACTAGAGAAGACAGAAAAAGTCAACACCTTTCATGCTGAATTCCTAACCCCCAAACAGCCCTTTTTTGGGGGAGTTTCTCATTCCAACGAATGGTACTAATCATTCTGTTATACAAACCAGGTATCTGGAAGCCCAAACTCATACTCATGATATGTATTCCAAAGGTCAGAGGGCTTTATCAGATTTTTATTCCAATTATCTAAATATTAAATAAATGCTACATATTTTTTAAAGATTTATTTATTTGTTTTACAGAGTAAGACAGAAAGAGAGAGCACAAGTGGAGGAGGGGGTGGAGAGGGAAAAGAGAGAATCTCAAGCAGGCTTCCGCTGAGTGTGGGATTGAACCCACAGTGTGGGATGGTCGTGGGATTGAACCCTGAGTCCATGATCTGAGCCAAAATCAAGAGTCAGACATTTGGCCAGCTGAGCCACCCAGGCACCCCAAATAAATGCTACATATTAATGACATATTTAAGCAAGACAGTAGCTATCAGACATCATGTAACAAATAGACAAAAGGGTACATTTATTTGAACTACTCTTGTACTAAAGAACCTCAAAGGACTTATATGAAAGAAACAAAACTGATAGACTCAAACTTAACCAGGCATTCCAATTACACATAACATTCTAACTCAAACAGACTTTAGGAAATCTGTAGTTACCTTTATTTAAATCTTGGGAAATCCTCAAAAACAACAGAAGAATATACTGGGAGTTAAAATATTTTTTTCTTTTAGCATTTTTCAAAAAGATTGATTCCTGTAAGGATTTTGATTTGCAAACTAGCTAATTGTGTTTATAAATAGCTCAAAATTTTGGTACAAAGAACATTTAGCTTATTAAAAACAGGTTCAGGAATGGCATAATATATGTATCTAGAAATAAAACTATTGTTTTAATCATAATTTGCCAATTAAAGTTAAACACTACTTCCAGGACTTACTTTTTATCAAATATGAAGCCTAGAATCTCAGCACCCAGTTTCTACTCCTTACATAATAGGCTCTAATCTGCTTAAGTTAATAAAGCACCCACTGGATATACTGGTATTTTCATAAGTTCATTAACTATTTCATTAATAGGCAATGAGCAGTGTAGAGTCAACAAAAATGAATAACACACTAAACTACTGGCCCAGAGCAGTTGGGCTTGAAATCAAGAATATCTTTGATTAGGTGTGAACATTTAAACCACAGTTTTTCATCTGAAAACTAAAAATGGGTATTCACCATATAACCATATCAAAGTTTCACGAAATTATTAAAGGTACAGCAATGCCCATTATTATTTAAAATGGTATTTTTTATGAAGCAGAATCATTGAAGAAAAAGTCTAAAGACTGATAATTTGAACATTCGCTAAATCCCTTTGCTCTTACTGAATTCCCCAGCCATTTCATAACTAGCTTTGCCCATCTCTGTCCTTACAGAAAAGAATACTGCAATCTATACCTATTGGAGATGCTCATAGAAAAAAATAACAAATCTCATTTTCACCCATCAGCAAAGGTTCTATATAGCTCTGACGACAGAGCTCACTAAACCCTTAAACAAAGCCTCTCTGGAAAGGTTTCCTGCCGCTAACTCGTTTAGAGCAAAAGCTTGTGAAGATTCTAATAAAGTATCTGAAAAGTTCTGAATGGTACTTCAAAATTTTTATTCCTGATGAGTTTTCCACCCCACAACATCCTTTTTGGCTCTGATTATATATTTTCTGAATCAAGATGTAATTAAAGTAAAAAACTGATTTGTTGAATTAGATGTAGCAGCACTGAATATGGAGAGGCTCTATTTTATTAAAAGAATGGCCACAGGGAGTATATATTCTTATGCATGTCTTGATTAAATTTCCCTACACTCACATGACCTACATATCTTATAAAGCATAACGTTTGCAGGAACCATAATTGTTCTTCACTATTTCAGTTCTTTGTCAGGTTAGCTCTTCTATTTCAAGATCTATACTGTAAATATTCTCTCCTTGCCAAGCTTTATAAAGCAGATGCAACGTGTTTTATCTGAGAGTCAGAAAAGGTGAGGGAGAAGAAACTTTCCTGTAAAGAAGGAGAAAAGCTGCTGTAAATATTTGTAATGTCTTGTTGTAATCAGATGGATTCACAATTTCTAGAATGGGTAAGAAAAAAGAGAAGGTTGTTCAGAGCCAATCTAGGCCCGTTTAACACTAGCTGCTATGCCCGAGAGCCCACGGCAAGCTCAGCAGGTTTTTTTTTTTTTTTAAACATATCCAAGGGAATTTGAATAATATTCTATACATGTAGGGCATTTGATTCTAATATATACTTTCATAGCCCTAGACACTGCAAAAATTCTTCCAAAGCCCCAAAATACCATCTAGCCATAATCAACCAGAGCTTTTCAGAAGTCAAAATTCACTCCTCAGGGCATATTTTAAACCTCCTTAATTCCTGATAAACTCACAATAGGCATTTAAAATGCCAAGAACGTAAAGAACTTTATCTCTAACTGATGTGATGCTGAAAGAAGACAGGTTTTACTTTTTCTAAATTTCAATGTAAGGAAAAAATATCAATGATTTCCTTAGCCATAGTCTCATAGAAATTGTAATTTATATTATTTTTCTATTCTTTTTTTTTTTTAAGATTTTATTTATTTATTCATGAGAGACATAGGCAGAAGGAAAAGCAGGCTCCATGCAGGGACTTGATCCCGGGACTCCAGGATCATGCCCTGGGCCGAGGGCAGGCGCTAAACCGCTGAGCCACCAAGAGATCCCCTATTTTTCTATTATTTCTAACCAGAATATCTTTGCATAGCTATGCTTTATTCCAAGTAAAATCCTGATCTTTTAGTACTACTACTCAAACTGTAGTTTAGTATCTATATAATTCACTGACAGATACGTGATATTTCATTTGAAATAACACCAAGAGAAACAACAATTCTATAAGGATGACCCTTAATTAAACAATAATCCTCAACACCAAAAAAAAAAAAAAAAAACTAAGAAAGGAATCTGTAGTTTCTTTCTCATTAAGAAACAAACAAACACACACACACACACACACACACACACACACACACCAGATGCAATATAAAAGCATTACTGAAAAGCACCTTAGCTTCCTTCCTTTATGCTTCATCTTATAAAATAAAGCAGATTAAGTTAACTGAGGAAAACTATACAAAAACAGCACACAATTAGGGCATACTCTGTCAACGGGTGAAAGGCCAACGACACCTACAACGATCAATCTCAATGCTGGTTTAGTAGCCCAACTAAATTATACTTTATTTTCCAAAGAGAGTTCTAAAATTATCTGACATAATTCAGCAATTGAAATAATTTCTTAAATTAAGGATAGCCAAGCCCTTTTTGGACTGAAAAATTATTACGGCAAATACCACCTCTTACTCCACATTCTATGAACTTTTCTCAATAGCAACAATTTTCCCCAAAAACTATCTTTTTTCTAAGCACCTGTTTCACCACCACCTTTATATCCTCACTAATGGCCTCACTTCTCTTCACAGAAAATAAAAATGAAAATTCGGGCAGGAATTCTTCGGACTTTGTTTCTTCCTCATCCTCCCACTGACGATCGTAACCCCCATCCCACCCGGCTGGTTGAGGGACCCCTGTCCCCCTGACAGCGCTCTCCAGCCTGCTCTCTCTTTCCTGCTGGGGGAAAGAACTGGGATCTATCAGGGAGTCCTCTCTCCCCTGGAGGCTCCCCCTGCCTTTTATGGGTTCTTTGCTTCCAACACTATAAAAAAAAAAAAAAAACTAAACTAACGAAACCTAAAATCTTATTAGCAATGAGCAACGAATATTATATAAACCTGAAGAATCACTGACCTCTACCTCTGAAACCAATAATACATTATACATTAATAACTGAATTTAAATAAAAAATAATACATTATACATTAATAACTGAATTTAAAATAAAAATGTTTTTAAAAATCTTACCAGATTTTAGTTTGCTCATAAATCATTTAGATTGCCCATAGATCATTATTCTAATGTTCCCCTCCCTCCAAAATTTAGCTACCTGAAAGTGCAACTGTAGGAAAGGAAAAAAAAATTATATAACCAATATAACCATGTCGGCTTATTCCTTATTATCTACTTGCTTCTCATCTCACTGGCTCCATTTGCCACCCCCCCACCCCACCAACCCCCATACAACTTCAACATCACTAAACTTTTTATCTACTTTATTTGGCTTTTCCCCAGAACATTTTCCAGTAGGAGCCTTCCCTCTTTTCCCTAGGCTTCAGTGACATCGTTGTCTCTTGGTTTTTCTCCCATCTCTCCAACTGCTCTACCTCATTGTCTCTTACAACATCCTTTTTCATTGCCTGCCTTTTGAATGCTGATGACACAACCTTCCTATCCTTGGCTAGCCTCTCTTTTCTTCCTCCCTACTTGGACATATTTATCTCCAACACTTCAGTTACCATCTACTTGATGATCATTCTGAAGAGCTGCATCTCAAGGCCAGACCTCTAGCTAGGACTCATTAGCCTTACCCACATCTACTCTATTTCTCTACCTATGATCCTTACTTTTGTGGGCTGCACAAAGAAATACAAAAATTCTCAATACAGAAATCTGAAGGCCAATCTTTAACTATTTTTATTCCTCATATCCAGATTTGTATCCGTAAAGTAACCCTAAAACCAGTCCCCTTCTTTCAGTACTCCACGGCATGACTAGTCCAGGCATCAGCAATCCTCCTGGATTGCTCTTTGCTACAGTTCCCTACACAGCCCTTGCAGAGCTCTTTTAGAAAGGTAAACCAGATCCTTTTACTTTGCTGCTTAACATCTTTGAATGGCTCTCCCGTTGAGTTCACCATAAAATCCCAATTCACACATAAAGGTTCTTCTGTAATATAGCCCCTACAGACTTAATTTAATCCCCCCCTTTCACCATTCCACCTTCCATGCCTATAATCTAGTCATATATATAAATACTGAAGATTTAGAATGCACAATATTTTCACTTCCCTGAGCAATATGTGATGCGTCTTCCCTTTTCCTGAAATACTGTCCCACTTTTTTTTTTTTTTTTTTTTTTTGATGTGTGTTGGTGGCAGAGGGATGGCAGCAGTGGCTGGATACCGCTTACCCATCTTTAAGACCCAATGCAGACATCCAAAATTCTACCCTGAGATCAGGCCCCCAAAATCTAGAGCACCCTTCTATGTACTCTGATAGTATTTACACTTACAGAACTCATCACACTTTTGTTATAATTATCTCTTGATTTGTCGTTCACTAAACTGTGAGCTCCTTCAAGATAGGGCTTTATCTCATTTAGTTTTATATATGAAGCTAAGACAGTGCAGATGGCATACTGTAGTTTGTAAAATGGCCACAACAATATTTCCAACGCACATGTTCTTATAATAAAGACTCTGAAACTCCTTGCATTGAGAAGTGGGGTCTGTGTTCCCTACGCTTGAATTTGGGCAGTCACATGACTGTTGTAGAAGTGATACTACTGCAGGACTTCCAAAGCTAGGTCATAAAAATAGCGTCCTCCTAGTTCTCTTGGGACACATTCTTAAACCCAGACACCCCAGCTAAAAGGAAGCTCAAGCAATTCACGGAGAGATGCTACAAGGAGGTGAACAGAGCTTAGTTGGGCTCCTAGCCACCAGCATCCAAACTGCCAGTCGTGTGAGAGAACCATATTGGAAGTAGATCCTGGGGCCTCTAGTCCAACTGTTCCAGCTGACAACATATGGAGCTGGGATAAGCCTTCTGTGTGGAACTCTTCCAAAATGGAGATTCATGAGCAAATTAAAGGATTATTATTGTTTTAAGTCTCCAAGTTTTGTGGTGATCTGGTACATAGTAATAGATAGCCAGAACAGTGCCTGTCACACAGAACACAGACACACACGTACACACACTGCACACAGACGCACAAAGTTCGGTCAATCAGTGAGTGAATTTTCCAAATCAAACATGCTACATAAGTTAGATTTGGTGGATTTAGCAGAACAATTGCCAAATATTCTAATTAGGATATTTATATTATCTTAGCCTTTTTATCATAGCCTTTTTTTATTATAAAAAATAGATTTAGAAAATCAAACAAAAAAATATGTAGCTTACAGTAAATACTCTGTAATTAGCATCAAGCCTGATATACAGAACTTTACCAAATACTGCAGAAGGCCTCCATGTGACCCCTTCTAATCATAACCACCTACATCCCTTCCTCCAAAGGAACCACACTATCATGACTTCTGTAGTAATCACTCATTTGCATTATTTTTAGTCTTATTTTTAGGCTTTTGTGTATATCCCTACACACTATAGTTTAGTTTTGATGATTACAAAAAGTTTTATTCAATGTATCTTTAAAGCATCTTTTTAGTCTGTAAGTTCCTTCTTCAGCCCTCTATTTTCCTTATAATATAGCTGTTTAAAAACCCAGCCCCTTGACAGTTTGCCACATCCTGTATTTTGAGGATTTCGTTTCTTGGGGCAGTCCAACATGCCCTCTCTCCTCTTTCCTATAAATTGGGATCAGAGGCTAGGTCAGACTCAGTACTTTCAGTGAGATCAAGGTGCCATACATCAGGGGATTAAATAATGTCTGGTTGTCTCTCATTTGGTTCTAACTGCAGCTAATAATGCTCAATGTCTACACCTACTAACTGATTGTGTGTTATAAAATCGTGATATTCTTTCAAATTCTACTATTTCTTTTCCACTTATTAGTTGGAATATTTCTGTAAAAAGATGCTTTCCCTTCATCTACTATCTGATTAATCAGTAATAGTTATTTAGTAATATAATTCATATAGAAAAGGGAGGATAGGGACACCCGAGTGGCTCAGCAGTTGAGCGCCTGCCTTTGGCTCAGGTCGTGATCCTGGAGACCTGGGATCAAGTCCCACATCGGGCTCCCTGCATGGAGCCTGCTTCTCCCTCTGCCTGTGTCTCTGCCTCCCTCTGTGTGTCTCTCATGAATAAATAAATTAAATCTTTTTTTAAAAAAAAAGGAAGATAAATGACTATTTTTACAGGCATATATTTCTTAAATTCAGAGTCTTTGAAAACAGGAATTATAAAAAAAATTTAAATCTTAAATATATGCATTGGAGAAGGAATAATGAATATTTAAATAGAAAAATAATGATGAGGGTGATGATGAAGATAAAAATAATCAGAGCTAATACCTACTATGTAATAAAATTTTCAAAAGGCCTTTGCATATATTAACTCATGTTATCCTCACAAAAATATATGAGGTAGCTACTACTATTTTCTCTTTCATACAGATGAGGACACTGAACCACAGTTAATAAGTGATCAAAGCAAGATGAAGGCATGGGTAATGGACCCTGCAAGCATTTAAAGGTAGTCTACAAACCTAAAGATATTCTCAAGTTCATTGATAGATTACTATGGAATCACACAGGATAATCTCCATTTCACACCATGATATTTAGTTATGTGAAGATGAAACATGATCCCATTAAAAAAAAAAAAAAACTTGGAAAGGGGCTAATGAAGTACTGAATCTACTTGAAACCTAGCTCTAGTTATTCATAACTCTCTTAAATTCTTTTCCTTGGTCATCTTCAATTTCCTATCTCTCTTTGGATGAGAAGTTTTAACTGAAATAGATAGTTAACTTTCTTCCCCTTAGCTTGTCCAAATTCCTAATATAAAATTCAATATACCTAAGTTCTTCTACTGACTTAAGCCATATTTTCTTTTCTAAACATCTGCTTCTGAGACAGATAGTTCTAGAGCTATTACACAAAGTAATAATCTCCGTATTAGAACAAAATATTTTAACTGTGTCTTTACATTTTAATGTAAACAGATATTTACCCTACCATTTACTTCTGTTTACTTGTAAAAATTATTCTTCAGAAGTTCTTTTATTTGAATTACAAAACACCATAATACTGGAAAAAAAATTTTAAATAAAAATACATAAATTAAATGCTGACTGGAGCATTACACATACTTTTCATTATTTTAAAACCTTTACGTAAGAGTGAACAAGTTAAAAGTATAATAAAAACTGTAGGGGATCCCTGGGTGGCTCAGCGGTTTAGCGCCTGCCTTTGGCCCAGGGCGCGATCCTGGAGACCCGGGATCGAGTCCCACGTCGGGCTCCCAGCATGGAGCCTGCTTCTCTCCCTCTGCCTGTGTCTCTGCCTCTCTCTCTCTATGTCTATCATAAATAAATAAAATCTTAAAAAAAAAAAAAAAACTGTATCAGCCAATGAATTCTTAGCAAAGCAATTCAACCAGCAAAGTACTCAAGCATACTGAATCATTGGACTGGTAAAAGACTCTTGAAAAAATAAATTTAAATAAAACTATATTTTTAAGAAACCACATTCAAATCAGCTGGAAATAACTCTATTATACATACAGCTCATCCTTATATTCCCTTAACCGTAACAGAGAGCAATGTTATTTAGATAATATTGGGTATAACAAAATCAACAAGAACTCGTCATCTTATAATTCCTGTTAAAGAGATATAAAAAAAAAAAATGAAGCAAATATAAGCCATGCAGATATAATACTAATTATTTGGACTTCAATTCATTAGGTATTGTGAAACGGTGATTCCTAATCAGAATGCCTAACATAGTAAAGAAAATGCTTTCCTTTTCTTTTTTTTAATATTTTCTTTATTTATTCACAAGAGACACGAGAGAGAAACAGAGACACAGGCAGAGGGAGAAGCAGGCTCCGTGTGGGGAGCCCGATGCAGGACTCAATCCCAGGACCCCGGGGTCACGCCCTGAGCCCAAGGCAGACCTCAACAACTGAGCCACCCAGGTATCCCAAGAAATGCTTTCCTAACCAGGTTTTTTTATGTAAATAATGCTTACCTAAACCAGGACAGGAAAAAAAAATGTACAAGTACAAAGATTAACACTCATCTGGCAAATCTGCATGAGATCTATTATAATTTCATACTTAAGTCTATCTTAAACAGGCATGTCCCAGTTCATTAGAATCATTTGGTGGATTAATGCAAGAATATAATTTCACCAGAAATACAATATGTGGTTTTCTTAAAAAGACATCTGAGGTAGATTTATTTATTTATTTTTAAAGATTTTATTTATTTATTCATGAGAGGCACAGAGAGAGGCAGAGACACAGGCAGAGGGAGAAGCAGCTCTATGCAGGGAGCCCGATGTGGGACTCAATCCCGGGACCCCAGGGTCACGCCCTGGGCCAAAGGTAGGCGCTAAACCACTGAGCCACCCAGGTGTCTCCCTGAGGTAGATTTAAATGAGAAATCTGTGTGGAATGGCTATATGTGATTAGCTAAATGGATTATTAATTTAAATACAGTTACTACGTTTACTAAAAAACTAATAATTTTTTCACTCAAGCCTTAAGCGATGGTTTTACTTTCTTCATACTAAGGATAAACTAAGTATATCAATGAAGAATGTGAATCTCAAATATGAGTCATCAAAAGAAACAAAAGATATTATACTAGATATAAAATAACGTCAAACAGGGAAGATATTGAATACACTTTGGACATTGTGTTATGAAGTTGATATAATAGTCTATGAAAATCTATAAACTATTAGTAATAGGCCTACACATACATTTTTCATACACAATCTTCAATAATAAAACATCCTAAATATTTTTGTCACTCCTTGAGTTACTGACAAATGTTTATTTTGTCACGCATTATTAAAAAGAAATGTATATTTAAAAAAAAGAAATGTATATAATGTGATATGTCAATTATATATCCAAAAAACTTAAAAACACAGGACTGTGTAGTCACACACACAAAAAAAGAAATCTGAAATAATCTAAAACGTTATTTAAAACATCCTTTTTTAAAAAGATACTATATTACATGAAAAGTTACCTTTCATGTCTTTTTTATAAAAACAACACAAAGACAAAAATAACAAATAAATAACCAGCTATATGACAGTAGCTGGTACATTTTTTTCTGTAAGAGCTACATATTTTTTCTGTAAATATCTGAAAATATTTCAGCCACATGGTCTCTGTCACCATACTGAACTCTGCCCATAGAGCACTGTCGCATGAAAGCAGCCACAGAAATTACATCAACAAATGAGCGTGGCTATGTTCCAACAACTTTATTTATAGATGCTGAAATCTCAATTGCACATAATTTTTGTATGTCACAAAATATAGTCTTGGTTTTTTTTTTTCAATTACTTAAAAATGTAAAAACAATTCTTACTTTGTAGGCCATTAAAAAATAGGCAGTTGGCCAGATTTGGCCCATGGGTGAGAGTTTTTCAACCACTGTTATATTACATCGCTTAAAAAAACTACACCACAGGGACGCCTGGAGGGCTCCAGCAGTTGAGTGTTTGCCTTCGGCTCAGGTCATGATCTCGGGGTGCCGGGATCGAGTCCCACGTCGGGCTCCCTCCATGGAGCCTGCTTCTCCCTCTGCCTGTGGCTCTGCCTCTCTGTGTGTCTCTCATGAACAAATAAATAAAATCTTAAAAAAAAGAAAGAAGAAAGGAAAGAAAGAAAAGAAAGGAAAGATAGAAAGAAAGAAAGAAAGAAACAAACAAACAAACTACACACAGAAGCTATACAGGCCATTGCTAGAAGGACAGGCAATGGAGTCAGACTGAGAGAGTTCAAGTCCTAGCCCCACCACGTCCAATATCTATAATTTGGGACATGTCAACAACAAGGATTGCCAGTGGCTGCCAAGAAACTGCAATGGAGACATGGAATGGTTGTGACTCAGAGTCTCGAAAAGAAACCAATTCTGCAGGCACCTGGATTTTGGACCTCTGGCCTCCATAACTGGGAGAGAATAAATTCATGTTGTTTTTTAAGCCACCAACTCTGTGGCAATTTGTTAGGAAACGAATACATTGCTGACACAGAAACAACAGATACTTCCTTTGTAAAGGAATCATCAGCTACCCTCAATAAACCAAAGAGGGTTTAGAATAAAAAGGACCCTTAATCAGGTCAAAAATTTATTCTCAAATTCCATACAGTAAGATTAAAATCCACATAATGTGCATTTTTTTTTCTCTTTCATTTCCCACTGCAGTTTTTAGAAACTTATCTCTGATTGGAACAATACTGTGCCCCAAAATCTACTGCCAGAGGCATCGTTGCAGTCCCAAGGACAGTTTTTCTCAGCAAGAGCCCTAATAATTCCAGAAGCTATACAGCAATGCTCGCAGCTCAGCATTCCTGAGGTCCCAAGACTGACTCTGTCTGGGTTTCACTCACCTACAGTGCAGTAGCCAAACACCGGTTTTTTCATTTGCTTTGCTAGCATCTACTTTCACACTAATTAGCACACGCGGTTTGAAGTTTCTTTTGATATTCTGGGGCCCAATACTGTTTCTGATAATAAGGTGCCAGCAAGTAAAAAGGAAATTTCAAAGTCAACTAACTCCCAGGACAAAAAGTAAGTTGATCAATAAAAGTTTATGCAAATAGAAAATAATATCAAAAAGATTAATATTGAAACTAAGTATAATAATTACTGGGCCATAGTTTTTATTCTATCACATTTACCCCAAAAAAGCAGTTAGAAAACAAACAAAACTGTTTCATATAGAATCATTTAACAGAAGGAACCTTCTGAACTGTGAGATTTTCTACTTTAACCTTTTCACTTCACAAGAAATGAGAAAATGAGATGCCAGAGGAGGTGAAATGACTCGCCCCATGACGCACATAGGATCACAAAGCTACCTCTTCCCTTACTCTCCTTTGCACTGTAATGCATCGCCCACGTCTCATCCAGAAAGTCAGCCAAATGCAGGGAATTGGTCACTCATTAAAAAATTTAAGGCATGGGGGGGAGGGGCCGTGGGTAATTACAGTGATGTCAAATCTCACACCAAAACAGTTACCACACTCAAATTTACAACAGTCAGTATAAAACTGTGGTCCACTTACACCTAAAAAAGATGCACTATTTTTTATACCACATCTCAAGAATATAAAGAAAACAGAAATGGACCAGTAAAACTTAAACACGTTGTAAGACTGAGGAATCCTGGTAACGTGAAGACACGCTCGCACACAGAGCCATTGTGGTGGAACGGTGAAAGGGTAGACGGGACTAAAAACGACAGATAAAATGACCTATTTTTTTTATATTATTATTAAGGATAAAACACTAAAATAGCCAAGAGGCTTTTGAATACAGACAGGGGAAAGTCTGGATCCTATTTCAGAAATGCCTCATTCAGTGGCTTATAAATTTATTTGACCTCAAAGCAGTTCAGTGAAAAGCCAAATTATTTTTGTGTTAAGTTTTGTCCAAGACATGAAGACAAGAGCAATGCCACTACTGCTAGGTTTTAAGGGCTAAGTCGGAGAAGACCAACATGAGTCACCGCTCTACTTCCCTGCAGAGCATTGACCTTCTTAGGAAAAGGCTCTACGCCGAAGGTAGCAAACATTTATTGAGCACTAACTGTGCTCTGTACTTACGTGCACTGTTCTGTATATTTAATTACCTACAACACTATACAGTAGGTCCTATTATCCTCATTTTATAGATTAGAAAGCCAAGGTTTGGAGTAAATAATTTTTCCAATAATGGAAATAATAATAAAAAATATTTTTCGATAAGGTAACCTAAATCAAATCACTTCTTCCTCTCTCGATACTGACTGGCCAGCAACAAGATAATTAATAGAACCGGGCAGCCCCAGTGGCTCAGCGGTTTAGGGCCACCTTCAGCCCGGGGTGTGATCCTGGAGACCCGGGATCGAGTCCCACATGGGGCTCCCTGCATGGAACCTGCTTCTCCCTCAGCCTGTGTCTCTCAGGAATAAATAAATAAAATCTTTTAAAAAAAAATCAAAATTCTTAAAAGAATGATTTACTTCGGAAGTAAGTGGCACTAATGGGATGTCTCATTGGGCCACACCTTTTAAAAACGGTTATCCTCACAAAATAAATTATTTCTGTCTTCTTATAGAGTTCAAAATGTATGTAATTTGACTTTATCTTGCGGAGTCAAGGCTGTAGGACTGAATTTTGGAATTTCTTCCATCTGTATTTTGTACCTCTCCCCCTCCCCCATATTTCTCCCTTGGTGTTATAATGTGGGTTATGACTTCTGCTACTGACAACAATGCCTGGCCCCACTCCCCTATCTACCCCATGTGGGCACTTGCTATATGTACCATTTGCTGTTTCTAATCTATGGTACTTTTGGAAATCATGAAAGTAAGTTTATCAGAACTGTTTCTAAATACGAGCAAAAAGTTCTAAGATTCTTGACGAGTAAAGTCTATGACCTTTATGACGTGAACTTGGTTATGTGCGCCTGTGAAATCACATCAATACTGCCAAGTGTCTGTGACGTAACCAGGTAACCCCTTAAAAGAGACTGGTCTCTTTCTGAAGGCAGAGATTCAACGTACGAGAAGATTCCACATGAGGAGGCTGGCTGCGGAGGCTCTGCGGCCAGATACCGTCGTGGCCTCTGAAGGCCGCAAGTGGTCCCCAGTTGATGGCCAGTGAGGACATGGGGACCTCAGTCCTACAGCTGCAAAGGAGGAGTTCCTTTTTTTTTTTTTTGATATCAAATGAAATATATTTTTTTTTTAATTAATTTTTATTGGCGTTCAATTTACCAACATACAGAAAAACACCCAGTGCTCATCCTGTCAAGTGTCCACCTCAGTGCCCGTCACCCATTCCCCTCCAACACCCGCCCTCCTCCCCTTCCACCACCCCTAGTTCGTTTCCCCGAGTTAGGAGTCTTTATGTTCTGTCTCCCTTCCTGATATTTCCCAACATTTCTTTTCCCTTCCTTTATATTCCCTTTCACTATTATTCATATTCCCCAAATGAATGAGAACATACACTGTTTGTCCTACTCCGATTGACTTATTTCACTCAGCATGATACCCTCCAGTTCCATCCACGTTGAAGCAAATGGTGGGTATTTGTCGTTTCTAATGGCTGAGTAATATTCCATTGTATACATAGACCACATCTTCTTTATCCATTCATCTTTCAATGGACACCGAGGCTCAAAGGAGGAGTTCTACAAACGCCGGAGCCTGAAGCAAACCCCAAGCTCCAGCTGAAAACACAGCCCCGCCAATGCCTTGACCTTGGTCTCCCAAGACCTTGAGCAAATGCGGTGACTGGGCTTCTGACCCACGGAATGGCAAACCAATAAATGGGTTTTCTTTCAAGCCGTGAAGTTTGTGGGTGTTGGTTACACAGCACAGCAAAGCAAGAGGAGGTCTCCCGGCATTTGCCTCCCACTGATTGCCCCTTTCTTTGGGATCGGCCCTCCTCCTGTTACTCCCAGTCTCTCTGGTCAGCCTGGCTGGTCCTGCCCGCCCGCTGTCCCCCAAGCTTCCGGCCTTAGCCTTCTCCTCTAAGACACAATCTCCTCTAATTTTTTTTTTTTTTTTGAGCAAAAATTGTGCTGAACAACTACACTGTTCCAGGGTAATCCAGGCCCTAGGGAGCTGTCAGTGGGGGAAAAAAAGAAAAAAAAGAAAAAAATCTGTTGCTGTGGAGTGTTCAGAGAGGACTCCTTTCTCTCTGACAAGCAGACTTGAGCAGACTTGTCCCCTGGGTTCCAGACTCGAACGGCCAGGTGTTTTGCAGATTTCTCCACAGACGTCCCCAGGAGTCTCTCACAGCCAGTTATTCTTTTCGTTGAACTTTGTATTTTACCCCGCGCTTTCAAATGCAGCTACACACGGCACCTGTCCGTCCTCCCGTCCCTCCCTCTCTTCAGGAGGTGGCTTGGGTTCTCTTGGAGACCAACTTCCCTCCCCTACCCACGCTGCCCTTCCTTTCACTCTCCCTCCCTGAATTACTCCCTTCATCTCCTCTTTCATCTGAATCTTCAACATCCTCCTCTCTATTCATCCTTGTAAGCAGCCTCATCTGTAATTCTGCAGATGAAATTCTGCAGGCGGAAGTCATCTGTAATTCTCTGCCTACCGATTCTGGGAGCAAAGTCAACTCTCCTATGCTTTTACAACTAAGAAATAATACTTTCTTGACCCTGGGCATCCTTCAAACACCAGGTCTTTACTCCCTTTTCCTGCCTACCCAAAATTCTCCTGAGTGGTGTATTCATTGTCTTCTGTTAATAATTACAATTATTTGGTGCATTTCTTTTGTATGAAGCAAACTACAAGGCAACTTTTCTGCTTTTTCATTTAATCCTTTAAAAATAATTTTAAAAAAATAAAAAAATAAAAATAATTTTAAAATCATTATTATCTCCATTTTACAAATGTGAAACTCAGAAAGGTGGAGTGATTTGTCTAAAGCCCCACATTCTAGACTTAAATGCAAATGCACCTTATTCTTAAATATTCTGAAACTGTTTCCTGGACTGAAACGTCACTTCTTCACCCCAAGCACACCCACATCGACTGCGATCTGACCTCCGCCCTCACCACTCCAAAGAAACTATTCCCACCGAAGTCACTAATAACATCTTCAAAATTGCCAAAATCAAAGAGAGCTTTTCAGTCTTTATCTTTCATTTTTCTTCCCTTTCTTTGTCCTCTCTCTGCTTTAATTATACTGCTCACTCCCGTCTTAATCTCCAGCTTCAGAAGAACATACCCAACTGCCTGCCAGTCACATCTACAAGAAAGTTCAGAACACATCAAACTTTGCACCTCAAATTGAAACCATTAGCTCCCATCTGTTCCCCCCACTTCAGTTACTTATTGAGCAGCAACAGCAGGACCTCAGTGACCCAAGTGTCCAGCAGCCACTTCCACTCACATCTACGCCTTTCCCTCGCCTTCGCTCTGTAGAGCCATGTTATTCAGTCTTTCCTGCTCTCTTAACTCCCTCAAAATCATACTTGCTTTTTCTTGCCTTAGATTTCAAAAATCTATGATAATTTATAAAATATAAACATTAACATCTAGCCAAAGCCTAAGCTAAGTCTATATGAACTATAAACTAACTGTGGAGTTTAAAGGCTTTATGTTTATAATAAGTATTCTATATATATTTCTAAATAAATGATAGCATAGCTATGTGCTTATGTAGAGAAGTATAATTTTAAGATAATAGTTTGGCCTACCATTTTTTATGACAATTCTTTATTATTTCTCCTCTCATTATAGCCATCATTAGAAAATTAAAGAGTTTTCATTTCTTGTTGGCCATCCACTCTCAGTGACCTTTACTGTAGCAAACAAACACACACAAACTCTATAATCTTTACAAGCTCAACTCTGTATGATGCTCAGATACCTTATTTCGGTTAACTTGAATACAAAAGAAAAGCTAACTTTCACTGTATGAAATAATGCAGTAAATAAACCGTGTTACCAAGGGTTTCTGGAATTCTAGTAAGCACTATCTTGAATGGTGTCTAGATTCCAGCTGGAACATCTGGTGATAGGAACTGACTTGCAAGGGACGCCCGGGTAGCTCAACGGTGGAGCGCCTGCCTTTGGCCCAGGCCGTGACCCTGCTTCTCCCTGCACCTGGGTCTCTGCCTCTCTCTTTCTCATGAATAAGTAAGAAAAATCTTTAAAAATAATACTAATAATTTTTAAATCCACAGAAAAGCATAACAAAAAGTAAACGATAAAGGCCTCAGTAATTATTTGGCTAAGTGATTGGATAGGGTCTAAAGTAGTCACCTATCATCTATGCTTTCATTTTATTTTAAAATTTTGGCCATACTTTCTACCATTTCTACTCCCTCTTACTCTCTTAAGGGTAAAAAATAGTCTTTATATATATATGTACTTTGGAGGGAGATGCCTTATAAAAATTACATTATTCATAGCTAGAATAAATCTTTTGCATGAAATTAATTAGAAATTGAGCAAATAGGAACACCTGGGTGGCTCAGGGGTGGAGTGTCTGCCTTTGGCTCAGGGCGTGATCCCGGGGTCCTGGGATCAAGTCCCACATCAGGCTCTCTGCTCAGTGGGGAGCCTGCTTTTCCCTCTCCCTCTGCCCCTCTCCCTCTACCTGTGCTTTCTTTCACACTCTCTCCCAAATACCTAAATAAATCTTAAAAAAAAAAGAAAAAGAAATGGAGCATATAAAGTAATTATCTAAAATTGCACAATTAGCAAGGACAATCTGAAATACGTATAATTTCCTTGTTTTCTCTGAACATATATAATACCTATTAAAATCCTTATAATCTTTGTTTTCATTCTTATAAAAAAAAAAAACTAAGTTCTCCAATAAATATCAAGAATACACCAACTTGGGCACCTGGGAGGCTCAGTCAGTTAAGTGTCTGCCTTTGGCTCAGGTCATGATCACAGGATCCCGGGATCCAGTCCCACATTGAGTCCTGCATCGGGCTCCCTGCCCCGCGGGGAGTCTGCTTCTCTCTCTGCCCCTCCCCTGGCTCCTGCTCCTTCTCTCTCAAAAATAAATACATAAAATCTTAAAAAAAAAAAAAAAAAAAAGAATGCATCAACTTAATTACTTATCACATCAATGAGACTGAAATATGTATATAACTTTAAAACATCTTCTGACATATTGTCAATTGGCAGGGCCAATTAGTCTTCTTAAGAATTTAATCAGAAACTAGGGATCTAGGGGGAAAGAAAATTCCACACCTTCAAAATCAAGAATTCCGGGGCCCATGGGTGGCTCAGCAGTTGAGGGTCTGCCTTCTGCTCAGGTCGTGACCCCGGGGTCCCGGGATCAAGTCCCACATCAGGTTCCTGCAGGGAGCCTGCTTCTCACTCTGCCTGTGTCTCTGCCTCTCTCTGTGTGTCTCTCATGAATAAATAAATAAAATCTTAATAAAAAAACATACAAACACATAAAAAACAGCAGTGAAAACACCAGTGCTATACCAAGTGGTATTTTCCTACTTTCACTAAAATTTTGTTTATTCTTTCCATCAGGATTAAATTCAGGTAAGTGTGGCAGATATCTGTCGAAAACCTACCCTTAAATAAGGTTTCATGTTTCTCATGAAACAAGCAGTCTGTAAAGTCAGTAGTCCAGAGCTGGGCCCAGTTACCCAGGAGGGACAGTAAGGCCCAAAGAGCTTTCTTCCACGACCTCCTCTTGCTAATCGGCTACCACCCCTCAGTCAATACTAGATCAGGTTGATGAACACAGAAACTAAGGTTTGGGATGGGTGTTCCACATGACTGAGTAAGTCATCCCAAAGGGCTCAGGGTATAAAAAGAGACAGGAAACCAGAGAACTTATTCTGTGATAAACGAAGGGGAATGAAAAAAATGTATAAAAGAGCTAATCAGTGAGAAGGAGTTAAATCAAACTCCGTGAGCCTTGAAAACACAAAGGCTTTCACACAAAGGTGAAAGGATAATGAAGGAGCATCACGGACCACTTCTCAATGCTGAATTACATGGAATAAGGGAGAATGAGGGATCTTCTCTGAGAAGGAAGTCTGTTTACTAGAATAAGACTGCGGAGGGCCCGGTAAAAACCCTGGACAAGATGGAGAGCTATAGGAGGAGGCTTTAGGGAAGTGAAAAAAGTCAAGAATGGATCTGCCAGAGACAATACCGAATTAGCCTCACATTGTGAGACTATCTGAAGGAGAGAACAGATGGCTAACAACGGCAACACAGCTGGGGCGGGGGGAGGTGACAGCTCACAAGGGAAGACAAACCAGCTCTGGACAAGGTCCCATTTCCAGGGGAATCCAAGTTTGGTAAAAGAGGAAGGCTCCCGCCTAAAATAAGACCTCATGAGTCAGTATGCATCTTGTGGTCATCAGGATTCACTAGAAACATCTTAAAAGAATATCAGAGAGGGACGCCCGGGTGGCTCAGCGGTTGAGCTTCTGCCTTTGGCCCAGGGTGTGACCCTGGGGTCCGGGATCGAGTCCCGCATCTGGCTGGGCTCCCCACAGGGAGGCTACTTCTCCCTCTGCCTGTGTCTCTGTCGCTCTGTGGGTCTCTCATGAATAAATAAATAAAATCTTTTTTCAAAAAAAGAGTGTTATCTATTTATTCATGAGAGAGAGAGGGAGAGAGGCAGAGACACAGGCAGAGGGAGAAGCAGGCTCCCTGCAGGGAGCCCAACGCGGGACTCGATCCCGGGACCCCGGGGTCACAACCTGGGCCAAAGGCAGCCGCTCAACCGCTGAGCCACCAAGGCGTCCCTAAATAAATACAATCAAGAAAAAGAAAGGAAAGAAAAGAAATAAAAGAAAGATCAGAGAGTAAAAACCAAAGATGTCAGAACATCCCTATGGAAGATGGTTAGTGACTTCTTAAGAATTAAAAACCCTCCTTTGGGATCTCTGAGTGGCTCAGCGGTTTAGCGCCGCCTTCAGCCCAGGGCGTGATCCTGGAGACCCGGGATCGAGTCCCGCATCGGGCTTCCTGCATGGAGCCTGCTTCTCCCTCTGCCTGTGTCTCTGCCTCTCTGTCTCTCTCATGAATGAATAAAATCTTTAAAAAAAACCCAAAACCCTCCTTTGATCAATTCAGGTATGAAATCACCACAGAAACTATTATATGCAAACCTGAATATGTTTGTGTCTGACTGAGCGCAGTAACATCGGACTGAGCAGACCAACAACAGTACATGTTTAAATGTTTAAAAGGATAGAGACTGACCATCAGTAATCTTTAGCATATTAGGTCAATGGCGAATAACTAAAGATAAATCGTCAGTTACGAGTGGATATAAAAGAAAATGAATAAAAACTGAGAATCAAAAACAATTCCATAAACAAAAAATAGAGAACAAATGTTTCGAACGAAAAATAAAAATACAAATAAATATATCAAAAAAAGGGGTCCTAAAAAGTATATATCAGGAAACGAAGCGTAAAAAGGAAGCAAGATTCTCCTGCAAAGCTACAGAAAACTAGAGGAGTACAAGCCACCAGCAAGGCTGCGAGTCCCTAACTGTCTGGGGCTTCATCACATCCTTCCACATAAAACAACAGATGGACAGCAGGACACCAATGGACTCCACACACTGTAATACTTGGTGGCCTCCATGAATCTCGATCACGCAGAACTTACAAGTGTACGGAGTGATCCTCTGCTGACGAACAGGACCTACTCGGTGACAACAGGACACCAGTGTTCAGAGCCCCTTCACTGAAATGTTGATCTGGGGACAGTAAGACGGGAATCACGGATCCGCTGCAACTCTCAGCAACGCAAGAAAATCCCCCCCGAAGGGGTATGGTCACTGGAGACCGTCGGGGCATTTTCCGTGCTTACCTGAGGGCCCGAATGTGTCTTTCGTGACCGAGGAGGTGGAGGAGCGACGGCCCAAAACCACACACAGGGGTAAATTAAGGGGCTGGGCCGACACAGGCAATTAGGTTTAAACTGCAAAATAATGGGTAAACAGAACTCTTCGCTAACAGCAGATCTGGGACAGAGACGGCAGGCTGAAGGTTAGCACGTCACGGAGTCGGGTCCCGGGCGGCCGCTCATGACCGCTGAACACCTAACAGGAGAAATAGCACTTTCCTTTCCTCACAGAAACTGCAAATAGGAAGGTAAAGTCGGGCTCCCCCAACTGACTGACAATCAATCAATCAATCAATCAATAAATAAATATAAATAAAACCGACATTTTAGAACCGAAAACCTCCACAGTCGCACACTGTGGAATGAGCACGGCTTCCCCTCAGACTCCCCACAGGAGTGCGCCCCCCGCTCCCTGGGCTTCGGCAGAGGGGAAAGCACAGATTCTCCACAGATCTGAGCGGCGAATTAAAAGATAAAGAATTAAACAGAAGTGGCGACAAAACACTCCTGATTTTCCAAGGGGCCGAGGTGCTGGGCGCTGGGCAGGCGGCCTCCCCCTCACCTGGTGTCTCCCGGCGCCTGAGGTGGAAGGAGCGGCGGCCGAGCCGTGCCTCAGGGCGCAGGCCCCGCAGACCTGAGAGCAGCCGGCCTCCAGGCGCCGCTCACAGCAGGGGCACCTGCTTCCCGGCTCCATGAGGAAGGGGCGCCGCCGAGCCCCTGTGAGCCGAGCCCCCCGCCGCCCAGGGCCACCGCCTAAGGCCCGACCGCTGCTGTCTCCCCCTGTTGGCCTGGAGGCAGGTGCCTCTGGAGGGAGCCCAGGCAGGGCTGCCGGGCGGGCCTCGCCACCCAGGGCCTCGCCACCCAGGGCCCCGCCACCCGGGCCTCAGGAACACACCGACCTGCTGATGCCTTTTTAAGTAAGATCACTCGCTTTCTTCCTTTACCACCCGTACACGTCCTTGTGCTTCGGGAACTTGGATCCTGACCTCGGAGAACGAGCCTAACCTTTAAGACAGCTCATTGTGGGCGGCTGCGCCCGAGCGCCTCTGACCTAGGGAGCTCACGCTGCCGTGACTGAGGCCTCACTCGCCAATGCTTTGTGACTCCGATGACCCCGAAAGAAAGAAATTCCATTGTGTATAAATGATCTTCAAGGTCCCAATAAAAATAAAAATTAAAAACTCCCTAGGAGCAAGAGTTTTTGAGCTTAACAACATATAATGAGGTGATAGGACTGGAGAAACGGTAGGACGTCTGGGATACTTAAAACCCTAAAATTTGGGGATCCCTGGGTGGCGCAGCGGTTTGGCACCTGCCTTTGGCCCAGGGCACGATCCTGGAGACCCGGGATCGAGTCCCACATCAGGCTCCCGGTGCGTGGAGCCTGCTTCTCTCTCTGCCTGTGTCTCTGCCTCTCTCTCTCTCTCTCTGTGACTATCATAAATAAATTAAAAAAAAAAAAAGTAAAAAAAAAAACCTAAAATTTGGGGGGAATCCTGGGTGGCTCAGAGGTTCAGCCCCTGCCTTCAGCCCAGGGTGTGACCTCGGGGTCCTGGGATCGAGTCCCACGTCGGGCTCCCTGCAAGGAGCCTGCTTCTCCCTCTGCCTGTGTCTCTGCTCTTCTCTCAATCTCTCTCTCTGTCTCTCAATGAATAAATAAAAATCTTTATTAAAAAAATCCAAAATTTTTTATCTGAACATAGGGCTCCTGTTTTGATCCTCTGTTCTATAATAATCTGTGAATTGCTATGTAAACCCTGGTTTTATTCATTCATTTTTTTCTTTTTTAAAAAGAAGGTACTGTGCACCCATTAGGTGCCAGATGCCATACCCAGATACTGGACAGAACATTCTTTAAAATGGACCAAAAAGGGCAGCCCAGGTGTCTCAGCGGTTTAGCACCGCCTTCAGCCCAGGGCCTGATCCTGGAGACCTGGGATCGAGTCCCACATCAGGCTCCCTGCATGGAGCCTGCTTCTCCCTCTGCCTGTGTCTCTGCCTCTCTCTCTCTGTGTCTCTCATGAATAAATAAATAAAATCTTAAAAAATAAATAAATAAAATGGACCAAAATAAATAAATAAAATAAAAATAAAATGGGCCAAAGTTTAAGGAACTTCATGAAAAAAAGCAAAATATGAAAAGCAAAAGAAACCTACTATACAAGAGTCAGACTCAGTAAAACTCTCCTGGAGTCACAGTTCCATCATAACATCTCCTCCCTTTAAACCCTCAGCCTCCCTTTCCAATTCAATGCAATTTAAAAATAAATAGAATTTATCTCTTTGCCTAGTTTCCTGTTTTTCTATTTGAACATATGCACATTTTGATTTTGTTGTACATAACAACAATACTTTTTTATGTCACGTCCACCAGGGAAAAGTCCTATTTCACCTCCTGAGAATAATTTTTATGAAATAGTACACTTAATAAATAATAACAGACAACATGGGGTGGGGAACCAGGCGCTTATGAGCCAGGCGCTGTTCTAAGTACTTGAAGTGGATTCCCTCATTGAATCTCCTAGAATAATCCTGTGAGACAGGCTCTATTACAAGCCCTCGTCTACAGATGAGAAAACGGAGGCACAGGAAGCTGAAATGACTTGCCCAAAGTCACACAGCCAATAAGGGGCTAACGTATGGTTCCATTCCAAGCAACTCTGCTCCAGAATTCAAGCAATCAACCATTATACTATGTCACCTGGGCTCGGTCCCTGCTCCACCTCACCAAAAGCATTCTGCTGCCAAAAAAAAAAAAAAGAGTCTCACAGGATATAGTGGCAACTTACTCATCTTTCTGCTATAGGTTAACATACTCAAGAGACAATGCATACTGATGCTCAATATTCTATCCTTGGTCTCATTTTCCCCCCTAGATCATTTTAAACATAGTAATGCATATTTTTACACCTACAAATTTAATTGTATTTTCCTATCTTTACCTCCTATTTTCTTTTTGGTCTTATTCACTTATTCTTTCAATGTTCACTTAGCATTGGCTAGGTACCTGGCATATAAATTCACAGGCTCATAAAAACTGCAAAATTTAAATCTGGTAAATCAAAACTAATGTTTACAGTCAAGGAATACAGAATCTGAAGTAGCTCAATGTCTTGCTTCTTGGTCTAGCCAAGAGAAAAGCTAAGTCAGTTATGTCTCCTTTGCTCACCTAATACCGACTGGTTCTGCTTTTCAGAACTAGGACATTTTGATGTCATCGAGCCGCCTTACGAGGCAGACTTCCCCCAGTAATAAAGATAATAAACACAATGGACGTTAAAGCTGTGGCCTAGGGATGCTATAACAAAGTACCACAAACTGGACAGCTTAAGACAACAGAAATTTATTTTCTCACAGATCTGGAGCTCAGTGTCTGAAATCAATGTGTTAGCAGGGCCACCCATGCTCCCTCCAAAACTTCTAGGGGAGGATCCTTCCTTCCTGTGTCTTAATAGCTCCTGGTAGCCCCCAGGCAATCCTTTGCTTACAGCATAACCCAATTCTCTGCCTCTGTCTTCACATGGCTGTCTTCCCTTCTCTTCTTTATTGGGACGCCAGTACTATTGGATTACAGCCTACTCCAATGACCCTGTCTTATGTTCATTATATCTATAGGTCTTATTTCCTATTAAGGTCATATTTATAGGTATTGGGTATTAGGATTTTAACATCTCTTTTTGCAGGATACAATTCAACCCATAATGAGGTGCTGTGATCTTTACACTTTACACTAGAGTTAAATGAGTATCTATTGATGCTTATCTTTTGGCTTTTGATTTTAAGCCTTTTCTTGGGTCATGCTAAAAGCATATTTCCCATCCAATGGTGACTTGCGATTTAGTAATCCTTGGTAGAGAACATTGTCAAAGTCTTTTCTAAAACCTAAGTTTATACCTTACTATCTTCATAGAAAAGAACTCTAAGAATAATCGGTCAGGCATGATTTCTTCCTTAGAAAATGTTCTCCTGGGAAGCCCAGGTGGCGCAGCAGTTTAGCGCCGCCTTCGGCCCAGGGCGTGATCCTGGAGACCCGGGATCAAGTCCCACATTGGGCTCCCTGCATGGAGCCTGCTTCTCCCTCTGCCTGTGTCTCTGCCTCTGTCTCTCTCTCTGTGTCTCTCATGAATAAATAAATAAATAAATAAATAAATAATTTTTTTTAAAAAAAGAAAATGTTCTTCTCCTAGGAGATTATTGTAATATTTAATGACTATCTGTTATTATGGATTCTAAGAGCTGGCCAAGTACTCAAAAAATATTTACAGACCCTCTTCTACGTGCCAAGTACTGCACAGAACTAAGGAAATAGCAGTACACAAAATGAAAATAACTGTCTTCTTGGAGCTACAGTTTGGGAAGCTGGCAGAGATTACAGGGAAAGAAAACAGATACTAAAAACATATACACATAAACAAATACCATGATTAAGTGAGTTACTAAATATAAATAAACATATTAAAGTATCTAATGCACAGAAATGCTTTCTAGAACCCTACTACATAGTAAATGTCACCCAACAAAATAGTAGCAGGAGGAGGAGAAGGAGAAGGAGGGGAAGTAAAGACGCTAGAAGTGCTCTGTAAGAAGCAAAAACGGGCAACAGGATACCTAATGACAGCACGGTAGACAGATAAGAGAGTCCGTTACAGCTAGAGCAGTCGGAGATTCCTCAAAGGAATGGTATTTGAGCTAAAGTGATAGAAAGAAGAAGGCCAATCATATGAAAACCTGGTAAAACAAAAAAAAAAGAAAAAATATATATATATGTTAGAGCAAACAAAAAGGGCTTGAGATGAGAAGAAGCTTGGAAGTCAAGGACAATCCAATCAGAAAGGCTGGAGATGGGAGAAGAGGAGGGAGGCCTCACTGGGAGGAGACAGGCAGGGACAAGATCATTTCTATGGTACGAAATCTGAATTCTAGGTTAATTACAGAGAGATGCCACTGGAGGGACATTAGCAGGAGACCGATTAGACCACGCAGAGATCACTCTAATTACTGACAGAAAATCAATGTAGGATGGGCAAGGGGGCAAGCAGGTGGCATGACTGAAGTAGTCCAGGCCACATTTATGGTCACGTTTATTAGGATGCTCACGGTGGAGATGCTGCACGAGGTGGGACTTGGGGTTATATTTTGGACGTGGCATCAGGAGAACTTGCCGATGGAATGGATGTAAGATTTGAGGAAAAAATGAAAAAAACAATGCTTTTCCCCCAAGGTTTTGGCATGACTAGCTGATTCAAGGGGATACCATTTACTAAGAAGTGGAAAACAGTCAGAGTGGGAGATTTGGTGGTTTTGACAAGTTAAATTTGAGATTATCAGTCCGATTACTGGATGAAATGATCAAATTCTAAGCCAGTCTCTATAAATGAGGTTGACCTTCAGCATGTCTTAGTCATCCATATGAATCGTCATCATGATATAACAAAGAATTCACTATGGTACCAGTAACTAAGTATTATTTTTACATGTTGAAGAACTATGTTGCAGGGTGATGAGTTCTGGTAGACATGTTAAACGTAGAAAAACTTCATATTTACATTTCCGAATTGTGTGCATTTAGTTTGATTTTTAAAACATAAGGTGAAAAACATCCCAATTTCAGAAATGCGGTTTCTTTGACATTGAGCTCCACCTGCTGGTAATTTCTTACCTTTAGGTCTGGTAATTTCTGAATATACTATATCATGAAAAAGAACTAAACTATGTTAAAGTGAGCTTCCAAACCCAGTATACTGAAAAACCACACTTAGGAGATATCAGGTAACTTCTTCTTTCTTTAGAGCTACAAGTTATTGAGTTTAGTTACATGCCAGGCACTGTGCTAATTTTTAGAAGTATGATCTCATTAATTTCCAAAATGATTCTGTGAGTTTTCTAGGACTTGGCACATTTTACCTATAAGGAACCTGGGCTCAGAGAGGTAGTGTAACTTTGTCAGAAAATTTTGAGTTTGAATCTGCCACTCTGGTTCTGATCAAATTCCTTAACCTCTTCAAGCTTCAATATAAGGAAAACCACTTTCCCTGCGGGATTATTTGCCAGGAGTAATATTTTATACATCTAGCACAAAGTCCCTTTCTTTTAGAAATTTTCCTTAAGTGACATATTAGCGACTTTACAATGGCAAATATTAATGACCCAAATCAAGTGTCTTGCAAAGAATGATCTTTTGGGAAATTTTGAATCTTGAATTGCACTGGATTTTTTAAATTCCACTTAGAAAACTATTCCCTCCAGGGGTACCTGGGTGGTTCTGCAGGTTAAGTGCCCGATTCTTGATTTGGGGTCAGGTCAGGATCTCAGGATCGCAAGGTCAAGACCCTGTCAGTCTCCACGGGGGGCGGGGGGGGGTGGGGGTTGTCTGCTTGAGCTGCTTGAGGATTCGCGCGCTCTCTTTCTCTCTCTCTCTCTCTCTCTCTCTCTCTCTCTCTCTCTCTCCCCCTGCTCAGGCCTGCACACATCCACGCATATGCACCATCTCTCTAAAACACATAAGTCTTAAAAAAATAAAAATAAAAAGGTACTCCCTCCAAAATGGAACACGTTTCATACAAGACTTGGATTTACAGCACTCATTGACCACTCATCTCTACAATCTATACAAAGAGTGACCACATCCAAACCCAACAAAACAATCTACAAACTTAAATTAAGAATGAGGTAGAAAACAGTGAGGTATCAATAAGTAGAGTATATCACAGAAATTACAAGCAAAAGTTGAAGTTTAATACTGACTTCTTTTTAATCATCAAGAATAGTTTTTAAGAATAACAAGGAACAAGCTTCAAATAACTTTCTGGGAGTTGGTTATGTTTTTCACACACATATGCAAATTATTTTAATACATATTTCCAATAATTTTCAAAGAAAAAACAGCCCTTCGGTTTAAAAAAAAATCAGCAAATAAATTTACTAATAAATTCTTACAGATTCACCTTCAAACAAGTAGAGAATGCCTGCAATTAAGAACTCTTCCCAGGGAAAAAAAAAAAAAAAGAACTCTTCCCAGGGGGCCGCCTAGGTAGTTCAGTGGTTGAGCATCTGCCTTGGGCTCAGGTGGTGACCCCCGAGGTCTTGGATTGAATCCCCCCCCCCCCATCAGGTTCTCCGCAGGGAGCCTGCTTCTCCCTCTGCCTGTGTCTGCCTCTTTCTCTGTGTCTCTCATGAATAAATGAATAAAATCTTTAAAAGAAAAAAACACTCTTCCTAAGGAATATAACCATCCATCGTACAGCCAACTGCAGCTGAGAAAAACAGTACTAAGACCTGTTAAAAGCATACGTTATTCTAAGTCTAGATTATATTCTTGGATAAAATCCGTTTATAGCCAGATGCATTCTCAAACCTCCACAGGGCTGATTTTGGTGTTAAGGCCTCCACCTCCACCGAGGGACTATAGGTTCTGCAGACACGGCCCTATGAATCTCCTTTCTGCGTTAGCTGTACTGATACTGTCAAGGGCACTGTCACCGCAAAAGTCAGCGTTAAAGCCTCCAGGAAGAAATTCTATTAGAGCTAAATGCAATGAAAAGCTTTGCTTCCCCTGCAATGTGACATGCTTTCTTTTATTTAATACTAAGTGTTATATGACTTTATCTCCTTTTTCATTTTGGCCTTTGGGAAGCTTAGAGACCAAATAACAGCTCTGGCGTAGTAACTACATGTGCTATGATCTATATGGCTTCCCCCCCAGTCGTGATAACCTGTTACAACCTCTATTTTTCCTGGCTGTGATTTTAGTTTCTGTTTATATTTCGCTGAAATCCCGTTAGCATTAGCTACCTCAAATATTCAGGGGACAAAGACAGAAGAAGAACGAATGCGGGAATGAACACAGGCACACATAAATCTATATATGAAAAACCTTGCAACGTGCAGTTTACACATTCCCAGGGCTGACATACTTTCCTCCTGACAATTTAAGACAAAAGCCTGACCATCTGCAGTGATTACCTATATATGATGACATCATGCTCCCTGCCATCTTCAGGTACAGCTGAATCTTAAGCCATCAGCATTTTTTCACTTCCTGCCCATCAGATGAAGGACTCTGAGGAAAGCTGGAAGGACATGGGAAGATCCCCGGGTGTTCTTTGTCTTTTTTTTTTTTTTTTTTAATCATTTGAATCCCAAAGTACATTGAACAGCTGCTAAGCAAGAGGTCAAAGCTGTCCCTGACTTTGACTTTCAGAGAGGACAGAGAGGCAACATCCCATAAGAACACCCGAGAAGCCTATCGGAAATGACAGAAATTAAATTAGGTTTTCAAATTCCTACAGAGAATAAAAAGGCCAGTGTTGTTTCTCAGTGTCTCTGGCCCATGTTGGTTTCAGTTATCACATACACCAAGTATCTGAAGTATCCGCACAATTTTCCACAGCACCTTCGAAGCATGGTATATTTTTCAAGATAGAAATGGTTATGATTTCATTCCCTACCACTGTTTTTGCAATTATAATAAGGAACCACCAAATTAAAATGAGACCTCTAAATTGTAGGCTCTCCTAAGATGCTAGAAGTTGCGCAGGTATTCGCTTCTCTCAGGGAGTTAAAGATCTAGTGAAAAGTCAGAATTAACGTGTTTGTATAGCATACCTATAACCATTAGAGTCTCTGAAATTAAAAAAAAGAGAGAGAGAGAGAGAGAGAGAGAAGAGAAGAGAAGAGAAGAGAAGAGAAGAGAAGAGAAGAGAAGAGAAGAGAAGAAGCCTCATGGATTTCCATTATCATCAAAAGAAGCTAGCAAAGAGGCTTTCTGATTTTAACATATTTTTAATAAACTATGACAGCTATACAAATAGAAGATGATATAAAATATTCATTGTAGCATACGAAAAAACATTACCTAACCAAAATGTAAAAAAAAAAAAAACAAAAAAAAAATGTAGGATCCCATGTTTAATTTTTATTAGTTTTAAATTCAGAAATTAAGTCCTTGAAAACATGATCAAATATAATCAAATATGAAATTGATTACAGTTATAGAAAAAGTCTATATAATTCTATTTTACACAAAGCGTGGACAAAAAGGTATCTCAGCAAGAGTTTTCATGATGATTTGAATTTCATCTGTGTCATCTAACTGAATGAACACGATAGAGTCATCTAGCAGTTTTCTTTTCTAATAATACACCTGCACTGGAGACTAATAAACGGCAAAGACTATGAATATTTTATAAGTAATAAAACTGAAAAGGGCTCACTGTATCAAAAAGTATAGATATCTGTAAGAAGCAAACTCTGTTAACATAAACCCTAACTAAGTGATGGTGACACAATTCATAGCAAACTGATAATGAAAGTCTATACTTCTCCAAGCCTCCTGCCCACAAATGCTATACTAAATTATGATTTTTCAGATTTCTGTTTGGAGGGATTCATTACTAAAGTAAACATCGAAATGTTCCACTTGAGCATTTTCTTACCACCCAAAAACCATTTGGAAATCATAATTTAGTGTTAAAATAACTAGACACAAACAAACTTTCTTGAAATATTAGAATTTGGAGGGTGCCCGGGTGGCTCAGTCAGCTAAACATCTGCCTTGGTCATGATCCGAGGGTCCTGGGATCGAGCCCCAGGTTGGGCTCCTTGCTCAGCAGAGTCTGCTACTCCTTCTCCTTCTGTCCCTTCCCTCTACTCATGCTCTTTCCTTCTCTCTCTCAAATAAATAAAATCTTTAAAAAAAAATAATTTGGCTCTTGACCTAAAACTTGCAAATAGGAGAATGAATCTTACCAAGTATCTGAACCACAAATCGTATTCCTTGATAGATTTTACTGAACACTTTAAAGCAAAAATTTTGAGACCTTAAAATTAGCTTGGTTCAATAATATTTTTAAGATTTTTATTTATTTATTTATTCATGATAGACATAGAGAGAAGCAGAGACACAGGCAGAGGGAGAAACAGGCTCCATGCAGGGAGCCCGACGCAGGACTCGATCCCGAGACTTCAAGATCATGCCATGGGCCAAAGGCAGGCGCTAAACCGCTGAGCCACCCAGGAATCCCCTTATTTTCTTTTAAATTCATGTGCTCTCCTGTGCCATCTCCTTTTTCCTAGTCCCCTTTCTCTTCAACTTTGACCTACCTCTTATTTCTGCATGTTCTTTACCTTCCATCCTCTTTACCCCTATTTATCTTCTTCCTCCCTTCACCTGTTACTCTCGTTCCTGTCCTCTCCTCTTCAGATCTATCTTTTTTTCCTTTCATGAGTCTTCCTTAACGGGCTTAGGAGACAAAGGATGGCAAGAAAGAGGGATTCCCTCCCAAAGCAAAATTTTATTACAATAGCCTGATTTATCCCCTAGTCAAAACTACAAAACTATGTTGTGGGATAAGAAGGATGTTCTGGCTCCAGGAAGACTGTATCTAATTGGGAAAAAAAAAAGAAATGAAAAAAGGAACACGAACCATCTACACTGCCAGGGTTTCAGTAGTTTCTGACTCCTTGGAATATCTAAGATTCTAGTGACTCTTGGATTAATTAAACATCTCAAAAGACATGACCTTCTCTCGCCTGACCTTCTACCCCAACCGGTCCTGGTCTTGGTCCTTCGGCCCCTGAGGCCAGCCCCCTTCCTAATCTCCAGCCTCCTTTCTTTCCATTACTTCCCAGGGCCCTGCCTCCGCCATATCCTCCTGGCGTTGGCCCCTGGGGCCTTCTCACGTCCCGGCTGCACCCAGAAGCCAGTGCTCCTTTCCAAAGTTTCAAGACCTTTTCCTTCGCCTTCTCCTCTATTCTTTTTGTCCACGTACTTCTCTCAAGCAAAATTACTTTTGCGAAGGGAAGGGCCAGGGTTGGGCAACACTGTGAGATGGACTAAATCCATCTTCAGCAATGTCCGACCTGCCTTCCGGCAGCACAGCCACCCGAGGCCGCCTCAGTGAGCGGCTGCCGTGCCCGCGCCACCCACCGCCGGGCCTCGCGCTTTCTCCAGCTCCTGAGCCCCTGGTCCGGGGTACCTGTTACCACCTCGTGAAGCTTAACACGCTGCAGAATTCAAAAGAGCAACATCCTTTGCCCAAGAGTCCTCAAACTTTTTCAACCCAAGAGACCCAAAAGACACCACGCTTTCTCAGGGGACACTACAGTTAACTATGGCCTTTAAGAAAAGAGAAAGGAAGAAAGGAAGGTATGCAGGCCCCCGGCCCCCAAATGAAGGGAATTGGAGACAAAAAGATAAAAGGGCGGCCTGTGCAATTTATTTTAAAGGATTTTTGTCTGTTCCTGAGAGACACAGAGAGGAAGAGACCCAGGCAGAGGGAGAAGCAGGCTCCATGCAGGGAGCCATACGCGGGACTCGATCCCAGGATCCCGGGGGATCCCAAATAAATAATATCTGCCTTTGCCCTGAGCCAAAGGCAGATGCTCAACCATTGAGCCACCCAGGTGTCTCACGGCCTGTGTAATTTTATTTTATCTTTTTTTAAATATTTATTCTTTTATTTATTTAAGATAGACACACAGAAAGAGACAGAGAGAGGCAGAGACACAGGCAGAGGGAGAAGCAGGCTCCATGCAGGGAGCCCGACGCGGGACTCGATCCTGGGATTCCAGGATCGCGCCCTGGGCCAAAGGCAGGCGCCAAACCACTGAGCCACCCAGGCATCCCACAGCCTGTGTAATTTTAAAAGCACCCCTCACACTCCTTCCAAGTAATCTGAAAAGACAGCCATAAGCAACCTAACACAGAACAAAAACTAATACACACATCCGGAGTTGAGCGTGCTTTCATACCAGGCCCATGCTAAACTGGAACAAATTTTTTTTTCCCTGAAAATTTTAGGTGGAGTTCAAGATACATAGAGCAGGGAACAAATATCAAAAGGATACAGTTTATGAACTTCTCACAGATTGACAAGATCCCTATACCCAGAAGACATATCCTAAAACAAGTCATTCTGGTTCTCCAGAACTCTGCTGTGTGTCTTTTAGTCACCCCCGCCCCCCAATTCCAAGGCATAACCACTGTCAAGGGTAAGTGGTAACCAGGATCCTAACTTGTAGTATCATGGATTAGCTTGGCCTCGTTTTGAACTCCATATAAAGGGAATCCCAAAATATGTAATGTCTAGTATCTTTCACTAAACATTATGTAAGATTCATCGCTGCTGTATGTAGTTGCAATATGTTCATTCTCATTACTACCGAATATTCCACTGGGTAAATATCCTACAATTTATCTATTCTACTGCTGACATTTGGCAGTTTCCAGTTTGGGTCTAATATAAATAGGGTGCTCCTGCGAATATTCTTGTCCACGTCTTTTGAGGAGTATACATACTGATTTCTATTGCACCTATGCCCGGGAGTGGACATACTGGGATAAGGGTACGCGTATGTCTATCTTTAGTAGGTACTGTCAACTAGTTTTTCCAAAATGGTTGTTATCACTACACTAAATATCTGAACCGCTAAGATATTTTCGAGAACAAAGTGCATCCTGGCCATGCTTAAATAACACAAAATACTGAATTTTTTTGTCCATATAGAAGTAATAAATATACTAGTTGAGTCTAATTTTCTGCATTTTTTTCTATCAGTGTTAAAAAAAACTTTATTACTTTTAAAACGTATTTTGGAATAGTTTGCCCTTCTACAATAACTGAGTAGGTGTTTGATTTGGTGCTTATACACTGGAACATGTAGAGACAGAGCCTAGCTTTTTACTAAATACTGGAATCTAACCACTGATGGTTTGTTTCACTTTGCAACATCAGGCATATTGGAGAAAAGTTAATTGAGCATCTACTTTTCGCCAGGTACTGCATTAAGCACCAGCATCCCTATATTATTATAAGAAAAAAATATTTGTAAGAGATGAGGTATTTTTAATAACAGCATAAATGAAGCCAAGGCATTTCACTCTCAATGATAATCTACAGGCCTCTCAGATACTCGCCTTCATTTACTGAGGTGTTTGCAAGTGGCTTATGTTTAAAATAACTATAGCATAGGAGAAACAAAAAATTATATTCATTTATAAATAGAAATTTTTCATAACTTTTTAAGGTTTATTTATTTGAGAGAGAGAGAGCGCGAGTGTGTGGAGAGGAAGGACAGATGGAGAATCCTTCAAGTAGACTCCCTGCAGAGTGTGGAGCATGGAACCCAAGGGGGACATGCTCATCCCAGCATCCAGGAGACCATGACCTGAGCTGAAATCAAGAGTCGGATGATCAACTGAGCCACCCAGGTGCCCCAGAAATTTTCAACAATTTTATTACTCACAGTTATTATGACGAATTAGCCGTGAAACTAAATATTTTTTCTCAGATAATTAAATTTTCTTGTCTTCTCAATGTATCTGCATTAATCTGTAATAGTCCAAAATCCTTTTTTTAATTCTTTTTTTTAATTTTTTTTTAAAGATTTTATGTATTTATTCATGAGAATACACAGAGAGGAGAGAGAGAGAGGCAGAGACACAGGCAGAGGGAGAGGGAGAAGCAGGCTTCATGCAGGGAGCCCGACGTGGGACTGGATCCCGGGTCTCCAGGATCACACCCTGGGCCGAAGGCGGTGCTAAACCACTGAGGCACCAGGGCTGCCCCCCCTTTTTTAATTCTTAACTAACATAGAATGAATGCCAGTTCATAGTGTGTCCATGAGTTAAGTAAACAGTTAATCTGGGAGGGGAAAAAAATCACAGGAAGAAAATCTAGTGAGTAATAATGAAATTGTTAATAAATTTAAATGTTTTATTACATTTGACCCTTTTTTGTGTGAACTCAATTTCTCTGCTTTCATTTTTTATCTTTATCTTGACTGGTATTCCAATATTCCCAATTTCCTTGGAAATGTAGATTTAGGAGTAATCATTTGTTGTTTAAATAATGACAGAAGGGGGAGAAAAGGCCACGGATACAGGATTACAAAGAAAGGATTGAAAACCAAGGGCTGAGGGCTAAAGCCTCAGGAATGTTAATGGCTGATTTCATCACAGTACTTAACTGATGTTTTCTTGTTAATCAGTTGTTTATTGCCATTTTCTGCCTGCTAAATGTAGATCCATGAGTGCAGAGATTTTTGCCTATTAACCCCGTTGTCTCCGTACATGACACAATATTCATAGAAATGGTTAATAGTGTTTAACAGGTACAGGAGGGAAGAGAAGAAATGGGGACAAAGGTGGAACAGACAGTAAAGAAAGAGAAATGGCGAAGACAGAGGAAAGAAAAAGAACAAAATCAAAATGTGTACTGAGCACCCTAACTATATCTGGAGCTCTATATCAAGCCTCTGCCTTTGCAATTATTTAGTCCCGATAATGATGCTATGAGGTGCCTATTACCAACTACATTTTACAAATGAAGAAACTGAGGTTGGGAGGGAGGTAAAAATTCACATAAAGGCAAATAAACTCAGAATGATTTCATTCAAATGCCCAGTTTCTGCACCCTGCCCTGCTGCTACAAAGAGAGCCTTTAAATAACACTGATGGAAAAGAACAAACGGAGTACAAAGAAAATCAGAAAATTGATTTACTGATAGAGTAAATTAACAGTATCACATAAGCTTACAAGAAGAGTTATTTTTTATTTTTTAAAGTCAGTTTAAGTGCTCCATAATTGCAAACTTAAAAGAAAAATGTTAATTTCCAGAATGAATAAGTAATCATAAAATAGAATGGCATTTAGGGATTTTTTTTCTTTCATTCACATTAAACTATAAAAGAAAACTGGTATTAAAATGCAATTCTGAGTGGTATTTTTATAAAAACTGCTTGGCACACAATTTTAAACACAAACTTCAATAGTGTGGGAGAAGAAAAAAGTGAGCTTCAAGTAGTTAAAGTAATGACACTAAAATTTTTCTTCAAAAAAATTACATGGTCAACCTTATTGATGTCAGTAATACATAAGTCACAAACTAATAACATGATACTTCATTTAAAAAATATTTTGTAATCTCGTGTGGACAAAAGATAATATTTTAAGTACAGACCCAAACATGTTGATCTATCAATGCAAAAATTAATAGCATAGATTTTTAAAAGAAAAGATTTATGCCTAATGAAAAATAATATCAAGACTAAGGAATAAAAAAAAAAAAAGACTAAGGAATAATGACTAGCCGGGAAATAAGCACACACATTAAATCATTTCTGTGATAATCAAATAATCAGCTATTAAAAGAGACAATAGCAGTTTGCTAAGTGGCAGAGGCTATTCTAGGTGGTTTGAATGTGTAGACTTAACCAATTGTCACAGAGAACCCAAGAGTAGGTAAAACTGTAATTCCCATTTTAGACATTGGGAAATGAGAGTGAGAAAAGCCCCTGACTCGCCTAACATCACACAATTTTAAGTGACGAGACAGGGATACAAACCCAAGCGGCCTGGCTTTGCAGCTCCAGTGAGCGCTCTCTCCAGTGATGATTCTACTGCAATCACATGTTAGTCATTATCTCGGTGACCACTTGAGACTCTCTTAAAATGTCACTGCCATGATTATTTATAAAGTGAGAAATATTTGATAGAAACGAACTTTAACATTTAAGCCATTTTTTAAAACTGACTGGCATTAATTACAACCTGCCAGAAGATATCCTGAAATTCCCTACCTATTCATTTCCTCTACAATCATTTGCCAGGTGTGCACCTAGGTACTGTGAGGCACCTGAATTTTTTGAGATGTTTTAATGCACGGATACACCAAAGTAAAAATACAGGCAACTTTCAGTTATTAATTGATTTCTTCTGCTCCATTTCCCCCACCAAACCCTCTCGCAAGGTCTAAATCTATTTTATCTTTGACTCACCCTTCAAAAAAAAAAAAAAACCCATAGATAATATTCATGTACTAAGTAATCATAAAATACTTGAGGAATCCCAAATAACAATATGAATCTCAATGTTTAATCCTTTTTTCATTAATCATAGTAGATATTTAATTCTTGCCTTTCTTCTTTTATTATACCCTTTTAGGGCTAATTAACCCCTGGCCATTAGTTTGTGCTAAGATATTAGGAAATTTAGGGACGCCTGGATGGCTCAGTGGTTGAGTGGCTGCCTTTGGTTCAGGGTGTGATCTCGGGATCCGGGATTGGGTCTTGCATTGGGCTCCCTGCATGAAGCCTGCTTCTCCTTCTGCCTGTGTCTCTGCCTCTCTCTCTTTCTGTGTCTCTCATGAATAAATAAAATCTTAAAAAAAAAAAGATATTAAGAAATTCATAATTTAAAGAGTAATTTTGAAATATATATACACATATGCCTATTTACCTATGAAGATACACATATAAATGAAAATGAAAAGTAGTTTTTATACACACACACACATATATATGTATACATATATAAATGAAAAAGCTACTTTTTTTAACTACTTACTTGATTTGGCCTATATATATACTGCATATGCATATGAGCCCAGGCAACAAAGGTATAAATTGAAAACATTTTGAAATTTTAAGGGCTTTTTCCTGGATAGAAGATCCAACCTAACCCAAAAGAACATCACCAACATCATCAATTGGCCCATATGAATAATTTCATTTGTATGAACCAAAGAAAAATGAATATTTAAAGGAATCCTTTTTTTTAATTGAAATATAATTGAAAAAAGAAGAAATAATTAGTTTTGGGCATGATTCAATATTTGTATATATTGTGAAAGAATCACAATAAGTCTAGTTAACACCTATCACCAAACAGTTACAATTTTTTTTTCTTATAGGGAGAACTTTTAAGAAGTACTCTCATCAAATTTCAAATACATAATAGAGTATTACTAACTATAATCACCATGCTGTATATTACATACCTTGTACTTAGGTATTTCGTAACTGGAAGTTTGTACCTTCAGATGACCTTTACCTGTGCCCCCACTTCCCAACCCTGTCTCCGGCAACCACCAATCTATTCTCTGTAACTATGAGCTCATTTTTTTTTTTAAGATTTTCTTTATTTATTTGAAAGTGAAAGAGAGAGATACAGAGCGCACACACAAGCTGGGGGAGCAGCAAGCAGAAGAAGGAGAAGCAGGCTCCTGGCTGAGCAGGGAGCCCGATGTGGGGCTCAATTCCAGGACCCTGGGATCATGACCTGAGTTGAAGGCAGACACTTCACGAATTGAGCCACCCAGGTGTCCCAAGCTCATTTTTTTGTTTTAAAAGATTCCACAGATATCATATAGTATTCATCTTTCTCTGTCTTACTTATTTCATCTAGCATATAATTCCTCAAGGTCCACCCATATCATCACAAATGGAAAAGATTTCATTCTCTTTAATGATGAACAATATTCCATTGTGTAATATATACCACATCTTCGTACTTAATCCACTGATACACACTTAGGTTGTTTCCATTTCTTGGCTGTTGTAAACAATGCTGGTATGAATATGGGGTTGTAGATATCTTTTCAGGTTAGTACTGCTTCTTTCAGATAAATAGCCAGAAATAGAACTGTTGGATCATAGGGTAGTTCTATTTTTAATCTTCTGAGGAACCTCCAATATTGTTTTCCACAGTGGCTGTATCAGTTTGAGCGTCCACCACAGTGTAAGCAGGTTTCCTTTTCTCCATATCCTCACCAACACTTATTCTTTCTCATCTTATTAATAATAGACATTCTAACAGGCATGGAGTGATACCTCATTCTGGTTCTGATTGGCATTTCTCTGACAATTAGTAATGTTAAGGAATCTTGACTCGAATCATTTGGAAAAGCCAACAAGGCTTTGTAACCTAATCATAACCATCTCTTAACTTCATTGCTTTAAATATTAGAAATTTATATACTAAATAAACATCAAGCATAAGATATAGCTGTAAATATATTTCAGGTATCAGATCTTAGGATAATTCAATAATATTAATGGCCTACAAAGCCACTGAAGGTTCAACATGATAAAATTCCTGCCTTAGGAAAGCTAGAAGCAAAGTTTATTAATCTACAAAACTAATATATTAATTCAAGGTTAATATAATAATTAACATCTATAACTGACATTGTTATCAGGCTTAAACACTTTTATTTTGAGAGTAAAATCTAAACCTATAAAGTTGCACAAAACCTTCTAAAAACTCTCTCACACACAAACTCCATTTATATACATAGTAATATTATAAAGAATTTACCAAAGTTTTCTTTATAATAACATAAGGTTGAAAACCATGTAAATATGTCACTCCTTTGCTCAAAATCTTCAATGTTCTCTCATATATCTAACAGCATCAAAGTCTTTACAATAATTTTCCATGACTGTATGATCCAAATCCCTATTATTTCTCTGATCCCATCTTTGAGTTATTCTCTCTCACTCTGTTCTGAAATAATCTCATTTCAGGCAGTCTCAATATTTGCGCCCTTAGTTCTTTCAGATCTCTGCATAAATCCCACTTTATCAGTGAAGACTTGACAACCCCATATATAAAAATACATCCCATCACCCTTTTTCTTCCATCTTGCTTTATTTCTCTCCAGAGAACTGATCACTACTTGACATACATATATGTTTAATGTTTAATATACTTACTATTTAATATATATATACATTGAACTGTTTGTACCTAAAGAGTGAAAGGTCCAGAACAGAAAAAATTATGTTTATTTTGTGCACTACTATTCCTCAAAACCTAAAATGATACCATTACCCCTGACAACAAATATTCATTGATTGAACAAATGAAAAAAAAAAAAAGGAAGCAACTGTATATGCACTATTATGAAGTGATACCTAAAATATATTACATTAAAAAGTAAGGTACAGAACAATATTGTTTTATGCACTACCATTTCTATAAGAGCAGGAGGCATAAAATGAACGTTTATGTTTTTATCTGTATACTATGCTTCTGAAATGTTACCCCTGAGGTAGGAAACGGAGAGACCAAGGAAGGACACTTAGACTCTTATATCTGTACATGTACTACCTATCCAGAGAAATTAAAGTTCTGCCTTTATGAATAAGATATACACAAGATAATCCTGCAGGAAAATCTACAATCTATACCTAACTCAATGAATACTAATTAATTTATACATGAACCAAGGTGTATTATTAGAATAAAACTGTAATAAAATCTTACGTGTTTCAATAATATATAACACGCATTATTTCATTTCAGTGTCATAAAAATCCTGTCAGGCAAGGTGAATATACATTCATTCCTTCTTTCTATGGAAAAGAAAAGTCAGAAAGGTTAAGAAACCTGACTGTGGTTAGAAAGCAGAGGCAAAGCTCAATTTGGGTCTCTTAATTTTTTGTCTGGTACTTTTCTCAATATATTTAATGAAAAGAGTCTTCAAATTAACATTGATCTTATGCATTTCAAGAAAGAAAGTGTACCCGATGAGGAAAACAGATAAAGCTTCAATGATGTTGTCAATCTCAACTGTTATCAGTCCATTTTAGAGTTTAACTATAAAATTGAAAATATATCAGATACTACTGTAAAATGGACTACTAATGAGTCATAATGACAGACAATATTTAGTCAACAAACCAGATATTTTGTTGGTTGCAAATATAACAAAACAGGATTTTACTGACAGTGCTGTTCAACTAAGCAGAACTTAATAAGATTTGCAGAAGAAGATAAATAGACGTTGCATATTAGTCTAGCAAAAGAGCTTAAAAATGTGCAACTTCAGAAACATCAAAGTAAAGGCAATTATCTCTCAGAACAGCTAACCATATTTAAAAAGAACTCATTATGAAGCGCCATCAATTCTAGATATATCTGACGTATAAGAAAGATTCTTTCAACAAAAATTATTATACGTGGTGCATAGCACATGCTATTATAAAGTAAAACAACTAGGTTGCTCTGGAGTGAAAAGGAAGCCAATTTCTCAACCTAACAGATACTGACTGAAAACTTATCTTCTTACAACTAAACAGATAAAAACAAAGTAAAGTGATGCTTTCAAGTTAATTAATTAATTTTAAAAATAGGAAAATCAATGTTACTCAGGGATTAGAAATTTCTGGTATTTCCATCATTATCCAAGGACAGCCAACAAAGAATTCACCTTCCTCATAAGCTCCAAAGGCAGATTCTTCTGCCCTGAAGAGCTAGAATTGAAGAATGAAATAAAATAATCCTTGGTTTTATAGAACATTTAAACAACTCAAGATTCCTACAGATTTCTCAGCACATTTAATCTGCCAACAACCCAATCAGCTATGAAAGATTTATCTTCTAATTCAGTATTTCCCAAAGTATGTTCCGTTGCACTGTGGCCCCTTCAAGACGCTCTTTGAAAAGGAATTGGGTCAATATTTTCAGAGACACTGCCTTCCACACTACATTTCCCCTCCCAGGCATTGGATATTAAAAGTTTAGAAAATTCCAGCAGTCAGTACAAAGGCTTCTTTTGTCTTAGCCCAGCATGTCCCAAATTCTGGAACTCCTTTCTCCTCGGAACACTTTGAGAACACCAAATTCTTTTGATTTTCTACTAACTCACTGGTTACTCACTTAGTTTCCTATTGGATCCTCCTCTCCTAGATCACTTAACTTGAAGTGCCCCAAAGTTCGATCCTTCTTTCTCTTTTCTTCTCTATTCTCTCTTACTTGGTGACTGCATACAGTCACATGATTTTAACTTACAACCCCCAAATTTATATCTCCAGTCCAAATCATACTCCTGAACTTGTGGCCCAAATACCAAATTTATATCTCCAGTCCAAATCATACTCCTGAACTTGTGGCCCAAATAACCAAATTTTGACAATGACTTGTTTTTCTTAAAAAGACAAACTAAAATCTTGCTCTTCCTCTTCAAAGCTGCTCGAGGTATAATCCTTCCATGCACTCAAAACAAATTTTAGTCTTCTAGTCTGCCTGCTAAAAACATTAAAATCATCCTTGCCTATTCTTGCCCATATCCCATATTTAATCCATAGGAAATCTCCTGGGGTCAACCTTCAAAATACATCTGGAAGCGAAACACTTCTTGCAACTTCCCATACTCCTCCCATCCTTGCTCAAACTGTAAACTATAACGTGGGTCACTGCAATAATCTTCTCCCATCTCGTTCCCCTTAAGTAGTTTAACATTTCTTCCATAGTAATCCGTTTAAATAAAAAGTCAAAGCACGTCATCCCTCTGTTACTGCTCTCCAACCCAATGGGGCTCCCCACTTCACTCAGAGAAAAGCTATAATCCTTAGTAAATGGTCCACAAAGCCCCAAGAACTGTTCTCCAATGCTTCTCTAAACTCGTTCCCTATACTCTCATCTTCTCCTCTACTCAGACTTCCTTAACCACCCCTCGAATAGTCCAACATCCTCCTGCATGATAGCCTCTGCAACAGGTGTACCCTCTGAAATATTCTTTCCCCAGAAGTTAAGGGATTTAATAGCTCCATTACCAGTCTTTGTTCAAATGTCAACTTCCCAATGATGCTTATCCTGACTTGAATTTAAAATTCTGTCCCAACCTCTAGACACTCAACCCTCTACTCTACTGTTTCTATTTCTTGTCATTTATCATTTTCTAGTAATAATATATAATTTACCACTTATTTATTAACTGCCACTCACTACAGATTGTGATCTCTAAGAGAGGGCTTTTTTTTCTATTAATTTTATTCACGGAGGTATCTCAATCACTTAGAAATGTACTTGACGCATTGTAGGTGCTCAGTAAATATTTTTGAATGAATAAATGAAATATACTTATGCCCAGACAATAGAGAAGTACTGTGTAATACTTAATATTCATTATTTTCTCCTTGGTATTTTGACCAAAATAAGGCCAAAGTTTAAAAAAGAAAACACTAGAAGGATGACTTCTCCTGGGACCCTTGGGGGGGGTGGGGCTCAGTGGTTGGGCCAGGGCATGATTCTGGAGTCTCAGGGTGGAGTCCCACATCAGGTTCCCTGCATGGAGCCTGCTTCTCTCTCCACCTGTGTCTCTGCCGCCTCTCTTTCTGTGTGTCTCTCATAAATAAATAAATAAAATCTTTAAAAAAAAAAAAAAAGGATGACCTCCTGACAGAGATAATTATATTATCTGTCTCCACAATTTTTTTAGATTTCTTTAAATTAATAAACAGCCTGTCGTACTTACTGTATAATACAGCCAAAATAAACATTAATACATCTAAGAACCTGACGATACAACCTTAACTCTGATTACACATTGAATCACCTTAAAAATTGTATATTTTATCAGATCACTAAGATGGGCAGTAGCACCATACGGCACTCCTTCCACAAAAGCATTCACCACTGAAGAGTAAGTGTCCTGGTTAATACTGCCGATAATTAGGATCCTGTAAAAGGGTTAACTAATTGACTCTCTTACTCTTAAATAATATTTAGGCCAAATTTTCAAGATTTTCCATTATACCATAGTTTGATTTTTAGTTCTTCCAATTCTTCGATATTCAACTAGATTTTTTAATGACCCATTGATTCTTAAAATGTTATTTTATTATTTTAAACTACATGTATTATGGCATTCCACTGTAAATTCCTTAAAGAATTACTGGAGGCACTGCCTCAAGGAAGAGATATGTTCATGATTAACATTTCAATTATTTAAAATAAATTGGATAAAATGAAATGAGTCGCCTCACTCTGTAAAAACTTCCAGAGTGTTATTCACCATCACTTAATAATGGGTACAAGAGAAAGTTTAAAAGTGCTAGAAAGCAGTTTGTTCTCATAAACGGCTATATGTTCTCTCTGAAACATTATTTATTCATTTGTTAAAAATTTTGTCTTCATGATTATGAAAGATAAAATTGCAAATGATGGCAAGTTCCAAAAGAAGTAAGAACTGATTAACTGTTATATTTTAAGTTTCAAGGTCTGGTTTTTAGTCATAGTTACCAAATGAGGATATGCTATCATCCAGTGAGTTGAGTATCTTGTTTTGTCATAATAATGCCAATATGGGTCATGTGACAGAGAATTAAAATAAATTAGGGGACAGCCTCGGTGTTTCAGCAGTTCAGCACCACCTTCAGCCCAGGGCCTAACCCTGGAGACCCGGGATCAAGTCCCACATGAGGCTCCCTACATTCTCCCTCTGCCTGTGTCTCTGCCTCTTTCTCTCTCTGTATCTCTCATGAATAAATAAATAAAATATTTAAAATAAATAAATTAAATTAAATTAAAAATAAATAAAATAAAATAAAATAAAATAAAATAAAATAAAATAAAATAAATTAGGTAGTCAGTTCTAAAACTATCCGCCACTGAATCAAGCTTTGAAGTATCCAATTCCACACCCACATGGAGACAAGGAAGTATTATAAACTACACTCAGGGAACAAAGATTTACTAGCCAAGGTTTTTAAAACCCAAGTAAAAGAAAAAGCTTCAGAAGTTCCTCTGAAAGACTGCATATAACAGATAATTATCAAGAATCAGAAAGGGCCCTTAGTACATAGAGGAAAATCTTTATTATCTGATAGGACAGTAAAGGAGAGAAGGGAAATATAATACACAACAATGTAATATACAGATTAGTATGGCTCAATTAATAACAAACATGGGAATAATCACAATAATTTAAATATTTCATATTTTCACATTTATCACATTTTTAAGTCCTTTAATTTATCGAGATCCTTATCTGGCCCCTTCCCCAAGAACTCAGTGTCTGTTTTTTAGAAGCCCCATTTGCACAGTTTTTCAGTGACTCAGAATGCTCTACTGCCTTTTCTTTAAGAAAGGAGTGAAATACACTCCCACTGTGCCCTCTACCTCCCTTGCAACTCCTGCCTGTGTTTGTGTGGACCTCCAATCCCCAGAACCACGCTGGGATGGACACCTTGTCTGTAAAACCCTGGGTAACTGTCAAATCATGATCCAGACTTCAGATTGTTCTGTATAAAATGCAAAACAAATGTTTTTATTAGCAACAACAAAAAGTGTCTCCTTTCTTACAGAGACACTGGAATATGTTTAACAATCAAATTTTACTATTAAGAACCACATAAACTAAAAATGACGATAATACCAGCTATAGTATCATTAACTATGATAGTTCTATCTATGGACTACATTCAGCTACTCACAGAAAAAGCCAAGGACATAGCTGAGGCTTTTTCAACCTTGGCACTACTGATATTTTGGGCTGGACCCTTTTTTTTGTTGAGGGTGTGAAGGCAGGGGCTGTCCTGTGCATCATAGGATGCTTAGAAGCATCAGTAGCCTCTACCCATCAGATACTGCTATAGTACCTACTAACTATAACAACCAAAAATATGTGGAGACATTGCCAGATGTCCTCTGGGGGGCAAAACTACTGCCTTGGTGAGAACCACCAACCTAAAATGGAAAGAAAGAAGGAAAAGAGGAAAGAAGGGAGGAAGAGAGGGAGGTAAAGTATTTATAACTAGGCATTCTAAACAGTTAATAAAACTACATAAAATGAAGCTGAATTTCTAGATGGTGCATTGAATGTGTTTATTGTAGTTTAAGAATATTTATATGAAAAATCTACTTTTAAACAAAATCAAATGTATTGTTAAATAGTAAACACATCATCAATCTCAGGTAAATAAGATTGTATTGTACTTAAGAAGAAAAAATAGGGAACCCTGGGTGGCGCAGTGGTTTAGCGCCTGCCTTTGGCCCAGGGTGCGATCCTGGAGACCTGGGATCGAGTCCCATGTCAGGCTCCCGGTGCATGGAGCCTGCTTCTCCCTCTGCCTGTGTCTCTGCCTCTCTCTCTCTCTCTGTGTGACTATCACAAATAAAAAATTAAAAAAAAAAAAAAGAAGAAAAAATAAATAGCTTTCTCCTTATTTCTTACTTCTATCTTAAGAACAACACTCTATCTTCCCGCTGTCTCCCAGGATGAAAAATACTACGGTCTTTGCACTCAGTTCTGAAGGCAAGAGAAGAGCTTTTTCCTCTGACTCTATAAGTGGTTCCAGAAAGTGTTCTCTGGATGACCTGAGGTGACTGACAAGCCTACTTTGCATTCATGGACAAGTTTAATAGGATCTGCACATTAACAAGACTAATAATTTGTCATAGCAAAAGAATTAAGTTTTGTATTCACTTGTTACCCAAATATTACTCTTTCAAGTTTTTCTTTTGATTACTTTTTGGCTTACCATAGATGTAACTGATCGTGCATCTTCTTCATAATTCACTACTGGAGGTGGCTCTTTCCCTTCATTTTCTTGTACTTTTTGCTCTAGTAATTCTTTCTGTGCTGTAAACTTTGCCTCAGTGCATCTCAGCTGCTGGACTGACTGTTTCAGCTCTTCTAGTGTCTGTTTTTGGCTTAGCAGAAGCACAATACTGAAAGAGAACACGTTAGACATAAATTATTTCAACTTCTTTAAAAAATGAAGACTTTAAAGAAAACCATATAGGTACATTATGCTTCTGTTTCATTTTCATCTTTGTAACAGTCCTTCAGAATCATTAGAATTATAAAACTAAACAGCTTGCACATCACGATATTTACTAAATGTTAGCATTAACAAAATGGAAGGGGGAAAAACAACAAAATGGAAGAAAATATTTGGAAGCAAAACCCAAATTCTGGATGCTTTCAAATCTAATGTAATCTATGGCATTCATTCTATTCAACAGCTAAACCATTTACCTCACAGAGTACGGACACTTAGGCTGAGAAGTGTGGCGCCTAAGGGGAATTAATACGACTGAAGCAGAATCTCAGTTTATTTCAAATCTCAAATGGAATGTAGCTGAAGGAAGACCTGTGCCTTGGGTAAAATAAATCATATCAAGGTGACAACCCAGGACGAAGCTGTGTTTATATTGCACGGGGTGTGTTTTTAGAGTTGGAGAAAACTGTTCTGACAAGGACTGAGGACTGAGCTGTCACTGAGGAAATGAACACAAGTCCCCACATCTTCCCAATACCAAGACTACCAAGATAAGTGACTTCCCCATTTCTTCTTTTGAGAACTGCATAGGCCACATGTTCTTTTATTGTGACCTTTGAACCCCTGAAATCTGCCCTAAAGGGAATTTCAAACTATTTCAAATTCACCCACAAGAAAAAGGTAGTGGTGGCAAGGAATACCTTCTGGAAACACTGTCATACATGGCATATTAATAATTTTTTTTAGGATTTTATTTATTTATTCATGAGAGACACAGAGAGAGAGGCAGAGACACAGGCAGAGGGAGAATCAGACTCCCTGCAAGGAACCTGATGTGGGACTCAATCCCAGGACCCTGGGGTCATGCCCTGGGCCCAAGGCAGGCACTCAACCATGGAGCCACCCAGGGGACCCGGCATATTAATATTTTAAAGAACGGTGTCATGTACCATTGAAAACAGGTCATTAAAATGTAAGTGACACTAAACTGTCAATAAGGGAAAACTTCAAAACTGGAGAATAAGATCAGAAAATGTCACCTTCTTAAATTAGAATCTAAATGGATCAATATTGATTGAATAAGTAATCAGAGGCAGAAAGAGCCCACTAAGAGAAACTTGTTTATAAATATGTTGATCAATATTTTGAAAACTCAATTCCAATCAAATTGAGCAGGGTGCCACCTCAGTGAATGCTGTAAGGAAAGCTATAATCTCCTCATTATACTGTAGTGAGTTTCAGGTGAGTATCCTAATAAAAAAGGGAACTCAGGTAGAGAACGGAGTGAAATGTGGAAAAAGTAAAACTAACATTTAAGATTATTTTTAACAAGAACTTAGCAATGTTCAAAAGATTAGCCCCTCCAACCAGTGGAGTTCACGGCAAGAGTAATGAAGAAGGGTATACATACCGTCAGAGCTCATTAACACTTCCCAAGTAAAATCATCGAGGCATAATGGAAAGAGTGTAATTACACTGAACGAGAACAGATTCAACTTAATGACTTAATCACGCTGTTTTTCTCATCTTCAGTTTTAGCATCGGAAAAATTGATAATAATACCAAACTGTCAGGGTTGTTCTGAATACAATGAGATAATACTTGAAAAACTGTTAGCACAGTACCTACCATAAAGTCAGAATTCAGTAAATAGCAATTATCATTTATATCACCGTCATTCAGCCATCTGTGACCTGGGTTCTAAACCCACACAGATTTTCTAACAAATTCATGCTGGTTTGCCTATTAGGTAGTAAGTCCTTTTACATACATATTTTTTTTTCTCTGTAAATCTCTTCAGATTTTTAAAACAACCACTTTTGTGGGCATAAATTCATGAGGACTAGGTTCTGGCTAAGATTACAACCATATGAACCTAAAACTTCTTGGGAATTCCTTCTTTGTACCTCCTAGCCACCGAAGAATCACATGACAAGTGGACAAGGAACGACAAAGTAAATGTACAAAGTAAGATGGTAAAAACACATATTCGTATACATACACAGGATGAGTCCGAAAAACAGGGTAAATGATTTCACAAATGTGAACCAATTATTAGAGAAGTATACTTGAAAATAATAACACTTTAAAACCATTGCTGCTACCATTAGCCTTTTGTAAATAAATTTCATAAATAGGAAAAAAGGCAAAACAATAATCAAAGGAATGATAATAGACTTCAAAATAAAATATGAAATATCAAATAAGGAACAATAATTGCAAAAAAAGTCAATATTAACTGAACATCTGAACAAAATTCAAAGAAATACATTTATGGGAAGTAAAACATACTTTTTGTTATCTCTTCAACTATATGGCAGGCCCCCAAGATGACTACACCCTCCTCTCCAGAACCTGTGTATATATTACCTTACATAGCAAAAGGGAGTTTACATAGCAAAAGGGAGTTTAAGGACATTGGAACGGGGAAGTTATTTTAGATGATCCAGGCAAGCCCGATAGAAGCATCTGATAAGAGGGAAGAAAAAGGGGACTATGTTAGAGAAGGCAATGTGACAAGAACAAAAAGGGAAGAAAAGCACTGTGATGTGGGGCCAGGAGTCAAGGGAATGAGGAAAGTACCTAGAAGCTGAAAAACAGAAAAAGTAGATTCTACCCCACCCCCCGACCCCTGTGGGCCCCAGAGTATCCAGAAGAAATTAGCCCCATCAACAACTTGCTATTACACCCCTAAGATTCATTTCCAACATCTGATCTCCAGAAATATAAGAGAATAAATTTGTGTTGTTTTAAGTTACCCAGTCTATTGCAATTTGTTATGGCAGGAAAAGAAAACGAACACAAACCCTAAGAGAGATGGTACCATTTTAAGCAGCTGAACTAGAAGGACTGTTATATGGTTGTGCAGTAGCCAATAAGAACCAGAATATACACTTAGGAGAAAAATATTAAAGAGTTAGAAGTATTATTAAGCCAGGGGGGAAAAAAAGGCTGTATTACATGAAGGATGTAAATAAACTAGTTTTAGCTTAATTAAATACTAAACACATTTTTTGAAGGATTAAACCATCATAGGAAGTTAGAATTAAAAAAGAAAAAAAAGGGATCCCTGGGTGGCGCAGCGGTTTGGCGCCTGCCTTTGGCCCAGGGCGCGATCCTGGAGACCCGGGATCGAGTCCCACGTCGGGCTCCCGGTGCATGGAGCCTGCTTCTCCCTCTGCCTGTGTCTCTGCCTCTCTCTCTCTCTCTGTGACTATCATGAATAAATAAATGAAATCTTTAAAAAAAAAAAAAAAAAAAAAAACTTAAATAGAAATATCAGACAGCCCAGCAATTCTGTTTCTGGGTATTTACCCAAAGAAAACAACAACACTAATACAAAAAGGTATCTGCATCCCTATGTTCCCTGCAGCATTATTTTAAAAAGCCAAGATACGGAAACAATCTAACTGTCCATCAATAATGGATGGATGAAGATGATGTGGTATGGTGTAGTGTGGATACAGATTATTCATATATATATATTTAAATATATAAATCCACAATGAAATATTATTCAGCCATAAGCAAAGAATGAAATCTTGCCACTTGTGACAATATGGATGGACCTAGAGGGTGTTATGCTAAGTAAAATAAGTCAGACAGAGAAAAACAAATACCATATGATTTCAATTATATGTAGACTCTAAAAAACAAAACAAACAAAACAAAACAAAAACTTATAAATACAGAGAACAAACAAGTGGTTGCCAGAGGAGAGAGGGTTAGTAGGATGGGCAAAATTTGCAAAATGACTTAAGAGGTACAAACTTCTGGTTATAAAGCAAATAAGTCACAAAGATGTAAAATACAGCACAGGAAATATTAGTCAATAGTATCATAATAATTTTGTTGGTGACAGTAACTAGACTTCTCATAGTGCTCATTTTGCAATGTATACAAATGCTGAATCACTCCGTTTTTTTACACATGAAACTAATAGGATATTGTATACCAACTATAGTTCAACAAGAATAATAAATTAATAAATTAAAAGCTTTGAAGTCCTATATATTACATACAGTTTAGAGGAAAAAAGCTCTATTTTTAAACATGACGTCTCATGGCATTTACAGTCTCAATATTACTACTATTTCACCTTTATTTTACTCCAGATAATAAATGGGGTATTCCAAAATGATCAACATAAAGGAGAAAAGTTACCATTTTCAACAAATGGTACAAGCACAAGTGGACACACAAATGCAAAAAAATGAATAAAAAACCAGACCTTATACCATTCATAAAACTTAACTCAAAATGGATCATAGACCTAAAAGCAAGACATAAACTATAAAACTCCTAGGGGATATATAGGAGAAAACCTAGATGACCTTGGGTATGATAGCTTTTTAGATAACACCAAAGGCACAATCTGTGAAATTAATATTTGATACACTGGACTTCACCAAAATTAAAAACTTTTGGTCTCTGAAAGACAATGTCAGGAGAACAATAAGATAAGCCATAGACTGGGAGAAAATGATGAAAAACACGTATCTGATAAAGAACTGTTATCCAAAATATACAAAGATCTCTTAAATGTCAACAATAAGAAAACAAATAACTGAATTTACAAACAGTCAAAGACCTTAACGGACATTTCACCAACGGAGATATGCTGATGGAAAATAAGTACATGGAAAGATGCTCCCCATCATAGGTCTTCAGTGAAGTGCAAATTAAAACACTGAGCTATCACTACACACTTATGCGATGGCCAAACTCCAGAATGCTGACAACATCAAATGCTGGTAAGGATGTGCAGCAACAGGAGCTCTCATTCACTGCTGGTCGGAATACAATATGGTGTAGCCACTTTAAAAGGCAGTTTGGCAGTTACTCACAAAACTAAAAATACTCTGACCATAAGATCAAGCAATCACACTCCTTAGTATTTAGTCAAAGGAATTAGAGATTTATGTCCACACAAAAGCCTGCACACAGATGTTTTATATAATAGCTTCATTCATAATAGCCAAAACTTGGAAGCAACCACGATGTCTGTTAGTAGGTGGATGGATAAACCGTGGTTCATCCAGACAATGCAATGTTATTCAGTGCTCAAATGAGCTACCGTGCCACAAAAAGACACGGAGGAAATTTCTCTGTGTATTAAGCGAACGAAGCCAACATGAAACGGCTACATCATGTCTACTTCTAAATACATGGCATTCTGGAAAAGGCAAGCTATAGGGATAATAAAAAGATTAGCAGTTGACAACAGTTGAGGATGGATGGGGCAGGATAAGTAACTGGAATATGGAGGATTTTTAGCAAAAATTACTCTATATGATACCATAATGATGGACGCACATCATTATGCATTGCTCAAACCCACAAAATGTACAAGAGTGAAATGTAATTCATTTTTTTGTAAATGTAAAGTTTTAAAGATTTATTTTTTTGAGAGAGCACTGAATGTGTGAACTGGGGTGAAGTGGGGGGAGGAGTAGAGGGAGGAGGAGAGAGAAAACCTCAAACCTCAAGCTAACTCCTTGCTCCCTGCTGAGCACAGGGCCTGACATGGGGCTCGATCCCAGGACCCTGAGATCATGACCTGAGCCATCCAGAATGAATGCAGAATAGAATGTAATTTAAAGTAAAACTTTAGGCGATAAAGAGGTATCACTGTTAAGTTCAACGGTTGTAACAGATGTAACATTCTGGTTGGGGATAATGATAAGGGGGAAGATATGCATGAATCAGGACAGGGGTTATCTGGAAGGTCCCTCAAGCTCCCCTTCAATTTTGCTCTCAGAGCCATCAGAAAAAACCAACCTGCCACTGCCGCACTTCATTTCAGACTTTTGGCCTCCAGAACTATGAGAGAATAAATCTGTATTTTAAGCCACCAGGCTTGCAGTCCATTGTTCTGGCAGCCCTAGGAAACTAACACACATACACCATGGAATGCTACTTAACAATAAAAAGGAATGGATTATGATGAATGTAAAAAGCCAATCTCAAGAGACTGCATACACTGTGACTCCATTTACACAACATTCTCTCTTGGAAAGACAAAACTGTAGAAATGGAGGATAGATTAAAAGTTGCCAGGAGTTAAGGGTGTGAGATGGAAGGCAGTGCAGCTATAAAAACGCAACATGAGGGATCCTTGCAATGTTGGAAATGTTCTGCACCATTACTGCATCAATATTATATTATGTTGTAGTTTTCCAAGATTCTACCATTGGGGAGAACTGAGTTTAGGGTACCTGAGAATCTCTCTGTATTGATTCCTACAACTACATGTCAATCCATAATTGTCTGAAAATGAAAAATGTAATTAAAAATGCATATCAGGGCAGCCCCCGTGGCTCAGCGGTTTAGCGCCGCCTTCAGCACAGGGCATGATCTGGAGACCCGGGATCAAGTCCCACATTGGGCTCCCTGCATGGAACCTGCTTCTCCCTCTGCCTGTGCCTCTCTCTCTCTCTCTCTCTCTCTCTCTCTGTGTGTGTGTTTTTCATGATTAAATAAATAAAATCTTTCTGGGGGATCCCTGGGTGGTGCAGCGGTTTGGCGCCTGCCTTTGGCCCAGGGTGCGATCCTGGAGACCCGAGATCGAATCCCACGTCGGGCTCCCGGTGCATGGAGCCTGCTTCTCCTTCTGCCTGTGTCTCTGCCTCTCTCTCTCTCTCTCTCTGTGTGTGTGTGTGTGTGACTATCATAAATAAATAAAAATTTAAAAAAATAAAAAATAAAAAATAAAAAATAAAATCTTTCTTAAAAAATGCATATCATTACTGCAGCATCATGCTTCCTCAGGTGAGGGGAGGTTTTAATAATACATGTCTTGGGTTCCTAAATACTCTGTTTTATGGATAGTCCTTTTTTATTCTCCTTCCGGAGTTCTAAAATATCTATTGTACTGTATCATATTGGCAATCACTTAGTCATTCTGAGACACTATCCTAATACCAGGAATTAAGTAAAAATATACATTTCCTGGTTTTTAGTTTAGTGGTTTTGAAGAACAATAAGATTTCCTAGGAACAATAATATGTCCTGTTTCAAGGTTCTAGTCCTAACTTTTTTAATCAATATGTCTGATCACGAAATTAATAAGCAACATTAGCTTCCTCTAATTAATCTCATGGAGTTTGATACATAATGATAAAATTTCACTTACATTAACATCTTGCTTTTGTTCAATAGTTAATTTTTTTAAAGTATTGCTATAATCACTATACCACATATTATACAATTATTTTTATGTTTATAATACCATTGAGTAAACAAGCTATACATACTACAGTAAAAAGAAAATTATAGAAAAATGAACAACTGTATAATACAAGATATATTGGAAGCCATAAATTAATTAATTTTTTAAGACTTTATTTATTCATGAGAGACACAGAGAGAGAGGCAGAGACATAGGCAGAGGGAAAAGCAGGCTCCATGCAGGGAGCCCAACGTGGGACTCGATCCCCAGGCTCCGGGATCATGCCCTGAGCCAAAGGCAGGCAAACGCTCAACCACTGAGCACCCAGGCATCCCAATAAATAAATTTAAAACGTGAATGGGATCAGGGTCTTTGCACCTGCAACTGACTCCCTATCACTGACTACTCTTTCCATGCATTCTTCACATGGAGGGCAACTTCTGTCCTCCACATCTAGCAAAAATGCCACTTTCTAGGAGACCCCTGACTATCGTTAAGTAGGTGCTCCTCTATTATTCCTCTATCTGAACTTATTTGATAACAATTATCATAATTGTTCATTTCTTATTTGTATTAGTCTACTCCGAGAAAGTGTAAGCGTCATGAGACATGGGATGATATATATCTTACCTTTCATTGTATTCACAGTGCCTAGCAGACATGCAATAAATATTATCGAATGAATCCCTTATGTAGGCAGCACATTTTTCTGAAATACACATAATTTTCAAATCTTGAGACAAAAATAAAAGATCCCTGAATTTGCAGATTAGAACAATACCCTAGATGGATCAAGTCTTTTTTTTTTCTTTTCAAGTCTTAATTAACTATAAGCTAGAGGTGATTTTACAAGTCTCTTAAAATTTCAGGGCCTCAGATGATACACAATTTGAAAGACCGGGGGTTAAGTCAAATGATCAAGATTTTGCATGGTGCTGAGTTTTGATTTTATAACATATAAAGTATTTTTAAGTATTAGGTGATAATGGCATAAAACACAAAATTGAATAATCGTTCACTTTTTGGAAGTCAAGCCAAACATTAAAACCAATAGTAATATTACTTGCTCTTCATGCCACCGAGTCATAAATAACATATGCTTGGTATACTCTCCCATAAACTATTTTCTAATACAGTAGACAAGGATCATAAATCAGGAGAAGATTGATATTATTTCCATTTGAATAAATATGCTTTAGAAGTAATGAGTAAAGTTATGTATACTAGAGTGACATTTTGCATTGTATTAAAATTATACCATTTCAAGTGGTTGGTTTTATTCTTTTTACTCTAATTTTTTTTAAAATATAATTCTACAATAGCTACATTTCAACTGAGACTGCATTATTTATATAAGCTAAAACTCTACTTGTTAGTGTGAATTTAATGTCACATAAAAACCATTCTTTAAGTTTATTTTTCATTTTAGATTATTCAATTATAGGAATCAAAGCTATCAAATGATTTGTCATAGAATTTATTTTTTCCCTGTAACCATAAAATGTTTTAAAGACATTTATGTTAAACTCAAATGTAAAGGTTTTAACTTTAGTTCCCTATTATAATTCAACAGAACCAATAATGTCTTCTGTTAGGCAAAAATTCAGTAGAATTGCAATAATTTAAGAATATAAATATCTGACTTATAGAATACTTTTAGCATTTGTTAAGAACTATAATTCTGTTTTATTGTTTAATTACTTCCAATTAACAGTACATGAAGCTAATAAAGTACTGCCTAGTAAAAAAAAAATTATAAATCTATTTCTAAAACTAGATTGAAAATGCTTTTAATTATATCTGTATTTAAATTTGTATGTAGATTTGTATGTAGATTCACATACATACACACACACAAGGATATGTTTATGAATTCTTAAGAAACTGAAATGCAAACATTTTCACTAGAATCCCTTTCAGGTTGCTTCGCAAAGTATTTTAACATATAAGGGAAAGACAAACTTCAACTCTACTAGCATCTAAATTAATGAGATTTCACAATGACTGCTTATAGTTATATAAATATACTTAACGTTTTCAAGATTATGCCACAAAGCTAACAATAAAAATATCAGAATAATATGGGCTAACAAAATTTGAGTTAAATAGGACTCAGCCCCTGAACTGCTTGACATACTTATCCCTTCTAACTTATTCTCATAAGAACACTATTAAAATATCAAGATCAAGCTGATGCTGTGATCAAAGAGACATATGCTGTGGAGTCAGGAACTCATGCATTTTCTACCACTGCCTAGGTATGTAATTATAATTTTTTTAAATTCTTTAAGTCATAAAGGTAAAATACAGGCAAATACACGAAAGGCATAGTGAAGACAGCATTCTATGTGATAACGTACATACATCTTGTGTAACATGTGGAAGAGAGTAAGAACTCAATATAAGTTATTTCCCACATATCTACTACCTGTTAAGCCCCACCTCCTATACACCCATTCTCACTTCCTAATAAATACAAATAAGTGGAGGAGATGGATCACATTCATTACACAGATGAAGAAAGAGTCAAAGATGTGAGTCAAGAAAATATAGCAAAAAAAAAAAAAATCAAAGAATCTCACAATTTCTAGATTAAGATAACACTTAAAAATAACACTGTCTCCTCCAAGAGTGTATAGTCAGACATGCTAGAGAGAGGGTCAGCATCTAACAGTCTTTATACTCACTACACATTTTAAAACAGGGGTCATTTATAATGTATGCATTTACAAGACTGTAAAAAGTACAACTACCTGGTCATCTGTAAACATATGAAGAACTTATTCCCAAACACAAAAATATATTTATAATTCTTGTTTTGAATATCATATGTGCAATTGTTGATAAATTTTATTTTTATAATGCAAATAGAATCTTCTGTTGATGCAATATTGAAATTTTCCAGATTTAAGGAACGCCCAAATCAACTCAGATTTTCCTGTTCCCATCTTTAAAAAGCTCACTGATTACAATATAATATTTAATGCCAAGTTATAATAAGAGTCACAGTATAAGTGGGAGAGGTAGAACTCTAATATTCTGATTTGTATAATAGAATAGATGGTGTTGCCATTCACTGAAATAAGTAATACTAAGAGTGATCAGTTTAGCGTCTGCCTTCGGCTCAGGTCATGATTTCAGGGTCCTGGAATGGAGCCCCACATTGGGCTCTCCACTCAGAAGGGAGCCTGCCTCTCCCTTTTCCTCTTCCTCTCCCCCTTTTTCTCATGCTCCCTCACTCTCTCAAATAAATAAATAAAATCTTTAAAAAAAATAAAATAAAAAGTGAGCACTGGACCCAACTGAGAAGAAAGGGTGAACATAATATAAAAAATAATGTAAAATTTGTGATAAAGTAGGAATGACAAGATACAAAAAAATAGGCCCAAGAAATAGAAGTACAGAGGATGGGTACAAACGCAGTAGATGTGGATATCTAGTCACAAGAAATGAGGGAGCTGCCACCTGAGGATTCTAATTTTTTCTATAATGTAGAAAGGTCCATCTGCTGCCAATGATGGGGGAGATGAGAGGATCAGAGATTTGAGAGAAGAGAAGAATATCTGAGAAGTTATGTAGAAAGAGCGAGTATAGACCAGAGAAATCTGACACATCACAATTTCCTTGAGAATCTGGATAAATCAAGCCAGTCCTTGAGAATCTTGATAAATCAAGCCAGTTATAAGACAAATTTACACACTCTAGTCAGGAGTAGAGAAACGATACTAGCTACTCCTGTTGGAGATTCAAACAATAACCAAAGCCAAATGTTAATTTTAAATTATAGATCAAAATGGAAACATTAAAAAAAAAAAAAACAGCAGAAAACATAACTAGTAAAATCAGTGAAAACAACAGTATCCCCATACCAGTAAAGTAGGAGGATCCAGCAGGACACTTACAGATCCACAAACCAGCAAGAAAAACAACAGTAAGACAAAACAGCACAGCAAATCTTAGGGATTTTTATAACTGAAGAAGATTGGGATTTCCTAATAAGCATGTTTGCTTCCTTCTAACACAAAGAGGCCAATTTCTGGGTTCACACTGATCTGTCACTTTCTGAACAAGAAATGCACAGCAAACCTAGTGGACACTGATGAGGGGAATAAACACAACTTCTAACAGGATTTTTCAGAAAGTGGTTCAAACTGTTAAAACAATGAGACTTGATCAGTACACTAAACTGACAAAAAAAAAAAAAAAAAAAAAACCCAGATCGCTTTTCCAGAGTCCTAGAGAGCAACTCAACAATACCACATTTTACACTTAAAATGAAAATTTAGCTTCTAGAAATTTTACATCCATGATAACATGCGACTGAAGTATTCTGTAAAATTCTATCAAACTTTCTTCCTTCAAATTATTTGTTTTACTCACTCAGACTTCTTTTCACAGGTCTTAGAGGACTCCTCAATTCTCTTCTCTAGCTCCAGGACAGCCTCCTCCTTGTTTACAAGCATCTGCTGTGTCTGTATAAGTTCCTCTGCTAAAGTTTTCAACCTAGAATGAACAGTTTCCTCATTATCAATCAATACATTAGTTACACTCACCTTATGCACAAAACCTGAGCATTCAGACATCTAAGGCAGTGATGTCCAAAATGGTAGCCATGTGTAATTTAATTTAAAATAAAGTAAAACTTCAGTTCCTTGGTTGCATTAACCACATTTCAACTGCTAAACAGATACATGTGGCAAGTGGCCATCCTGCTGGACAGTGCAGAGAAGAATATTTCAATAATCACAGGTAGTGTGCTTCAGGGCAGTCTGAGAGTCTTAGTCATCAAATAGAAAAAGACAAACAGAAAATTTAAAAAGAAGAAAGGATTTAAGCAAATAAATAGCTGTACTGTCCCAGGAAGAATGTATAGTGAAAAGACTATGGTTTTTGTTTTCAGATAAACGTGTATTTACATTTTGGCTTTGCCACTTTCTATGAGATGCTGGGCAAGCTGCATAAGTTCATTTTAAATCTATTTTCTCACTTGTAATTTGAGTGCAGTAGCACCTGCTTCAAAGCAGTACTTTGAGGATCATATAAACTAATGTATATATAATGACTAGTACTTAGTAGGTACTGAGTAAATGGTATCTAGTATTATTTGCAGAGATTATCTCATTTAATTCTCACAACAACCAATACCAATATTTTAAAGAAAAGAAAGTGAGGCTCAGTTGAATGGCAATTTAAGTGGATAGTAAGCTATTTCTCTTTTCATATAGTGTAATAATGCTTTATAGATATTTTACATATAGATATCAACAATTAAATACACAAAATTAATTATAAAATTAATTATAATTTTGGGCTGCATTAAATGCATGTGGTCCTGAGTAGAAATACTCCTGCCACAAAAAAAAAAAAAACACACAGCTATCATATCACATTAAAATTTTTATCTTCAGCCTCTTTTTTTTTTTAAGATTTTATTTATTTATTTATGAGAGACACAGAGAGGGAGAGAGAGAGAGGGAGAGGGAGAGAGAGAGGCAGAGACACAGGCAGAGGGAGAAGCAGGCTCCCTGCAGGGAGCCCGATGCAGGACTCGATCCTGGGACTCCAGGATCATGCCCTGGGCTGAAGGCAGGCACTAAACCGCTGAGCCACCTAGGGATCCCCTATCTTCAGCCTCTTAAAGCAATATATGAAACCCAAAATATACAAAAGTAAATATTAAATAATCCAACTCTACGAAAGTTTAAATTCATTGGAAGTTAAAGAGATGATAAAGAAAGTCAGAAACAAGCGTTGAACTATGAAGAAATATTTGCAGTGCAAAGTAGAAGCAAAAGCCTTCTTAGAATGGGGCATTGGAGTGGCTGTTGGTTTCTTTTTTTTTTTTTTTTTAATTTTATTTATTTATGATAGTCACAGAGAGAGAGAGAGAGAGAGGCAGAGACACAGGCAGAGGGAGAAGCAGGCTCCATGCACCGGGAGCCTGACGTGGGATTCAATTCCGGGTCTCCAGGATCGCGCCCTGGGCCAAAGGCAGGCGCCAAACCGCTGTGCCACCCAGGGATCCCGGCTGTTGGTTTCAGCTCAGGTAGTGATCTCAGGGTTGTGAGACTTATACTTAGCACCAGATTTTTTTTTAAAAATTACTATGTTAAAATTAGAGAACATTCTCAAGAAAGCTACATTTCAACCTCTGGTTTCAAGTTACCTACTAAACTATACATAAGCAGGTAAACAGCACTTACACATAAGGCTTGCCTGTTACACCATCTCATGAAAGTCCAGATCACAGGACACTACCTCAGGACCTGTCCCAACCACCTTCTGTCACCATAGTCTGGAGGCAACTGAGCAAAAACCAGTTTCTCCATATTGCCTTGGCCATATTACATAAATGCTGAATTTGAGAGAAAGCTCCTTCCTTCTCTTGACAACTTTTCACTCCTCTGTTCTTTGACTTCTCCTCTCCTATGCCTTCTCTCATTCTCTCCTCCCTCTGCTCAATCTTCCCTTGACCTCTTCTCAATTCTTCATTCATTCATTTAAATAACTGTTTGCTAAGCACATACCTTGTATCTGGCATTCTGCTGATGTTAGGGGATAACAAGAACCAACTGTGGCCTCGGGAAACTTACATTCTAGTAGAAGAAACATCAACTTTTGCCCTCCTTCTCTATTCTCTTTTACTACTACTGCTTCCTTTCCACAGTTGCTTAATTCTTCTTACTGTACAAAATAAATACATGGTCCTCCTAAACTGTGAGGCAGCACCCTGGCTTAAAAAAAAACAACAAAAAACTGAGTAAGACTTTGAAGTCAAAACTTCTTAATATTTCTAAATCTCTAAAGATTCTTGGTAGTAAATTCAAAGTGGAAAAGACAAATGATTTAGAAGAATGAAATCCTGTGGGGAAAGTATTTTCCCTTCTTTACCAGTATTCCCTTAAAAAAAAACCCTGGAGAGGGATGGAGCCAGTGAAGAGGAAAACATTCTAGTAATTACAGTTTACGTATAGATGACGTAATACATGTTAGGGTAGTTTGCAAATTTCAAAGCACTATTCACCATGCCATCATGGTTACATATGTTTGCCCATAAATATAATAGTAACAGTTCAAATGGCTTATTCTTTACATTTTTAAATTAAATATGTTGCATTTTAAACAGTTTGATCCAAAACAGTTAAATGTCATGAGACTACCTTAAAAAAAAAATTACAAAACCGACATAAATACTTAACATTTCCTGAATGCCAACCAGTTTAAAGTACTTAAATCCATAACATTCTTATAACAATATTATCTCCATTTACATATGAAGAATTGAGGCATAGAGATTAAGTATCTTGTCCAAGGATCTTGTCCAGCAAGCTGGTAGGTGGGAAGACACATTAAAGCCCTGGGTGGCGCAGCGGTTTGGCGCCTGCCTTTGGCCCAGGGCGCGATCCTGGAGACCCGGGATCGGGTCCCGCATTGGGCTCCTGGTGCATGGAGCCTGCTTCTCCCTCTGCCTGTGTCTCTGCCTCTCTCTCTCTCTCTGTGACTATCATAAATAAATAAATAAATAAATAAATAAATAAATAAATAAATAAATAATTAAAAAAAAAAAAAAAAAAAGCCCAGGCAGCTTAGATCCTGAGTCCATGACCTTAACAACTAATAACCTCTGTTTTAGTAGTTTCACTTCATAAAATTTATCTGGTGTGTGTGTGTGTGTGTGTGTGTGTGTGTGTATACACACACACTTGTTAAAGCATATATATAAACACAAAAATATTTATTGAAGCACTGCTTGTAATCAGAATAACCAAGGTGAACTCACCGTGATACTAATGACACTTAACCTTCAAGCACTACACTTGCAAGATCTCTTCCCAGACTCTGCATTCACTTTTCTATTTGTTAAGTCACTATAATTTTCCTTAAGGATGATGCACATGTGCGCGCACACACACACACACACACACCCCTTCCACAAGACCTGTACCCACCCCTAGTAATAGGAAGAAATTGAAAATAAATGCCCATGTATAAATAACTGCATTAAGGAAATGTTATTACATGTAAGATTAAAACACTGTATACTATTAATATGTCATATATGTTAAGAGAAGAGGATAATGCAAATGGTATGCATAGAATAAGCCCTCTTTACATATATATATGTATATATATATATATACATGCCTATGCTTGTATATAGATTCTGGAAAGAAACATGAACTTTTTTCACCAATTACCACCAGAAGGTAGAAATGGGGTCTATAAAAAGAAGAGCTTTGATTTTCACTGTACACCCTTTTGTAAGATTTTATCCTCTGCAAGCATTAGTTGGATTTTTTCAAAGACTTAATGTTACTTAAAGGTACAAAAAACAAAAACAATTATAGATAGTAACAAGTTTTCAGTACTTACACAATGACTTTTCTATCCTCAAACCATTGGACATCATTATCTAAATCTTACAGCACTCTTGTGAAAGACCTAACTTCCTAAAAAATTATATATTATAAACTTGCAATACTGTCACATTCATCATGACATTTTGGTTATTTTAAAAAATAAATAAATAGAAAAGGGTTACAATGCCTGAGGTAATTTTTCTGGTATCTTTTTTCTCTATTACAGCAACATAAATTGAAAAAAATAAAACTTTTCTTATAATCTCCCTTAAAATATTATTGCAGCAGCATAGCAATTTATGGATGACCTTCTATACCATGACACAAATTTTTATTAGCTTTTCTCATGATTAAACAGAAGATAGCTCCTAGTCAACCAAAGTTATGAGTTCCTATTAAGTATATTTATATCCTAACACACAACCTAATCCACCCCAACCAATAAATCCATCTGCCTTCTTCCATGTGATTTCTTTGTGTCCCTTATCAAAATATCTTTTTAACATGTCACCTGCCTTCTATTTTACAGATTTCTAAATCTTTCCCAGTCACTCACTCAAAAAGTATTCCCCTAATATAATCTAACATAATTGTAGTACATGATCAACCAAACATCAAACTTAAACTAAGACTATAAATGAGAACAGCAAAAAGCAAATTTGAAAAAACCACAGTCCTGCTTAAAATGGAAGAGTATTGCATTATTTATCATCCCACTGATTGACAAAGTTGATTCAGACAGTCTAATGGGTTAAATTGGTGTCATTCCCTACAACAGGAGTCATCAAACATTATTTGTAAAGGTCTGGAAAATAAATATTTTAGGCTTTGCCACCAAGAAGCAAAACCAAGGATATTATGTAGGTATTAATACAACAAAAGAGGAAACAAATACAAATATTTTATTGAAAAACCAAAAATAGGGCAGCCCCAGTGGCTCAGCAGTTTAGCACCTGCCTTCAGCCCAGGGCATGATCCTGGAGTCCCAGGATCGAGTCCCGCATCGGGTTCCCTGCAGGGAGCCTGCTTCTCCCTCTGCCTGTGTCTCTGTCCCTCTCTCTTTCTCTGTGTCTCATGAATAAATAAATAAAATCTTTAAAAAAAAAAACAAAAATATAATAATAACTAGGAACGATTCATTGTAACACTAGTGTATTAATGGGAAGGATAGAAATCTTTTTAAGTTAATAATTTTTCCCTTCAGTAGGGTTCAAAGTTAGTGCTCATCATCAAGAGCAACTATAAATTTTTGTTAAAGCCGATACATAATGAGATTTCATGTATTTCATCTTTGAAAGGATCTTTTCATATAGGTGGGTACTGCCAAATATAAATAACGGCCATAAGCAAATGACTCTAATTGAGTATATTTACTGCTTAGAAGACATTTATAAAATTATATTGCATGCTTTTTAGCATGTCATTACATTGCAGACTCACTGCTCCTGAGGGTTAAGGTGGGAGCTCCTTACACAGTTGAATGGATTTTTGAAATGCCAAAATATTTGCAGAGGTCCAAAATTCACTGCTACAAACGTGGTTTGAACTTAGAAAATACATCAGCTACAAATTTGGTGGGAATGGTAATCTTGCTTCATGTTTCAATGTTTGATGGCACAGCAAGTATATACAATAGCCTGATATTACCTAGGATTCAAGTAACAGTAGTTGTCATCTACATGACTTTACTACAGTATAAACCCTGCATATAAGCAGTGTACTATCTTGTAATTTTAGGTTGAATTCATTAGGAAAATATTTAAGTCTTTAGCACAAGCTAGTTTTTCCAAAGCTTTTGGAGTTCAGTGTTCAGTAACAGTGGTTGAGGGAAATTCTGATTATTTAGAAAAATTTCAGTCTTGGCTCCTGACCTCAAAAATGATTAAAAAAAAAAAATCACAATAAAACTTTAGTATTCCAATTCATCAAAACCCTATGTGATAGGGATATTCAATTTTAGTTTTTGACAAAAATTCATGGAATTGATGATGGTCAAGTCCATTAGTCCAAATGAAGGTCCTTATTGACATTATTAGTTTAAGAACACATGATTAGATTCAAATATTTTTTCCATTAAGTACCTGCTGATGAAAAAAATACAGGGAATAATCATATTGTGTGAGCACCTAACATTTTCACAAGTTTTGTAAATTTGCTCAACTAAGTCTCTTTCTGATCCATGCATTTTTAACACCATCAGTTGGAATACCCCTTAACCACTTCAGTTTGTACTAAATTCGTGTTTTCTCAATCTCTTTGAAAATATTCTTTTCTGTTATTTGAGCCACGTAGACTATTCATAGAGAGTAATTTAGTCACTTCAAACTTGGCATTGACTCCTCAAATAAACAACTGAGCAGTTTGGATCACACCTGCTGACTTACCAGGAGACAGGGAAAACCACTTGAAATCATTTATTTTTTAAATAAACTAATGATGTAGCCTCCCAATCTTTTCAACTCTTGAAGAGAATGTTCTCACTGAAAGGCTAATAGACATAAGCAAATGTATTTTCTCCAGACAGATTTCCTATTCCTTAGTTACTTCAGTGAAACACTAATGAATTCACCAGTGGTAAATGACTTTCCCTGTTCAGATAACAAATGAGCCACCCAGAAACTTACTTCAATTGCATCTTCATTTTTGTACTTTTTCTGAAGAAAGTCTGCTGTGATTAGGTATTCCGGTTTAAATGTTATCATTTTTCTGACCCGTGCTTTCCTGTGACCTTCTAACACTGATATGGGTATTTAGACTGGTAATGTCAACGTACACTGTATCGTTTTAGCACAGCCTGAGTGCCACTGCACAATAAACACAGGACTTTGCCATCTATTTTAATAACAAAATAGTCCACACTCCACTGCGTCTTATCTTGATAAGCACTGAGTAATACGTAGAGTTGTTGAGTCACTATATTTTACACCTGAAACGAATATGACACTTCTATGTTAATTACACTGGAATTAAAATTTTTAAATTTTTTTAGAAATTTAAAAAGTGTAACGTTCAAAATCTATTCCCTCTTTTTTGTTTTGACATGATAGGCATGGGCTGATAATATAAAGTATTAAAATCCTATAGTACAGCAATATGTGTGGCACTCAAAATGCTATTGAGTTCTAAGTTTCACTGCGATCTGAAGTGCTCCAAGCAGCAATGGAAAGTAAAAGAAATGCCATATATGGTCTCTGTCACAAACGCTCAACTCTGTCATTGTAGCAAGAAATCACCCACAGACAAGAGGTAAATGAATGAGCATGGCTGTGTGCTAAATAAAACTTTATTTATGTACTCTGATGTTCAAACTTCATATAATCATTGTGTCAGAAAATATAGTACTTCTGTTGATTTTTTTTAAAACTTTTAAAAATGTAAACAGTAGTCTTAGCTCACAGACTGCACAGAAATAAGTAACAAACTGGATATGGCCCACAGACTGTAGTTTGCTAATTCATATCCCATTAAGTCCAAAAGAATTACTTTTCCACATAGATAGTTACCATTCTTCAATTAAGAAATCTTATTTATATCCCAGTATAAAAGCTAAACACTTTAAATTTTGAAAAAGATGTATTAGGAAACACAAGGCTTGAGGTTGGGTGTTAATTTAGAATACAAGACTATTGCACACAATCTTTTGGAATTCAAATATTATGTCCTACCAATAAGTAATAATAATCTATAATAAAGAGACCTCATTTCAAACCAGAAACCTGAGTCAAAGAAGCTGTAAATAGCACCATAACTCTTTTTTTTTTTTATTTAAATTCAATTTGCCAACATATAGTATAATACCCAGTGCTCATCCCATCAAGAGCCCTCCTCAAGTACCATAACTCTTTATCATTTTGCTAAAATTAACGAATATTTCTCTTTGGGCAGATATGTTAATGTTCATCTTATTTTGAAATAACCTGCTATTTTGAATTTGCCTTAAACTTCTGATGTGCTTGTTCGTAACTCCATTTACCTTGCTTTAGGTTTGGCACAGATCACAAATGGATGATCTATTCTAATGCCAAAACCAATGTAATGAACACTTACATATATTCCTCAAATGTTCAAATTTTTAGAGACCTGTCTTCAAATTATTCTGATGAGTTAAAATTACTGAGTCCCCAAGTTATTCAATTAGTGATTAGATGAGGAAATATTTGCATATATCATTTTAATAAACGGATGACTAAAATCAATAAAGTATAGTAACTATCCTAGCTTTGGAAAAAGACTCTATTTCAAGATTTGGAAGAGTGATTCAAAACAGAGGCAGATGGGGGAAGGGTGATGAAGGGGAAGAAGAGAGACTGTAGATCACAGAGAAAAGGAAACAACCTCAGATTGCAGCTTGGAGGTAATAGAATCTAAATGTATGTGTGATAGGAAGTATATGGTCTCCAGTGTCCAATGCTAGAAATTATCAGAGGCTGAGGAAGCAGCTCTCTACACATCATGATCTACAAGGCAAAAAAATTTCCAGTAAGTAGGGAAAACCAATCCTACAAATATTTGAGTTTAAATCTATATATCCATACTTTTACAAATGTAGCTGATACATATAATGAAAACATGAGAAAATGCTTCAAGGCACATATTTAAATGGGTAAATGCAGGAACTTTGTCATTTGCTATTATTACAGCATTGGATTTCATCAAGCCTCCTTTTGGATGTAAATACCAGTGGGTGATAATGTCAGAACCTCTTACATTTAGTTGAGAAAACTCTACATAATACCATAAGCAGAAACCAAGAATAGAAATTATTAAAATTATGAGTAAGTTTCTGCTAATAAAAATGAAAATCTGTAATGCTACATTTAGGAATCAAAAAAAAAAAAAAGAAGAAGAAGAAGAAGAAGAAGGTTCCTCCTCCCCCCCAATTAAAAGGCATTTTTTTTATCAATAGCAAGTGAAAGATGTAACCATAGGGAAAGGACATCTACTTGACCTTCAAATACCTTATAATTTAACGCTGACCCAGAAGTATGGCTGAGAAGAAAAAACAAAGGGTCAAAAGGGAATTCCAGGTAGTCTACTGTAAAAATGCTATTCTCCAGTGACACTATACAACACATTACAAAATTTAACAAAAAGGTATTCTTTAAACATGAAAGATACATATTCAAGTAGAGCAGCAGTCCTTAGACGCCCTCTGAAAATTCACAGGAACCCAACCCACCCCCAGAAAGTAACACACACATTTCGACACATAATTTTACTGGGTTTATGATACAGATTTTCAGTCCTGTCCACACGTTAAAATCACCTGGAAAGTTTACAAAAAATCCCAATGCCTAGACCTTGCCTCACAAAATGTGATTTAACTGGTTTGGGTTAGGTTGCAGACATCAGAATATTTTAAAGCTCCTTCAGTGATCCTAACATAAAGCCAGAGATGATGACATCCACTATTCAAAAACTCCTTGAAATCTCTCCATAAAACCCTCTTCATTCACTTGCTCATTCAACAAAGATGTTAATTAATCATTTGCAACATCTGACATTTAACCAAAGATTCTGAAGAGTCCAAGAGAAATGTAGTCCAATTTTTCCTCCATTTCAGTCACTACTAATCAGCGTCTATCAGACTGCCAGTATGGCTTCCTGCATTATTAGAAAATTCTCCAGGAGTCAAATACTAATGATTCTCACTTTCAAACCAGTGTAACCTTTCACAAAGGACAGGGTGACCAGGTCACTTGAATAAACATAAACTAACGCATGACAAACAAACAAACAAAAAACGATTCTAAAGTTTTCCTATACTATTTCTTGTTACAGCTCTTAAATGGTCTCAGGAAAAATGCAGAACATGGAAAGGCACAGGCCATAAAATATTGGCATTTTCAAATAAAGCTTTGGAGAGTGTTCTATTCTAAAACTATATAGAGCAGTATTACTCGGGAACAAACGTTTAGTGAAAGGATAAGGAATGGACACAATGGGAGGAAAAACAAATATTAATACTCTGAAGAGAGTCATGCTAACCAGTAAAAATGCAAAGATTGGAGAAATAAAACCACATTTATTTAACGTTATTATAAACATTGCCCCCAACAAGCTTCCCTATTCACCTCATCCATTCACCTCCATTCCAACATACCATCTACATATATATATATGTACTATTTTTTTAATTAATAGACTCATTCTCTAAATATTACTGCATACCTTGTTTTTGCTTTTTATCATATACTTTGGAGATCTTTCCATAAAGGCATATATAATATATATACACACACATATATATACATAAACCTACCTTACTCTATTTAAAACCTACCTAATAGAGAAAAACTGTGGCTATAGTATGGATATACCACAATTCAAACAATCTTTTACTGATAAATATTTAGGGCATTTCCAGTATTTTGCCAAAACAAAGGGACTGTTTTGACACCTTCATAGTCCTTGGCCTCTACTCAAATTAATAGCGCATATACGAAAATGTGATTTCTCAGAAATCCACATATTGCAGATTATTAAAATCTAACTATATTGTACACCCGAAACTAATATAACACTATGTTAACCAAAAGAAAAAAAAATCTAACCTATGTATTTTGAAATTTTTTGTGTTTACTGAACTTAATTAATGAAAGAGACATAATATACCTTGTAACATAGTTTTCTTTTCATATTTAGGAACTAACAAAAAGTTTTCAGACCTCCAGTATCTCCAAAGGCCTGGGAGAAACTTAAGCATGGTGCTTGGAGTCCTCAATGTATAAAACACCTCAAGCAGTAATTAAAAGAACAACGAAAACCAATAACAATAGAACTTGCTATGTGCCAGGGACTATCCCAAGTATTCTACATTTATTCATGTATGTAAGCTTTACAACAACATTATGAGTTGGGTGCCATTATTATTATTATTACCAATTTATATTTGAGGAAAATGACACTAAAGGGACTAAATAATCTGTCCAGTTTCACAGAGTTAATAAGCCATACTGTCAGGATTCAGAACCAGGCAACCCACCATATTACGCTTGTACAGCTTGTACATATATATCTTTGCTTACCTATAGGCTAAAGTTCTAAAAGTAAAAGTTCTAATTCAAAGTGTATGAGCAGGGGATCCCTGTGTGGCTCAGCGGTTTGGCACCTGCCTTTGGCCAGGGCGCGATCCTGGAATCCTGGGATGGAGTCCCACATCGGGCTCCCGGCATGGAGCCCGCTTCTCCCCCCTCCTGTGTGTCTGCCTCTCTCTCAATCTCTGTGTCTATCATGAATAAATAAATAAATAAATCTTTAAAAAACAAAACAAAACAAAGTGTATGAGCATGTTGAATTCTGATGTATGTTGCAAAACTGTCCTTCAAAAAGCTCACACTAATTTACCTTTCTGCCAAGACTTTATAAGAGGGCTTATTTCTCCGTAACCTCCATAACAGTGTGTATTATCAAGCTATTTCTTGCCAATCTGGTAGGTGGAATAGCTTCTTTTTAAAAAATGAATATTTCTTTGTCATAGGACTATTGGTCATTCATATTGATTTTTGCAAAGCTATCTGTTCATTTGCTTCATTCATTTCTACTGGACATAATATTTCAACACATTCAACAACAAAATTAATAAATTAATGCCTCAAGAAGGAAATTAGTTGAACTTTAAAGCACAATTATTATGGTAAAAAGAAAGACTTTGCATCATATTAAGTATATGTGTATGTGTGTGTGTGTGTATATATATAAACACAAATTTTTAAATGGAATTACCTTAGATTATTTTACCAGTGCCAATAAACGCTTTGAATAACTCATTTCTGGAATAAAATTCTTGAAGACAAACTGTTCTTTAAAACTTCTATCCTGATTTAGACACTGTTCAATGAAATGTAGCTAAAGTTTTGCCTCAGTAAGATATAAGCAATTAAATCTTCTATCACATTATCAAAGATTTATTACCTTAATTTATTATATTTTTGTTCATTGCTTCATCACCATAATTAGGAAATAATGATTTATGCACATAACTAGTTTTGTTCTCATTATACGCTGGAAAGCAATAAAACAAATTATTCTTTGGTCACAAAATCTCTTATTTTACATAAGCTTATAAAAGGTAGTTATTTTTAATTTTACCATATTATACTCCAGTATCTCTATGCTCATTCTTTCTTGGTGTTTATTAAAGTAAATTTTAATAATTTATTAAATTTAGCATAAACACCTTAAAGGTATTAGCCCTTCCCTTGCAACTTTAAATACACAGTAAATATATTTTGATGAATAAATGAATACATTACTTGGGAACAATACAATGATTTTTAAGAAAACAGGAGTAATTTATGTTATATTCCTTCACAAAGCAGGACAGGAATCAAAAAATGAAATTTCTCACTGCGCACAAATTGAGAAACTATTTTGTGCCATGAATCCAACTCTATTGTTTGGAGCAGAGTTTCTCAACCTTGGCACTATGAACATTTTCACCAGATAATTCTTTGTTGTACGTGGCTGTCCTATGCACTATAGGATATTTAGCACAAAACATGGCCTCTACCCACTACTTACCAGCACTACCTTCCCACCTGACAAAAATGTCTCCAGATATTAACAAATGTTCCCTGGGGGGGAAAAAAGTCACCTAGGGTGAAGACCACTGGTTTAAAGACAGCTAACATTACAAGAGTATACCTAAAACCAAAGTGGGACTTTAGTAAGGACTTTGAAACCTGGAAACAGCTTCAAGAATCCCACTATGACTCCTAGAGAAATTCCTCCCTGATGCAGTGTACTCTCACCCCTCCCTTCCACTCATAAACAGTCAATCCATCATAACTTTGAAGCCTTCATTTGCTCAGGTGATTCGACAAGCATCTGTTAGTTTTTCCAATCTCACCTGCCCAACTGTAAAGTTATTAAACCCCTTTCCAAGAGTTAGTCCCAGGATCCTAAAACTCAGTAAATTATCTGTAACACTATGATATTACCGAACAATAGAAAGGAGATTGTTTAATTTTATCAGGTGGGGCCTTTCAGCCAAGTCTTTTGAGGTAAAGCGCCAACAAGTCAGATGATATTATGTCCAATATGGAAGATAAAATGAGTCCATAATCATTCCTAGCTATGGTTCTGACCCAGAAGACAAATACCTATAGTGCTTAATAATATAAGTTTGTGTTGCTGCTAAAAAAAAAAAAACAAAAAACAAAAAAAAAAAAAAAAAAAAAAAAACAAATCAAGGGAGGAGTTAAATATTTAAAAGCAGAATGCCGGGACGCCTGGGCACAGGCTCAGCGGCTGAGCGTGTGCCTTAGGCCCAGGGCATGATCCTGGAGTCCCAGGATTGAGTCCCGCATCGGGCTCCCTGCATGGAGTCTTCTCCCTCTGCCTGTGTCTCTGCCTCTCTCTCGGAGTCTCTCATGAATAAATAAATAAAATCTTAAAAAAAAAAAAAAAAAAGAATGGTTTAACTATGTTTTCTATGTTTAAAAATATACTATTGGGATGCCTGGATGGCTCAGCCTTTGAACATCTGCCTCTGGCTTGGGTCCTGATCTCGAAATCTGAGATCAAGTCCCGCACTGGGCTCCATGCGGGGAGCCTGCTTGTGTCTCTGCCTGTGTCTCTGCCTCTCTCTGTGTCTCTCATGAATAAATAAATAATCTTTAAATAAAATAAATTAAATAAATAAATACTATTGATAGACTCTAATATTTGAAAAGGAGTAAAAACACATTAATATTTCTCAAAACTCCTTTAAAATATTAGGCAACAATAATAAGGTGAAGAATGAATTTATTTTAAAGCCTCTATTAGAAGACATCCCTGCTTAAGGAGAAAAGAACCCAATTAAAAGTCAAATTTTTGTACTCAACACTAATGACACCTGAGTCTCTTCTTTAACATTCAGGGTTCTCATTTCCAAAATGGTTCTGCCAACAAGTTCTGAGTATTTAATGGGATATAAATAAATAAATAAATAAATAAATAAATAAACAAACAAACAAATAAATAAGTTTTGAAAAGAATGAACCATTATTCCAATATAAGATATTAGCAATAACTAGGTAAATGAATATAACATCACACAGTATTTTGATTTTCAGAATTACCAAAATTAGTGATCACAATGAATAAAGCTAACATATTTCTCAAAACATTTCTTTCTGACCAAAAAACAACAGTTCATTTTTATTTTTTTAAATTTATTTTTATTTTTTTTACCAGTTAACTTTTAATTTACTTTTCATTACTTGTAAAAAATAAAGATTGGAATTTTGAATATGATAAATAATAACTCTAATATTTAAACTGTTCAGATTTTCTAAATACTTACATTACTTGCAAACTTTCTGCTGTTAAATTATTCCACATAATTTCATTTGCCTGAAGATTTTCATTTTCTTCTAGTAAGGAAGTATCAAACTCAATTTCTTGCTCTTTAGCAGCTGTTGTTCTAATAAAGCATGCCAAATAATTTTGATCAATATGAACATACTATTATAATATATCTTAGTGCACACGAAAGGCAGAATATTTATTATCCAAAATTATGTTTACAAAGGAGAGTAAATACAAATAGAATAAATCAAATTAAACCCCTGGCACCAAGATCTAGTCACATAACTTAAACCTTAATTTTATTTGTAGAATATGGATATTAACCTGTTTTGTTTCCAATCACAGTGGTAATAAGTGTGCCGGGATAAACGACTGATGCATCATAAATTTAATACACATATAAAATCATAGTATTGTCATTATAAAAATGTTAAAAAATATGACTTCATGGATTAAATACAGGTGTAAGCAATGATATAGTAACAATGATAAATTTTTAAAGATAACTACATAAATTAGTTATCATTGAAAAAGAACTCTAAAAATAATTAAAAGCAAATTAATCAGTAATATCATATGTCCTAACAAACTCTTTAATATCTTATTTTAATTTAGTTAAATATTAATAGAGTAGAAAAAAGTAATACTGTCACAAATACTGAAAGAAGAATGAAAATATTATACATACCGGTGAACATCTATGAAATTATTATATTCTGTGCTAGGGTCTATCTGTTCAACTGACATTTGAATCTCTTTATGGACATTCACTATTTCTTCTGTAACGAGACTGGTTATCTGGCTGTATTCATCAAATATACCTTTTCTGAAAACAAAAACAAAATATTACAACGTTTTTTAGTATTCAAGGGAAACACAGGCCCAGAAAGGATTCAGAACATACGAAATGTCATACCAATATTTACAGATGGTGATTTCATGCACCACCTTACTTCATATACCTGGATAGTAAAGGGATTACACAAATGCACATGTTAACAATTTACATCTGATAGAATCATTGCAAGTGATCTAGAATATGACATTACCTTCTCCACGTGTATCTGACGGGTCCAAAATGTTGGATCAGGTTGGTCACTTTCTATTTCTAAATACTGGCATAGAAATGTTCAATTCCATCACCCAAAACTGTGGATTGACTCCAGTCTCTTTGGGGTTTCTCTCCTGTGGCTGCTAGTGCCTCAAAAGCCCTACCTCTGGTTTTTCTCTTGTTCCTGGGCCTCGGCTCTTTTCTGTGCACTTAATTATAGAGTTCAACTGGTTGTGTACCTTCGATGACATCTAGATCTCTTCTCCTGACCTCCAGTCAGCAGGAAAAATGTCATCATGAAAGTATTAGCTTTACCAGTGAATACAAAACGAAAAACTATTCTGTAGCAAAGACCCGATCTCCCTTGTAAGAATGCTATGCTGTAAAGATATGCCATTGGTCAAGAGTGCCCTCTACAAGTGTGGCAGACAAGCTTATCCTGCCTTTTCCCAAATAAATAAGGCATAGTTTGCCTTTCTTTTTCAAAATCATCAGTCGTAAAAATTTATTACTTACAAAATCTCTCTTATTTAGTATTTTCCCAATAGCCAAATACTGTTTGGGTTAAAAAAAAAAAAAATTTAAACTGCTTCAGGCAATGCTAGTTTGAAATGATTACAGAAATCACCTGACAAAATTTGAAAAAAAGGGGAAGACAGAGAAATTTAAAACCAATTTAGCAAATATCTCTGGGGTTTTGACCACAAAGGTAAAAGTGCTGAATGATATTAATGTAAATGACTCCATCTAGATAACCCTCATAAAGCAATGCCATAATGTGATGTAGAGATGATTATTATCCACCTTTAAGACAGATGGAATTTTAAAAAAGGAATTCTCCTAATGCTGTTGTATAAATGTGACATGGAATTCAATTTCAGTGAAATCATCATGCTTGGATATTTTAAATGCTAGATCTAAAATAATTCATTGTGAAAGATAATATGCTATAGAAAACTACCATGTCTCAAAAAGACATCTATTGATGATTAATATGCCCTTATTGATGATTCATGTGAAGAGTTTGAAAAAATACTCATGAAATCAGAGTAGGGAAGGAAGTATTTCTGAATCAACAATATATAATTTAAAGTAGACATAACTATGGGGCTCCTGTGTGACTCAGACTGTTAAGCATCTGACTCTTGATTTCAACTCAGGTCAAGATCTCAGGGTCGTGAGATGGAGCTCTCATCTGCGCCTCTCCCCCCCCATCATGTACTTGCACACTCTCTCTCTAAATAAACTTTTAAAAATTAAAAAAATAAAGTACACATAACTAAATGCATAGATTAAATATTTTAAGGAGATATTTTACTATTTTATCACTACCATTAAAAGTTTACATATTCAAGTCAACTAAAAACACTTTTTCATCTTTTTACTGAGAAAATGGGAGATCACCTAAACCATCTAACAAGGCAGATGAAGTCTACCGAAGGGTGGCTTATTCTTTTGTTGTCTTGTATTGATACCTCCGGTTAACGTGTACCTTTGATGTATTGCCCAAAGTATATTGTTAGCTCCTTTAAGGCAAAAATCATGGCCAAATCACAGACTGTGTTTTGCATACTGTAGAATGTCAATAAACATTTGTTGATTTTACTCTCATACAATAAGCTGGCAAAGAAAACTTCAAAAAATTCTTTTCTTTAATGGAGCTTGAGGGCATAAGGGTAAGTGTTTAAATCTGTCAGAGAAAGACAAATACCCTATGTTTTCACTCACGTATGGAATTTAAGAAACAACAAATACAATGAGCAATGAGGAAAAAGAGGGAGAGAGAGAGAGAAACCAAGAAAGAGAGACTCTAATTTAGAGAACAAACTGATGGTTACAGGAGGGGAGGTGGGTGGGGTGACAGGTGAAATAGATAAATGGGATCAACAGTACACTTATCATGATGAGCACAGAGTAACGTATAGAATTGCTGAGTCACAACATTGTGCACCTGAAACTAACATCACACTGTATGTTAACTTAGACTGGAATTAAAATTTAAAACTTTAAAAAATTATTTCCTTTGGACTTCTTAGTTGCTCAATACTTAAACACTCAACCCTCTGAAGATAGATATTCACTTCTTAACACCTGTCAATTAATGAATTTTTTTTTTTTTTACCTAAATTTCCAGCTAATGGGAGTAGAACAAAAACATGCAAAAAGAAGGACCATTCTTAGGGCTAGCTGGAAGGTCTAAGAGATGATAATAAAATGAATGTATACCAGAAGTGAAAATCAAGAAGGACCAAGGTAAAACAGATCTGAAAAACACATTGGGCTAGGTCAATAACGAAGCTCACAAAACACAGACAACTCTTATCCGAAAGCTTACCCAGGAGAGAGAATAACATTAAAATCATTTCAGGAAGGGGATTTTATGCCAAATAGGAAATGTATCTTACAGTGCTTTTATCATTTCTTCTTGCATCTTCTGAAGAGAGTCCAGAAGCAAAGGAAGTGTGGTGTCATAATACTGATTCTGATGAAGCTGTGCCCCTTTCAGTGCCAATACATACTGATTATGCAATACATGAAGTTTCATTGTCGCTTTGTCATATCGTTCCTTGGCCTTTTCGGTTTCTTTCCCTGGAGAAGACATTGAAGAAAGTTAATGAAGAGATAAAGAGGCTTTATCCTCCCTATATGCAACCTGAGTGACTACTATTTTATATTTCACACATTTTATGAAGAATCAACAAAATTTTATTGGACATAAATGATATGCTCAGCTTTATGCAAAGTACCACTTATTTGCCAGTCCTGTGCACACAGGCTGCTATGAAGGAGGCATATATTACAGTAAATGTTTGATAGTTAATGGATACTTTTGTAATAAAATTTTACAGAAAAATGATTCTTATCTTTAAGAAGTTCACACCAAACTGGACAACAATGTACATGAAACTGTGTAACTAAGAAAACATGAAAACTTGTAAATAATGTTAAATTTTGAGGCCTGTATTTGAGGTATCAATAAAGACCACGGGAGCCAGAGGAGGCTTTGTAGAAAAACCAAACATGGGGTATGTACAGGAAAGTAAAAGAAAGACAGAATGGACAATAATCCCTCCCTCTCACCCTCTCTTTCTGCCTTTCTGCCTTTGATTCGATGAATAGTATCAACTCATCACCACCAGGAACTGTGCTAAACATTAGGAATTCAGTACCTAGCAAAACCAAGTCCTCGATAGAGCCCCTGGTCTGGTAAATTGGAATACTGAGTGAAAATATGGAGATAATAAACAAAATTCCATAGGCAAGCAAAGAAATAAGCTCAAAGAGAGTAAGTTTTAAGGAAGTGAAAGAACTGTGTCTATAGAGGCAGGGCAATTTTACGTTGTAAATGACTTGAAAATCAAGCAGAGAATTTAAATTTGACATGGGAGATGTCCAGGAGATATTGACAATACTATGAACTAAAATTTTGTGTGTACCTCCACTAAAATCATTCAGAAAATACTTACAGATTAACAATATAAATGACTATATAAATAAAATTTTTAAGCAGATCTTCAATTTTCAGTGCCAACTGAATATTTCTTGTCAATTATTTGGATCTAAGGAATAAACTTTTCAAAATATTTATTAATTTTTGCCCTCTTTTCCAAGGAGAATCCTCTAAAAGTAGATCAATGTTGAAAATTTTTGATGCCACAGGCTCTTATCTGTTGCCCCTCATCTCAATATTCCTGATAGGTAGGAGTTGGAAAAGCATTCCCTGTTGGAGAATGTCTCTAGCTCAGAGCCAAAAGCAGAGAAAAAGTCAGTGTTTTTGTGGAGAGAGGAAACCTTAGACCCTCCAAAGTGCACAGACAGGCAGGGCAGCAGAATGAGAACAGTTCCCTTGCCTTTCTCATCTCCCCTCCAATTCTCAAGCAGAGGAACCACATCTAGCTGGTGGAAAAGGAAATCTTTCCAGCATGATGGAGGCTGGAAATTCTACTGGTTCCAAGTACTAGAACTACCACTGAATTCTTGCACGCGATTATTTCACGGAGCTTAATTCTCCAGCCATTCCTGCACATGGGGATACTATTAATTACCCAAGTCATTTGAAATTGCTACCCTAGATAATTTATTTTGCTTTATAAAATAAATAACTTCTTAAGGAGAAAATATTTGAATCACCAGAGTATCTTTCCTAACGCTTCTCACTGCTGTTTGGAAACAGGCTCTAACACCAGACTGATGGGATGGGAGTAAATATATTTATTCAGTTCTGATCTGAAAGGATCAGAAAAAAATAACATGAGCCACTAAAGAAGATTTTTCTCAGTTTTTGACTACAAATCACAGGATAATATATATTACATCATGATCCAAAGTCATATACATTTTTAAATATGAATTGAAATAAATTCATGACATAACTCTTCCCCTTACTATGAAGGATGCCCTGTGATTTTTAAAAAATTCTATTTGAATTTTTCATTTTTTTTAAATCTTCACTGAAAAAAACAATAAAATTTTTGCCTCAGTTAATATAAATCCCTAAAGAAATTTTCCCTCACACTGTATGGCATTAGGGATAATCTTTTTAACTTCATAATTAACAAGTCACTTCAATAATACTAATCATGAATGATTTTTAAGATTCTCAGAAATACATTCTCCTACATGTTCAATCACCATGATAGTTTTTTTTTCATAGAATACTATCCATATTGCTGGGCAGCACCAGTGGCTAGGGGGTTTAGCACCGTCTTCAGCCCGGGGTGTGATCCTGGAGACCCGGGATCGAGTCCCACGTCAGGCTCTCTGCATGGAGCCTGCTTCTCCCTCTGCCTGTGTCTCTGCCTCTCTCTCTCTCTCTCTCTCTCTCTCTGTGTCTCTCATGAATAAATAAATAAAATCTTTAAAAAAAAAAAAAAAAAAAGAATACTATCCATATTGCTACTTGGCATCCTTCTTCCAAAAATAAATTTGAAAAAATGTCCCCAAGAGTCAATGCAATGATGCATCTATGGCCAGCCACTAAAGCAACAACCTTTTTTTCTCCCTATCCACATAAGTCCAGATGAGACTCCTATATGAAGCTAATATCCAAGAGCCAAAGTGCATACCCAACCAAATTGGAATGAATTTTCTTGGCTGGGAGCTAAGTCACATTAATGTCTGAATCAGAGCAAAAAGTCCACAAACACCTGCTGCAGAAGCTGCCAAAGAGAGCCCTTTCTAAGGCCCTTGCTTTTGTGTTCTTTTTAAAATTTCATTTATCATTTTAAAGCTAGTTTATAGATACATTACTTAAAATTCAGCAAATGTTTTTTCTTTAATTCAGCAAATTCTAACAAGAGTTCAAAAAAGTCATATACAATTACACAGACAAATTGATTCCAAATAGTAAAGTTTCCAGGGTCTACATTGATAATAAGAAAATAAGGCAAGCATTTACCAAGCAAGAACATTTAAGTACTGTATTCTAATTTGTTAATTTTTATTGTAAACTCAAAAAGGATTAACTATAGTAAATTCAATTAATTCCATATTTAATGTCTTTTTTAAAAATATTACTTTTTATATGAATTCTATTATTCCTAATTAGTTACTTGGGTTTTTTAGTATAACTTCAGGAGTCAAGCTCTGCATACAAACATTTTCATAGAGACATTTAAACCACCCATCTGTCCTCCTATTTGCACAGATTTTTAAACTGCACACTGCCCATCTGTCTTTCTAACTAGTGAAAAATGATGCACTAAATATGCAATACTCAGCTAAGATTTTGTAATCTAAAATAACATTTAAAAAGTTAAGAATTTCTGATTTCTCTTTCTTTATTATATCTAAAATACGATAAACAATCTGAAAAAGACTGTTACAACCAAACCTAATTATCAATAGCTTAACAGCAGTCATTAACGTGATTTAGAAAAAATTAAATGCCTTTGAAAACATCCAAGGCAAAATTCATTACATTAAAATGCTACTGTTACTAATAAAGTCTTTAAAAAGAGCTTTGGGTTTAAAACTGAATTTAGGGGTATGTCTAAGTAGGTTTTTGGTTTGTTCGCTTTTGTACTCTTTAGCTAGCTCACATACACTTATGCGTTTGGTTATGTGGTGTACTTGTGCATGAACATGATCGATTAACCTATCTATATCTCCCTTCCATGCTCCCTCCCCTGTAAAAACGAACAAAAAGTTTCAAAAACATGCTTATTTGCCATGATTTTACACAGGATTCTATTATATTTTTTCCTGATTTGCTTTAATATAATTACTTAGGTCCCATAGAAACTATATAAGAAAATTCAAGAAATAGTAATACTCTGTGAAAACCAAAGTTCCAAATAAATTTTTTTCAATTCCATTCACTTACTAAAATGTGTTGCAAAAAACTACCTAACACGATTCTTGCCACATAGCATCTTGGTGCAGAATATTTCACATCAGTATTACTCTTTCTTAACTTTTAAATAACTACATTAGAGCTTAAAATTAATGTGAAGTGTGCAGAGCAAGTAACTTTTTATTGACAGACACTGAATCATACCTCTGTTGCCATATGATGCTTTTAAAAAAAAAAATGATGAGAGGCACTAAGGCAGGGCATGAAGTTGTCCTATATGTCAATTATCAGGGAGGATAAAGTCCAATTTTCCTCCTCCACATAATGAATTTCACAAAGAGACAGAATTATAATTCTTTTGCCACCACTTGTTGACAAATCTGTTTAATGTTTGTAATAACAGAGTGTATATACAACATGTCATGCCATAAACAATGTTATGAAGCTAGCTAAACTCAATTATGCAAGTTTGACATTTACAAGAGACAGGCAAGACTACTCATTAAACTAGTCTAGAAAGTCAAGTATTTTTTATTATAAACTTCAGAAGTGTTTACCATTTGTTAAATATTATGATGGAAAGCCTCCTGATAATAAGTGAGAAGTGATTATTTTCGAAAAGCAAATGCCTGCAAGTAGACTCTGCTTTCATTTGGGTTACTAAACAGTCTACCACCTTACATTTTTCCTTCCTTTCAAAACATTCCTCCTCAACTATACAATTTCTGCTTACTACTCTGAATAAGAAAACAATGAACAAGAATTAATCCTAACTTATGAGTGACGGGGCAAATGCCCACATACGTTTTTTCACATGGAAGTTAAAATTCAAGTATCACACGTGGGAACAATCAATGAGCTACCCATTTTACTCAATGCTATTCAGACAAAAAAGCAAAGTCAAGAAGTCAGTTTTTCTCTCAGCTCCTTTGATTAGCTGTGCAACCCAAGCAAGTCTTATAATTAAATTTTAGCTTCTAATTTCCCGTCCCAGGAGTTAAATAATCTGCCCTTAACAATTCATTGGGTTATGATAGAGACTGAATGGCAAACCATCAAAATACAACACCAAAGGCACAGAATTTGGAGAGATGGTAAAAAAATCTTTGGATCAGATAGTCCTATAAAGCACTAAAAAATACTATAAGTATATCCACACTGTGCTACTTTTAATAAATTTCCCGGTATAAGAACAATTGATATATCAGTCCAGAAATATTTACTAGACATGTGTTAGGGCTCTAAACTGTTTAAGTAACTAAAAACAGTGGTATTTTATTTAAAAATTGAACAAAATACCTTTAAAGAGTATGCTCTCTAACTCTGTGCAATATCATTTCCTTGTATACAGTGATTGCTAGATTCAACTGACCAATGTTTCAAAAACCTAGAAATTGAATGTATACAATACTCAAATCTATATTCTATAATATAACAAAGCTGTGAAGGGGAGGATTCCTGGTAGCTAGGATGAAGTAACAGCATAATTCTGAATTTCCCAAATAGCATCTGAACAAAAAGAAAAATAAATAAATCTACATCCTCAGCATAATAGGCAGAGAATGTCCAAATTTTAAATCTTCTGTGAGTAGAAAATTAAACACCAAATCTCTGCAAAAGATCTCTCACCCTCCCATTGCAAGCCTCCATGGACACCAAGGGCTGTTCAGAAAAAAAGAAGAAAAACAGAGAAAGAAAAAGAGAAAACCTAGCAGTGTGCTTAAGACTGATCTAAAACCATTATTGGGGCACCTGGTTGGCTCATTTGGTTAAGCATCTGCCTTTGGCTCAGATCATGATGCCAGGATCCTGGGATGGAGCCCAGAGTCAGGTTCTCTGCTCAGCAGGGAGTCTGCTTCTCCCTCTGCCCCTCCCTCTTGCTTCTGATCTCTCTCTTTCTCGGCTCTCTTTCTCCCAAATAAAGAAATAAAATCTTAAAAAAAAAAAAAAATAAAGCCATTATCAGAAGAACAAAGTTCATTGTACATGTGAAAATACCGGAAAAGCATAATGGTCAACCACAGAATTGACTGCAAGAAATGAACTAAAAGGGCATGTGATAGGCAAAGGAAACAGTCTTATAAAGGTAACACGCCAGGGGGCGAATGTTTAAAATGAAGAAACTTTGGAAACTGTGTAGGAAAAAAAGAAGTGAGAGAAAAAATAAATCCTACAGAAAAAAAAAAGAAAGAGATATATATTAGAATAGACACATCAATCTTTGTCAAGAGCATGAAGAGTACAAGATTTTACTCTACATGCAAGCTAACAAATTAGCCGGCCTCAACTTCATGGACGTGGGCAGAAGACACAAGTCTCCTGGGACAGAGACAAAGGACAGTTTATTTCTCATAGCAGTATCAGTAGCTTGGGTATCATCATTAGTCAGTGGGGGGAAACACGTTATACCAGGTCAAATGAAAACCAACAAGATTAGTAGAAAATATATGTACCATGAATAACAGATAAAGATATATTCTTAAAATTTAAGGAGAAAAAAGGCCAAAAATTGAAAGAAAAAAATGGGCAAAAGACAATTCACAGATTAAAATGCGACATTAAGCATATAAAAAGATGGTCAACCTCACTCATAATAAAAGAAATGCCAGTAAAACCATGAGATGTTATTTTTTTTACCTAGCAAATTGGCATACTAGCAACTGTGTAGAGAAACTGGTACTCTTACACAATTCTGATAGGAATGCAGATTGGAACAATCTTTATAGAAGGTATAAACTACAAATACATTTACCTTTTACAACTACAATCACAGACTTCTAGAAATTTATGCTTATGACATTTCTCCAATGATAAAAAACAACAACCCACACGCACAGGGTTATTCATGGTAGTAGTGTATCTAATTGGAAAAATTAGAAAAAATTCTATGTCCATATACAGGAAGCACTTGAATAAACTTAAAATGAAGTGTTATGCAATAGTTAAAAAAGAATGAGAAATAAAGCTACAAACTGAAGTATTGTTATTTTTAGGGCACAATGTCAAGTAGAAAAGCAAAGTGAAAAAATATAATAGTTTTTATGTAAGAAAGAGAAATAATTAAAGAAACTATAGTTCTCTAAGTATATAGTTTTATACAGTTCTGATTTTTGGAATCATTATTGTTTAACCATTAATGAAACAAGTAAACAAAAGCAGTAGGAATAAGAGAGGAGAAAACAACTAAAAATGGGATAGAACAGAAACAAATGAATCAACCCTTATTTCCAGTGAATAATGTAATCACAATGAAAGGAGTGAGGAAGAAATGAATTAATATAAACAGATATAGAAATTAGGCATAGATATACTTGTGTGCATGTTTGTATAAACATTTACTTATTTTTCATTTCTGTCCAGTGAGAGGACCTAGATAGAACAAAGACACCCCAGTAGCAATGAACACACCCAGTGTCCAAATAATGGTTTCTAAATACTAAACGGAAGACCATTAAAAGGAACTTTGGTTCCTTAGAGACATGGAGCAGAATCTAGAGCATGGAAAGTACAAGATGAGCCAGAAAATAAGTGTTCAATCAATGACAGGAACACATCAAAAGGACAGAGGAGTCACTTTCAGTTTCTCTCTCTCACATACAGAGAAAGAAAAGATAAAGTAAATGTGGCAAAATATTAATATCTGGGGAACATGAGTGAACGGTATATGGGTATTCTTTGTATTATTTTTTCAATATTTCAGTCAGTTGAAACAATGTCAAAAATAAAGGTTAAAAATTGAAAGCTGTGTTGCTAATGAAATAAGTCAATCAGAGAAAGATAATTATCATGTGATCTATCTCCTATGTGGAATTTAAGAAACAAAACAGAGGATCATAGGGGAAGAGAGGAAAAAATAAAACAAGATGAAATCAGAGGAAGACAAATCATAAGAGACTCTTAATCACAGGAAACAAAAAGAAGGTCACTGAAGGAGCTATAGGTGAGGGGATGGGGTAACTGGGGGATGGACATTAAGGAGGGCACATGATGTGATGAGCACTGAGTGTTATATAAGTCTGATGAATCACTGACCTCTACTCTGAACCCAATAATACATTATACGTTAATTAATTGAATTTAAATTTTTTTAAAAAATTTAAATCAAAAGCTGTGGAAATCTGATCAAAAATCAAAAGCATCTGAATATTCATTAAGTCTAAAAAAAATGGAGTTAGTCTACAGATGAAACATCTCAATGATTTGTTCTTTAAATATCAAAATTCTTACTTCCCAAAATAAAAAAGAAAACTTAGTTTCAAAATGTGTTTCAAAGCAGGTATGTTTCCACACTGAGCAGTATTAGTACACAAAGCTAGCCAGAATAAAAAACAAACAAAAAACAAAACTATCATTCTACTTTATAAGACTAGTCAAGTGTGTGGAATAACAATGTCTCCAGCAAATGAAAGGCTTTTATCCTCTAAGTCTTTAAAGGATGCTCTGTGAGGGATAGTCTTTGCCTTAAAGATACTTAACAAGAAATTTAAAACAAAGGCTCACAAAACAGTCATAATAATGTTAGGATATAATTATGGAGGAAGAAGTGTAGAGATCACCATTTATTTAGCATGAATAGCCAACCAGTAAGTGACCTGAAACTGAATAATGTACTATAATACACAAGATTATCTAATAAGTTGAATACCTTTAATTAAGGGGATTAAAAGCTACAGGATATACATAAAAAATATCTAGAAGATATTTTTCTGCCTCTGGAGAAAAAAAATAGGTAATGGGGTATAGAAAAACTCTTCACTGTACACTTACTGGTTTATATCTTATGATTTTGAATTTGGAATCACATACGTGTGAAGAGGCAGCCCAAGAATCCCATTAAGAATAAAAAAGTAGGGATGCCTGAGGGCTCAGTGGTTGAGCTGCCTCAGCTCAGGGCATGACCCTGGGGTCCTGGGATCGGGTCCCACGTCAGGCTCCCCACAGTGAGCCTCCTTCTCCCTCTGACTCTGCCTCTGTGTCTCTCATGAATAAATAAAATTAAAAAAAAAATCTCAAGAAAACCAACAAGCTCTAAGCAGCCTATCTACCCTCTACCCTCTCCCCTGTATAAAGGGGCATTCAGGCTTTTCTCTTAGGCTATGACTATGAACAAACTGCCTTTGCTCCTTGCTAAAACCAATCCATTCACTTAGGGCCTAGATTCACCACCTCTTACCTCCTCAAGGGCATGGATATAGCCATTCTTCCTTCATTCTGTGGCCTCATCAGCTTTTCCTTTCCTCCTAGAGCACTGTTATCAGCAAAAAAGCTGAAGTTGCTCTTAATCTTTAAAAAAAAAAAAAAAAAAAAACCCTCCCTTAACTACTTTCAGTTACTTCCCTCTCTCTTTCCTTTACTGCAAAACTACTGAAATGATCTGTCTGTACCAGTGATCTCCACTTTCTTTCCTCTCTCTTTCTTAAATTCATCCCATTTTAGGCTTTTCCCTCTACTGCAATATTGAAACTGCTCTTTTCAAAGCCACCAATAACCGACACTTTACAAAATCCCAATCTTGGTCCTCACCTTATGTTTAAGCACTACTTAACCTAATCGATCTGCTATTCTTCCCTGAAATCCTTTCCTCCCCCATTTGGCTTCCAGAATAACACAGTCTTTTGATTTTCCTTTTATCTTGGAGTTCTTTCAATTTCTTCCTCATTTCCCTGACTTCTTAGTGTGGGGCTCAGTCCTGGGACTCTTCTCTTTTCTATCTTAATTAATACCCTTGGTAATGTCATCAAACAGCATGACTTTAAGTACCTAATATTCAAGTTTATACTTTTACTCCAGACCTCTCCCAAGAATTTTCCAGAGCTAGAGATTCAAGTACAAATTTGATGTCTCTACTAAGATATCTAATAAGTACCTAAAAACCAAACTCCTGATCTTCACCTCCAAATCTGCTACTCCTACATTTTTCTCCATCTCAGCTAACAATAGTACCATCCTTCCAGTTGTTCAGACCAAAAATCTTAAAATCATCCTTGATTTCTTTCTCTCACACACTACATCCATTCATCAGCAAATCCATTAGGCTCTATTTTCAATATATACATTCGTGGATTCCATGTTTCTAAATATGCCTACAGTCTAAACTTGTTTGTAATCCCAAAATCATTACACACAGTGCTCTCCAGGCCAATTACAGATAGGCACATGCACAGAGTAGCAAAGGAGTCATTTGATATACATGTTCCCAAGTGAGGTCAAATAAAGCCATGTCTAGCTTTTTGTTTCAGCTCTCACACTGTGAGCTGTCCATTTTGCAGTCGGTTTAGCTCCACATTTACTACATTTTTGTGCTTAGTTGATGATTTTGCTGTTTAAAATGGCTAACCATAGTGCTCAAGCTCTGTCTAGTATTCTTATGACCAAGAAGGCTATAACGTACCTTCTAGAGAAAATACGCATATCAGATAGCTTTGTTTAGTAATGAGTTATAGCACTGTTGGCTTTGGGTTCAATGTTAACAAATCAACAAGGTGTCTTTAAACAAAAAGACATAAAACAAGATGATGTACTGGATCAGTCATGAAAAATGTCGTGACCCTGCTGATAGGAATCTAACCCTCTATGCTACGTCCACCAAGGGTAATGAATCAGTACTCAGTTAATACTAATTTAGTGTTCAGAGTGATTTCACAGAATATAACCACTGAAGATAACAAGAATCCACTGTATATCCAGAAATTAACCTCTTTCTGTTACTACCACCCCAGGTCCAGGCAAGCATAAGCCCTTGCCTGGATTACTTCAATAGCCTGGAACCAATCTCCTTACTTCCATCCTCCTTCCACCCCTCATAATCTCAACAAGGCTGCCAGAGTTATCCTATTAAAATGTAAGTCAGTTCATGTCACTCTTCTGATCAAAACCCACCATGGCTTCCCATTTTATTCGGAGTAAAAGCCAAACTGTTTTAAAAGAATGACCAAAATCCTTCAAAATGTGGGTGTCCCTTACTATATGCCATCAGTCTTCCTCTCTGATTTCATCCCATACTCCATGTCTTTCTTTATTGGTCCCCCAGTTACAGTCACAAAAGTATTTGTACCACTTCTCAAATATGCCAGACATGATCCCCTCAAGGAGTTTGCTTTGGCTATTCCCTCTACCTGGAATACTCTTGGCCCAAGATAATTATACACTCCCCTTCCTCACTTCCTTCACCCTTCATTTATGGCTCTCTCCATGAAGCCTGACCCAATCATCCTCCCAACATCCTATCCACCTACCATGTTTCATTTTTCTCCATGGTACTTATCACCATCTAATATACGTTTCACTTACTTGTTGAATTAATTAACTTCTCTAAAATACAAGCCTGATAGAGGCAAGAATTGTTGTATGGTTTGTTATCTACAAGATTCCTAGTACAAATAACAGTGCCTAGCACATAAAAAGAAAATACATAAATTGATATAGCTCTTACTATTAAAAAATAAATTTAGTCTTAAATAAAATTTTTAAAAAGTTAAAGTTATAGAAAAATTACAATTTTACCTTCTGCATCTGTTTATATCATCTTTCTAGTAATCAAGTCCAAAACTAACAGTGTTAAGGAGCTCACCTATAAAATATAGAGGAAAATCAGCAAAAGGATATCATTTCTTTTCATCTTTCTGTATGTGAAACTTAGCTTTGTTTATTCAATAAAACTAAGAAAAATAGGGACAAATTACTGTGCTTTCACTTTATTTTAATTTTAGGAAGTTATCTGCAGAATATAAATGAATCATGTAGCATATTCCATAACACATAATATTTCAGCATCTAATGAGAATATTATAACTGTCACTCCAATTTCTGCAACTTTAACCCAATGCAAATTAGATTAACAATGAAGAGTGTCGTTACTCTTTATGACCTTGTAAAGTTCCTATCATATTAAGCTCCATGCAATGAAAAGCATTCACGCCATAAGTTAGCTGCTGATATATCATGTATTAATACATAGGCGCAAAGAAAAAAAAAAGGGAAAGAAAAGAAAAAGAGAAAACCTCTCATTTTCAAGACACATCAATAGAAGTGATGATCAACAAACATTGCTTGAATTTGGCTTTTGGTCTTGACAAGTCCTGTATCCAAAATGGATTTCTTCCTTATGTTGACCTGAGAGGTAAATTTGAATTTCAGAACATTTGTCTACAAGACCTCCATATATCAGATTTTAATATTTAAAAATCTCCAAGATTTAGAGATTATTGAATAGGAAGGCCAGTTGCCATTCTTGCTGGACTGAAAATGAGAAAATCAACTAAAAGAGTCTTTAAAAAGTTTTACTCATTCTTTTTAATTTGGATTTATTTAAACATAAATTTAACCATCTGTCTCAAATCTGGACTCATTTCAAACTGGTTTTCATAATTAAAGTACTCTAAAGAGACAACTCAATGGATCTAATCAATTTTAATTGGCTATAAAATACCACAGAACTATTCATAATGTATGAAGAGGCAATTTAAGAAAATCTACTTCCCAATTACAGAAAAATTTACTTCTGAATAAGACTTGTAGCTAACACCCCACAGTTCTAGCAATAGGTATCCTCTTGTTCTCTCTGCACAGAATAAGTGAGGGCTTGTAAATAATCAAGGAGCTTACAAATCTCTTAGTATTCTGTTTTGTTTCCCATAAAGAAAGAAAATTTGAAGGAGAGTTTGTTTCCCTACTCTTGTTATAAAAGTGGGTGAAGAGAGATCCTTCTAAACTTCACTAGACTGTTACCGGCATGTGTAATGTGGAGTAGCTCATCTTGTCTTCTTTTTCTTGAATATGATGTATGACAAATCAGAAGAACTGAGGATTCTACTCATGTAAGAGAAACTCCCACAAACGTTATTGTGAGTATTTTGAGGATTGGTAAATGTAAAACCCTAGCATAATTCTAGTCACACAGAATCAATTAAATAGGCTATATAAAAATACGTAACTATGAGAGTTATTTTGAACACCTTTTCTGATACTTAGTACATCTTCAGGCAAACTACAAAAGTTCAAAGCAGGGCAGCCTGGGTGGCTCAGTGGGTTAGCGCCACCTTCAGCCCAGGGTGTGATCCTGAAGACCTGGGATCAAGTCCTGCGTTGGGCTTCCGGGATGGGCCTGCTTCTCCCTCTGCCTGTTTCTCCCTCTGCCTATATCTCTGCCTCTCTCTCTCTATCTGTTCCTCGAATAAATAAATAAAATCTTTAAAAAAAATAAAAATAAAATAAATTAAAAGTTCGAATTAACACTGTATTTGAACTCACTTAATTCAATACTGTATAGTAATACAGTGTTGCTTACATTTTATAAAATTACCATGCATTACATTTACTCTTAAAAATATATTTTTTAACTTTGGAAAAAAATGCTACATGTCATATGAACAAAGGGACTGCATATAGGTACACAGGCAAAGATCATATATATATTTTTTACAACATAAACAAGTGGAAGACTATAGTGAAATTTTAAAATCTGGCAATTGGGACACCTGAGTGGCTCAGCAGTTGAGTGTCTGCCTTTGGCTCAGGTCGTGATTCTGGAGTCCCGGGATCAAGTCCTGCATTGGGTTCCCTGCATGGAGCCTGCTTCTCCCTCTGCCTGTATCTCTGCTTCTCTCTCTGTCTTTCATGAATAAATAAATAAAATCTTTAAAAAAAAAGAAAACTATAAACTCTCAGATACAAGAGGCTCAAAAACCACAAACACAAGAAAAAAAAAAACTACAGCAATATACATCATGATCAAATTGCTTAAAACCAATGATAAAAAGAAAATCCTAAAAGCTACCAAAAGAAAATAAAATGTGCAAAACAACAAAGATAAATATTAGAGCAGATTTCTCTATGACATGATACTAGAACATCTTTACAGATCTAAACAGGAAAATAAAATGCCAAAATAGAATTCTATACCCAACAAAGATATACTTCAAAAACGAAGGTGAAATAATAACGTTTTCAAGTATTCAAAAACAAAGAACTTATTACCTACAGACTTACATTACAGGAAACAATAAGGTAAGTCACTCAGGCAAAAGTAAAATGATACCAGATGGAATACAAAATGCTAGAAAAAATAGCTAAATATCTGAGATGTTCCGTTGTAGTTTTAAAAATAACTGACTACTTAAACACACACAAAAATATTAACAAGGTAGGGGGACTTTACAACATATGCAAAAGTAAAACATATTACAACGATAGCACACAGACCAGACGACTATACTTATGTAAGAGTCCCAGGTTAAAAGCAAAATGTCATAACAACACCTGAAGATATACTATGGTAAACTAAAGATAACAAAACAAAACAAAAAGTTATAGGTATTAAAGACAACAAAAGAGGTCAAAAAGAATCTTTTTTTTTTTTAAAGATTTTATTTATTTATTCATCAAAGACACAGAGAGAGAGAAGCAGAGATACAGGCAGAGGGAGAAGCAGGCTCCATGCAGGGAGCCCGACGTGGGACTTGGTCCCAGGTCTCCAGGGTCACACCCTGGGCCAAAGGCAGCACTAAACCACTAAGCCACCAGGGCTGCCCAGTCTTTAAAAGGAATCTTAAGAAAATGTTTCAATTCATCCAAAAGAAGGCAGATAAAACAAAAAGGAGAAAAAACAAAAAGTGAAACAAAGAGAAAACACACTGCAAGATGACAGGTTTAATCCTAATATTATCAAAAGTCACATTACATATAGTTTAATTATCCCCATTAAAAGGTAGAGATTAACAAGATAAAAAAACATGACTTAACTATACAGTGCTTACAAGAAATGTAACTCAAAAACAAAGACTAAAACAGATAAAAGAATGAAAAAAATAATATATATGTACATATTAGTGTAAACACTAATCAACATAATGATGGAGTAACTATGTTAATATCAGATAGAACAGACAATGCACCAAAGAATACTACCAAGGATAAGAAAGACCATTTTATAATGATAAAGGGTCATGTCATGAAGTGGATACAATAATCTTAACTGTTTATTCACCTAGTAACAAATTTTCAAAATACATGAGGCAAAAAACTGACAACTACAAGAAGAAATAGACTATTAAACTAATCCACAGTTACAGTGGGAGATCTCCATTGCCCTCTCTTAATCCTTAAAGAGACAGAAAATCAGTAAGAACGTTAAAAATAATAAGAAAAAAACACAATTAGCTTACTGGACTAAGCTGACAATAGAGACCATTTCAACCAACAGCAGCAGACTATACATTCTCAAGTGTATATGAAACATTTATGAAAACAGAACGTACTGTGGGCCAGATAACATGTACACATAAATTTAAAGAAATGAACTCATAAAAAAAAATTATCAAAGCAAAACAGAATTATAAATAAAAAAACATAAACATTGCTAGAAAAATGCCAAAAGTTTAGAAACTAAATCGCGCACTTTTAACCTACAAATCAAAGAAAAAAACAAAAGGGAAATTAGAAAATATTTTTAATTGAATGAAAATGAAGATGGTGCATGAAAATTTTTGGAATGTTGCTAAAACAGTACGTAGGGAAATTTACAGCCCAAAATGCTTGTATAGAAAAAAAGACAGTTCTCAAACCATTGGATCTTAGCTTCCACATTAACATTTAAATTTTTCAAATGGTGCAAACTAAGCCTAAAACAAGCAGGACAGAAATAACAAATATTAGAGCAGGAATCAATTAAAAAGAAAGTAGAAAAATAGAAAAAAAAAGCAATAAAGACAAAAGCTGATCTTTGAGAAGATTAATAAAATTGATAAACTTCTACTCAGAATGATTATGAAAAAAGTAAAAAGACATAAAATACCAGTATTGAGAATGGGAAAGAGAAAGTCACCATAGATTCTACAAATTAAAAAGGTAAATAAGGAAATATTATGAACAATTTAATACCAATAAATTCAACAACTTCGGTAAAATGGACATTTCCTTGAAGGACACAACCTACTAAAACTCAAAAAGAAACAGATTAATAAAAAAAAAAAAAAAGAAACAGATTAATAGTCTGCTTTAATAAAAATAAATGAGTTTATAGTTTAAAAATCTTTGCCAAAAAGTAAAAACAAAAACAAGCAGGCCTAGATGGCTTCACAAGTGAATTCTACCAATATTTAAGAAAAATTACCAAGTGAACACAAACCTTTCTAAAAAGTAGAACAGGAAGTAACCATTCACTGAATAGCATTACCTTTATAATAAATTTAGACAAAAATACAAGAAACAAAGATATAAACAAAAATTTAAAAAAAAAAAAAAATTTTTTCGGAACTTAACCAACCATATCCAACAATATAAACACTGATAATGCATCATAAGCAAGAGGAGTTTATCCCAAGAATGTGAGATTGGTATAATATTTGAAACATGAAAATCAAAGTAATTCATATCAAACAAAAAGAAGAAAAAAATATTTATCTTGATAGATATAAAGACAAACATTTGACAAAATATATCTACTCTAAAACAGAAATAGAAAAGAACTTCAACCTGATAAAACTTTGAAACTATGGCTAACTTAATACCTAATTTTGACTTTCCCCCTAAGTTCAGAAACAAGACAAAAACACCTTTGCTCTTTCTACTTATATTCTACATTCTACTGGAGGTTCTAGCTAGGGCAATTAGGCAAGAAAAATAAAAATATATCTAGATTGGAGAGGAAAAGATAAACTTTCTTTATTCAAAGACAATATAAATTTGTAGGAGTTCTTTTGTGAAGTCATTTGCACTTTTGCACATTTATGGATAAATGTGATGGAAAATTTTGCCAATATTTATAGGCATTATATCAAGACCTTAGTTCAGATACAAGCTTTGTAGATTCACAAAATTGTTTTATGGCTAAACGTAAACAAGTGCTCAACCAACTTAAAGTATACAGAATTTAATCTGCAATGGAAAAGGAAAACCTGTGCATTTTGTATTCAAGAGCTCATTATTCTATGCTGCTATCAAGAAAACTCTGAATTATTAACTTCAGCTTAATAGACTAAAATGATTTCAGGTGTTCTCAGTTTACATGTTATAAATAATAATCAATAGACTAATGTTCAAATTAGTTCAAGTCAATTTAAGACAAATATTTGCTTTCTCAGCACAGCACAAAGCAAAACAAGTTTAATATTCAAAATATATTACAAAAAAATAACAGAAATGCTACATTTATGTTGCAAATGAGTATTATATTTTACATTAGACAATATAAACTAATGTTCCTTTGGATAAAAGCTTTAATACTTAAAACTGAAGTATTCTGAGTAATCCACACAGCAAGGGTCAGGAATTTGGAATTTCACCATTAACCCAGCCTTCCTCCTGACCTCCTATAACTGCTAAACCTCCAGTTGCATTGTAACTGAGCCCTTGACTCTGAACCTACTCTCAAATCCAGAATTTTTTTTTCTAATGGTTTCATTTATTTATTCATGAGAGAGAGAGAGAGAGAGGCAGAGATACAGGCAGAGGGAGAAGCAGGCTCCCTGCAGGAAGCCCCTTGTGAGACTCAATCACAGGACCTCATTATCATGCCCTGAGCAGAAGGCAGATGCTCAACCACTGAGCCACCCAGGCATTCCTCAAATCCAGAATTTAATCCTTAATTATAGGGAATTATTTTCAGGCCTCGTTTCCCCCAAAGCCTGTTTTCCCTAAAGTGTCTCTACCTGGAAGCTATATGTCAGACTGGGATTTTAAGACCTCCTAATATCTATGGTTGCTAGAGCCATTGCCAAGGTATTCACTGTCAGTGCCCAGCAGTCCTTAGGAACCATTCCACAATGAGTCCGGTCTGGCCTAAACAGAAGAACTAAGATTCTGACATCTGCAAATGTTGGAAATTTTGCCACCACATCATCCTTATAACTTCACAAAAGAATGCCTATTTCCATGTTAAACATAAAATGCAGTATGAGGACAGCCCCAGTGGCTCAGCGGTTTAGCCCCGCCTTCAGCCCAGGGTGTGATCCTGAAGACCAGGGATCAAGTCCCACATCGGGCTCCCTGCATGGAGCCTGCTTCTCCCTCTGCCTGTGTCTCTGCCTCTCTCTCTCTCTTTCTGTCTCTCATGAATAAATAAATTTTTAAAATTTTTAAAAAATAATAGTAATAATTAAAAAATAAAATGCAGTCTGATAACAAAGTGTTCAAAAATATAATTTTATACCTTTTCACATAAACATGCATATAAAGATAGTTTCGATTATAGAAAGATAAATTTATGTATGTGTCATGTATTGAGAACAATTACATAAGAACTTATTTTAAAAACATGTATTCTATAGGTTATAAATTGATTTAATGGCAGCAACCAAATTTTTGAAAATAGAAAAATATCACTAATACCTTTGAAAGAAGAAATGTAAATTAATTCACATATTTTAATTTCATGAGATTCAGCCAAGTAGTAAACTTCTTGGGACTAATTAAAATTATAATCTTCAAATTTCTACTTGCCTTCCTACTATTACAACACTAAATTGTATTTTATCTACATTAAAAGTAATAAAAAAGTAAACTATTATCTATGAAAAATATTTGATAATATAAGTAAGCACTATGTACAAGAACTATTTAAAATTTTATTAGGACATCAGAAATAGATTTCATTTTTTTAAACCAAATAAACTAATCATTAAAAAATGGATACCAAAGACGAGAAAGTAATTATTTCTTTTTTAACTAATCATTCTCCAACAGATATAGACCTAGTGTGAAATACTTAGCATAGCTGAATTACAATACAGTTGGATTACATCATCACTCGCTCTGGATGAATTTAAATATGGATATTTTTAATACAGGGCACTAATTTGAGAATGGTAGCCACGCATTAAGTAAGAGACTTCATAAAATTAACTATTTTGACAGGTTGAATACTAATGCTTAAAACAAAACTACTTCTAAACTACTCTTGAGGGATCCCTGGGTGGCGCAGCAGTTTAGCACCTGCCTTTGGCCCAGGGCAGGATCCTGGAGACCCGGGATCGAATCCCACGTCGGGTTCCCAGTGCATGGAGCCTGCTTCTCCCTCTGCCTATGTCTCTGCCTCTCTCTCTCTGTGTGTGACTATCATAAATAAATAAAAATTAAAAAAAATAAAATAAAATAAACTACTCTTGATTTAGTAAGGGATCCCTTGCACATAAACTGAATTTTGAAACAGAGTAAGACTTGTAGTTCATCAATTAGAATATCAACTACAAATGGGTAAGCTCCATGAATATCTGGGAAATGCTGCTTGAATTTCAATAACTTAAAAACAGCAAATGCTCAGTAAATATTTGATTATCTAAACCTTTCTTAAAATAATAAAGGAATAATAATTAGGTACATTTAATTTTGAAAAATCTATAAAATAATCATCCGGTGTTGGAACCTCTGACTCCAAAGTAGGTATATGATCTTTACACATACCATTTTTTAAATTTTGTCATTTCAATGATTAAGATAATTACAGAAGCATTTCAAAAGATATGTTTACATTAATCAAGAGATCATGATCTCAAAATACTGGCTGGGGTACATGATAAATAAGTAAGTAGAAATAAGAGAACTTTAAACACCAATTCATCTTCCCTAAAAAACAAAACAAAACAAAACAAAAACAGGAGAGACACTGCAAAAAGCAGAAACGTGAGGTAAATGTGGGAGGGGTGGGGACAGGAACAGAGGAAAACATAGTAAATGTTGGAAGGAAAATAGGAAGGAGAGGGAGAGCAAAAGAAAGGGGAAGGACATCCAGAAGGAAGGGGAGGAAGCAAGCAGAGAACAGCCAGAGGAGGAAGAGTAGGGATGGAGACAAAGGAAAGAAGAAAGGGGAAGGAGAAATGCACCTCAAACAGTATTTCTTTTACTTTACTGGGATTAACAACAGAAGCATGCTATTTTCATTGTGCAAGATATATTCAATTGTAAAGCTATTTATTTTGCTTACCTCCACAAAATAAGAATATATACACGAGACGTAAAAGACCAAGAGACAATATGTTAGTAAAAAGGTAAATGTAGGGATCCCTGGGTGGCGCAGCGGTTTGGCGCCTGCCTTTGGCCCAGGGCACGATCCTGGAGACCCGGGATCGAAACCCACGTCGGGCTCCCGGTGCATGGAGCCTGCTTCTCCCTCTGCCTGTGTCTCTGCCTCTCTCTCTCTCTGTGACTATCATAGATAAATAAAAATTAAAATAAAATAAAATATTTTTTTAAAAAAAGGTAAATGTAAAAAGAAAAAGAAAACAGAGCTGCTAATAAAGCTTATATTTAGACAGTTACAAAATTCCTTTAAAAACCTCCAACTTTGGGCAGCCTGGGTGGCTCAGCGGTTTAGCGCCTGCCTTCAGCCCAGGGCGAGATCCTGGAGACCTGGGATGGAGTCCCATCAGGCTCCCTGCAGGGAGCCTGCTTCTCCCTCTGCCTGTGTCTCTCTCTCTCTCTCTCTCTCAGGAATAAATAAATAAAATTTTTTAAAAACCTCCAACTTTTATAATTTAAAAAAATTTAAATATGAAGACTGTGTACTCACATTTAAAGACTCATAACCATAAATACTTGGTTAAAACAAATAATACACATCTCTTTCTATTTGCTTCCAAAGGTTTTTATGAAAGTGTTAGGACGATATGGGCAAATAAAATTAAGGAATCAAAACAAAATAATGCTTTAAAATGATCTTGTATTTTAGTGGCTTTTAAATACCACAGGAAAAATAAGGCTAAAAAAGGCGTCTAAACAAATACAACCTTATTTTTCTTATTTAATATTCAGTAATTAAATAAGTAAAGCTGATACTGGAAAGAAAATTTTGAACACTCTTTGCTTTCTATTACAAGTGCTACATAATTCCATTTAGTATAAACTACTCAAAAATATTTTACAGCATTTTAATAAAGCAAAAATATAAAAGGACTTATTAGATAATTTGACGATTAGTCTATTTTGATAATTTTAAAATGTGAATTGGTCCTAAGTGGAATCATTCTCCTACTTATAAAGACAACATTCAAATGATAAGAATAAAAATCACTAAAATAAACATTTTTCACAATTTTTTCATACCTTTAGCTAAAGCTTCTTTATATTTCTCTTTGGCAGAATTCATTTCTTTTATTAACTGTCTATAGCTGGATTTTAATTTCTCTAATTCTGTCTTTGTAACCTGTCAAGAAAAATAAAGAACACATTTTAAAAGCTTAAATTTACATTGCTAAGAATTTGAATCCAGAAGTACTACCTGATATATATTTTATTACTTACAGATCATAGTTGCTCCTTAATATACATTATAGACAATATATTAAAAATCAGTTTAGAAATCAATGATAAATTCAACAGCATATGAAAAAAGAAAAAATATTTTTAGAAAAGTAAGTCAAGAAATAATGCTGCCATCATCTAAAGTTTAAAGATCATAAATTAATATACTATGTATACAAATATTTACTCTAATAAAAAAGCTAATTTAAATATTTATTTTAATTATACAGAGTAACTTGGAGTTGTTCTAATTTACCAATTCTAACATGAGTATTTTTGATTTGGGTATTTGGGATATTATAATGTCACTTTAAAGATGTATCTAACGACCACTGTTGGCTACATACATAACAGTGGTCATTACATACATACATGAATTTGGTTATTATTTCTATGGAAAGACTAAACAAATGCAAATCTTTGATTCTATAGTCAAAACCCATTTAAATAGCATTTAAGGAAAAAACAGGGGTCTTAGATGGGATCTGAAAAACTTCTAATGTACCTTTGAGAAGACTAAGAAATCAGCAGCATCAAAAACTTGCAAAAGGGGCATAAACAACTTAGAAGAATATTCGAGTCAACTTTTAACAAACTCAGCACTACCATTGTTCTTGACCGGAGGGAGGGTAACATTATATAAAAAAACGAAAATATCAATAAGCTATGATACAGACATAAATGAGTCTGAACCATTCCTTAAAAAAAGAGAGAGAGAGAGAGAGAGAGAGAGAGAGAAAGAACTCAAGGGAGACCTGAGTGGCTTAACTGGTTGAGTAGCCAACTCTTGGTTTCAGCTCAGGTCATGATCTCAGTGTCCTGGGAGCAAGACCTGTGTCAGGCTCCACACTCTGTGAAGAGTCTGTTTGAGGGTTTTTTTCTCCATCTCCCTCTCCCCCTCAACCTGTTCATTCTCTCTCTCTTTCTCCCTCTCTCTCTCTCTCTCAAATAAATAAATAAATCTTTAAAAAAAAACAAAGAAAATTCAGTAATTAACTTTGTTTAATGGACTTTATTTTTTAAAGATTGAGTTTCAGAGCAAAACTGAGTAGAAAATACAGAGATTTCCCATATACTCATGCACAGTCATCCCCCACTAACGTGGTAAATTTGTTACAATAGATGAACTTGAGATAATACATCATTATCACCCAAAGTCCACAGTTTACATTAGGTTTTATTCCTGGTGGATTAAATCTATGGATTTAAACAAATATATAACAACATATCCACCATTATAGTATCATACAAAGTAGTTTCACTGTCATAAAATCCTCTGGGCTCCACTTATTCATTCCTCTCTCTCCTAACCCCTGGCAACCACTGATCTTTTTATTGTCTCCATAGTTTGCCTTTTCCAGAATATCATTCAGTTTAGCATCACACAGCATGTAGTCTTTTCAGAATGGTTTCTTTCACTTGGTAATAACGCATGTAAGTTTCCTCCGTGTCTCTCTGTGGCTTAATAAACTATTCAATAATATTCCATATTCAATATTCTGTTCACAATTCTGGGTCTTTTGACACTTCATATAAATTGTAGAATGAGTCTGTCAATATCCACAAAATAACTTACTGAGTATTTTGATTGAGACTGTGTTAAATCTAAAGAGCAAGCTGGAAACAACTGGTATCTTGACAATACTGAGTCTTCTCACCCACAAACATGGGATACGTCTCCAATTATTACTTCTTTGACTTCTCTTATTGGAACTCAGTTGTTCTCCTCCTACAGATCTGGTATATATGTTGTTAGATTTATACCTAAGTGTTTCATTTTTGAGGTACTGATGAAAATGGCATTGTGTTTTTAATTTCATATTCCACAAGTTTATTGTTGATGTATAGGAAACTGACTGACTGGGCAGCCTGGGTGGCTCAGCAGTTTAGTGCCTGCCTTCAGCCCAGGGCATGATCCTGGAGACCTGGGATCAAGTCCCACATCAGGCTCCCTGCATGGAGCCTGCTTCTCCTTCTGCCTGTGTCTCTGCCTCTCTCTCTGTGTGTCTCTCATGAATAAATAAATAAATAAATAAAATCTTTAAAAAAAAAAAAAAAAGGAAACTGACTTTTGTATGGTAACACTGTATCCTGTAACCTTACCATAATCACTTATTAATTCCAAAGTTTTTTTTGTTGATTCTCTTAGGGCTTTCTACATAGACAGTTATGTCATCTATGAATGAATACAGCTTTATTTCTTTGTTCCCAATATGTATGTATTTCTTTTTCTTGTCTTGTTGCATTGGCTAAGACTACAAGTATAATGTTAACAAGCAACAGTAAAATGAAATATCCTTGACTTGCTTCTGATCTTAGTGGGAAATTTTCGAGTTTCTTATCATTACACATGATGTTAGCTGTAGACTTTCTGTAGATATTCTTTAGCAAGTTGAGGAAGGATTCCTCTTTTCCTAGTTTACTCATTATGAATGAGTACTGGTTTTGTAAAATCACGTCAAGTGCTTTTCTGCTCAATTTTTGTTTGTTTAACCAAGTCTTTATTTCACTTTTGAAGGATAACTTCACAGGGTATAGAACTCTAGGATCATGGGGTTTTTTTCTCTCAACACTTAAATATGTCATACCACTTCCTTGCCTACTTATTTCTTAGGAGAAGTCAGATATAATTCTTATATTTCTTTTATAACTAAGGTGCTTTTTACTCAGGCTTATTTCAGGATTCTTTTCTTTATCTTTGATTATCTGTAGTTTGAAATTGATATGCCTATGTGTAGTTTTTTGGTCATTTTTTCTGCTTGGTGTTCTCTGAGCTTCCTGGATTTGCTGTTTGGTGTCTGACACTAAGTTAGGGAAATTCTCAGTCATTATAATTTCAAGGATCTCTTCTGTTCCTTTCTTTCCTCTCCTTCAGGTATTCCCATAAATAACATAAAACATGTTATATCTTTTGTAGTTACCACATAGTTCTTAGATACTCTGTTCCTTTTTTTTTAATCCTTATTCTCTGCTTTTCAGTTCTGTAGATTTCTATTGATATATTCTCAATTTCAGAAATTCTTTCCTAGTGTCCAATCTCCTATTAAGCCCATGAAAGTCATTCTTCACTTTTGTACATTATCTTTGCTCTCTAAAATACTAGACAATGCTAGAATGGCAGAATGCTTTTTTGTTTCTTTCTTAGGATTTCCATCTTTATGCTTCCATTACCCATCTGCTCTTTCATGATTGTTACTTTATCCATTACAGCCCTTAGCCTATTATTCATAGCTGTTTTAAGTTCCTGGTCTGATAATTCCAACATCCCTACTGTGTCTGGTTCCAATTGTGTATTTTTGCCTTTTGGGATCCCTTGTTACTTTTTCTTGATTGCTATGCAGGATACATCAGGTAAAAGAAACTGATTATATAGGACTTTACTAATGTGGTGATAGCTGTCAGAAAAGCTATTTTATACCTATTTTAGTATATTAAATAGGTATATTTTATACCTATTGATTCAGTCTCAGGCTGTGCCTCTGGCTGTGAACTTCACACATGTTCCTCAGCCGATGGGCCAATCCCCACTCAAAGAGAACAGGAGTTATGAATTTCCCTTCCCCCAGATTAGTTAGGTTAAGGGTAAATAGTTTCTCCTGAGAGCAGGCTTTATTAAGAACGGAACGTGGGCAGCCCGGGTGGCTCAGTGGTTTAGTGCCGCCTTCAGCCCAGGGTGTGATCCTGGAGACCCGGGATCGATCCCACGTTGGGCTCCCTGCATGGAGCCTGCTTCTCCCTTTGCCTATGTCTCTGCCTCTCTCTCCCTGTCTCTCATGAATAAATAAATAAAATCTTAAAAAAAAAAAAAAAAAAAAGAATGGAATGCCTTGGCATATTCATTTGTCTGTCTCTCCAATTTAGGGGGGAGCCATTTGCCCTGTCACCTCACTTCCTATAGAGATCTAAGAAGACTTGTTGGTTTTTCAGTTTGTTCAATTTTTAACTCTTTGTTAGGATGGAGTAACAACTTCCAAACTTCTTATGTGCCACACTGGAAACTGAACTCTTAACTTCTGAAATTGCTAAAGAACCAATTCATTGTTCCCCAAACTGGCTAACTGCAAAAAGCAAGCATTTATCCTGCTTCTTATATGTGACCTATATATCTCAGGGTTGCCAAACACTTGCCATAGGAAAAACTTTTTCTGAAAAATTACAGCTAACAATCACATTAGGAATGACAGAAGCAAAATATTGTCATTTTATAACAACTACCAAAATAATGGATCCAAGCAGCAAACACCAATTAGTTCTAAAAATTATTTGGTGAATGGCTGAAGGAAAACTTTTTTAATAAGTTGATCAGGCTCTCAGCACTGGAACCTAACAATCAAGTTTAACATCACAAAAGCTAAACAACATTATTTATCTCTGATATGGAAAAAAAAAATAAGAAGTCTATACTAGTACCTATAATGTGTTCTTGCCCAAAATAAATAGCCAGAATTTTATCAAGTAGTTTACAGGAAAATTAAAGGATAAAGAAATATGTGAAATAACATCACAAAAATGCTAACAATAAAATAAAATTTAAATTCAGTTCTATAGAGCAAATTACCCAGTTTCTTCCACAAATAAATGGCATTTTTAAAAAGTTGGGGGGAGGTACCTATAGATTAAAAGAAAACTATTCAAATGCAATGTGTGAGCCATGTTTGGGTCATGATTCAAATGAATCAACTGTAAAATACAAATAAACAATCATTTGATCATAGTCAGGATTTTTAATGACCCTAAGGAATTAATGTTATTTTTAGGTGGGTTAATGATAATATGGTTAACTTTTTTTTAATGAGTATTTATTTCAGCAATATAAACTAAAATGTTTATGGATAAAATGATACCTGAAATTTTCTTTAAAATGATTCAGTGTATTAGAAAAATTGGGTGAGTATACATTAAAAAAAAAAAACTGGGCAGCCCAGGTGGCTCAGTGGTTTAGCGCCACCTTCAGCCCACGCTGTGATCCTGGGGTCCTGGGATCAAGTCCCACATCGGGCTTCCTACATGGAGCCTGTTTCTCCCTCTGCCTGTGTCTCTGCTTCTCTCTCTCTCTCTCTCTATCATGAATAAATAAATAAAATCTTTTAAAAAAACAAAAGAGGGATCCCTGAGTGGCGCAGCGGTGGGATCCCTGGGTGGCACAGCAGTTTAGCGCCTGCCTTTGGCTCGGGGCGCAATCCTGGAGGCCCGGGATCGAATCCCACGTCGGGCTCCTGGTGCATGGAGCCTGCTTCTGTCTCTGCCTCTCTCTCTCTTTCTCTCTCTCTCTCTCTGTGTGACTATCATAAATAAATAAAAATTGAAAAAAAAAAAAAAAAAAAAAAGAACCTTGACTATGTGGGTGGATCAGTCGATGGGAATTTGTCTTTTCTATTCTTTTGTACATTCAAAATTTCATAATAAAAATATTGTGGGGATCCCTGGGTGGCGCAGCGGTTTGGCGCCTGCCTTTGGCCCAGGGCACGATCCTGGAGACCCGGGATCGAGTCCTGCGTCGGGCTCCTGGTGCATGGAGCCTGCTTCTCCCTCTGCCTGTGTCTCTGCCTCTCTCTCTGTGTGTGTGACTATCATAAATAAATAAAAATTAAAAAAAAAAAAACAACAAAAATATTGTAAATAGTTATCCAGAAGGGACAAACTCTCACTATAAATAAAGTAAAATTTTAAATATCCTAATTTACTTTGTCTAGGTTTTCTTTTTTATTACATGCAAAAATAAAAATAATAAAAACTAGAAGCTATTTCAGTAAGCAAAAAATAAAAATTCTAAGTGATAAGAAAGCACGGTATCATAGTTTAATTGGCAGCATTCTTTTTCTCTCAGAGGAGTACATAAAGTAACAGTACATCTTATAATCAATCATGTTTTATATTCAATAAGAATATTACTAGAGACACCAAAACTTATTAATCATAAAATGATGGCTAAACAATTTTTAAAAACAAACAAGATAAAACATGTCAGTGAATTTAAAAATCATATTTAAAAAAGAACTCCAGAGTAGAAGGACAAACCTTGATCATTTCCGCCTCTATCTGCTGATGAACACCTATAAAACTTTTCTTCACCTGCTGCTTGTCTTTGATCATCATGGTGAGCCTGTGTAAGGGTCCAGAATTTAGGTCCTCTGCATGTGTCTTCATGATTCTGCTAAGTTGTTCTGTTTGCTGAATCATAAGTAGCCAAGACTTAAAAAAAAAAAAAAAAGGTAAAATTAGCAGCTGTATTAAACATTTCCATTTTACTGTGCTTTAAGTATTCAGGAATTTTAAATACTTCATTTTACACAAATTATTACATTAATATATAAATGCCAGGTTTCTGGCAATCGTGCAATGAGCTATGAATGGTTTATATTTAACATCTTCAAGTACAAATACTTCAAAATTCAGTAATCAGACTATGTAATGTTCTATGAAAGGGATTAAGGCTCTTTTAGAGTCCACACTTGCAATCTTCATTTTACCACTTCTTGTCTGTCAACATACTGATATAATGCTTCTGCCTACACCATGTTACTGCCTCAGTAAGGTCACCATTTCCTAGTGGTCAAATGCAACAGAAATTTAACCATTTTTACTTGTACCATTTGATCTGATCCTGCTGACTCAATTCTTCCTGAAATTCTTCTTTTTCAGTTTGCATGGCTTCTCATATTCCAACATACCAACTTGTCTTCTCCTCTTCCTAAAAATCCCTTCTCGATCTTTGTACCTGCTTTGCTTTTGCTGCTTATGTCTTAAATACTGGTAATGTCTGGATTTCTTTCCATTCTCATTTCTTTAGCATATACCATTAGTTCTCAATGGTTTTTCCAGCACATTTCATTAAAGCAGACATATGTAATGGCGGATTTGGGACAAGTGGGTATATGAATACTCCTGGAAGAACAAGTCATTTGTTATTAGACATTCTAGTTTCTAGATACTAAAAAAAGTAACTGAGGAATACTCTTCACTAAAGGTTCAAAATTCTATTTAGAAACAATTATTGGAGATATATCATGGTCAGGTAAGATCCATGTTAAAGATTAAAAAATTAACAAGGTATGATTTTAGATATTTACTGAAGATTAGAATAATTTTCTATGCCATTACTTTTGACCCTGAATGAACAGAATTATTCTTCATCTGTTAATGTTCCAATATAATCCTAAATTAAAATTGAATGAGCACCAAATAAAAATAATAGCCTAAAGGAAACAAATTCTTAGTCATAATAAGAACTTATCAGGGTCTAACTTGATAATCTTGTTTTGGTACACTGTAATATACATTTTTTAAAAATTATACTTTGAGGACATTTGTTTAGGGAGAAGGACCATTTGTAGTTGTGGAATGCTATTATGAACATGGAATAAAATGTGGCCTATCAATTCATCATTCTTATTTTCAAATTAAAAAATCTAACTACTAATGTGCTCTAGATACCACAAAGCATTAAAATATAAAATTTAGGGGATCCCTGGGTGGCTCAGCAGTTTGGCACCTGCCTTCAGCCCAGGGCGTAATCCTGGAGTCCCGGGATTGAGTCCCACGTTGGGCTCCTTGCATTGAGCCTGCTTATCTCTCTGCCCCCACCCCCCATCTCTCATGAATAAATGAATAAAATCTTTTAAAAAATAAAATAAAATATAAAATTTAACAAAGATGAAAACAGTGGGGAAAAAGAAACTAAACGTAGATTAAAAACAAATAAAATGTCCTAGTAACTCTTGTAGCTTTGTCTTTTTCATTTTATATTTATACTATATTATTTTATTTATAAATGTATGTATTACATTATTTTATGTATAAATATATATACATATATATCTCTCTAAAAACACATTTCTGGGAAAACATTCCATAGCATATATAGAATGTTAAGGTTACCAAAAAGAAAGTGAGGGGAACAAGTGTTTCATTATCTAGCTTCAAAACATAAATATTCTCCAAGTGTTTTGTAGGAACAAATTTTTGTAATTCTATATGAGAGTGTTTGCAGCCTAGGACTAGAAAAGCCTTCTTGGAACCCAACGTTAAAGATAACACAACTAAGTCAGCTTGCCTTCCTCCTCCCAGAATACATTTCATCCTGCCTTAGAGCCCTGTTTACCGTAGTAACTGTGCCAAGTCCAAGCCTTCCAAGATACATATCATCACCCCAATTATCAATCCTATATTGCCTTCAATATTTCCTAATCTAACCCAGGGTACTCTCTAGAGAATCCCATACCCTCAAAAACTCCTGCTCTATTATTAGAAAACCATTTATACCTCTTAACAGGACTTTCCATTTATCTTTTAGCTCTAACAAAAATCTGGCTTTATCTCACTCTCAACATCTATCATATGGCTAATAAATATTCCTTCTCTTTATTCCTTCTCTTTCTAAAAATGTCTCTATTCCTTTGAAGCTCAGGTCACCCTTTCCCAACAATTCACCAGCAAATCTTTCTGATTCTCCCCCCAAAGTCTACCACAAATCCACCCACTTCTTTCCATCTTTGCTGTCAACCCTTTTGGAGGTTACAACTATCTCTGGCTTAGACTATTAGAAAACCTCCAAACTGGTGTCCTCTCTTGTACTCCTGTCTCCCCAACTAGAATGTCTTCTTCCTCACCAATTTAGGTACTTACTGTGATGCCTTAAACAATAGCTACTAAATAGTCCTTGTAAGATGAAAAGAAAGGAGAAAGAGAGGCAAGGGATATAAACATAAAATAAAACCATGAGTTAAATATATGCTGTTAAAAAATGTGTTAATTGTTTAAAACTGGAATTGGATAGCATGGTAGCAATGCCAATTATGAGAGAGAAGGAAAAACTGACAGCCTATCTTCAACTGATAAAACAACTGAGGAATAAGAGCAGCACATAACACAGTATGAAACACCGCCTAAAAAGAAGGCATGAGTGGGCAAGAAAATGTCTAGATACTATACAACCTGAATTACATGGGTGGCTAGAATATTTTTGTAAAGAGAGGAGAGTAAAACGTTAACAGTTGTTTGTTTGACAAAGTAAAGTAAAGATGGGGGATCCCTGGGTGGCTCAGCAGTTTGGCGTCTGCCTTCGGCCCAGGGCATAATCCTAGAGTCCCAGGATCGAGTTCCAGGATCGAGTCCCACATCGGGCTCCCTGCATGGAGCCTGCTTCTTCTCTGCCTGTGTCTCTGCCTCTCTCTCTCTCTCTCTCATGTCTCTCATGAATAAACAAATAAAATCTTAAAAAAAAAAAATAGAGATGCACTTCAACATTCGCAGTAACACGAGCATAGCACTTTGCAGATATGGCTCTTTGGCAGCATAGGAATGGTCAGGGCATAGATAAATTATCTTTGGTCAGGGTAATTTGTACAAGATAATTCTTTGTAACGTAATAAACAAAATACGTTAGACCATTGGCAGGCATTTGAATTGCTTTATTATAGAGAATCTTGCTTCATGGTAATAATTCTATCAATAAAGGTCCTCATAAGGGGAATTTACCAGTAGTCACTCACTGATCCTGAAAATCAAACAAGAATTATTAAAAAAATAAAAATATCTAAAGTTTAACTTTGGAAAAAAATTTGTCATAAAGAACAATAATACAATATGAAAACAAAACCACTTTAAGTTTATAAAACAGAATATAAATATCATAAATATTGAGAGATAAGCTACAACATGTGAATGCAGTAATAATGTAACTATAAAAAACTAGACAAAAATCCTAACAGATACTAACAAAAATCAAGAATGAGAAATTTGATAAAAATGTAATTGTGTCCATTTCCTAACTTTTCAAATAGAAGAGTCAATAGACAACTTTATTTCTAAAGTTCGTAAATAAAGGAATATAGACATTAAAATTCTTTAAGTTTCAATAAATAGTTAAGTGAATGTGTAGGAAGAAAACATATAACACAGGTCTTCTAAACAATCAAAAGTGATTTTGAGGAAAGTTAACATTGTCCATTAAAAAAAAAAAAAACAAAAGAAACAAAAAATTACTAACAATTAAAAATGAGTTGCAAAATAAAAATTATACTAAACACATCTGTTAAACATTATCTGCTAAACATCTATGAAAAGGAAAGCATTATCAAACTGGGGGGAACGTCACTACACACAATAAATAAGAAACATCAATAAAATGAGATAATATACAACAAGAGAAAGACAAGTAAGAATTCCCCAGAAAAATGTGAAGGATAAGATTCAGCAGTCATTATGTTCAAATGATTTAAAAATGAATTTTAGACACAAAAAACAAGGGCATATTATCATGTTAAAGAATATCAATTACAATGAATATAGAACTGTCAAGAATCTTTTCGATCTAGAAAACAGTACATCAAAACACACAAAGCAAAACAGTGGAAAATGAAATGAGAAATCAAAAGTAGTGGGAGAATTAAGTGTATTCATCTCTACCTGTGGCAGATAAGTTTTAAAAATAAATAATAGAGTATCTGAATAAGTAATTTATTTTTTTATATATTTTTTTTATTATTTATCCATGACAGGCACAGAGAGAGAGAGGCAGAGACACAGGCAGAGGGAGAAGAAGCAGGCTACACGCAGAGAGCCCAATGTGGGACTCGATCCCAGGACCCTGGGATCACACCCATGAGCCCAAGGAAGCCGCTCAACCACAGACCCACCCAGATGTCCCCACCCTAAAACTTTTAGACATTTATCTCCAAATCAAATCCTATCTATTGAAACAATGAAATGAAGAAAAGAAATCAAGCAATCTACCTGTTGTAGGTTCTATTTTCCTAACTGAATCCTAACATTAAAAGACAGCAAATTCTAAGAGACCAATAACCACATGGTTATCATAAACCAATCACCAAAATATCTCCAATAGCGTAAAAAGCTCAAAATGTTTTGCTAATGAATAATTCCAAACATTTATGAATTAGATACCTTTGATACCACTACCTAAAATGTTTCTAAGAAATGAGAATGAAAAAAGCTCTGAAAATCATAGCACAGACATCAAAAAGTGGCAAAGATACTATAAAAATAAATTATTTTATAAGTGCCAAAGAAAAATCTTAAATAAAATATTAATAGATCAAAACAGTCCATTAAAAGAAAAATATCTCATGGCCAGTTTGGGGACATTTCAAATATGCATGTCTAATAGTCATATATACAAGTATTCCCATAAAAGTGAAAGACAAACAAGGCCACTTAATGTCAACAATGTTATTTAATATAGTTTCCAAAATGCTTCTAAAAGAGAGAGTATGAGTAAAAATATTTTAAAGAAAGATGCTTACACATTTTTAATAATAAAAAAAACACAAATTAAGCCATTTGGAATTATTATTTTTCATGTTTCAGGTTGACAAAATTAAATAAAACAATACATTCTAAATGTAAGAGTTTGGGGAAACAGGCTCTCTAGAACACTGTTAGTGGAAAGGTGAATTACTGAAATAGTAAGTAGGCAAAACTATATACCCAGAAATTCTACTTCTTGGAATTTATTTCACACAAAAGATTTGCACAAGTATATGGATTATGTTTACAAGGACATTTATCACAGTTTATTCATAACAAAAAGAGTCTATCAATAAAAAATCAAAGAAATGAATTACAATGAAATGCAGCCATTAAAAATTAAGGTAACTTTGGGACCACTGGGTGGCTCAGTGGTTGAGCCTTCGGCTCAGGGCATGATCCCAGGGTCCTGGGATCCAGTCCCACATCGGGCTCCCTGTATGGAGTCTGCTTCTCTCTCCCTGTGTCTCTGCCTCTGTGTGTGTGTGTCTCTCATGAGTAAATAAGTAAGACCTTTAAAAAAAAAAATTAAGGTAACAATGTGAAATGATATAGAGAAAGCTCAAGGTATATAATGAGGCTAAAAAGTCAAAGTGCAAAATAGTTTAGGGAACACAATCCTATTTTATAAGATAAATAAACATCTTGTGTGGGCATATGCATCAAAAAAAATACAAAGAATAAAAATAAATATGACTATATGCAAAATATAGAAAAGATAACAATATTATTTTTGTCTTCAAATCTGAATTGCCTTATAAAAATTTAAATATTAGAACTAATGAAAACCAAAATGATTTATGTACCATTTCAAATTCCATCCACTAGCTGTTCAAAATAGACACACACTGTGACCTAACACTACAATAGCACTTCCAAATATAGAGCCTACTAAAATATGAAACAACAGCCTCAAATGTATCACTCCAAATTTAGTACAGATGCTTCCATGAAATTAAATCACAGCCCTCATGCATAACAGGAAACATTCATATCGCACTAGAAGCCAAAATAATATCTAAAGTAAAATAATATAAGGGCACCTGGCCAGCTCAGTCAGAGAGCATGTGACTCTTAGATCTCAGGCTCGAGAGTTTGAGCCCCATGTGGGGTGTAGAGATGACTTAAATAAAAATACTTTTTTAAAAAAAGTAAAATAATATAGCAGAAGATGAGGGTTTTTTTTTTTAAATCATTACTTGGTAGTGTGAGGAAATATGAAACAATATCCAGTTAAATATAATAGAAAATAATAGCAGCTCTTCCATAAAGAAAGTAAAAACTCATTATTAACTTAACTCACTATTAATTTAACTTACTTTCGGGAAATAAAGTCTAAGTTAATTTTTTAAACTGAATGTTAGACTATGGGCACCTGGGTGCCCCAACTGGTTAAGCATCTGCCTTCGGCTCAGGTCATGATCCCTGGGTCTTGGGATGGAGCCCCACTTTGGGCTCCAAGCTCAGCGGGGAGTCTGCCTCTCCCTCTCCCTCTGCTGCGGTCTTGTGAGCGTGGATGGATGGATGGATGGGTGCATAGATAGACAGATAGATAGGGAAAGAAAGAGAAAGAGAGAGAGAGAGAGAGAGAGAGAGAGAGAAAGAAAGAAAGAAGAAAAAGAAAGAAAGAAAGAAAGAAAGAAAGAAAGAAAGAAAGAAAGAAAGAAAGAAAGAAAGAAAAAAGAAAAAGAAGAAAGAGAAAGAGGAAAGAAAGAAAGAAAAAGAAAGAAGAAAAGAAAAGAAAAGAAAAGAAAAGAAAAGAAAAGAAAAGAAAAGAAAAGAAAAGAAAAGAAAAAAGAAAATAAGTAAGTTAGACTATTTCTGAGTAAGGGACAGGCAGAGCTGGGTCAGAAAAGACAGGCCACATGGAATCAGGCTCACAAAACAAAATCCCCCAAATGCTGACATGTAAGGAAACTAAAGATAAGGGAACAACAAACCAGACCACCCTGCCCTAGGTATGGGTGAGGAAGATATTTTTTTTTATGACGGTCGCCTGTGACCAACAAGGAACAACGAGACCCAAAAAGGAAGCCTTAAAGATGTTCTCACCAGTCCTTACTCAAACCAAGGACATCACAAAAATGGTAATAAGGCCATAGCTCCCCAGTCAGCTCTAAAGACAAGACTGTCGGTGGAGGCCCCATTGGCAACCCTGTGGGGGCCCCTCTCCCTCCTGAGAGCTCTGTCTCCTGGCTGAATAAACTTCTATCACGCTCCTGCTCTCCTGTGTCCCTGGGATTCATCCTTTGACTCCCTGGGACCAGAGCCTCGCTCTCCTGCTTCACTTCCACAGAAGGAACCTTAATCCATTGAGGCCTACACAGTAGCAAACAGGTATGAAATGTGAAGTACAGATCCTGCCGGAACTGTCTATGTATTAGTAATTCACAATTAACAAATTAATCATGCATATTAGCAGATACTCAGAAATGAGCTGAAGGAAACCAGAGATCGTTGACCATGATTCCTTGGGGCTAGAAAGAATGCAAGAGGACAGAAATTAAAGTAACGCACTTCTCTCCCAGCCTTGACAGAGTAATTGGAATCAAGTTAATCTTCCCACTGAAATAACTAGAAAACTGAACATAATGTATGAAACTTCAGATTCCAACACAGGACTGGAATCCCAAGGAGTAGTGAAACACGTGAAATTGCCCCAGGTTTCTGCCTGGAAGTCTTTCTGAAGGGAAGTGTAGAGAAAAAAATCAGAATATAAATCCAGAACGAGTATAAATTGAAAAGTCAGAGAGAAAAAGTTTGACTGTAAACTAATTACGATGTCCAAGTAGATTACCTTAAGCAAGGGAGTGACCCAGCCATTAGAGATGGTAAATTAGAAAGTCAAAAAGAAAACTCTCTGGGCCTCATACTGCTTGTAGATATTTCTTTCTTTTCTTTCTTTTTTTTTAAAAAAAAAATACTAATGCAAAGCCTCGCCTCATATGAATTATCTTGAAGCCTAAATAGTCTGGTTTCATAAATGCGAATTATACCTTAACAGAAGAAAAATACAATGCCATTAGGAAAAGATTTTAAAATCAGCCAAGATGGAATAACAGGAACCAAATTTACACTTCTAACTGGGAAGAAAAAATGGACAAAAAAATCTTGAGAAGCATTATTTCTCATTTTGTCCAAAAAAATGAAAAATAACAGTTTTCAAGATACTGGCTCTCGGGCGATGAAAGACACAAAGGGATCCCTGAAAGAAAGAAAACAAACAAGATGAGGCCTCCAGTGGCCCTGACTGACTGACCTGAGAGGAGGAGACAGCGAAGGGGAGGTGAGCGTACGTACGGAGGGGCCCGGAGAAGCCTGGGCATCTGCAGAACCCTGACCAGTGCAAGCCCGTGAGGACTCTGCATGAACGGGAGTGGGGGGGTGGGGGGATATGTCAGGGAACAGTTCCTGCAGTTCCTATATGGTTTGGACTACTGTCTGTTTCCACCAGCACCCCCCCCCCCCCGAAAAATTCATAATTCATGGGACCTTGGCTGGAGTCATCAGCCTTGGAGTTAGTGCTGCTCTGACCCTGCCTAACAAATCTTAAAGTCAAGATCCAAAGCATCAAGTTCCTTCCCTGTAACATAACTGTGCTCCCTAACAAAACTCAACAAAACAGCAATGTAAACTACCAAAAATGGAACTGAGAAGAAAAAATAATGGAGAAAAAAATAAATGGGACATCACTGAGCTGCAGGATACTTTCCAGACATCTAACATACGGGTAATTAGAAGGAGGAGGGATATGGAAAGTGTTTGAAGAAATAATGGCTGGAAACATTCAAACGTTGATAAAAACCAAAAAGCCCACAGACTCAAGAAGGTCAATGAATCCAAGCACAAGAAGGATGAAAAAAAACTATGCTATTAGTATCATATTCAAGTCAAATAGTTTTAGACATTCAAAACATGTCATAACGATAATATTCATAAAATAAGCTGATTATATACACAAAACCTCGTAGATTTTATAATTCATTTGATGACTTCTCGGACATCTTATTTTTTCTTACAACATTTGCAATTTCTTTCCCTGTAAATGGAACAGGAAAACACAACTCTTCCCTGTATAGCGTATGTTGTGGCATCTAGAACAGCAGGTACATTCTCATCTCATTTAAAGAACCAAAGAACTGAAGTTACTTGGGGACTCAGGGAGGGATGGATCTTCTGTATTAAGTACATCCTCCAATATCAAGGGAATTTTGAATTCCCTATTTAATGCACTTCTCTAGCAATGGAAAGATTGAAACTTGTAAGACCTTGTCATTTCAAGTAGAACAGATTCTTAGATATCAAACACTAATGCAATAATCAAAACAAATACTAAATGAAAAATAGTAGGTAAACAAAAAAAAGTAATTAAATAAATATTTTTAAGATAAAATAAAATCAAAATAATAAAGTCAATAGTTGGGTTCCAAAGACCAGTACCATACACGGTGTGGAGTGAGCCACACATTAGCTCGCTCATTGCCCAATCTCAGAAGATAGCTACTTCCAGAAACTACACGACTACCAAAGTATTACTATTGCTATTAAAAACGGTCAGTCTAGATATCTAAACATAGGTTAGGAGGCCAGGAGGGAAACTGCACATCGTTTCTTTCCCACTACTTTTTCTTCCAGCTTCCCAGACTCAGTGCCCCTCAATGGCTTTTGTTCTTGGACTTACAAAGCTGCAAGTCCTGTTCTTCTGAGGAGGAACAATATTCAGAAAGGTAACCGGCCAGAGCCACCTTTGCCCTTCAGAATCAAATCATATCACCTCGGCAATTACTCCTACCAAAAGTTAGGCGCTGACTCCTCCAAGCTTTTGCACCCTATAAACTTTCTCCTCCAAGCTCTTGCACCCTATAATCTTTCTCTCCTTGGCTACTTCTCTCTACATAGTCATCCTCATAAACTCAAGTCTTAGAGTTCATGTCTACAGAACATTACTTTGTTGATCTCATTCTGGTGGCTTTTTGTTACTACAGGGCTGATCCATTTGGCTGTTTTAAGGAAAATACATTATGGCGAGGCTTCTGGACATGTTTGCCTAAACCCCTCCTGCTTCAGTGTGATATGCAGCTCTCACCCTGCTGCATCCCATTCTCACTCCCCACCCTCGTCCTAAAACAGTTGTTTAGTTATTCCCTATTTCCTATATACCCTCAAGCTCCTTAACATTTCTTTAAAAGCAGACTTCCCTTTCCTCCTGGGAGCCAACCAACTCTTCCAGTTACTGCTCAATCTAACGTTTTTTAAAAATTCTCACATAAACCTCTGGGGAAAAAGAGTTAAAACTTTGTATTTGCTCCCAGGACTTATAAACCAGACTATATACTTAGACCCTCTCTTTTTCTGAAGCTCTGTCAAATAAAGGCTGTTTTCTTCTCTCACGTCCTGTGGAACACAGAACCAAGAGGAGGGGCTGATGGTCTCCGTTACTTCTCCCCAACTTCACCCCTATCGAGCCTAATTTTGCTTGTCTGGATGACCCTCTGCTCCTCCTCCTCAACATGATCTACTTCCTCTATTTTCACAGGGTTTCTTTTATATACTCCTCATATCAACACTCTGAGGCAAATATCTTCATCTTATAAATAGTATCAGAGAGATTAAATAATCTGCCCAGGTCACACAGCTAATAAATCAACCTCTTACTGTGCTAGACCCAATACCATCTAAGATGCTGGAGGATACAGAAGTATGGGAACCTAAAGGCACCTGCATCTAAAGACTGCTTTCCTCTTTCCCTATTTACCCAAAATACATGTCTCTAAAGAACAGCTAGTAAGCTAAATGCCAAACTAATGAGAGTACTTTATAAACTGGTTACAAATTATACTGTAATTTTTAATTAATCTCTATATAGTACTTTATCATTAAATTAGAGGCCAACAGCCACAAGTAAAATCTATCCACTCCTTTAGGCTACCTACTTTGCAGCATGAGTAACATCTAAAGTAAGTCCTTCTGGGCCAGGATTACTGAATCATTCTTGATATGAAAGTAAAAATAAAAGTGGCCTTGTACTATATTTGGGTTTCTAACTAGAATAATGATCAACACTTCAAATCCCTCTAAGCAGAACAATTAAGGAATAAATCATCATCTTCTTCTATCTAACCACCACGCTGCATGATTAGAAATAGCACCACTTTAAGACAGACATACATATAATACACATTTCCCTATTCCCAAGGAGACAGAAGCACTGGTTTGAGACTTTTGAGTTTTAGAACATCTTTCAGAATTTTGAGCTGTAAACTAAAGGATATTAATATTACATCATAAGATGCTGTTTCTACCTGAAAGTAGAAATGTAGATTTTCAAATTCTTATATGTGACTTTTATGGTGTTAAGACCAAAAATAATTCCTAGAAATAAATGCATCTCTTATTTCACAATGAAAAAAGAGGAATAATTCCATTTATAGAAATTTTATTCTCTCCTATCCCTCCAACCCCTAAAAAAATGAAACCATACACTATATAGCATGTATTACATAACATCATAGATTTCCAAAATAATTAGGACAAATCCTAAAATGCCTATTTTACTCTTAGGAAACCAATGGAGGTGAATAGTGTCAGTTATATTAGGATGAATACACAGTATTAAAAAATTAAACATTTCACTCAATTTTTGAAAAGAGAAAACTACACATGGGGGAAAAATTGTATCCTTTAGAAACACAAATCATGATTTCCACCTCTGAACCAGCAGATGTGCACAGACGTAAATCAGTATTCCATAAACAGGTAGTAATTTAAAGTTCTGAGTTCATTATACCAAAAAGTATTTATCCTGAACAATGAGTCCAAGAACACACAACTACTATAGCTATAATTATAGCAAAACACTGAAAATATCAACAAAATGACTCAAACTTAAAAAATACCTAAATAATAGTTGTTATAAATAGGTTTTCTCTACAGATTATAACTTCCAACTACCTGCTTTCTTTCCTGCTTGAATGTTTTTAAAACACAACAATAAAATTCCATGAAGAATGCATAGTTTCTGTGCCACACAATAATTCAAAATAAATGGTTCTCTGAAACAGCAGTTTTAATTCAGAGTTTGTCTGAATTCCTAAGAATGATTTTGGAATTTCTGAGTCCTCAGGAGATACAGAAATCCAGAATACAAGTCATTATATTTCCCTAAAACTGAAGATTTAAAAGACTGAATTTCAAGTGCAAAGTACTTCCGATTCACAAGAGCTTGTCTTTGCATTTTTTTTCAAAGCTTCCTAGTTTTCCATGGCCAGTGGTTCACAAGTCTGCTACAATGAGAATCACCTGGCAGCCTTTTTTTAAAAATACCAAACCTTGAATCCCATGACCAGAGATTCTGACTTAATAGGTTTTGGATGGGGTCCAGGCATCAGTATTTCAAAGCTCTCCAAGTATTTCTAATGTACAAGTTCTGCTGTAACAAAACATTTGTGCCCCTAATAATCACTGGGTTATGCAAAAATCACACATAAAAACCACGGAGCTGGGATCCCTGGGTGGCGCAGGGGTTTAGCGCCTGCCTTTGGCCCAGGGCGTGATCTTGGAGACCCGGGATCAAATCCCACGTTGGGCTCCCGGTGCATGGAGCCTGCTTCTCCCTCTGCCTATGTCTCTGCCTCTCTCTCTCTGTGTGTGTGTGTGTGACTATCATAAATAAATAAAAATTTAAAAAAAAAGAAATTTAAAAAATTAAAAAAATTAAAAATAAAAACCACGGAGCTTATTAAAAAAAAATTGGTGTTAGAGGCACAATAGTAAAAAAAAAAAAAATGTATTAGGAACGCATTTTAAAAAAGACAGAAACCTAAAAAACATTTTGCATGGTTTTACATATATTAAATGGTTAAGAAACACATAAGTTCTATAGAAAAACAAGGCACTTTACCTTGAAAAGATCTGAGGTGTGCTTTTCAAAAATAGATGTCAACAGGGTTGCAGCTTTTGAGTTTTTGTAAGGTAGTAGAAAGAATTATCTGAATTTGGACAGAAAGCTGCAAGACCACATGTGGATAGGTGTGACTCATAACACAACAGATGAACAGCGGTAGCCAATAAATGATGAAAGTGTGTGGCTGTGTGAGTTTTATGCATTCCTAGGCAGCTCTATTCATCTGGGTAGTTCTTGGCATTCGTCTGGCACTTCTTCCAGATTTGTGCATGAATGAATACAAACTCACATAATATTCAAATTGTTCCCTAATATAGCAATTGCATTAGAACAAATTCATTTTTTTAAATCAAGCTTTATAGCAGAATTGACTCCACAGTCAGATTTCAGAATTACTGTCTTAAAATACAGACAGTTGAAAATCTAGTTATACAGGTTCTAGTTACAATACATAGTTATTATGTGACTACTAAATAATAAGGCTGGTTCATCAAAAAGCATTTTTCATTACTTTTAATTCCCAAGTAGTATATGGTATATAGCCAATATTTCAGTCCACTTCATGTTCAAAAGATAAACCAATATTTCCCTTCAAAGATGTTGTGCAGAGAATTATCTGTATCACTACACTATTTCAGAAGACAGTTGACTGTCATCTGACAGGTTTTCAGCTTTACTGAGATATTAGTGACATACAGCATATGCAAGTTTAAGGTGTACCCAATAATGATTTGATATATGTATATACCAAAGTGATTACCATAATAAAGTCACTTAACACCTCCATCCCCTCACATGATTGTCCTTTTTATCTTTTGGTGATAACTTCTTAAGATCTACACTCTTAACAACTTTCAAGTATGTATTACAATACAGTACTCTTAAATATAGTCACATGCTGTACATTACAACCCCAGAGATTATTCATTTTACACATGGAAGTTTGTACCCTCTGATCAATACCTTTTCATTTCTCTCCTACCTCCACCACCCCCCTATGCTGGTTTCAACAACCAGCATTTTAATCTCGATTTCTATGAGTTGGCTTATATAGGTTAGAACATGTACTATTTGTCTTTGACTTATCTCACTGAGCATAATGCCCTCAGGTCCACCCATGTTGTCACAAAAGGGAAGATTTCCTTCTTTTTTATGGCTGAATAATCTTCCATTGTGTATATTTACCACATTTTCTGTATCCATTCATCCAGTGATGAATGTTTAAGTTATTTCCATATCTTGACTATTGTAAATAATTCTGCAATGAACATGACACTGCAGGTATCTCTTCAAGATAATGATTTCATTTTCTTCAGATATATATCCAGAAGCGGGTTTACTGGATCATATGGTAGTTCTATTTTTAATTTTTTGAGGAATCTCCATACTGTTTTTCAAAGTAGCTGTACCAATGTACATTTCCAACAACCGTATACAAGCACTCTATTTTCTCCACAGCATTGCCAACACCACTTATCTCTTGTCTCTCTGATAACAGCCATTCTAATAGTTATGAAGGAACATCTCATTGTGGTTTTGATTTGCATTTCCTTGATTACTAGTAATATTGAGCATCTTTTCACCCATCTTTTGGGCATTTGTTATGTGTTCTTTGGAAAACTGTACTCAGATCTTTCATCCATTTTTTTTGTTGGATTGGTTTTTTTTGCTATTGAGTTGTAAGAGTTCCTTACATTTTGAGTATTAAACTCCTTATCAGATAGATGATTTACAAATACTTTCTCCCATTCCTAACATTACCTACTAATTTTGCCCAATGTTTCCTGCTGTGCAGAATATTTTTATTTTTGCTTTTGCTGCTTGTACTTTTCGAAAACTATCCAAACACTGTTGCCAAGACCAATGTCAAGGAGTTTCTCCCCTATGTTTTCAACTTATAGTAGTTTTAGAATTGAAGGTCTTATATTTAAGTTTTTAAGTCATTCTGAGTTCATTTTTGTGAATGGTATAGCAGAGAGGTTCAATTTCATTCTTTTGTATGTGAATATCCAGTTTTCCCAAAACTATTTATTAAAGAGATTATTCTTGGCATCCTTGTCAAATATTAGTTGGCTATATATGCATGGTTTTATTTCTGAGATCTCAATTCTGTTTTATTGGTCTACACACCTATTTTTATGCCATATCATACTGTTCTGATTGTTATATCTTTATAATAAAGTTTGAAGTCAGGAATTTGATGCAAACGTAAAAGTAAGAGCCAAGGGTGCCCAGGTGGCTCAGTTGGCTAAAAGCAAGAGCCAAAAAGATCAAATTGTCTCCAAGTAACCAAGTATCAACAATCCCAAAACAAAGCTCAAGAATATTTTTTTTTAATGAAAATATTCAGTACCTGAAAAGGTAAAATTCACAATGCCTGGCATCATATCAAAGACTACCAAGTATAAAGATGCAATAGAAAAATGAGAACAATCAATCAAAACTGGCCCAGAAATAACAGAGATTATAAAAGACAAGAAGAATAAAAGCTACTGTAACTACATTCCAAAACACTAGAGGAAAGAATATTAGGTAGACACATGGAAGATTAAAAAAAAAAAAGATTCAAATTGAACTATTATAGATAATTCATTTATTTAGGACTTGTTCATTTTCAACATGGAAATGGCTCAGCTACTCAATTTCTCTTTCCTTCTCTCCATCTCCCCCACCCTAAACCACAGGTGTGCAGCAAAAGGAAGAGCTGGTTTGGGCAGGTATGAGAAGATAAAGGAATAGTACAGACAGGCATTTTTTTAAAAGATTTATTAATTTACAGGAGAGAAAGAGAGAGCATATGGGTGAGTGGCGGTAAGGACAGAGGGAAAGATTAAAGCAGATTCCAACATGCAGAGCCCAACATGAGGTGGATCTCAGGACCCCTAAGATCATGACCTGAGCCAAAATCAAAAGCCTGACACTCAACCAACTGGGCTACCCAGGCTTCCCCACATATTTAAATTTATTTTATTTTTATTTTTTAAGGATTTTATTTATTTGTTCATGAGAGACACAGAGAGAGAGAGAGAGAGAGAGAGAGAGGTGCAGAGAGGCAGAGACAGGCAGAGGGAGAAGCAGGCTCCTTGCAGGGAGCCAGACATGGGACTCCTCAGGGATCACGCCTGGGGCTGAAGTCAGCACTGAACCGCTGAGCCACCCGGGCTGCTCCATTTAAATTTATTTAAATTTAAATTCTGGCAAAACAGTAAGTGGTATTGCCAGAGGAAGAGGAAAGAGGAAGTTACACTGCTAGAAATGGAAAGGTAAGGGAGAGAGAGTTAAGCTCATTGATAGGGTTATAAAAGGGCACCAGAAGTGAAAAATACCTGACATGAAAAATAAAATTAACGACAATTAGGCATTGCATAAAATAAGACTAGTGAAATGGAAGACTTAAAATAGAAAGTAACCACAATGAAACAGAGAGAAAACAGAAAAATAGAGTATCCGTAAACTCTAGGATAATTTCAAATAGTAAAATATATATACATATCTATAATTGGAGTCCCCAAAGGAGAGAAAGGACTAAAATATTTTTATAAAAAATAATAGCTGATATTTTTTAAGTTAATTAAAACTGTAAGCCCACAGATATAAAAGGTCAACAAACACCCAGCACAAGAAAGATTTAAAAAATTACACAGCAGCATATAACAGATTGTTTTATTTTTTTATTTTATTTATTTATTTATGATAGTCACACAGAGAGAGAGAGAGAGAGTCAGAGACATAGGCAGAGGAGAAGCAGGCTCCATGCACCAGGAGCCCGACGTGGGAACAGATTGTTTTAAATCAGTAATAAGGAAAAAAATCTTAAGCCAGCCAGAGGAAAAAACATTAGGCATGATTATTTCATCAGAAACAATGCAGACAACAATAAAACACCTTTGAAGTATTAAAAGAAAAAAGCAGCCACTGTTGCTACCCACAGTCTGCCTAGTAACTGCCACTAATAAAAGCCACCTGACTTCAGAACATCATCTCCCAGGGGCCTGGCCCACCATTTCAGGGCCAGTCAGGCCTTCCTATGTGCAGACATTTTTCAATAAATATACCTACAGCACTGGTTAAAACAAATAAATAGGGATGCCTGGGTGACTCAGTAGTCGAGCATCTGCCTTGACTCAGGGCCTGATTCAGAGATCCAGGAATCAAGTCCACATCGGGATCCCCGCAGAAAGCCTGATTCTCCCTCTGCCTATGTCTCTGCCTCTCTCTGTGTGTCTCTCATGAATAAATAAATAAACTCTTAAAAAAATAAAATAAAAATTAAATAAATAAATAAAAGGAAGGAAAAAGAAAGAAGAAACACCAACCTAGAATTCTGTATATTGCAAAAATATTTTTCAAAAACAACACAACATAAAGACATTTTCACATTTACAAAACCTGAAAAAAATAAATTACCAGCAGACTTCCATTATAAGAAATATTAAAGGAAGTCCAAGAAGAAAAAAATAATACCAGATAGAAATCTGGATCTACACAAAGACATGAAGAGTACCATGAGTTGTAACCTAGTGGGTAAATATAAAGACATGTTCTTATTTATTTAAATTATCCAAAAGATAATCAACAATTTACAGCAATAATAATTATAACGTATTGTGGGATTTATAACACAAGTAGAATTAAAAAGCTTCATGATAGTAACACAAAGTATAGGCAGGAGAAATGAAAGTATACTATTGCAAGTATATTATTATAGATAAGGTTCTATATATATGACTAATTTATAAAAGTATAGAAAGTTAAAGATGTATATACTATGAATCCTAAATCAACCATTAAAATAACACAATAACAATGATAGGTGATGACCCAGTAAAGTAGGTAAAAATAGAATGAAAAAAAATCAAAATAAGAGAAAAAAGGAAAATAAGAACAAAGAAAAAGCACACAGAAGAGAAAGCAAACAGCAAACTGACAGACTAAACTCTGACAATATAAAAAATCACATTAAATGAAAACAGCCTAAACACACCGATTACATGGCAGTGACTGTCCTGTGAGGAAACAAACAAAGCAAGACCCAACCACATGCTACCGATAAGAAACCCACTCTAAATATAACAACTATATAGGATGATAAATACATAATATGCTAACATTAACCAAAAGAAAGCTGAAGTGGTCCTATTAATATCAGACAGAGTAGATTTCATAGCAAAGAATATTGTAAGTGATAAAGAAGGTAATGTCATAAATTAAAAATGAGTCAATTCATAAGAATTTAAAAATCCTCAAAAATAGTCACCTAATACATTTTGTCAAAAAAAAATCTAAGCATTTATTACCTAATTAAGGTATTATTATCTAATTAACAGAGATTCACAATTATGATAAGTAAAAATTGATGAAACTGCAAGGAGATACAAATTCACAGTTATAATCAAGAGTTTCAATATTCATCTTTCAATAATTGACAGAATAAGTGGACAAAAATGAGTAAAGAAATAAAAGATCTGATCACCACTATCAACCATCTTGACCTAACTGCCATTTATAGAACATATCACCCAATAACAACAGGATATCCAGTGCACATGAAACAGTTACCCTGACAGACCATATTTTGGACCATGAAACAAGTATTCATAAATTTAAAGGCACAAAATAGGCTCTTGGAGAGCAATGGAACTAAGTTCAAAATCAGTAACAAAAAAATGTCTCTGGAAAAAAAATATTAAGTTCGGGTAAAATCAAAGTAAAAAAGAGCAAATAAAACCCAAATTCAGTGGGGAAAAAATTAATGGATTTCAGAGGAGAAATCAATGCAATAGAAAACAAAATCAATGAAATCAAAAGGTAGTTCTCAGAAAATATCAGTAAAGTTGATAAAACTCTAGCCAGTCTGATAATGAAAAAAAAAAAAGAGAGAGAAGACAAACCTGCCAATATCAGGATGAAAAAGGTATTAAAAGGATAATAATGGAAAATAATAACCAACATAAAAAATTTGACAACTTAGACAAAAGTGAACAAATTCCTTGAAAAGCACAATCTATTAAAATTCACTCAAGAAGAAAAAGACTATCTGAATAGCCTTCTAAACATTAGTTTAATTAAAAATCTCCTGTCAAAGAAAATGTTAGGCCCTGATGACTTCATTGGTGAATTCTATCAAACATTTAAGTAAGAAATAAAAGCAATTCTATACAAACTTCACCAGAAAACTAAAGAGAAAAATACTCCCAACTTGTTCAATGAGGCCAGCATTACTCTGATACTGAAACCATACGACATGACAAGACAACTGCAGACCAAGATAACTGAGACAAGAATTTCAAAAACAAAAAAAAAATTTTAGCAAACTGAATCCAAAGATTAAAAAAAGATACAATATATAATACTAGGTGGGGTTTAATCCAGGAATACAAGATTGTTCTAACATTTGAAATATCTGAAAATCAGTGAACACGTTTCAATATATCAACTGAAAAAAAAAAAAATACAATACAATCATCTAAGCAGAAAAAGACAAACCACTTGACAAAACCCAACATCAATGCATGAAAAAACTCAACTAAGTAGTAGAACCTTCCACAAGCTTATATTAGATAGCTACAAAAAACTCACAGCTAACAGCATACTTAATGGTAAAAAGACTAAATGTGTCTCCCTTAAGATCAGCAACAAGACATGGGCATCTGTTGTCTATACTCGCATTTAGGTTGTGCTAGTTCCTAGCCAGTGCAAAAACTCAGGAAGAACAAATAAAAGGCAAACAAATGGAAGGGAAGGAAAATTGTCTTTGTTTGCAGAAGGCCCAATCAACCTGTGTAGAAAATCCAATGGAACCTACAAAAAAGCTACAAATAAGCTAGTTTCACAAAGTTCATGTTATGAGATTAGTGTATATATATTAACAACGAACAGTCGGAAAATTAAATATAAAAAAATACAGTTACAAGAGCATCAAAAAATATGAAATACACATAAATCTGAAAGACCTATACACTGAAAACTGTAAGACTACTCAGAAAAGTTAAAGACAATAAATACCACATTTATGGACGGGAAGACCCAATATTGTTAAGGTATATACATTTTTCCCATATATATCTATATAGTCACTGCATTCCAGTCAAAATCCAGCAGCCTTTTTTTTTTTTTTTTAAGATTTTATTTATGTATTCATGACAGAGAGACAGAGAGAGAGAGAGACAGGCAGAGGGAGGAGCAGACTCCATGCAGGGAGCCCAACGCGAGACTCGATCTCAGGTCTCCAGGACCACACCCCAGGCCAAAGGCAGCGCTAAACCACTGGGCCACCAGGGCTGCCCTCCAGTAGCCTTTTTAAAGATTTTACTTATTCATTCATGAGACACACAGAGAGAGAAGCGGAGACACAGGCAGCGGGAGAAGCAGGCTCCCCACAGGAGCCCAATGTGGGACTTAATCCTGGGACCCCAGGATATCGCCCTAAGCCAAAGGCAGATGTTCAACTGTTGAGCCACCCAGGCATCCCTCCAGTAGCATTTTTTAAAATAAATATTAACAAGCTAATTCTAAACTTCACATGAAACTGCAAAGGAACTAAAATAGCCAAACGTATTTTGATAGAAAAAAAATACTGAAAAATTACACTACTGACTTTGACTATTATAAAACATCAAAATAAAAACTGTGTTATTGGTGTCAGGTTAGACAAAAACACAAATGGAACAGAATAAATTGTGTAGAAATAGGCTCACAAATTATGGTCAATTGATTTCATTCAACAAAGAAGCAAAGGAGAAAGCTTAATCTTTTCAACAAATGCTGCTAGAACAAATGGATACGTTTGCAAAAAACTTTGATCATACCTTGCCCCTTACACAAAGATTAACTAATGACACAACACTCTAAAGAAAAAAAATTGATATACTGGACTCGTTTAAGATAGAATAAATGATGACTTTTCAGTGTTAAGAGGAAAGGCTGACACATTCCTTGCTTTTCTTTGGGTTTTCAACCATTGTTCACTGTTATCTCTCAACATTTACTCTTTGAAAGGCAATCTTGCCTGTTTAAGCCATCCGTCCCATTCTTTATCACTTTTCCCTAGCCCCCTTTCCCATTCCCAAAACTCTCCTGCCTTTCTAAATTATTTTAGTATTTGTCTCCATCTATCCCTCATCAAAATACCTGACACTGCAGTGTCTACGCTGATGATTCTTCCATTGGCCTGACTTCATAAATCTTCAACCTTCTTACTTATTAATTCTATTTCTTGCTTCTTTCATTATCTTACTTCTCTAAAGAGTAAAATTCCAGTTCAACCTGGTAAATAGAACACATGGCTTTGTTCCACTTCTTCCCAAAATCCCACTAAAACAATGGGATATTATAATAATGTAGTTATTTAAAGTATAAATTCACAATAACAAAGAAAATAGAACAAGGGGCAACAACAGATAAGATATGATGCCAAAAAAACATAAGAAAATGAAAAGTAGGTAAATGGTAACTGATCAGCATATCAAGAAACGTTGAAACACAAGTGTTCCGCAAAGTGTAGGTCAAGGGTAGGTCAAGAAGAAAAGGCCATGTAGGGGAAAAAGGTGGTCAAAGGTACAAATTTCTAGTTAAAAGATCAAGAAGTAAAAAAAAAAAAAAAAGATCAAGAAGTACTAGGTGTATAATACAACATGATGGCTATAATTAACACAGCTATATGATATATAGAAATGTTAAGAGTAGATCCTAAGAGTTACATCATAGAAAGATTTTTTTCTTTTAATTGTATCTATATGAGATGATGGATGTTAATGAAACATACTGTAATAATCAGAATCAAACTATCATGCTGTATACCTTAAACTTACACAGTGATGCATGTATGTCAATTATTTCTCAATAAATAAAAAGAAGAAAAGGCTAATTAATAGGGTCAGATCTATAATCAAAGTAAAGCTCAGAAACTGGAGAAACCTATATGAAAGAAGAGGAGACGATATTAAAACAGAAGAATTGATTCAAAGTCTTTATAAGGAGTAGACACAACTCTCATTTCTATTGCTCAGCCCACACAAACATGTAATTGTTCTTCCCCCAATTCAGAAGAAAAAAAGAGGAGAAAATAAACCAGAGAGCCTCTGGACTAAGAGACATCAGGCAGCTTACCAAAAACAGGAAGATTAACTGAAGTATGACTCTTAGAACACTCAACCTACTTTCCCTATCAATTCTCATACATGACAGGGTGGTCAAACCAAATGTAAGACAAGTTATTTTTTTTTATTTTTATGTTTTTAAGATTTTATTTATTTATTCATAGAGACAGAGAAAGAAAGGCAGAGACACAGGCAGAGGGAGAAGCAGGCATCATAGAGAGCCTGATGTGGGACTCGATCCAGGGTCTACAGGATCACGCCCTAGGCTGCAGGCGGCGCTAAACCGCTGCACCACCGGGGCTGCCCGTAAGACAAATTAAATACGAATTTCAAATAAACAATAAATAATTACCAGTGCATGTATGTTCCAAATATTGTATGCAAAATTTAACTGCTGTCCTATATTTTTATTTGCTATGTCTGGCAACCCCATTTTCACACTAGAGACTAGAGAATTCCTTTTTGGGGATCCAGATTGGCCTTAGGAAAGGAAGTTAAAGATGCCAACATTAAGGAACTCTCAATGAAATCACAGATCCTGACCTGATCATACAATCAGACACACACACATGTTCCATAGGGAACAGTTTTCTCCAAAATTTACTCAAATCCTAAGACATATTAGTACAGTAAAAGAAATACACTACTTTTTAACTTTCCAAAGTAAAGCAAGGAAGATTTTAACTTTAAATAAGTATAGTGAAATGTGATTTTTAAGTAAGAAAATGGAAATAAATAAAGAAGAAATCCCAAGAACTATTAAGGTGTATAATATTTCATCTTTATTGCCCTCAAAAAACAATTAACAGTGCAATTTGGCCTTTATTTTCATGGCACTTAACTTTAAATTTTATATTATATTTTTATAATCTGAGAGTTAAAAAACCATATTGTTTATCCAAAGAGTTTTTTAGTGTGATGAACTCATCAGTATATTATTACTTTAGTAATGAATGATAGCAAAGAATGCTATGTGTTAAAAAAAAAAAAAAAAAAAAAAAACTCTCTCTGAGGGCAGCCTGGGTGGCTCAGAGGTTTAGCGCCGCCTTTGGCCAGGGTGTGATCCTGGAGACCCCGGATGGAGTCCCACGTCAGGCTCCCTGCATGGAGCCTGCCTCTCGCTCTGCCTGTGTCTCTGCCCCTCTCGCTCTGTCTCTCATGAATAAAAAAAAAAAAAAATTTTTAAAAAAAAAACCTCTATATGATTCACTACACGAATGATTCATGGAAGAACTCAGGGAAGGTGGGTTTTAATGGATATTTGTTTCAAAAGATAATAGTAAGTCTCAAGAGATGCAAGGAAATAGAGTAATAAAGGAAACAAAATTTGTAAAAGTGGCTCTCATCCAAAATCATTATAATAATCTATTTTTTTAATTTCAAAATTCAAAAATTTCAGACCTACTAACTCAGATTCAAGAGGTAGGGTACAAAATGTATAATTTTTGAAACTTCCCCCATGAGATTCTGATAATCAACAAGATTTTCAAACTACTATTTGAGAGCGCTACTTTGGGTATGCTCATTCAACAGTGTGATCTATTTGCCCTAAGCACAATTATGATGCTATCCACAATAAATAATGAAATTATTCTCCTTACCTTGGATACATTGCTGACATAATTCATTTGAACAGTACTTTCTTTATCAACTTGATTACAAAGGTTCTGTAAAGTAGATGCATATTCTTTATCACTTTTTATTCTCAGGGCCATAAATTTCTTCACTGTTTCCAGTAACCGTAATTCCCAGTCTTGCAATTTTAGCACAGCTTCATGTGAATTCTTCAGGTCACTCCCAAACCCCATTTTTGTAAGGCACTGTCTTATCCACCACACTGCGCTGTGAGCCTTCTAATCAGCACATATCTGTGTATGTAAACAGAAGAAAAAAAAAGTCTTAAAAGGAAATTTATCTTCAAAGGAAAGTTATGGCCTATTTTTAGGGTAAAAAAATCACTACAAATTAATGCTTTCATCACCCAAATATCAAGAATGAGATGAGGATGCCCATTCTCACTGCTCCTACTGAACACAGTGCTGGAGGTTCTAGCCAGTACAAGGAGATCAATGAAATAATCTCCATGGAAATTGAAAAAGAAAGAAGTGAAATTATCTTTATTTACAGAGGACATGAGATTGTATAGAGGAAATCCTAAGGAATGTAATAAAAAAGAAGTATTAGAATTAAAAGTGAGCTTTATAAGATCACAAGATACAAGATTGATATATAAACATCAATTGTATTTCTTTTTTATTTTTTAAGATTTTATTTATTTATTCATGAGAGACAGAGAGAGAGGCAAAGACAATTGTATTCGAGGCACCCCTCAATTGTATTTCTTTACACTAGCAACGATCAATCTGAAAATGGCATTAAAAAACAATCCTATAGGGCACCTGGGTGGCTCAGTGGTTGAGCGTCTGGCCTTTGGCTCAGGTCATGATCCCAGGGTCCTGGGATCGAGTCCCACATTGGGCTCCCTGAAGGGAGCCTGCTTCTCCCTCTGCCTATGTCTCTGCCCCTCTCTCTGTGTCTCTCATGAATAAATAATAAAATCTTTAAAAAAAAAATCCTATACCCAACAGCATCAAAAAGATCAAAATAGGAATAAATTTTATAAAATACATTAAAAACCTGTGCTCTTAAATTTACAAAATATTGTTAAAAGAAATTAAGGAAGACCTAATAGACCTAAATAAACAGACTCATGTCAATGGATCCAAAAGACTTAATATGGTTAAGAAAGCAATCCCCTCCCATTTGACCTACAGATTTAACTTAATCCATACTAACATATGGATTTTTTTTTTCAGAGATTGAAAACGTAATTTTAAAAAATCTTGAAAAAGAAGAACAAAGCTAGAAGGCTCATACTTCTTGATTTCAAACTTAATAAATAGCTACAATAATCAAGACATTGTGGTACTGGCACACAAACAGACAGAGATCAATGGAATAGAATGGAGGGTCCAGATGTGAATCTTCACATTTATGATTTTCTACAAGGATGCCAAGTCTTTTCATTTAGAATAAAAAGTCTTTCAACTGATGGTGCTTGGACACCTGGATTTCCACATGCAAAAGAATGAAGCAAGATGCCTTCCTTAGGCCATACATAAAAAAAATTTAACTCTAAAGGGATAATAGATCTAAATATCAGAGCTAAAACTATGAAACTCTCAGAAGAAAACATAGTAGTAAGTCTTTGTGATCTTGGCTCTGGAAACGATTTCTTAGATATGATACCATAAGAAGAAGCAACAAAATAAAAATATGTAAATTACATTTAATCAAAATTTTAAACTTCTGTACTCTACACATCATTAAGAAAGCGAAAAGAACACAGAATGGGAGAAAACACTAGCAAATACTTATTTGATAAGGAACATCCATCTGGAATATACAAAGAATTCTTACAACTCAATAATAAAAAGGCAGATAAACCAATTAAAATGGGCAATCGACATTTCTCCAAACAAGAGTTGCAAATGTCCAATAAACACATGAAAAGATATTCAATATCATTAGCCATTAGGAAAATACCAAACAAAACCGCAATGAAATACCACATCACACCACTAGGATGGATGTCTTTAATCAAATGACAGATGATATCCAGTGTTAGAGGCTGTGAAGAAATGATAACCCTCATATACTACTTGTGGAAATGTAACATGGGGCAATTCCTCAAGGTTAAAAGCAGCTATGATATGAACTAGAAATTCCACTCTGAGCGAGGAATGAAAACATATGCCCACACAGAACTCATACATCAATATTCCAGCAAAACTATTCATAACAGTTACAAAGTAGAAATAATCCAAATATCAATCAACTGATGAATGGATATATAAAACACAATATATACATACAACATAATATCAGCAACGAAAAGGAACAAAGTATTGATAGAAGTTACAATATAATCAATCAACTCTGTGAACAGAATAAAAACCACTGAACTATACCGTTTAAGTGGGTGAATTCTTCAGCATGTGAGTTATATCTCAATAAAGTTGCTTAAAAAAATCACTACAGCATAACTTATAATCATCTAAAGGTCAGTTCTCAGAAATTTCTTCAAAATATCTTGCTTGTTTGCTATAAATCCCGAAAACTATGATAGCATTTATTTTGTTCTCCAGACTTCTAAAATTTCAGGCAATGAATCTTTCAGGGCCTGTTAAAAGAAATGAAAAAACACACTTCTTATTTTTAGTTCTGGCTTATCCATACCAGAAGTCACTTTGTTAATTCAGCTGAGATCCTCTAAGCCATAGAGGAAAAATGAAAAGAGTTTTATGTTTCTAACCTCAGTGGTAACATCTAAAGAGATGGTAAAAATATGGGTTTTCCAAATAGAGAACAAATCACAATTTCTTCCCAAGAGAAAACTGTCGTTTTATGATCAAATAAGTAGAGGAGAGAAAAAAAGTTTGTGGAAAACTGTACTACATCAAAGTTCCTGAAGTAGCAACCAGGTCCAACCAAATGGACCTTAACATAATTAAGTCAATACAAAGTAATGGACTTATTCACTTTAATGTGGAATAAGAGAATTCCAGTTTTTTTACTTTGGACGTAGTAGCTTTAAAAATTTTACTTTCATACAGTGTATCTTTATAGGACACAAAAGTTTACAAAGAAGATTTTTCTATTATTTTACCTACAGCTCATCTAAGCCTTAGTAAAGACACATTCTACTTCAACCTATGTTTTCAATGAAAAAATAAGAAATTATTTTTGAAACCAATGAAATGTGAAATATTTTCCTTTTTTTAGAACTATATCAGGATCCCTGGGTGGCACAGCGGTTTAGCGCCTGCCTTTGGCCCAGGATGCGATCCTGGAGACCCGGGATCGAGTCCCATGTCGGGCTCCTGGTGCATGGAGCCTGCTTCTCCCTCTGCCTGTGTCTCTGCCTCTCTCTCTCTCTCTCTCTGTGTGTGTGACTATCATAAATAAATTTAAAAAAAAATTTAGAACTATATCTGAGGGGCACCTGGGTGGCTCAGTGGTTGAGCATCTGCTTTCGGCTCAGGTCGTGATCCCACAGTCCTGGGATGGAGTCCCTCATCAGGCTTCCTGCAGGGAGCCTGCTACTCCCTCAGCCTATGTCTCTGCCTCTCTCTCTGTGTCTCTCATGAATAAATTGATAAAATCTTCTCTTTAAAAAAAAAAAATTAAATAAATAAATACATCTGAGTTTGTGGTTCATTTTATTCTATAACTTGGGATAAATATCACTTCTACTTCTAAATACATCTAGCTCTCATCTTAACTTTGATAATTTTTTTTCTTCCATTATCAGGAACTTCAAAAGGATTATGAAGAGCTCAAAAGGATAAAGAGGGAACTAGAATCTAGCAGCTATACGAGAAACACTCCAGCCCATCCTAAAGGCAGTAATTCTAGGTCTAGAAATATAAAATAATTTCATTTATAGTCCACTCCTTAAGGAATGACAAATGATAAGAATTTTAAAAACGACTCCTTAAAAAATTAACACCTCTTCTAATTGTTAAATTTGTAGAGATTATAAATACTTTAGAAATTAAGGGAATGATATCCTACAATTTTTTCCAATACTGTCAAATGACATAAATACAACTATTTGTTTCAGTAGTGTTTAAAGTCATAATAACAGAAGAAACAGAAAGATCCATCAAAAGGAACTGACTAGGTAAATTACAATCAAGTCTGCTGCATCTGATTGTAATGAAACAATCCTAGGCAGTGCCATTCAAATCACAGTCTATGTGAATGTGTTCAGTGTCCAACCTTTACAATCATATGTGGTAGATGTGATCATAGTATATTCATTCAGTGGAATATCATTCAGTCCTAATAAAAAATGACAAAATCTTTTGTGTATTGATCTGGAACTATCATTAAAAACTTCTAACTGAAAAAAGTGAGACACAGAACTTACATCGTATAAAAAAGACAAAGAATGATAGAAATAAACTTTCCTTGTAAGTATAAAATATATTTTATATTTTATATATGTAAACATAAAATATATTTATATTTCATGAAGAACACGCAATGGCTGGGCATTGGAGTGGGAGAGGGATTTTTCATTATATTCCCTTTTGTACATTTGACTCTTGTGCTGACTATATTCATACTACCTTTTCAAAAAATAAATTAAAGAATTTCTGAAGAAAATAATAATAATAATAATAATGAAAGCTAGATTAGCCCAGAAAAGTTTCCTAGAAATACCAAGATTTGAGATAGGAGTGGAAAATGACCATAATTTAGATTATAAAAAGTCAAAGAGGAAATGCATTCCAGGAAGTAGGAGCAATATGGGACAAAAGAAAAAAAAAAGGAATATGAGGATATGAGGTAAAGCTAAGAAAAAAAGTCTCCAAAATCAAGCTATATGTGGCAAGTGATAGAAGATGCCATACCAGTTTTCCTGCTATTCCACTGTTCAGGAAACTACTAAGGATCAAATTCCTTGAATTAATCGGTTTTAAAGCAAAATAACATGGTCATGAATGTGATTTTTTTTTTTTAATGACTAATTTACTGGTGCTAGTTACATAAGTATGTTCAGTTTGTGAAATTTCATCAAGCTGAGCATCTGTGATTCAGGCACTTTTCTAACTGTATGTTACAGTAATAAATATAAAGAGGGACATAGAAATATATTTTAATCTAATAGAGCCATAAAATAGCCTGAAGAAAGAGGAAAAAAACATAAAGTGAAACCTAAGATAAAGGAATAAGTCATAGCAATATATAACTTGAAAAATGAGATTCCACAACTGACAATATCAGTGAGACTTAAGAAGAAAGATTCTTGACTTGGTGTATCAATTTAGGGAACAGAAGAGAGACAGATGATCCAATGACAACTTCAAAGCTTTTAATAAGAGATGTTGACAATTGGGATGCCTGAGTCGCTCAGCGGTCGAGCATCTGCCTTCGGCTCAGAGTGTGATCCTGGAGTTCCAGGATCAAGTCCTGCATCAGGCTCCCTGCAGGAGTCTGCTTCTCCCTCTGCCTGTGTCTCTGCCTTTCTCTCTCTGTGTCTCTCATGAATAAATAAATAAAATCTTTAAAAAAAAAAAAAAAAGAAAAAGAAAAATGTTGGCAAATACCAATGGAATTGGAAGAATGAGAATACGGAACTCCTTAAAGAAAAAATAAAAGAGATTTGGTAGAGTTACGGATACCAGGATGAAAAAGAAGATATTCACAATGCCAAATGTCAGAGAAAGATGTGAAATTTGCAAAAAAAAAAAAAAAAATCATTATTGGAATGTGGGGATAAATTTGATATTGTGAAGCAGTATCTCAGAAGCTCCTACCTCTAATAACTAATATAAAGAACAAAAAACTGCTTTTAAGAAAGATCAAAAATTTAAACATATCATCAGTAAATAAAGCAAATACCAACTTCATGCTACAAGTTTCACAGCACGGTTTCAAGGAAAAGAAAGAGAAAATTCTGGTGCTCTGTGTACTATAGCAACGTGCCCAATACTACCCCAACTTCCAGAAGACTTTCTGAGGAATCAGAGTTAACAAAATCCTGAGAATTCACACTAGATACTCCAATATGAAAAGAAGCAGCCAATCTAGTGAAAGTCAAAAAAATACCTGAAGAGAGAAGCCTCCCTGCACCAGGGCAGAGCATTACAAAATGTAGGTCAGCCTCAGCTTGCCATACACCAGGCTCTGTGAAGAACTGGTGGATGAAATTAAATCCAGGAGAAGAAGATGTTTATGGAATTTCATAAGAGAAAGTGAATCGGAGAGCTCCCAACTAGGCCAAACTCAGCCCCAGCCAATATCTCTCAACCACCTTCATGCTCCTACAACAAAGAAACCAAAATTAAAAGCAGCACCAAGCTTCTGGTACAGATAAGATGACACAGAACATTTTTCCCAGTTCCACTGCCCAAGACATAGCTATATACACAGGAAATAGCACAAGAGACTACCAAAGAAGAACTCTGGAAGAGGGACAGAAGGGAACCTCCGCTGGCCCTAGGACTAGAAAAACAGCACAGAGGCAGAGCGTTTCATGTTCTCCGCACCCAACAGAAGGTCACTGAGACCCAACTTTTCCCAACCTCCCGTTTAGTAACAAAAGGCAGCCCATCTACATAAGCTAACTCCCACAGGATGCAACAGAAATCACTCTGATGACAGTCAGAGAGCCAGACCCTACCAAAAAGAGAAATTATGAGCCCCACCAAAAACAAAGAGCCACGAAAAGCACTCTCCTTACCTGCTAGCCTGAGAATCCCCTTTCCACCAAGAGAAACTGTACGAGGCAAGAAGAGCCAGCAACAGCGACCCAGCTATCAGGTCAGGAAGCCTCCTCGTCTTCTCAGGTCTGGGGATGTCCCTCCCCATCCAAGGACAGCATAGTGGGCAAACCGAACCAACAAATGGATCTGAGCTGAAACTGCTGCTAAGACTTTCCTCTCCTACCCAGAGCCAGTGGGACAGCCAGGGGGCACAGTAAGGAAATTCTACCTTAGTTCTTTTCTACCAATAGATACCTAAGTGGCTCAGCCCATGAAAAACATCTTCTACTCTGTAAGGCAGCACCGCAGGAACCTGTGGAAGTCCTAGTTATATTAGACAAACAAAGCAAACCAAAATAACAGCACAAAGACTCTGACAATTAACTGTCATTGAAACCACAACCCATAAAAATAGGCCAAAAGGTCTGCATGCTAAACCTAAACAGAGGGACTTCCTGTGAATACAAAACATTGAAAGGGACCCAAGGGTCTCTGACATTAATAGATAAAATATCTAAGATTCAATTGAAAAATCACTTCTCATACGAAGATCCAAGAAAAACCACAACGTGAATGAGAAAAGACAATCAACTAATGCCAACATTGAGATGAACTGGATTTTGGAACTATCTGAAAAGGATTTTAAATCGGCTTTCTTAAATATGCTTCATCAGTTATAAATTCTCTTAAAAACAAATGTAAAAATGGAAAATCTAAGCAAAGAAATAGAAGTCATAAAAATAACCAGATGGAAATCACAGAACTAAAATAATGCAAAAACAGGAAGAAAAAACTCACTAGATAAGCTCAATAGAAGAGTGGAGATGAAAGAGGATATAATCACTGAGTAAGGAGAGAGCCATAGAATTGAACCAATCCAAACAACAGAGAGAAAACAGACTGACAAAAAAGAATAAAGCCTTGGAGACGTGTGGGACAGTGACAAAGGATCCAACATTTATACCACCTGAGTTCTGGAAAGAGAGGAGGAAGAGAGTGGGACTGAAAGATCATTCAAAGACGTATGTGCATCTTGGGGAATAAGCTAATATAAAGTTACAGAAATCAAGACAGTGTGATCTTGGTAGAGTATAAACAAAGAATCAATGCAACAGAACAGAGAATCCAGAAATAGACCCATACAAATATGCTCAACTGCTTCTTGGCAAAGGTCTAAAAGCTATTCAATGGTACTGGAGCAGCTGGTGATCTACAAGCCAAGAAAGAAAGAGAGAGAGCAAGAGACAGACAGACAATCTTGACCTAACACCTTAAACAAAAATGAACTCAAAAGGATCATGAACTGGGACACCTCGATGGCTCAGGCGTCTGACTCGATCTTAACTGTGTGACCTGATTTTGGCTCAGGTCATGATCTCAGGGTCATGAGATCAAGCTTGCACTGGGTGTGCAGCCTGCTTAAGATTCTCTCTCTGCCTCTTCCTCCCTCTGCCTCTTACTCCCTTGCCATCACGTGAGCACAAGTGTTCTCTTTCTCTTAAAAAGAAAAAAAAAAAAAGATCATAAACTTAAATATAAACATAAAATTGCAAAACTTCTAGAAAAACTTCTTGGCATAAAAGCACAAACCGTAAAAAAGAAAAATCAAAAAACTGGAAGTAAAAAAGACTTTAGCCTGTGAAAGCCCATGTGACCAGGATAAAAAGACAAGCTACAGACTTTGAGAAAATATTTGCAAAGGATATATCTGACAGAAGACTAGTATCTAGAATATAGAAAAATCTCTCAAATTCAAGAGTTAACAATAACCACAACCCAACTAGAAAATGAGCAAGAGACATGAAGAGACATCTCACATAAGAGGATATGAAAATAGCAGATAAGCACATGAAAAGATATTCAACATAATTAGCCTTCAGGGAAATGCAATTAAAACTACAATGCGAGGGGAGCCTGGCTGGCTCAGTGGTGGAGCACGAGACTACTGATCTCAAAGTCATGAGTTCAAGCCCAGTGTTGGGCATGGAACCTACTTAAGAAAATAAATAAAATTATTTTAAAAATTATTAAAAGAAAATAAATAAAATTGTTTTTAAAATTATTAAAAGAAAATAAAATTACTAAAAAACCTACAATGAGATAGCACTATACACTTATCAGAATGGCTAAAATAAAATATAATGACAAGACCAGGTGGTTGTGGGAACATGAGAAAAACCGGATTACTCATTTGGTGTTGGTCAGAAGACAAAATGGTACAGCCACTCTGGTTTTTGATAAAACTAAACATTCAACTACATTATGACCCAGCAACTGCATTCTTGGACATTTATGCCAGAGAAATTAAAACATATCCTCATACAAAAATCTGTACACAAATGTTCATAGCAGATTCATTCTTAATAGCCCCAAACTGGAATCAGCCCAGAGATCCTTCAATGAGTGAATATATACGACCCACAGTAAAAAAGGAAAAATTGATATATGCAACCACTTGGATGAATCTCCAAGAATTCTGCTGAATGAAAAAAGCCAATACTGTAGGATTCCATTTATATAACATTCTTGAAATGACAAAATTTTGGGAAAAGGACAGAGTAAGGGTTGCCAGGGTTTAAAGCTTGCAAAACAGAGTAGGGAAAAGTCATGAAAGAGGAACACAAGGGTTTCTTTTTTTTTTTTTTTTTTTTTTATTTATTTATGATAGTCATACAGAGAGAGAGAGAGAGAGGCAGAGACACAGGCAGAGGGAGGAGCAGGCTCCATGCACCGAGAGCCCGACATGGGATTCGACCCCGGGTCTCCAGGATCACGCCCTGGGCCAAAGGCAGGCGCCAAACCGCTGCGCCACCCAGGGATCCCAACACAAGGGTTTCTATTAGTATTAGTACTGGTACTTTGATGGTGGGTGGATACATGAGCCTAGACTGGTAATAAAATTTTATAGGACTTAATACATACACAGCAAATGAATACAATTAAAACCAAGTATAATTAAAATGCATATTTCTATGAATAACATTAGTGGAATTTGTCAATGTTAATATTCTGGTTGTCATCTTATACATAGTTTTGAAAATGTTATCAATAGGGGAAACTGAACAAAATGTACCAGGGATTATTATTTCATACAACTCCATGCGAGTCTACAATTACCTCCACAGAAATTCTAATTTTTAAAAAAAAGTAACGCCCAAATCTCAAAGTATAGCTTGGAGGAAGAACAACATGTGGAGAGGGGATCACAAATTCAGCTACATTCTTCCATTAATAATAGGAAAGAGCTGCCCATGTTAACCCTAAGAAAGACGAAAAAAAAAAAAAGGCAAGGAAAGTATACAGTTATGCTGCAGCCACAAATTACAGAGAGAGACATAGACATAGAAGGGATCAGACGGGCTGGTATATCAAGGACTGATCTGTCATGTGAGCTGCAATCCATCAGGGAAGTCCTCTGCTCTGTTCCCCCCCCCCCGCATGTAACTCCAGTCCTTAAAACTGGGCCTTGCATGCAGTTTGCAATAAAAAAAAAAAACTGTTGAACGAATTAGGTACACACAGCACTGGAATGCTACACCCATTCTCTCATGCCCCACAGTCCCTACGACTTCTCAGTCTTCATTCTTTAGAATACTTGATAATACTAGCTATTAATTTTACAACCCTAACCTAACAGATTCAAATTCCAACCCCTTTGCCTAGCAGTCAAAGCCAGCCAGCCACACACAACCTTCCGCCCTCAGCAACAGAATCACACCTTACTGCGCAAGGTTCCTTAAATGTCTCTGTGTCTTTGCAGATGTCCCTTCAGGCTGCAGGCTTTTCCTCCCTCCTCTGCCTGAAGAATTTTCCAGAGTGAAACTTTAAAGTAGTACTCTCTGTGGAGGCTTCTCTGGCTATCCCCACAATCAGAACCACCTGGGGCCGACTCCGCAGATCTCAGGGGTCAGGTATGTATCTGTGATTAATATAAATACTTCTCACGGTATACGTTAGCTATTTGTTGAAATATCTTTCTCCCACTAAACTATGAAACGTCACATATTTTTCATCTTCGCATCACTGGGGCTTAAGTTACGACCCAGGATACAGTAGGCATTCAATTTATTGCAAACAATTTCAAGAGTAAAGCCATTTTTTAAGAGATTTGTACATGAAATTTTAAAATAAAAATATTTATAATTTAGTAGATAGTAAGTACAAATCAAGCAGGAACAGTATTAAACAAAAATGCATGCATGTATTCGTAAAGATGTCTACTTTAAATAGCATCTTTTAAAAAGTGAAGATAATGAAACTAATGAATTATTGACTATTTAGGTTTATTTAAATTAATTTTATTCAGCTTGTTATTAAGAATCAAATGAGTTATGCTGAGTTTTCAATTTACTATAGTCATCAAAAACTTTAACCATTAAAAATTGCTATATTTTCAAAAATTAGAAGTTCATACTGTATAAAAGAAATCCATACATACTTTTAAATAAAATAGGAATTTATTAAATAGCAAAATATAAAACAGATAACTAGTTTCCTTGGTAGGATAACAGAATTCCCATAGTATTTCTTAAGTATAAGGGTATATGCAAGTATTTACTCTAACATGTCTCCTGTTTTTAAACTTTTCTCTTTACAACGGGCAATTTCTAGGTACTGTGAGAATACAGATGGAAATATTGTTTTTATGTAGCATAAAGAAATTTTCATCTGTATTGAATATTCTTTCAAATAAGATTCATTTATTTTTAACATAGATGATGTCTTATGATCAAATTATTTTATTTTAACATTGACAAAGAGATTCAAATATACCATGGAGTTATGCTGATTTTTAAAAACCTACAAATAAGTGAATAAAAACTATGTAATAGAAAGAGGAAGTATTTCATTCTTCCCCCAAGAGATATTTTCACAAGCTAGCAAGAAATTCAGCTGAGTTGGAATTTATAATCCTTGACTCATAAAACCCATCAAAATCAGTTTATGGTTCAAATTACTTTATTAGTATGTTTGCTCACTGATAAAGCCTATATAAAATCATTTATCAGTTAAAGTACAAATGTAGTTATCTAATGGTATTTCTTACCTTTCCTAGGTTTCAATACTGACAGAAATCAGAAACGGTGACTCTATTGGAACAAAATATTAAGCTGCCTGCAGCAAGACAAAAACAAAGTCAGCCACCAAGTACGCAACTAATAGATTTACAAACCAAAAAACTGATGTCATATGAATACAAAGTAAGCTGTTTTTTTCATAAGCAGTTATACAGGCAGGAATGAGGAGTCACCAAAGTTTAACTATAAAGACACATCATTCATTTCCAGTTAATATATGCTGACCTTGGCCACCTTACAGATTCAGTATTTAAAACTCCTCTCATGCTTTATTTGAAAGTGTTGCTTTTAGCTTAATTTAAAATAAAAGTTAATTTAACTGAAACAGCACTGGGTTGTCCAGCCAGCCTACTGGAACAACATTAACGGATAATAATATCCGACTGAGAAGGAACACTGCCCGATCTATAGACAAATGAACAATATGTTTGTTTCTGAATTAACTACTTTTTAATTTTAGAAATGTATGTGAAGTACTGACATTTAAAATTATTTGGGGAGAGAAGAATTATTAACAGAATTTTTTTTCTTTGTTTTAAAGTACTAATATATATCAGTAGGCATTTATTGAGTAATTCTGGGAGAGATCCTATTAAGGGTACAAAAATAAAATTCCAGTTACTGTCATCAAACAATTTACGGTGAACTAAGACTAAACAGACAACTTCATAGGTAACGATGATACACGTCACGTCATTCAAAATTCATTCAGCAACGTGTACTGAACATCTATCTATGTGTCAGATATATGTCTCAGTGCTGGGAATCCATAAGATTATAGTCCCCAGTCTCAAAGGCCCACAAGTTCCTAAGGGTAACGAACCTGGAAATAAACAACTGTCCTATCATCCAATAGGTTCCCAAAGACAAATGTGTTATAAACTCAGCGGGGATACACAAGCGTGCGCACTTCTAGAGGCGATCCAGGAAGGCTTCACAGAAGACAAAAGCATGAGGCATAAAGTGCTACAAAGACACAGAAAAGGGAAAGAGCTCAGCTGAGTAGGAGAGCTCCAAAAGGCTTTTTAAGAAAAGAACGTCATGTCACAACATCTACCTGTATCACATGGTGCCCCTTAAACACACGTTATACCTCACTTACACCTCAGGAAAGCTGGAGAGCATTTCCTAATTTAAAAAGAGGGAGAGGGGGAAGCCTGGGTGGCTCAGCGGTTTAGCGCCGCCTTCGGCCCAGGGTGTGATCCTGGGAACCCGGGATCGAGTCCCACGTCGGGTTCCCTGCATGGAGCCTGCTTCTCCCTCCGCCTGTGTCTCTGCCTCTCTCTGTGTGTGTCTCTCATGAATAAATAAATAAAATCTTTAAAAAAATAAAAATAAAGTAAAAAATAAAAAAGAGGGAGAGGGGGCAGCCTGGGTGGAACCCAGCAGCAGTTTGGAACCGCCTTCCGCCCAGGGCCTGGTCCTGGAGACCTGGGATCAAATCCCACGTCGGGTTCCCTGCATGGAGCCTGCTTCTCCCTCTGCCTGTGTCTCTGCCTCTCTCTCTCTGAGTCTCTCATGAATAAATAAATAAAATATTAAAAAAGAAAAAGAGGAAGAGAACCTCTCCAACAAGCCTTGAGGGATACCTAAGAAGAGAGCACATATACATGTGTTTATCTGCAAGTGTGTATGAAGGAGGTGGCCCTGGAAACAGTTCTGGGTAACTCTACCATTTAATAGCTGTATAACTGCACTTTAATTAAACTTCTGGGGGATCCCTGGGTGGTGCAGCGGTTTGGCGCCTGCCTTTGGCCCAGGGAGTGTTCCTGGAGTCCCGGGATCGAATCCCACATCAGGCTCCCGGTGCATGGAGCCTGCTTCTCCCTCCGCCTGTGTCTCTGCCTCTCTCTCTCTCTCTCTGTGACTATCATAAATAAATAAAAATTTTTTTTAAAAAATTTTAAAAAAAATTAAACTTCTGGAAGCCTGATTTTCTTATCTTTAAAATTGGGGTAGTAAGGATGTCTGTGTGGCTCAGCAGTTGCGTGTCTGCCTTCAGTTCAGGGTGTGATCTCAGGATCCAGGATCGAGTCCTGCATCAGGCTCCCTGAATGGAGCCTGCTTCTCCCTCTGCCTGTGTCTCTGCCTCTCTCTCTCTGTGTCTTTCATGAATAAATAAAAATCTTTTTTAAAAAATAAAAATAAATAATAATAAAATTGGGATAGTAACACCTACTTTGCAGGGTTGTTATGAAGATTATAGGAGATAGGGTATACAACGTGCCTGGCTTTGGAGAGACTTATTAAAAAGTAGTCATTACTAATAAAGCATGAGAGAGAGATAGCACCCACACAAGACAGAACATGGAAAAGGAAGTGATGAAGGAGGGTTACTTTCCAAGTAGAAGTTTAAACATAAGCAAGGTCACAAGGGTAGGAAAATGAGGGACATGTTGGTGAAAAATTGTTGATCTGAAGGAAAACGGGAACAAAGATTAAAAACATTAAGTATGGCCACAATGCACACAACCTTGTATTGTCTAAATTGAGATACAACCATTATCTAGACAATTCTTAACCTTTTACTCTTCCTATATGATCAATTATTATAAAAGAGCTCAGTGTTTAAATTAAGGCCAAGCAATTTTTTCCCTTCAAAGAGAAGAGCAATACAGGAAGAAATCAAAATAATTTCAAAATCCATGTCTCCTTTCACATAGGTTCATTAAAGGCACACAGTAGCAGAATGGCAACCATAGAGGTTTTCTAAGTTATAATTTAAATGAACTAATCCAAAGCCAGTTTCTACCCTGCAATGACAGGGCCCCTCACGCCACTGTTTTGTTTTGTTTTTTAAAGATTTTATTTATTTATTTATTCATGAGCAACAGAGAGAAAGACAGAGAGAGAGGCAGAGGGAGAAGCAGGCTCCATGCAGGGAGCCCGACGCGGGACTCGATCCCGGGTCTCCAGGATCGCGCCCTGGGCCAAAGGCAGGCGCCAAACCGCTGAGCCACCAGGGATGCCCATGCCACTATTTAGAATACCGAGGAGAGTCCGTTCCGTTCTTGGCTTCTTTTTATAAGACAAGTCCTTTCTCGAAAGGCAAGGTCTAATTCCCACTCCTGTTCCATCCTTTCTCTAAAGTCTTGTCTTCCCAAGTTGTTCCTCTAGAATTCCATTTAGTTTGTAAATGAACTTCCTGAAATCTCTACCCTTCAACTGCCTACCCTATCTGAAACCTGGATCCCCAAAAACACAGTGTTCACAGGCAGAGGATAAACCTTCCCTACATTGTACCACCTCTACCCATGGGGCTGGGGGGCTTGGGAGGTAGATGGATGGGTAATATTATCCTGATTCCCTAGTGCCACGTCCAAATCACTGCCCTTCCAATCTCATTCAAAAATCTCTTCTCATTCAGCTCTACCAAGTCCTACCCCACCTAGCTTTGTTGTCTCCAAGTCTTCCTTTCAGTCTCCAGTCTCCACCTGCCCCCAAATCTTATTCTCTAACCCAACTCATATCCTCATCCATGGAAATTTTAACCTCTATAGTCTTTCTCTTCTCCAAAGATCCATTCAACCCAACTTCATTTCAACCACCCACTGCTACTGCCCATAGCCTAAATCCTAAACTGTTTCATCTCTGCAAAGGTAAACTTTAAAATTCTAGTTTTAGGCCATAACCTACTATGTACCATTCTTCCAGTACTGTTAACTATTACCACATCCACTCTTTAACCTCTAAAAGATCTCCAGCCACCCACTGATTGAAGTATATTCTCTAAAATTTATCAGGACCCCCATATTCTCTCCCTTTAAGGGTGATGCCACTGATCATCCAGAACTAGGATATTTTTAAAAGTAAAATGAGGTGCTGTTCTTTATTATTCCAGAACTGTCCCAGGCAAACTTGGGCATGTAACTTCCCTACTTCTTTCCCTATAAATATTAAATCAGTTGATTTTCCCTGACCTCCTATCTTTCTATTGCATTTGCCCTAACAACTTTCAGCTCTGAGTCAATCCTTCTTCATTTCCTCTAGCCATTTTTTTAAAAAAGCTTTACTAATCAGTACCTTCAGGACTGTGTTCATATCACCTACTCCAGATGGCTTCTTGGCCTCTGCCCTTTGTTATAATACCACTCAGTAATGACGGGGTGTCCTATTCACAACTATCTTCATGTACTCAATAAATCTTAAAGTTTTACTCTATCTCTTACGTGTTTATTCTACAATGCATAAGAAAAATAATTCCTTTTATAATTTCAGGTAGGTTAAAGAAGTCAAAAAGAAGTACTTCTAAATCAAAGCAATTATACTAATATAAATTAGCAGGTATTTTTCTTATTCTGAGCTCCTTAAATTTTATCTTCCCTATATATCCAATTGCTCTGGTTGTATGCTATTACTCTCTGCTGGTGTTTCTGTCCTCCTATATATCCAAAAAATTTTGGAATTATATGGAACATAGATAAAAATCAAAGGATAAGCAGGAAAAGCAAATTTCAGAACATGTACATCAATGACCTATTTTTAAAATTATACAAACATAAACATGTGCTTCTAAATATATATTTTTTTTCAAAAACCAATTTGATATAAATCAAACTGTTAACATTAGCTACTTCTGAAGACTGAGAACTGGAATAGTAAGAAGAATGTCACTTTCTATTTTATCTATTTCTAATTTGCATATTTGTTATAAGCATGGATCTGTTTTATAACATAAAAAAAATATAAGGAAAAGACTTCCCAACAAACTTTTTTTTTTTTTAAGAGATGTTTTCATGCATGTGTGTACAAGCATGTAGTCAGAGGGACAGAGGGAGAGACTCTCCAAGCAGACTTCCCGCTAAGCACAGAGCCAAATGCTGGGCTCAATCCCCAAACCCATGAGATCATGACCTGAGCTAAAACCAAGAGTCAGGAGCTTAACTGACAGAGCCACCTAACCACTCCCCAACAAATATTTCAAGACTGAATATTAAGAAAGTAAAGATCAAATTTCACAGATGGAATGCTTAATATTAAAAAAATGTTCTCTTTCAAATATATTTATTTTATTTACCAAATGACAACGGTGCTTACATCTTCATGATAGCTACTTCTCTGAAAAATCTCCCAATTGTATCACGACTCAAACAGTGCTCTGGTTTCATCTCTGTCCCTATCCTAGTCTCCTAAATGAATTCCAGCTCTAACTGAGCACCTCAACAATGAATCAATCAAACCAGGTCCAACCATTACTGTGGTTGCCCAGCAAAGGAACCTGTCTTTTTGTACTAGGGCTTAGTAAAAGTCTTCCATTCATTCATTCATTTATCCAATAAGTATTTATTCAATGTCTACAATATGCCAGGCAATAAGTGAGGCCCTGGGTACACAGAGATTAAAAAAAAAAAAAATTTGGCCACAGCCTCAGGGAGCTTACTATATAGGCAGTTTTAACACACGGCAATAACTGCTATAAGGGATCCCAGGATAAAGTGTAGTAAAAGCACAGAGTATAACCTAAGCCCGGCTGGAAAAAAAAAGGAGAAGGCTTCACAGACCTCCCTAAACCACCATGAGTAGTCCCTTCCTCACTGACACTTTTTTCTATCCTCTCAACCAAATAGGACTCTTCCCCTCTTTAAAAATGCTGTTTACAAGTTCCTCCTACTCCTTCCCCCCAAAACACCACTTGTTCCTAAATGCCATATAACACTTAAAGAAAACCAACCAAATCTGTAAAACTCAGAAGCGAGCAAGAAAGGAGAGAATTGAATGCCATTCCACACAAGCACCAGAGAGGACCTCTTCATGCTTAGCTCTGGTTGTCTCTACTAACAGGTTTATTCATCATTCGCATTTTAATCTGCTTCCTGCTTGAAACTGGGCATTTTTCAAAGACAGAACCTTAGACTGATACTGCTTTATAACATCCATGGCAACTAGATATACATTCCTAGGTATAACCAAGTGGTTAGAAGGTGGGAGTGGGTAATGGTGGGTAGTGGAGGAGCTCCTTCAGACTTCTGTTGTTTTAAATGAATTTCATTTGCTGACTGGTGTCAGTGGATCAAATACAACATGGATCTCCCACAGTTTCCTTATCTTTAATTAAATGCAACCAAATGTAAAAACCTCAGCCAATGTCTACTTAATGATGGAATGACAGTTTTTTTTAAAAAGCCTGGAATTAAAAAAAAAAAAAAAAAAAAAAGCCTGGAATAAACACTTTTATTTCTAGCAACCTCTGAGAACTGGAAGGAAAAGAAACAAATTGCAAGTAAGTTTTAGATGAATAAGGTTCAAAGGAACCAGGCAATTCCCAAGAAAGACATTAAGTATACACAAACTGTATCTCTTAAAGAAAATATAAATCATGAAAAACAAAAAAGAGGGACTGTTCAAAATTAAAAGAGAATAAAGGAGACATAAGAATCAATTGCAATGCATGAAACCTGATTGACTCCTGGATCCAAAATTCTAAAGAAAAAATTTTAGGGACAATTGGGGAGATCTGAATAAGGACCATTATGTTTAAAGATATTCTTAAATTAATGTTAATTTTCTTATATGTGATATTGATATTATAACCATGCAGGAAATTATTAGGATAGGCATAATAAAAAATTTATATTATCACAATCTTTCTAATATAGTTTTAAATTATTTTAAAAATATAGAAACAGGGCACTTGGGTGGCTCAGTAGGTTAAGCGCCAGGCTCTTAATTTTGACTCAGGTCATGATTTAGGTCAGGGTCCTGGGATCCAGCCCTGAGTCAGACTCTGACTCAGTACAGAGTCTACTTGAGTTTCTCTCCCTCTGCTCCTCCCTTCCTTGCACTCTCTCTCCCTCATTCTCTCTAAAATAAATAAATCTTCAAAATATATAAATATATATTAATCTTTAATATATATAAAATAAAGCTATAAAATATATATAAACATGTAATATATATATAAGGACATAAATATATCTTTATTAACTTTTTATTATATTAACTCCAGAAGTATTTAATATATTAACTATATTTTTATATATAAAACTTATATATAAACTACATAATTTATTAACTTATATAAATATAAAAATATAGGGACGCCTGAGTAGCTTAGAGGTTGAGCATCTGCCTTCGACTCAGGGCATGACCCCAGAGTCCGAGGATCAAGTCCCACAACAAGCTCCCTGGAGGGAGCCTGCTTCTCCTTCTGCCTGTGTCTCTGCCTCTCTGTCTCTTATGAATAAATAAAATCCTTAAAAAACAATCAAAAGTCATAGAAATTAAAAGGCACCACGCAAGGAATGTAGGCAATGATAGTATAACAGCACTGCGTGGTGACAGAGGGGAGTAGCTACACTTGTGGTGAGCATAGCATAATGTATAAACTTGTCGATCATTCTGTGGTACACTGGACACTGATGTAACACTGGGTGTCAACTACACTCAAATCAAAAAGATTTTTAATAAAATAAAAACAGAAAGTCATATAAATTAAATTTCAAGGGAAAAAGCAAAACAAAATATTAACCAGTACATATTACAAATTTGCCAGATGGTTTTATTTCCAGCACTAACATTATTTCTAACATTATAATTAATTTCCCTTTCGGTGAAATAACCAATCTTTGACATAATGGCAAAGACAGTTGTCTAAAAGGTTTCTGGGCATGATGCCAGCATCCAACCAGTTGCTCAAAACCCAAAAATCTCAGAGTCATCCTTCAGAATGTTCTGTTTCCATACCCAAACTATTCAAAGTCCCACAAATTCTGATTCAGATGCGTTTCAAATCCATCCACCTCTCTGTTCCATGTTGCTGGCACCTTACCAGGCCACCGCTATCTCACCTCCACTCCTACAACTGCCAGCTTTCACTTTTACCTGGCTGGTCAGTCCATTCCTCACACGACAGCTCAAACGATGATATCATCTAGAATAAAATACAAGCTTCCTACCAAACCGTTCAAAACCCTGCATATTTTTAAAACCTCTTCCTACCCTTCTCTGCCTCTCTCACTAAGTCAACAACACTGGGCTTTTTGATGTTCCTCAAACTCACCAAACTCTTGCATAAAGTGCTTGTACCCCCTATTCCTTCTTTCCCTCCACCACCCCCAGCTTTATTAAGATATTACTGACATACAACATAGGTAAGTTTTAAGGTGTGCAACATGATGACCAGATCTATGTATACAGTACAAAATGATTACCCCAATAAGGTTAACATCTCTATCTCTCCACATAGTTATGATGGCATGTGTGTGGTGATAACATTTAAGATCCACTCTCTTAACAAATTTCAAGTACGTAATACAGTACTGTTAATTACAGTCACCCAGTTGCACATCAGATCCCCAGATCTTATATAAGCTATAAGGATGGAATGTCAAGCTTATGCATCATCATGTCCCCAGAAGCAGCAAACTGCCTGATACTTAATAGAAGTGTATTGATATACAGCAAACAAACGAATGAAACAGTAAATGAATATATGACTTACTGAACAATGTGACTAATAATGCTATTAACTGAAATACAAAAACCAGAGGAGGAGAGACTGTTTGGGAAGAAAATAAGATATACTGAGTTTGGTGTCAGGTGGTTGAAAATACAGGACTAGTGGACACACAAGCTGGAAAGGGTTATAGATTGGGATTCTGATGATCATAAATGTTAGCTGAAAAAACCAATAGTTATATCGCAAATGAGACAGAATTCAGTAGGATAAATGACAAAAAATACATAACTGAAATAGGAAATGGTGGAGTAAATAGAATAACACAGACACCACAAAATCAAGACAAGTCAAAACTCTTTCATGGTTTCAGAGCCTAGCAATTCACAGAGTGAAGTAATCCTACCTTACTACTGTTCATTGCTGGTCATATCTTAGCTAAAGCAGCAGGTCCATGTTGAAGGATTACACATTAGGGATGAGGAAGACCCTTGAGAAGATGTGCAGTGGAGTCTCACTGGAATGACTACAGGTCTGGCCAGCAAACAGGAGCTGCAAGAAGAAATTCAAGGAGTCAGCAATGTTCACTATGGAGAAAAAGCGAAAACACACGCGTGGAGCACACAGGGCAGGCTACCATCGGAAGTCAGCCGTGACGGTGTATCAGAGTCACCGCGATAAGAAGAATGCTGTATTTACCAAACGTCTCCATCCTGCTTACTCTCCTCTTTCTTCCCACAACCTTCTTGATGAGTAACACGTCTTCCCTTTTCCCCTAACCTAGCCCCTCAGTTTTGAATAGGTAATTCATGTTTTTCTCCATTTTCAGATCATAAAACTAATTTCAGGTTTGAAGCATATCAAAAGCAGCAAGTAAGTACATTTGTTAAAATATTACTGCAGCTTTAAGGAGTAATTAACTACGTAAGAAAACCTCTGAAAGGCTGAGAAGGTTTAGGAAAGATTCTCCCAACAAACTCGTATTGTCTCCAATATGCCTGAGCATGCCAAAGCCTGACTCCTCCATCAGCTCTTCTCTCAATTCTTGTAACTAGGAGAATTCCTAAGGTGCTTCTTGGTCACTCGCTCTCTTCTCTACCACTGACGTCAACATATGTCCCTTACAGCTCTGTCACTGTGCCTCATTTTCTGCCCCAGGGCCTTGTATTTCTAATCCCAATTTCTTGGCTATAAGCCAAGCCCTCCCATTCTCTGAAGCTTCTCTTTCTTGTTTGCCTACTCTTTTTTCCTGTCATTTCCCCTACAACCTTGACTTTCACAAGAATCAGAGGACATTTCATGAAGGTTACCAATAAGATAAGTCCTTCCCTCTGGTCAAGAAACTAGCCAAAGTATGTCGGGAATATCTTCCAAGTCTCCTACTTTTCTAAGCTTTCTGCTCATTTCCAAAGGGCTCCTTCTTGGCCCCCGGACAAGTATATATTGTCCTGTAGATTTGGCAAGGTTCCCAAAGCTAGAACTGGTTGGAAATCTAACCTACACATAATGAGAGTATTATTACATCACTCTTCTTCCATTAAACTGTGACATGATTGAGGACAGGGGTTATCATCTTAACACAGCCAGCATCCTACATAATCCCTGGAACACTGCAGCCACCAAACAAGTAAATACTGAATGAACGAATTTCCAAGGGAGATCATGGCTTTTCCCAACTTGTACCCTTTGGTGTAAAGGAAGGCTTTGACAAGAGTTTTTACATTAAATGATAAAATTCATGACTTTAAAGGATACTTAAATGTGAAAAAAACATTTTTTTAAGATTTTATTCATTTATTCATGAGAAACACAGAGAGAGAGGCAGAGACACAGGCAGAGGGAGAGCAGCTCCATGTGGGGAGCCTGATGCGGGACTCGATCCCGGGTCTCCAGGATCACGCCCTGGGCTGAAGGCGGTGCTAAACCACTGAGCCACCCGGGCTGCCCTAAATGTGAAAATTTTAATCATGCTGCTGTCATTAGTGTATCTTCAGTTAAACCCCTTAGATATAATACAGTAAACCTGATTACTTATAGATCCAAAGAACAAAAGGTGTGTGTACCTAAATGTAATTCTATGTTATCTATTAGATATGGTATATAATTCCACTCCAGAGACACACCCCAAAATTACTGGACAATCCATTTACTTTGAAATTTTTTTAGCCATTTCTCTATCAAAAAAGATAGTTGAAAATACCTAGAATTTCATATTCTGGACCTTCACTGTGATATAGAAAGTTATCTTTAAAGACCTAAGAACAAGAAATGTAACTATTCAACTAAGATTTCATGCCCAACATTGAGCAGTTTCGAGTGTCTTGCTCAAGGAAGCTAGTCAAAACACCCACGTGTTATTTATGTGTCACTCTCCAACATGATGTGTTTCTATAATTTTTATTTTTCAATGAATAAAAACCCTATTTTCCAAAAGATATCAAAATAGTTTGGGTTAAAAAGAAGTAGCAATTTCCATGGCAGCATTTCTTAATGGAACATTTCTTTTTTTAAATGACTATAAACCTATGCGTAAAAACTATATTCTTCGGGTTACCTCCAAGATATTATCCTCCTCATTGGAGCTCAGCAAAAGTTTCTATAGACAAGTTGAAAATGCATAATAACTATTTTTTAATGCACCTTAATGTTCCCCACCAACTTCCCCAGCCACACAGGCTACCATCTTTAACTCACAATCATAGTAAAAATATAGTTCCTATTCCTTAAATGTGCTTCTCTTCATGAGGTAAGAAAGGTAACTGGGGTGCAAAATGTATGGAGACATCCACTCTCAGAGTCATACAAGTGCCACCCTATAGCTGCATGACCCTGAAAGCCAGTCTAAAATTATATGTCTTCGGCGTTTCTCTTGCCTCTCACCCTCATAGCACATACTTCTATTTCCCACCTCTATCCCTTCCACTTCTCAAATAAGTAACACTCAATTGTGATTAACCAAAATTTAATTTCGGTATGCCAAATATAAAAAATGAAGCAATAAATTTAAATATAACTTTACATCCAATTTAAAATCATCTTTTCACAGAAAATTTCTTGTTCATGATGTGGTATTTGGTGGTAAAAAAAAAAAAGTCATAAATGAGACAGTAATGCCTATATATAACAAGATTCTAAGTTGTTGGGATTTTTTTTAACCAATTTGAGCTGCCTGTACATACAAGTGACATAGCTGTATTGTATTTTTACTTCTCTTCTTTTTGTAGTAGCATCTCAATTTTCTTCTGTCAAACTACCCTTCTCTTACTCTAAATGCATGTAGTTTGAGTGGCACTAGCATTCCCAATCTCACGTATCTGAAGTAAACACAAAGTTCCTAGAATAGGTGCATAACCCAGGCCTGGACAATCAGCATATTTCCCTCTTCAAGCAGTAATTCTGGAATGGATGTGTGACTTAACTGGACAACTAAAACTCCATCCCAAAATTTTTGCAAGAACTAATTACAAAGTTCTCTTTCGGCTGAGGTTGTTAAACTAAAGGAACATCAGGTATCCGCGCATCAGAGAGCTAACCCAGAGAAAACAAAAGCCAAGAGATGGAAAGAAATATGAAAGCTCTGAAAATATTTCATCCCTAAATCTAATCACACCCGCATTCAGGTGAATTCAGGTATGAACACATGTGGCTGCTAAAATTTTAGAACTGCCGTTGAGGAACAATTCTTTCTGGGTTTCCCATGTTCCTGCACAATCAGAGGCTTCTGAGCAAAAGGTACTACAAGACTAACTGCACAATATCCAGCTTTGGAAGCTAGAGATCATGTCTCCCTGAAGATAGAGACCTCAAATGAGCTTTGGAGAAATAAAGTCTGCTCCTTACCTTCCTTGGAAGATATTTACCCATATTCTTTTTCTTATATTTCTTATGTTACTTTATTATTGTTTTAACCTATTTTTACTTATATTCTAGGGCGCTAAACCTAAAGACATCATTCTCCGGAGAGATTTACTTAATAAGCAATCCCCGTTGGCAGGGTAATTTCGATCACATAGGTGTTTCAGACTTAATAGTTACATGAGGCAATAAATTGCTTTTTCTTATTTATTCATTCATTCAACAAATACTTGCTGAGAGCCTACTAAGATATGTACCATGCACTTTCCTATAAAACATCTCAGACAAAAATTCCTGCCCTCACAGGGATTGTATTCAACAGAGGAAACAAAACACAAAATAAATACATAAAACATATAGCCTAAAGTTCTGCTAAGTGTTATAAAGAAACAGCAGGAGGGATGCCTGGGTAGCACAGCTGGTTAAGCATATCCCACTCTTGGTTTTGCCTCAGATCATGATCTCAGATTCCTGAGATCGAGCCCCGCATCCGGCACGATACTCAGTGCAGAATCTGTTCAAGATTCTCTCTTTCTCTCTCCAAAACAAATAAATTAATCGGAAAAAAAAAAAAAAAGTGGAGTCCAAGACGTCAGAGGAGCAGGAGACCTTGGTTTTGTCTGGTCTCAGGAGTCCAGCTAGATAACTACTAAATCTATTCTGAACACCTGCAAACTCAACTGGAGATCTAAGAATTGCTGCAACTCTACAAATAGAAAAGCAACTGCTTTCTGCAAGGTAGGAAGTGCGGAGAAGTGAATCAAGGTGATATATGGAAGATAAATGAGAGAAGGGGAGGGAGCCCCCAGCAGCAGGCTACCAGAAAGTGGTTGGTGGACCAGCAGAGTGCAAAATCAGAATTTCTAGAAGTCTGCTCTGGTGAGGGACATCCCTGCCTGTGAGGTGCTCAGGCAGCAAAGAGGGGGTGGAATTTGAAGGGGGGTAGTGTGGTCTCAGGATCCTGGGGGTCACAGGAAGACCAAGGGTGCCAGTTCCAGGTGGCCACAAACCATGAACCCCTGCAGGATGGGTCAAGGGGCCCAACAAGTGGCAGGACCACCACAAGACCACCCCCCAGGGATCCCTGGGTGGCTCAGCGGTTTGGCGCCTGCCTTTGGCCCAGGGCGCGATCCTGGAGTCCCGGGATCAAGTCCCACGTCGGGCTTCCTGCATGGAGCCTGCTTCTTCCTCTGCCTGTGTCTCTGCCCCCCCCCCCATGTCTATCACAAATAAATAAATAAAATATTTTTAAAAAAATAAAAAAAGACCACCCCCCAAAAGAGGGTCGGGGGTGTGAGCCCAGGAGTCTGCAGGATTTGGAGACTAGAAATAGGGTCATGTGCCTGAGATAGAAATGCCTGTCACAGGCTGGGTGAGCACAGAGTGTGGACAGAAAGCAGAGGGAGGAGTGACTGCTTATCTCTGAGGGCGTGCTGAGGAGGGGCCCCAAGCTGTCCGCTCTGACCTGGACACTGGGAGGCTGCTTTGTACCCCACCCTCTAAAGCTGCACGGCCGCCCTTCAGGGATCACAGAGCAGCCTGGAGCCACTTACATGTAGCCCGGCCCCCTGGCAGGGGGGTGCAAGTCCACCATCTGGCAGGAGGGGATACAAGTCCACCACCTGGCAGGGGGAGGATGCAAGTCCACCACATCGCAGGGGGGGGGGGAGGTGCAAGTCCACCACCAGGCAGGGGGGGTGCAAGTCCACCACCTGGCGGGGGCGGGGGTGTGTGCAAGTCCACCACCTGGCAGGGGGGTATACAAGTCTACCACCTGGCGGGGCGGGGTGCAAGTCCACCACCTGGCGGGGGGTGGGGGGGTATACAAGTCCACCACCTGGCAGGGGGAGTGCAAGTCCACCACCTGGTGAGGAGGATGCAAGTCTACCACCTAGCAGGGAGGGTGCAAGCAAGTCCACCACATGGCGGGGGGGTGCAAGTCCACCACCCCAAACACTGGAGAATCAGCACAACAGGCCCCTCCCGCAGAAGGGCAACAGCATCTGGCTAAGGCCAACTTTGTTTTTTTTAAAGATCATATTTATTGATTCATGAGAGACACAGAGAGAGAGAGGCAGAAAGACAGGCGGAGGGAGAAGCAGGCTCCCTGCGGGGAGCCTGATGCCAGACTCGATCCCAGGACCCCGGGGTCACGCCCTGAGCAGATGCTCAACCACTGAGCTACCCAGGGGCCCGAGGACCAATTTTGCCCAGTCACACAGAATGCAAAACTCCAGCGCCAGGGGGAGAGTATATAGAATTCATGGGGTTTTTTTCTCCTGATTAGTCTTTCAATTTTAATTTTTTTTCTCTCCAAGCAATTTCTTCTTTTATCAACTCTTTTTGAAGTCTTTCCTAACTTTCATTTTTACAGTTACATTCTATCCTTTCATTGTATTTAATTTTATTTTTCTATATTTGTAAGTTTTTCTTTGACTACGATTTTGGAATGTGGTTTCTTCTAACAGACCAAGATACATCCAGAATCTAGTGTCTGATAATACTCTTTTTTTAAAGTCTTTTTTAATTTTCATCCTTCCAATCACATTCTATACTTTCAATTTGGTCAATTTTATTTTTTGTATATATATGTAAATATTCCTTTCTTTACGATTTTGGGACATAACTTCCTCTAGCAGACCAAAATACACCCATGATGTAGTGTACTGCTCTGCTCTGATCACCTGTCTCTTTATATTCTTTGTCTTTTAATTTTACATTTTTTAATCTATTTATCCATGAGAGACATAGAAAGGCAGAGACACAGGCAGAGGCAGAAGTAGGCTCCCCAGGGAGCCTGATGCAGGATTCAATCCCAGGACCCTGGAACCACAACTTGAGCAGAAGGCAGACACTCAACCACTGAGCCACCCAGGTGCCCCTTTTAATTTTCATTTTTACAGTTACATTCTATCCTTTCATTATATTTAATTTTATTTTTGTACATATATGTTCTTCTTTCTTTTCAATTTTGGGATCTAGTTTTCTAACAAATGTACCAAAATTCATACAGAATCCAGTGTATTGCTCTGTTCTGTTCACCGAATTAAATTTTCTGTCTCTCTCTTTTCTTTCTTTTTTTTTTTTTTTTTTTTTTTTTTTTTTTTTGGTTTGGGTCTCTTCTGATTTCTTTAGAGTATATTTCTCTGAAGTTGATGTTGCCATTTTAGTACTTTGTTTTCTCATTCACCTATTCTCTGGGCAGGATGACAAGACAGAAAAACTCATCTCAAAAAAAAGAAAACGAGGCAGTACTGACTGCCAGGGATCTAATCAGTATGGACACAGGTAAGATGTCAGAACTAGAGTTCAAATGTTGATTACAGAGATACTTGTGGGGCTTGAAATAAAAGCATGGAATACACTAGAGAATCCCTTTCTGGAGAAATAAAAGAACTAAAATCTAATCAATTTGAAATAAAAAAAGGCTACCAATAAGAGGCAATAAAAAATGCAGGCTCTAACTGCTAGGATAAATGATAAAAGAGAATTAGTGATACAGAATAAAAACTGATGGAGAATAAGGAAACTGAGATAAACAACACTGGATCATGAGGGAAAAATTCAAGAGATAAGTGATACCATAAAACAGAACAACATTAGAATAACTGGGATCCCAAAAGAAGAGGAAAGGGAAAGAGAGAGAGAGAAAGGCAGAAGGTATACTGGAGCCAATTATAGTGGAAAACTTCCCTAATCTTGGGGAGGAAACAGGCATTCAAGTACAGGAGACACAGAGAACCCTCCTCAAAAAACAATAAAAATAGGTCAAACCCCCCCCCCCCACACACACACACACATAATAGTGAAACTTGCAAATCTAAGGGACAAAGAGAAAATCCTGAAAGCAGCTCATGACAAGAGATCCATAACCTCCAAGGGTAGAAACAATAGACTGACAGCAGACCTATCCACAGAGAGCTGGCAGGACAGAAAGGATTGGCATGATATATTCAGGGTGCTAAATGAGAAAAACATGCAGCCAAGAATACTTTATCCAGCTAGGATGTCATTAAAATCAGAGAGCTAAAAAGCTTCCAGAAACTAAAAGAATTTGTGATCACCAAACCAGCTCTACAAGGAATATTAAAAGGGATCCTTTAAGCAAAGACAGAGCCCAAAAGTAACACAGACCAGAAAGGAACAGAGACAATATACAGAAACAGTGACTTTACGGGTAATACAAGGCACTAAATTCATACCTTTCAATAGTTATTCTGAATGTAAATGGGCTAAATGCCCCAATAAAAAGACACAGGATATCAGATTGGATAGAAAAGCAAGACCCATCAATATGCTGTCTGCAAGGGACTCATTTCAGACCCAAAGACACCTCCAGATTTTAAGTGAGGGGGTGGAAAACCATTTCTCATGATAATGGACATCAAAAGAAAGCTGGGTTGGCAATCCTTATATCAGACAAATTAGGTTTTAAACCAGAGACTATAATAAGGGATGAGGAAGGACACTATATCATAAATAAAGGGTATATCCAACAAGATCTTACAATTGTAAATATTTATGCCCTTACATGGGAGCAGCCAATTATACAAGCCAGTTAATACCAAAATTAAAGAAACACATTGATGATAATATAATCATAGTAGGAGATTTTAACATCCCACTCAGTGCAATGGACAGATCATCTAAGCAAAGATAAACAAGGAAACAAGGGCTTTGAATGACACACTGGACAAGATGGACTTCAGGGATATATTCAGAACATTCCATCCTAAAGCAACAGAATACATGTTTTTCTCTAGTGCATGTGGAACATTCTCCAGAATAGATCACTTACTGGGTCCCAAGTCAGGTCTCAACTGGTACCAAAAGACTGGGATCATCCCCTACATGTTTTCAGGCCACATGCTTTAAAACTGGAACTCAGTCACATGAGGAAACATGGAAAGAATTCAAATAGAGACTAAAAAGCATCCTGCTAAAGAATGAATAGGTCAACCAGGAAATTAAAGAATTTAAAAATTCATGGAAACAAACGAAAATGAAAACACAACTTTCAAAACTTTTGGGATGCAGCAAAGGTGGTCCTAAGAGGGAAGTATATAGCAACACAAGCCTTTCTCAAAAAACAAGAAGGGTCTCAAATACATAACCTAACCTTACACCCCAAGGAGCTGGAGAAAGAACAGCAAGTAAAGCCTAAATCAGCAGGAGAAGAGAAATAATAAAGATTAGAGTGAAAGTCAATGAAATTGAAACCAAAAGAACATAATACATCAACAAAACTAGGAGCTGGTTCTTTGAAAGAATTAGTAAGATTGATAAACCCCTGCCCAAATTTATCCAAAAAAAAAAAAAAAAAAGAGAGAGAGAGAGAGAAAGGACCTAAATAAAATCATGAATGAAAGGGGAGATCACAACCAATACCAAGGAAGTACAAACAATTTTAAGAACATAGTATAAGCAACAATATGCCAACAAATTAGGCAATCTGGAAGAAATGGATGTGTTCCTAGATACATATAAACTACCAAAACTGAAACAAGAATAAATAGGAAACCTGAACACACCCATAACCAGCAAAGATATTGAAGCAGTAATCAAAATTCTCCCAAAAAGAAGAGTCCAGGGCTGGATGGCTTCCCAAGGGAATTCTACCAAACATTTAAAAGAGAAATAATACTTATTCTTCTAAAGCTCTTTTAAAAAATAGAAATGGAAGGAAAACTTCCAAACTCTTACTATGAGGCCAGCATTACCTTGATCCCCAAACCAGACAAAGACCCCACCAAAAAGGAGACTAACAGACCAATATCCCTGATGAACCTGGATGCAAAAATTCTCACCAAAATACGAGCCATTAGGATCCAAAAGTACATTACGTGGATTATTCACCACGACCAAGTGGGATTTTTTTCCTGAGCTGCAGAGGTGGTTCAAAAATCCATAAATCCATCACTGTGATACACTACATCAATAAAAAAAGAAGAAGAACCATATGATTTTCTCAATAGATACAGAAAAAGCATTTGACAAAGTACAGCATCGTTTCTTGATTAAAACTCTTCACAGTATAGGGATAGAGGGAACATGCCTCAGTATAATAAAAGCCATATATGAAAAGCCCACAGTGAATGTCATTCTCAAAGGGGAAAAACTGAGAGCTCAGGAACATGGGAAGGATATTCACTCTCAGCACTGTTGTTCAGCATAGTACTAGAAGTCCTAGCCTCAGTGATCATACATCAACAAGAAATAAAAGGCATCCAAATTGGTAAAGAGCACACTCTCACTCTTCACAGATGTCATGACACTGTCTCCACCCCAAAAAATCCCCTCCAAAATTGCTAGAACTCATACAGGAATTCAGCAAACAGGCAGGATATAATATCAATGCACAGAAATTGGTCACATTTCTATACACTAACAATGAGATGGGAGAAAGAGAAATTAAGGAGTTGATCCCATTTACAATGGCACCCAAAATCATAAGATACCTAGGAATAAACCTAAGCAAAGAGGCAAAGGATCTGTACTCAAAAACCTATAGAACGCTCATGAAAGAAATTGAGAAAGACACAAAGAAATAGAAAAGTGTTCCATGCTCATGGATTAGAACAAATATTGTTAAAATATCTATACCACCTAGAGCAAACTATACATTCATTTTTTTAAAGATTTTATTTATTCATGAGAGACACAGAGAGAGAGAGAGAGAGGTACAGACACAGGCAGAGGGAGGACAAGCAGGCTCCATTCAGGAAGCCTGACGTGGGACTCGATCCCAGGTCTCCAGGATCAGGCTCTGGGCTGAAGGTGGTGCTAAAACCACTGAGCCACCCAGGCTGCCCCAATCTATACATTCAAATGCAATTCCTATCAAAATATTATAAACTTTTTCACTGATTTGGAATAAATAATCCTAAAATATGTATAGAACCAGAAAAAAAAACTGAATAGCCAAAAGAATCTTGAAAAAGAAATCCAAAGTTGGTGGCATCACAATTCCCTATTTCAAACTCCATTACAAAGCTTTTATCATCAAGTCAGGATGGTACTGGCACAAAAACAGACACACAGGTCAACACAACAGGACAGAGAACAGAGAAATGGACCCTTAACTGTATGGTCAACTAATTTTTGACAAAGCAGAAAAGAATAGCCACTGGAAAAAGAACAGTCTCTTCAATAAACGGTGCTGGGAAAATTGGACATCCACGTGCAGAAGAATGAAAATGGACCACTTTCTTACACCAGACACAAAGATAAACTCAGAATGGATGAAAGACCTAAATGTAAGACAGAAATCCATCAAAATCCTAAAGGAGAACACAAGCAGCAACCTCTTTGACCTTGGATGCAGCAACTTCTTGCTAGACACATCTCAAAAGGTAAGGGAAACAAAGGCAAAAATGAACTATGGGGACTTCATCAAGCTAAAAATCTTTTGCACAGCAACGAAAATAGTTGATAAAACCAAAAGACGACCAACAGAATGGGAGAAGATATTTGCAAATGCCTTATCGGATAAAGGGCTAGTATCCAAAATCTATAAAAATCATCAAACTCAGCACCCAAAAAACAAATAATCTGATCGAGAAATGGGCCGAAGACAAGAACAGACATTTCTCCAAAGACATACAAATGGCCAACAGACACATGAAAAAAAATGCTCAGTATCACTCAGCACCATGGAAATACAAATCAAAAGCACAATGAGATATCACCTCACACCAGTCAGAATGGCTAAAATGAACAAGACAGGAAATGACAGATGTTGGCAAGGAGGCAATGAGGATCCTCTTACTCTGCTGATGGGAATGCAAGCTGGTGCAATCTGGAAAACAGTATGGAGGCTCCTTAAAAAGTTGAGAATAGAGCTACCCTAAGACCCAGCAATTGCTCTACTAGATATTTACCCCAAAGATACAAATGTAGTGATGCGAAGCGAAGGGTTTCCTGCACCCCAATGTTTACAGCAGCAATGTCCACGATAGTCAAACTATGGAAAGTACCCTGATGTCCATTGACAGATGAATGGATAACGATGTGGTGTATACATATATAATGGACTACTACTCAGCCATCAAAAAATAAAATCTTGCCATTTTCAGCAATATGGATGGAACTAGAGGGTATTATGCTAAGTGAAATAAGTTGATCAGAGAACGAGAATTATCATATGATCTCATTCATATGTGGAATTTATGAAACAAAACAGAGGATCATAGGGGAAGGGAGGGAAAAAAAACAAGATGAAATCAGAGAGGGAGACAAAACATAAGATACTCTTAATTATAAGAAACAAACTGAGGGTTGCTAAAGGGGAAGGGAGAAAAAGGGATGGGGTAACTGGGTGATGGGCATTAAGGAAGGAATGTGATGTGATGAACACCTGGGTGTTGTGTAAGACTGATGAATCACTGGAGACCTCTACCTCTGAAACTAATAATACACTGTATATTAATTATCTGAACTTAAATTTTTAAAAAATAATAAAATAAACCTTGAAAAGAAAAGAAAAAGCAGGAAAAGGTAACAAGAAGTATGGGAGAGGTAGGCAATTTCAAACTGATGTTATTCATCAACGACTTAGAACATGAAGTGATATTTGAGCCAGAACCTAAGGGAGATAAGGAAGTATGCTACGGATAGATAACTGGAAAAGAACAATCCAGGCCAGGGGAATAATAAGTGTGAAGCACTTGTGTAAGGACAAGCAAGGAGCCCTGAATGGTAGAGACAACAGAAAAATCTGAGTTCAGAGAAAGATCCTGCATGAGAGGGAGAGCAAAACAAAACTAGCTCATTTTGAGGGCTTGAGCTTCTACTGTGAGTTACATGGGAGGCCACTGCAAGGTTCTAAAGAAAGAAATTATCTTTTGCTTTTTCAAAGGATGACACTAATATTTAGGCTAATTATCTGAGAGCCAAAGTAGTAGTGGGAACCTTGTTAGGAGTCACGAGGAAGACAGGACGGATTGTGTTGAACCAGAGTGAACCCCAGATGGAGGTGGTGAGAACTTGGTCGGATTTCAGATGTATTTTGAAGCCAACAAATATGCTGATTGTGTGGGGTAAATAAGAGAAAAAGAGTCAAGGATAACTTCAAGGTTTGAGGTCCGAGCGAGAACAAGGATGAAGGTGCCAGTTACAGATGTGGAAATAATTTTTCTTAACTGGGTTTCTACCACTCCAATCTAAAAGAAGCTGGACAAATATAAAATTTATGCCAGAAATGAGGCAATACAAGTGACAGTCCTAAAATGTGGAACTGAGTCAGTATAAAAGTGGAGGGTGTTTGGCATCCCTCCATTGTAGGTTAAGAAGTCGGCAATCCTAAATAAAAAAAGCAGCTGGTAAACTGCCATGTCTTGTAAATTGGACTATGAGCCTCCTAAAGATGGAACTATAGGATATTTAGTAAAAAAAAAAAAATCTTAGGATGTTGGTATATTGCCAACTATGCAGCAGTCTTCATAAGGTCATTCAAAAAAGCAGCACACTTTGAGTGAAGTCTTAATAAATCTTTTCAGTCTTTCACCACAAATCCAAGATGGCTGATAATCTTCCAATTTACAAGGATGAAAACTAAATATACCTAAACTAAAATTAGAGCATGTGACCATCAAAATATGAGAGAAGCCTAATGCTCCAGGCTCATCCCCAAGCACCCTAGCAGAGAAGATATTTACTCATTATAAAGAACTATCCGCAGGGCACCTGGGTGGCTCAGTCAGTTGAGCATCTGACTCCTGGTTTCAGCTCAGGTCATAATCTCGGGGTCCCGAGATCAAGCCCTACATCCAGCTCAGCACTCAGCGGGGAGTCTGCTGGAGATTCCCCCTCTGCCTCTGCCCCTCCCCCTACTTGCATTCTCTAAATAAATAAATAAATAAAGTTTTTTTAAAAAGAAGAACTATGCCCTGTCACCCATCCTGAAAGAAGGGACACATTAGCTCTGAGTTACTACCTAGAGCAGCTGCTCTCAATGGCTAGAAAGAGAAGCCAAACCTACGATCTGCATGGTTTCTCAATCTCAGTACTACTGGCATTTTGATCTAGAAAATTCTATGTTGTAGGAGGCTGTCCTGTCCATTGGAGAATATTTAACAGTATTTTTGGGCTCTACCTACTAGATACTAGCAACATCTACCTAATTTCCCCGTCCCAACCTCCCATTATGACAACAGAGATGTCTCTAGACATTGCCACATGTCCCCTGAGGTAAGAACTGCCCCATGTTGTGGAACCACTGGGTGACGGTGATGGGAAAATTCTTTAGAGGCATAACAGGCAATGATTTGATTCCAGAACTAGGATTCAGACTTTAGGTACTTGAGAGAAGCTGATCAAATGCAAATCAATAAAATATTAATTTTTTAAAAGTTGTATTGCCCAAGAAACTCCTCACAAAGATTTGTTACTACTCAACCCCTAATAGAGCTCCTGGGACCCCAAAACCTCATCAACAGAAAGTAAGTTGTTGAGGCAATGTAGTCCCCAGTACAGGAATCTCTCAGTAGTCACCCTGTCTCTAACTAGGAGAAAAGAAAACAAAAAAGACCTTCCCGGTTGGTACAACCAAAGACAGCCATATTGGCTAATCAAAAATCGTATTCCGGGCAGCCCAGGTGGCTCAGCAGTTTAGCACTGCCTTCAACTCCGGGCCTGATCCTGAAGACCTGGGATCGAGTCCCAAATCAGGCTTCCTGCATGGAGCCTGCTTCTCCCTCTGCCTGTGTCTCTGCCCCATTCTCTCTCTCTCTCTCTGTGCATGTCTCTCATGAATAAAAAAAATAAAAATAAAAAAATAAAAAATCGTATTCCACTGCCAGGGCAAAGAGTCCCTGCCATACCTGTCTAGTGAAATATGCACATGTCATGGAATGGAAAATCTCTGTAGATTGTTTCTCTTTTCTAATTGAGAGTTTTTATTGTCTTTATGCTATTTTCCTTCTACCACTGAATAGAAGCTTTATTACCATTAGTTATACGTATCATTTAACGGTAACTTCCTAAACCCTAAGTGTATCTATTCAAACAAAACCCAGAGAAATTACCCAGAGATCTTAGTTAGATGCAGTACTTAAATGAGTCTTTGAGTTGCCTTCCTTTGCTGGGGGACAGGCGCTAAATGCACTGGAAGTTGTAAGTGAAAAATTTGCACTGTCAGGTGAGGGCATTTTTTTTTAAGGTTATGTATGTGTAGAAGGACATGTATGCACACTGAGGATTGTAGGGAGTCTTTTAGTTATGCCTGCCCAGTATCCACTGCCCCTTCCGAAGTCACACTACAGTCTTTCTTTCCGTGACCTCAGTCCACATGATTCAGACCATGTGACTGACCATACTCCCTATTCCCAGTTCCAGCAGTTAGTACCTGATCCAGACCTAGCCTATTATCAGATGCTATCCCTTTGGCCACAGATGTCAAAGATAGAAATATGACCCAATTCATTCAGTGAGATGAAATCCTAGGATTTATACTAAAACTATAGGTAAGAGAAACATTTTTTATATTGGGTCCACTACATTCAAGATTGTAAGCCTCGGGGCCCCTGGATGGCTCAGTGGTTGAGCATCTGCCTTTGACTCAGGGTGTGATCCTGGGCTCAAGTCCCACATTGAGCTCCCCGCAGGGAGTCTGCTTCTCTCTCTGCCTGTGTCTCTGCCTTTCTCTGTGTGTCTCTCATGGATAAATAAGTAAAATCCTAAAAAAAAAAAAAAAAAGAAAAGAAAAATTGTAAGCCTACAGCCATCAGAGGGCTCTACATGGAGAAAGCCTACATGAAAGTACCTGTAACACAAGAGATAGCCACTAAGTAGGTGCTGAGGCCATTATTTGTGCCCTTAAAACCATCTGCCTTTGAAGAAAGTACACTCCTGTCTGTGCCAGTAGCCCAACCTAGTATGAGTAGGGTTTCGATCTCATACAACTGAAAGGAACTGAAAATTTTAATTATCAGTTATCAAATGAAACTGATAGTCAATTTTCAAATGAAAAAAAAAAAAAAAACCCTGAAGCTCTAAGAGTTAAATTATTTGCCTAAATTCATACAACAAATTACTAGTAGTGTAGATTCAACCCTAGGCAGGTCTGGTTTTAATATGAATGCTTTTTCTACTACATCATACTCTTGTTCAGGAAAAACAGCCTGAAAGTTCTCTTCAGTTTGTAATTATCCAGAGCCATAAGGTAAGTCCTTAGAGTGAGTACTCTATTAACATTTGCTGCATGACCAAAAAAGGAAGAGTCTTATGTCCTCCTATTCTCTGTCCTACTCCTGTCCAACCTACCTCTTATGTTACGCAGAACATTTCTGAATTATTTTTATAACATAGGCCAACTTGAGGACATGTCTATTTCTTTACCACCCTCACCCTCCTCTAAAAACTGTATCGGGATCCCTGGGTGGCGCAGCGGTTTGGCGCCTGCCTTTGGCCCAGGGCGCGATCCTGGAGACCCGGGATCGAATCCCACATCGGGCTCCCGGTGCATGGAGCCTGCTTCTCCCTCTGCCTGTGTCTCTGCCTCTCTCTCTATCTCTCTGTGACTATCATAAATAAATAAAAAAAATTAAAAAAAATAAAATAAAAAATAAAAAATAAAAATAAAAACTGTATCAATATATAATAAAGCAAGTGTCTCTAAACCAAGCCACCTCAATCCTAGAATGCCAGTTCCAGCCATAGGGTAAATCAAATCATAGGCTCCGACACACAAATGGGAAGTCAGAACCCTAGAAAGAGACCATCACCAAGGTCTAGCCACTCTTTAAAATAAACTGTGAAATTCAGAAAAGGACACATATTATTCTATACGTGAGAATACTGCTATTCATGTTAATATTTTAAGATATTTGTAAGAACTACAACAACTTCTATAAAGTACCACCTATTTATAAACAGCCAAATCTCTTTCAAATATTATTAAGGGTGACAGAGAAGGGAAGTGGGACAGGATTTATGAATATAGGATCCCTGATATTTTCAAGAAATCTGTCTAAAACCGTGAGAATTTTTAACAAAGCTGGAACCCTCAGTAACAATGCTTCACAGGTCAACTTTTGTTTTCCCTCGGAGGGATGGTGGGTTGACTCACAACCAGGTCAAAGGACTCACTGGATTCAACATTCCATTTGTACACCTTCTCAAAAATATCTACTTTCTGGCTTACACCTACCACTTTCTTAGATTTCTTTATTTTTCTTTATTTCTAGCAGCTGGGTTTGTCAGGAAAATTTTTCTTACAAAGACACGATGTTTCAGCACTTGACAAAAGTTATATTATAGGACAACCTCAAACACAAAACAAACCCAAGACAAGAAGTGAACATTGGGCAGTTAGCTAGAGGGTCATGCATGTACAAGGGTCTCACTTCCAGTAAGAATTCTTTGGAGCAAAACTGCAAGAATTTCAACATGGATCTTGAGAATCACTCCCAGATAACTGAAACTGCTGTCAAATCCAGGATTGCTAACAGTTTATTTTATTTAGACATTTACCATTTGCATTCATTTCAGGTTTAGCATAGGGAAGAACTAAATTCAAATCCCAGTTAACACTTTATAGCTGGGTCTCCTTGGAAATAGGATGTGACCTGACATTGGTTTCAGATCACAAAAAGGAAAATACAAGGTAACTGATTTACAGAGTTGTCAAGAAAATCAAAATAAATGCATAAGGAGTGTCTAAAACTTTCAGCAGGCACCAAATGTTAATAACCCACCCCATAACAATATCTGAATCCATGTAATTTCCTTAAAAACTTTTACTGGCAGAAATTGTTTCTACCTTGAAGGTTAAAATGTTTGGGGGGGGGGTAAAAGTAATATATATGAACACTTAATCATAATACAATATGTTACATTATTTATACATATATGTACATACTTGTATATAGTAGTAAGAGAAAGAAATTAGTTCCCTGCTTTGTAAAAATGTTCTATTATACATAATCTAGATAAAGATCCTATACTTTGCCCAATATAACTGTTTATATATAACTGGAATAGCGATCTAACAAGTTGCCATTAATGATTACTTAAGACAACTGCATTGTTTAGATCCCTTTAATTACTTTACTATTGACAATTTATTCAATATATAGAAAGCTAAGAGGCCTCACAAAGTCTACTTAACCAGAATACACAAATTTAGATTGAATTAAGAATGGATATGAAATGTGACAGTGACTAGATCCATATCGTTAGAAAGTCTACCATAAACCACAGATTCCATACTGGGGGGAAAAAAAAGGTGATGCTTGAAAATGTTTCCTTTGCACCTAGCAAATCTACAAAACATTAATGAAAGCTGAAATGATGGTTAACCTGTATAAGAGTATATACAGAAAGCATGTGATTCAGAAGGAAATATAATTTAAGAGAAAGTGAGGACACTGTATAAACATTTTCATGAAGTAAGAGGTGGTATGGCAGCTAGGGTAGATGCTGCTCCAGTTACCATCCAAACTGAGTATTAGTAAGAGACAAATGCATTTTCTTTTGTAGAGCGTGAAAGTAACAAAAGAGCCCCCGCCAACTAACAAGAGCAGCTTGGGAAATCCTGCCCTGCTGGATACTCATGGAGCAGAAAGGACACAAAAACTTGAGAAATGTTCCATTCCAAGGACACCATATCCAAGAAACAGCAGCAAGTATCAGGCATTGCAGTTACCAAGATCTCACTCTTCATCTTTGCAACAACGCAGCAGCCTTCACGATCAAATCTGAAATACTCTTTCATTCTCCAAACCCCAGGACACAGAGGAGTCAAGAATAAGAACCTTTGCTGCAATATACACTAATGATGTAATGCAAAATCTTCCAGACTTCATTTTAGAAGCAAAAAAAAAAAAAAAAAAAAAAAACTGTTTAACAATAGAATTGTTTAGGGTCTGGAGGGATCACTTAAAATTTTTCAATGAAATTTGATTGTATTTTATGAAGTTATATCCCAGACCCACAAAGCATTGGAGAAATAACACTCGCTAACGCCCAGGGTCCAATGAACATAGGTTTTCTAAGTCTTCACCTCTAACTATATATTATATATACCACCTCTATCCAGGAAGACCTATTTAAAAGCAATCTCATTCACAGCAATATAATTTTAAAGATACTTTTCTGACTGAACTGATGTAAAGAGCATTTTTATACACTAAACTCCTAGAATATAAATATTTGAGCATTAAGGACTTCCCCTTTTCCTAAAACCATTTGTCCCAGGGCACCTGGGTGGCTCAGTAAGTTAAGCATCTGCCTTCAGCTCAAGTCACAATCTCAAAATCCTGGGATAGAGCCCCTGGGATGGAGCCTCCAGTCAGGCTCCCTGCTCAGCAGGAAATCTGCTTCTCCCTCTCCCTCTGCTGCTCCCCCTACTTGTGCTCTCTCTCTTCCCCTCTTGCTCTGTCAAATAAATAAAATCTTTCTTTAAAAAAATTAATAAAACCATTTGTACCACTACAGAAATACTTTTTTCTACAAGTAAAATAATTTATACTGGAAAACTTCCATTTTTCTACAATTCACATTATTTCATTTACAATAAAGAGCATGGAGTTACTGCTCACTTATTTTTAAATGTTCATTACCAGTTACTCTGATTTTTAAATGTCAGACTCTTCATTATCAGTTACATAAAAGTAATAGTCATCTTTTCTTCGGGAGCATTACAAGACTGACCAGTAAGAGGCATTCGTTTCAGAAAAACATCGAAGTGACTTGGGTCTCAACTCTGGTACTAGGAGGTGCGTCTCAAAGATCTCTCACTAATAACAGTTACACACATTTTTAAATGACTCGCTTTCCTTGGGACATCAGAGTAGATTCAAATTTATCCCCATGATGATGTCACCCCCAGTCACTTGCATTCTGCTATGCTTTCTTGAGTGGAGGAGGGTGAGACGAAGTCACAGAGAGCATGCTGGGAAACTGCACGCTAGAATAGGTCACACATGTACATAGCTCATACTCGAGTTGGAAAAAAGTTGAAAATCACTTAGATGCAAAATTTTGTTTTACTGCCGAATAGGACATAAAAACTATGTGATCCAACTCCTAACTCTTCATTCAGCTCAGTGCTTTTTCATGACACTCGGCTCTGCGCACTTAAATTACAAGTGTGTGCTTTTTAGGAATTAGAATCCTACACTTATAGAATGCACATTTTGAAACGGAGATATTTATAAAAATAATTGTTCCCTAAAGAATAATTATACACATTAATAGTAGCAGGAAAAGATGCACATAAGAGTTTTAAGTACCGTTATCTCTGAAAATAAAATGTCAGATTAAGTAAATGCTGTTTAAGGAAGGGGAATAATACTAGTTAGACATTAAAGGAAGTAACATTTAGCTTTTTTGTACCACTTTTAAGCAAATATTTGTGGCTAAAATGAGAGGAATTTTGGGAAAGCATCCACCCACAGATGATAATCTAAGGTGAAAGAAAAATAATTCAGGAATCCAGACAAACTAAACATATTTTGGGATAAAAAAGCATTTAAAGTGAATTTCCAATTACCCCTACTGAGACACAGTAAAGAACTATAAAAGAACAGCTAGTAGGAGATACAGCTAATTATTTCCTCTGTACAAACACAAATGTCATTTGATTTACTCAAATTTAATGTACATTACTGAACATCCAAAGTCTAAAATTTGAGGACTTTTAGGATGGTAGAAGCAGCACAGTAATACTAGAAGAGATAAAATGAAAGCTACCATGTAAGGAAGTGAATATGAAAGCTGAGGATTTCCTAAATTCAGACATTTTACCAAGACTGTCAAATTCCTCTTCATGACAACCTTGTGAGGCAATCTTATCATCCTCATTTTACAGATGAGGAGACTACGATTTAAAGAGATCAAATATCTTGCCCAAGGTCCCACAGAAGAAAATTCTGATTTGTGACTGAAACCCAGATTAGCTGGCTCCAAAAGAAATAAACCTTCTCTCACTACACCCTGCAACCTGGCAAAAAAAAACACCTGCATTAAAAATTTTAGCATTTTAATTAAAACCTTCAAAAGGAAGAGATGATATCAGGTTTATAGTAAGTTATGATATATAGACTAATATTAGTCATAGTTTGATAAGTATACACAAATGTTTAAAAAATATTTCCAAGTCATCCATAACATTAAATTTTATAAAGCTAAGTATTTACTATTCCCCAAAATGCAGAAATTTGAAAAATTTTGTAGAAGGGCACTAAGTAAATTTGATCCTACCTAGATATTGTGAACCCAAAGGAAAAACGTGAGGGGTCCCATATTTTGTCAGCCACACAGCAGCGTCGCATGGGTAACTAGGATTATGCTTTTAAGGAAAAGTGGGAAATTGCTTGTCTGATTTCTTTTGTTTTGACTCTAATATGTCCTCTATTTATTCTTTTCCATATCTTGGAGTCCTCTTCTAAATTAGGGTAACCAAGTTTTGACTTCAGGAACTGCAAGTTTAGGTGGAGATGCAGATCTACTGCAATAAAGCCCACAGAACTGTAGTGATCAGTAGTGTATTACAGAAGAAACAAAAGTTTCAGTTATTTTCCAAAGTATTGACTCATGGAATTACTTATTCTCTATACTCTTTTGTTGTTCTTGCTGTTGTTTTAATGTAAGCTCTACGCCCAGCGTGGGGCTTGAATTCATGACCCTGAGATCAGGTGTCCCGTGCTCTACTGACAGCTAGCCAGGTGCCCCATTTCTCTGTAGTCTTTTTAGCTGATCATAAAACATTTAACTTTTATTTTTAAAAAGATAAAAATAGAAAAGAATGAAGAAAAGAGGGAGAGAGGTAGGTTAAACAAACAAACAAAAAAAAAACTGGACCTTCAATTAAAAAATATCTAAACACCTTATTTTTGAAGTTCCAAAACTGTAACCTGCTGTTCTCTTCATCCCTCAGGTGGTGTGGTAAATTAACCACACATAAGCATGCCAAAGTCAAATGAGATATGGAGAAACAATGACAAGGCAATTTAAGATCTATAAATCCTGAGACATAGTTCTTAATTTCAATATTTAAGAAATTAGTTATATACATGAGCTAAGCATGAAAAACAGATTTAGGGTATACGAACACTGAAAATCAGGATTCAATTACTTAAAGAAGAATGCAGAAATTTCCTAAGTATGGAAAAACTACAAATATACACATACATGAATTTATGTTCATTTATTATTCTTTTACTATAAAGTTCTATGTTAAAACATTCTTCTGGCAATACCATGAAACAATACTCAAGATAGTTTTGAGTCCTATCAAAACACTGACTTAAATGTGTCTAGATAATTACTTCATTTTCCACGAAATAGTTCTACTAAAATAAGTTCCCATTTATAGGCTTTCTTTTTCCATTACAAAAATACACTTATTCCAAAACAACATACATGAGATTGATCCAATTTATTAAGTATGTTACTGAAACGCTGGATAATTCATAGCCCTTTGGACCTGTCTTCAAAAGAAGATGCTCATTTAAAAATCAAGTACAAAACTACTAACAAAACTACTAACAAAACTACTAACAAAACAAAACTACTAAGTACATCATCTACTAACATAGGCGTCCAATTTTAAAACAAGCTTTTATTTGTGTAACAAGTTCATTTGATTTCTTTTTTTTCTTATTACCAAAATGCAACTTACTCCTCTGGGCCTTGATGTACAAACATGACTTCCTAATCACTCACAAGATTGCTTTGTAAGACTCATGGAAATTAAATTACTCTAGTTTTTATAAACACTATTCCCATCTGCAAATGGAAATTAAGCTCCTTACAATATTTTAGTATGTCATATATATATATATATATTATTTTTTTAGTATGTCATATATTTACGCTGGTTTTCAAACTGGATCATTTCAGTTCCTCTGTTCCTCTTTCTTTACTGTGTAACAGCTATCTTGGAAATGTTATTGCTGTGTAGGTGGTTGGGTAGTTACTGTAAATTCAACATTCTTTCATTATTTGAAATTTTTTATAGAATAAAGAAGAAAAAAATGGCAGCTGGAAATGTTCACAGGCCAGAGTTATAACTATGTTAATAACTTAAGATGATGGGCATCCCGGGTGGCTCAGCGGTTTAGCGCCGCCTTCAGCCCAGGGCGTGATCCGGAAGACGGAGGATCGAGTCCCACGTCGGGCTCCCTACAGGGAGCCTGCTTCTCCCTCTGCCTCTCCCTCATTCTCTCTCTGTGTCTCTCATGAATAAATAAAATTTTAAAAAATATATAAAAAAAATAACTGAAGATGAAATGCAAGTGATTTGTCTACCAAAAGTATGAATTCTTACTTCCAAACTACCGACATCAACCTTTAACGTAGTGCAGGAGCTGCATTAACTGCACCCTACATAATTTTACCTGGTATATAGTTAATGCTTCCTGCCATTGGTGCAGAAGAGAAACAGATCTTTACCAAAGGCCTTTCAGGAAGAAAACAGAGAAAAGGTTTCCTAGTATGTCGCATACTCTTAATATATTCTCAGCACCTTTGGAAGTATAGTTCCCTTGGCTCGAGAGTACTAGCAGAAAGGATTCCTGGATTATAAAAGATGACATTCAACCTTCCTTTGCATTCTGACAAATGTGTGGTTTTTGAATATTTCTTTCTAAGGGCCATAAGGTATACCAAAACTACATCCCCAAACTCATGAGATCATTAAATTTTGCAAGGGTGTTATTGACTCCTGTTCTCATTCCATAGGTTAAAAAGTGTTTTCCTAGTCTGTAATCACTAAAATAGTTTTGGCTTTTTCTTATTAATTTTTCCATAACACTTTTATATATAACGACTCCATTGGGGAAATTGTGTTATTGTCTTAAAATACTTGGGAGAAAGAGGGAAATGGAACTACTACACTTTCAGAGCAGTTTATGTCAAAGTGACAGTGAGACCAGTATAAATATATGTAGCTTCTTACGAATTAAAATGATACAGGGTTTTTTTTGACCATTCAGGTGAATGAAAATGAAAGACTATCAGCCTTAGTCAATTTTTAGATTCACAGCGGCATAGCACGACATATCAAGATCACGAGTGTACGAAGTAAAGAACGACCATTTCACAGTTCATCTGTGCACCACGACGCCCCGGCCCTGCCCAGCCAACACCTACACCAACACCAACACCTACACCTACACCAACACCAACACCAACACCTACACCTACACCTACACCAACACCAACACCAACCCAACCCAACCGGCATTTCAGGAAGTTGATACGAAGACTCTGGGACAGAAAACGACCCCCAAGGTGCATCCAAACCCCTCCTCAGCCGTAAATGGCAAAGAGAGTACAGAGCAGAACCTGCCCGGTGGCATGAGCTTCACGCTTCACAGTTCATCTCCTGACTATGCCTCGGGGGTCCCCTGCCCAGGCAGACTTGGCGATTGGATAAAAGGGAGCCATCCGGGAGGTTCTTGGACGGGACATGGGCTGGCGAGGGCACCGGGGTCAAGGGGGTCCACAGGGCCCTAGAGGTGGGACGGGACCCAGGGGGCACCTGGGATTGGGGTGGGCACCGGGGTCGAGGAGGACCACCGGGCCCAAGAGATGGGACAGGACCCAGGTGCACCTGGGGCTGGAGAGGGTGCCGCGGTCAAGGGGGACCACAGGGCCCGAGAGGTGGGAAGGAACCCAGGTGCACCTGGGGCTGGGGAGGGCACCTGGGGTTGGGGTGGGCGCCGGGTCGGGGTCGAGAGGAACTAAGGGCCCAAGACGTGGGATGGGACCCAGAGGCACCTGGGGCTGCGGGGGCACCTGGAACTGGGGGGGCACCTGGAGCTGGGGGGGTACCTGGAACTGGGGGAGCACGTGGGGCTGGGGGGGGGCACCTGGAGCTGGGGGGGCACCTGGGGCTGGGGGGGCACGTGGGGCTGGGGAAGGCACCTGGGGCTGGGGGGGCACCTGGAGCTGGGGGGGTACCTGGAGCTAGAGGGGCACCTGGGGCTGGGGGGGCACCTGGGGCTGGGGGGGCACCTGGAGCTGGGGGGGTACCTGGAGCTAGAGGGGCACCTGGGGCTGGGGGGGCACCTGGGGCTGGGGGGGCACCTGGGGTTGGGGTGGGCGCCGGGGTCGGGGTCGAGAAGAACTAAGGGCCCAAGACGTGGGATGGGACCCAGAGGCACCTGGGGCTGGGGGGGCACCTGGGGCTGGGGGGGGCACGTGGGGCTGGGGGGGCACATGGGGCTGGGGGGACACGTGGGGCTGGGGGGGTCACGTGGGGTTGGGGGGGCACCTGGGGCTGGGGGGGGCACGTGGGGCTGGGGGAGCACGTGGGGCTGGGGGGGCACCTGGAGCTGGAGGGGCACGTGGGACTGGGGGGCACGTGGGGCTGGGGGGGTACCTGGGGCTGGGGGGTACCTGGAACTGGGGGAGCACCTGGGGCTGGGGGGGCACCTGGAGCTGGGGGGGCACGTGCGGCTGGGGGGGCACGTGAGGGTGGGGGGGCACGTGGGGCTGGGGGAGGCACCTGGAGGGGGCACTGGGCAGGGCGCCAGGGGCCCGGGGGTGGGGGGGTGGCCGGAGGGGGTAGGAGGGCCGCGGCCGAGAAGGGGGCGCGGGCCCGCGGGGTGGAGCCGCCCGCCCGCCCCGCCCCCCGCGCGCAGCCCCCCGAGCCGGCGGCGGGGCGGGGCCGCTGTGCCCGCCTCAGCCCTGGGGCGCCGGCCGCGGCCCGTGAGCGCGAGGCCGGGACGGGGTGGGGTCGGGGGTCGGGGGTCGGGGGCCCGGGGGTGGCGCGGCGCTGCCCAAGCGCGGGGCGGGGACGGGGGCGGGGGCGGCCGAGGCGGAGGAAGAGCCCCGGGCGCCGCCGCGGCTCCGCGCAGCGTCCCGGCGCCCCCCTGCGGGCGGGGAGTGTTGCCCCCGCTCCCCGCCCCCGCTCCCGCCCCCGCCGGCCGCCCGCCCCCCCCCGGCGTCGCCCCGGGCAACAGCGCCAGCCGCCGGCGGCGCGGAGCTCACCTACCTAGGACCTGACAAGCAGGAGCCCCTCAGACCCGGGAGCCAGTCGCCACCCCGCGTCACGGGGGCCGCCGCAGCCAATGGGCGCCGCCGTCACGGGCGGCCGCGGCCAGTCAGGGCGCGCTCCGGTCCCCGGGCACCTCGAGGCCGCAGCCAATGGGCGCGCGCCGGGGGCGGGCGCTGCGGCGGCCCCCCCTCCTCCCCCACCTCCCAGGAGGCGGGGCGCGGCCGAGGCCCGGAGGGCGGGGCGGGGCGAGGCGGGGCGGGGCGGGGCGGGGCGGGGGGCCCGACGGCCTGGGCGCGCGCTGCCCTCCTGCAGCCCGGGAGCGGGCGGGAGCGGGCGGGAGCGGGCGGGAGCGGGCGGGAGCGGGCGGGAGCGGGCGGGAGCGGGCGGGAGCGGGCGGGAGGCGGACGGCGGCGTCACAGGAAACGTCGGGAGGCTCGGCCGGCCGCGACCGGGAAGTGGCCGGGCCGGGGGCGATAAGCGGGGCCGCCCGCGGGGGACGACCCGGAGGAGCGGCCGCCGGAAGGGGCCGCGGGGGCGGGGCGGAGCGGGGCGGGCCGTCCCGGGGCCGCCGCTCACACCCGGAATCCTCCGCCCTTCCCCGCGCGCGGGGCACGCGGGCGCTCTAGGCTCGGCTCGGCTCGGCCGACGCAGGGCGGCCCCCCCGGAGCTCCCGGGGCCTGCGGGGTCGGACCTGCGGCGGGGGCGCGCCCCGATCCCCCCGCCCGATGCCCGCCGGATCCCGCCCCGGCCCCCGCCCGATCCCGCCCCGCCCCCATCCCCACCCGGCCCCGGCGGCCGCCCCCGCCCTGACCTCCTCCAGCGCCCGGTGCGCGGCCCCCCCCGACCGCTGGCTCCTCCGGGGAGGGTGGCTGCAGGGGCGCCTTCGCCCCGAAGAACGTAGCGGGAAAGGAGTCCTGTGAGCCGGGCAGGCGGCCAGGTGACCCGCGGCCGCAGCACAGGTGCCTACACGCACCGTGCAGCCCACCTCTGAAGGCGCCGGATCCCGTCGGTCGGCGGAACCACATTCTTTGCCTGGAGCAAATTCACGTCAGCCTCCTCGCCACCCTCCCCCACCCCACCCAGAAACTCTTGGATTACGTGGAAGCCAAGGAAGAGTGGTGGGTTTTCTGTTTCCAGCAGCGCTGCTTGTTTGAGCATAGCCAACAGCCCTGCACAGACACGAACCTTGAATTGGGCTTTGCTTGTCTGCTGTTTCAAAGTCAAAAAAAAAAAAAAAAGGCAAAAATAATGCTGTTAAACAGAAAAAAAAGTTTTAAGTAAGGACCTTAACTGTTCCTCTTAAAGATCTGGGAAGAGATGTCCCTTTCTCAGTTTGCCTTAGAAAACCTATTGTTGAATATTCTTACTTCTTTGTATATACATCCTCTTTAAAAGTAGTTAGGTCGCTGTCAGCTAGTGTTTTGTCAGCTTTACATTCCAGGAATGTCTTTAAAGACTTGGGAGATACCAAGATATCACTCTGAAATAGGAACATCTAGAGCCGAAGCAGCACCCAGAAATGGATAAAGAAAATGTGAGATAGAGGAGATACCACTCGGCCAGAAAAAAGAATGGAATCTTGTCACTTGCAACTCTGAGGACGCACCTTGATACTGTGCTAACTGAAATAAGTCAGGCAGAGAAGGACAAATAGCCTATGATCTCACTTTATGTGGAATTTAAAAAAAAAAAAAAAAAGCTCATAGATGCAAAGAGCAGACTGATAGCTGGGAGTGAGACTGAAATGGATGAAGGGGGTCAGAAGAAACAAATTTCCAGTTATGAAATAAATATGCCATGCAGATGTCATGTACACCACGGTACTATACTTAATATTATAGTGCATCTTTGAAAGTTGCTAAGACAGTAAATCTTAAGAGTCCTCATCACAAGTTAAAAAGACTGTTGTAACTACGTCTGATTCCAGATATGAACTAGACACATGATGATCATTTTGCTATCTATACAAATATCAAGTCATTATGTTAAACATCTGAAGTCAATATAATATGTCAATTATACTGCCATAAAAAAGCAAGCAGAGATAACACCCACTTTCCACAGGAGACTAAGAATACAACTTCAGTGGGCAAATCACTCCCAACTTGACAAAATTACCTTCTGTTATAAAGATCTGAGAAGTTTGTTTTTCCTCTGGATAAAGCTAATTGGTTAACACAGATGGTCAACCCAATTACCAAATAAAATTAAGATGAATTATGTGTGCAAATGGTATTGTCAAGGCCTCGTACTTGAAAACTGGTTATCTTGAAAACTCATCCAATGGGTTGTATCTGCTTGGCTACATAAAGGTGAGCGATTTCTTTCTGTCTTTAGAGTCTCTCTCCTAATGGCCTGTAATGCACATCACATTCTGGTTTAATACTGTTTTATTCCTTTATTGCCTTTGTGGAGAGGATTTCTGGGTTGGGAGAAGATTTTGTTTTTAATTCTATTTCCCCATAAATACTTATGCCCCAAATATTGAGACTAGGAAGCTAAGGAAAGTCATTGTATTTTGGTTTTTAATGTGTTCTCAAAAATGATCTCAGATTGGATGATGCCTAATTGCTGAACTACTACATTTTAATAGAATCAGAAATGATAACAGTTAATGTTTGGTTATGTATTTTGTAGTGACTGCTAACTGCACAAACTAAGCATATGTGAATAAACCTCTTAAAAATTAACTTTCCGTGAATACTAAATATTATGATATATAGCATGTCGATATGAATGAAATCCGTGAAATGTTTGTGCATTAAATGGTTAGGTAAAGCCAAAATACAACTTTGGAGATTGCTTTGCCATGGCGTATCTTTTCCAAGACCGTGAGGATTTCTCTACCTTTATGCAAAGAGAAGCTAAATCTGCAAAGATTTGTTTGGTGAATTACTTATTGCAGAATAGTTTCTTTCTTTCTTCCCCCCCCCCCCCCCCCCCCCCCCCCCGCCAGAATAGTTTCAAATAAAAGGCTACTGGTAGGGACACCTGGGTGGCTCAGTGGTTTAGAGCCTGCCTTCAGCCCAGGGCGTGTGATCCTGGAGACCTGGGATCAAGTCCTGAGTCAGGCTCCCTGCATGGAGTCTGCATCTCCCTCTGCCTGTGTCTCTGAATCTCTCATTAATAAATTTTTTTTTTTAAGTCTACTGGTGAATTAGGACGTTTGATATGTATCATGTGTGTGATAAGGAACTCAAATCTCTGAAAATAGTAAGAATCCTTCTAGTTCAACCATCTTCTCCTGTGTTAACTATTCACTCAAAAAATTTAAAAACTGCTTGCCATATGCCAAGGATTGTGCTAAGAACTGCAATTTTGAATGAATGTACTTGGGAGTAAATGAATTTGGAAAAACCTATGCTGCATTTCTGAAGCTGAATAAAGCAATTACGGCAAATCCAGTTTAAATTTTCCATCTGTTTTAATTATCACTTTGTATTGCAACAAATTTAATAAACACCTGATTTCACCTGATTTCAAAAATACTGTGCAACTTTTCTTACCTCTTGTAAATGTAAGGAAAGTATGGAAGAATAAAAGAAAATAATTTCCTGTGTGCATGTTCCACAGGCTCTGTAAAATACTAGCCACCCACACGGGGCCTAGAGGGATATGTATCTTAGTTGAAGTTGTTAACATAGGATTTAAGAGGCTCTTCTATCTAGAGCCTTCTTCTATTTAGATCTATACCAGGTACTACTATGACTTAAAAGGCCCTAGTTCTGCCTCGCTATAGATTAAAATAAAAAACCTCTTTACTATATATTCCATTTTAACAAATACCAATTTTTCTCTGTTCTAATAACATTATTTACCTGGACAAATGAATACAATAACATGGATGTCAAAATTTCAGCAATTCTTAATTAAAAATTATTTTAGGGATGCCTGGGTGGCTCGGTCAGTTAAGCAACTGGCTCTTGACTTCAGCTCAGGTCATAATCTCAGGGTCCTGGGATGGAGCTCTGTGTGAGGCTCTACACTCAGTGGGGAGTCAGCTTGATAGTCTCTCTCTCCCTCTGCCCCTCCCTCCCCACTCTAAATAAATAAACTCTTAAAAAATAATTATTTTTTAATTTTTTAAAAAGATTTTATTTATTTATTCATGAGACACACAGAGAGAGGCAGAGACACAGGCAGAGGGAGACCAGCTCCCCTGCAGGGAGCCCGATGTGGGATTGATCCCTGGACCCAGGATCACCCTGAGATGAAGGCAGATGCTCAACCGGCTGAGCCACCTGGGCGTCCCTAAAAAATTATTTTTTAAAAGTTCTTCCCTTACCCTATCTCCCCACTACTTACCCCCTCCTCTCCATTTTCCTGTGTAATAGTTTCCCATTATTGGCTTCAAGAGAAATCTTGGCTGTGTGCCCTGTCAGTTCAATACTCACCTGTCAGTTCACCCCTTACTCTTTCCTTGATCTATAGTTCTCTTTTCTTCCTTTCTGCCCTCCTTTGCTTTATGACTCTGCCCTCTCTTAACCACAATTCATACTTAAGCACCAGCCCAAACCTCTTAAGATGGGAGATCGTGATGAGGCTTGCAACATGGAAATCATAACTGTCTTTATGTGCTGCAGTGTGTTTTTAGTGCATATATAAACTTCTTTGATTTTGAAAACTGTTCTCTTGAATAATACTGTCACTAGAGATCATATTTATGTGAGATTTCCTTTTGGATTTTTTTTTTTTTTTTTTTTTGGCTTTCCAAATTTCCAAATTGCTTTATGGCTTCCTTTATTTTACAAATGTAAGAAAAATAAGGGAGGAAAGAAGGTGAAGGAGAATTGGAGGAAAATTTCTATCTTCAAACTAGGTATTGAATCTATTGATGCCATCTCACAACCATCCCTCCCTAGCAAAAGGCTGGCTGGCCTCCTAGCACTCTAATATTGCTTCCCCTGCTTCCCTGACCTGCTCACCATTGAGAAATATGACTGTCAACATTTCCAGTCAAGCCATGCCCTCCCCAAAGTGCCTCTGGGTCCCTCAAGGCTTGTCCCTTTTTATGTCTCAGAATTTACCTGTCCTTTCCCTCATTCCCTGATTCCTAGTTCACTGGAACTTCAAAGATAACTGTCAAATGTGTACCCAGTGAGTGAGTTCTGGAGTAATGATGGATTAATACACTAGCTTCATCAGAATCACCTGAGAACCTTTTCAAAAATATATACTCCTAGATTAACCCTCCAGAGCTTCCAACTTGAAAAGTCTGGGAAGAGCTCAGAAAATCTGGACTGAGAACAATGAATCTAGTCAACATGGTGCATTGCATATAGGCGCTTAATTCTGCTCCTTCCCCAGAATCCTGGGCACAGCATAAATACAGATCCAGATCACCAGGAATGCAAGGCCCAGAGATCTCTGAAGGCATGAAGTGATAAGAAGGGCTGAAAACAACAGAACTGGTTGATAATCTATATCAGGAGTAAGCCTTCATATCACTTCCCAACTAAGCCACTGGGTAAGATACTGCCCTAACCTGATCCAAAGGCAATGAGATATACTCTGTGGTGAGGGTGAAGACTCGGAGACAGTTAGGGGCGTAGGGGTGAGGACACATCAGGGTGAAGGGAGTAAGGGAAAGTCTGCACACTGAACTATGAAATTCCTCTCCCACTTAGCTCCTATAATGGCACTTTCTAGATTTGTATCCAGCAGAGAAGAGATCTGGATGGCTTTTTAATGAAACTGACTTGCCTAAGGAAAAATACTTTTATGTATCTTTGGGTGGGGGGGGCGGTGGATTCATCTGCCTAATCACATCAAAACGAGGGCTGCCAATCCTCAAGTTCCAGCCAGGCAGGCAGCTCCTCTCCACTCTTACCCATGAACAGACATCTGAGGATCACCACACTTCTGAGGAAACCCCCAGTCATGAAAACTAGACAAGACAAAATTTGCAGAGGTAGGGAGAGGGAGCTGAATGTAACCACAACAGAAAACAAAAAGAAACCTGAGAACTATTAGTGATATCCTTAAACAAAGAAAAGATCCATGATGAAAACAGGATGCTATTTTTTAAAAGAGATTTTCAAAGGAAAAAAAATGATCTTTTGGAAATTACAAAATAAGAAATGTTAAAGTTCAAAAGAAGATGATAAACTGAAGTCTTGAAGTCTCAGAACAAGAAAAAAAAAGACAATTTTTAAAAAATGAGAGAAAAGAAAACCTAGGATCAATCCAGGCATGTCCAGTGTTTTCACCATAAGCATCTTTGCTGTAGTCATCATCGCTGCAAGCATTTTCTCACCTAACAGATTAGCTGTGAGGCAATTTTGCCATAAAAGATAAAATAACTGGCTGACAGTTTGGTTTCAATTCTCCAATGACAAAGTTCCCATTTCTATGTTATATAAATCTTAGCTAGCCCTCATAATGGTCTATACAGTAGACGTGGTGGTCTTAAAACAGTGGATGATAACAACTGCATTTACCAACTTGATAGAAAATAATGGTGATAAAATTTATTGGAAAGTGTGAAATAATAGAGTGTGAAGCCAGATTACACACTGTCCCAGAAAATGGTTACACATCAGTTACAACGATAACAAAGCTCAGTTAGAAACGCATTACAGCATTAGCATCTCGTCCACAGTTCTCGCTGAACTTTAGAGCATCTATGAGGAACACGTGACTCTACGTGAAGAACAAACAACAGTGTAGACGGCTTTCACAATGCAATACAAAGCTCAGGTAAAAATATTGCATCTCAGAATTTGGAAGACTGATGCCTCGCTTAATGAATGAAGAAATTAATTATTAATTTTATTAATTTTTTTCACGTTTTGTTAGAACCTTTTTATTTTTCTTTATTTTATCTTTTATGATAAAACTGCTTTAGGGCCAATTAGTTATGCAGTGAAAGAGTCTGCGGCAAAGATGCTTGCAGCAAAGATGTTTATGGCAAACTACCTAGAACCCTATCCAGGAGGTGAACATCCAACCTCTTAGGGGTTCCAAAAAAAGAGGAGGTGGGTGGGGGAGGGGCAGAGTTATGGAAGAAAGACATTTTTTCCCAGAAGTGAAAGAAGTGTTTTTCCAGATTGAAATCCATCTACAGGATCCCTGGGTGGCTCAGCGGTTTAGCGCCTGCCTTTGGTCCAGGGTGTGATGCTGCAGTCTGGTGATCAAGTCCCACATCGGGCTCCCCGCAGGGAGCCTGCTTCTCCCTCTGCCTGTGTCTCTGCCTCTCTCTCTCTCTATGTCTCTCATGAATAAATAAATAAAATCTTTACAAAAAAAAAAGAAAGAAAAGAAAACCATCTAGCGAGTGCTTTGCAAAATGAATTAAAAAGGCTCACAGAAAGACGTTTATCCCTGAAATGTCAGAAAGCAGAGATAAAGAGAATCCCCTCAAAACTTCAGACAGAATAACAGACTGCAGATGGAGGATTAGGCATGATAACAGAGAAGGGAATTGGGCTTTTCCATAATGATACTGTAAACCTGAAGAAAATAGAGAAATATCTTTAAACTCCAAAGGGAGAATGTTTACCATCTAGAATTGCCTACAAATCCAATCAATCAACCAAGTGTAAGACAAAATAAAGGTGTTCTCAGACGTGCAAGACTACAAAAAGCTTTATTCCTATGGAGCCTTTTCTCGGGGAGGTACTTGAAGATATTTTCCACCAAAAAGGAGAATTTAAAAAAAGATGAAGACATGGATCAAAACTGGAGAAAGGAAAAGGGAATACCCAGGATGATGGTGAAAGAAATTTCTAGGATTACAACTGTATGATAGGCCTAACTAAAGAGGAACTAGTACAGACTGAGGTAGGAGAAGGAATGTCTCCAGAACTGGTATCTCTAAGAAAAAACAACAACAACAAAAATGGGATCAATAAATTCTCAGTATATTTGACTACATAGAGAGATGTATTAGCATTATAACAGTTTGGAGATGACAAAACAGCAGGCATATAAGAAATGAAGCAAATGGAAAATGATTGCGATTATTACCTATGGTAAAAAATATTAAGAAACTTTACATTTTAAAAATGTAATCATAGCATGCATGTGACTCAGCCTTAAAAAAAAATTACATATGGGCACCTGGGTGGCTCAGTCAGTTAAGCCCAGAGTCCTGGGATCGAGTCCCACAGCAGGACCCCCACTCAGCAGGGAGTCAGGTTCTCCCTCTCCCTCTACCCCTTCTTCCCTGCTCGTGCTCTCTCTCATGCTCTCTCAAATAAATAAAATCTTTTTAAAAAATCATACAATCTTCCTAATCTAAGATCTGAGTATTGTTTAGCCCCAAATTACAATATTGTAGATACTACAATATTTTAAGAATAGGGTGAGGGAGGCTATTGAGTGGAAGTAGATATAAGACAGCTAAATCTACTTCTTTTACAGTAGGAAGCCAGCAGAGAATTCCTAATACTGAAGAATGAAAAAAAAAAGGGTGCTATGAGTATGCTTCATGGTAGGAGAGATAAACACCAGTGCTGAGAGAAGAGTCCAATGACAGAGTTGGTGATGGGAACTGAAAAGTAACAGTGGTTAGAGCTGGGGGGATCCTTAATGTTATAAATCTTAAGATATCATTTCACTTGTATTGCTCTGATGATAAGTTTTAAAGATAAATAAATAATTAAAAAGATCTGCAGGCGAGTCTGTTGTACAGAGAGATTTGAGAACTACTGGGTTAAAGAACAGGACAAGAAGCATCTGTCCCCGTCATTGCAGATAGCATACACATTTAAAAGGCTAATACCAGACATAATTATGCCCCTTCCTTGCTTTCTAACTCTGATGGTCATTCACGCAATGAGTTTTTTTGAGCACCTGTTATGTGCCAAGCACCGTGAGGGGTTCTGAGGATATGACAGGGAACTGCAGGCTCAGGGCTCCTCCACTGGAGGAGATAAGCAGTAAGCCAGAAAATGGATAAACAGACCATCTACAGATTGTGATGAATGCAAGGAAGGAAATGAATAAAATGGCGTGAGAGAATAAAGAGAATGGGAAAGAATCAAAAAGGCCAAGATTCAGGTCTTAGCTTCATAGTCAGAGTCTGAACTTCAGGAATCCCCCCTCGTAACCTTTCTCAGCCTCCTTTTTGAGTCTACTAATCACAAATGATAATTCTGACCTCACTGGCCTTCTGAGGATTCATTAAGATGGAATAAATGAGTGAATTTTCAATGTTTAAATTCCTACTCATACATAAGATTTTCTCCTTAGAGGAGCCCTTGTCAGTTCTTAGCTGGTTTCTAGGCCTGCTTCCTTCGGGCTCTCTGGTGTACACTGTGAGCATAGTCAACCATCTAACCATCATTTTCATTTTGTTGTTCTCACATTGAGATATTCTGGCTCAGAAGTAAACCAAGTTTCTGAACTGGGCTTCAGGACCCTTTACAAATCTACAAGCAATTTAACTATCTAGGCTTTCTTCTGCCTCGCTGTTCCCTCCCCCCTCTTCCCCTCCAGCAATGGAATACATCCTGTCTCTGCGGGTAGTTTAATTTATTCTTAATTTACATATGGTAAAATTCATTCTTTTTGGTGTACAGTGCTGAGTTTTGACTACTGCGTAGCCACGTGACCAGCACCACCATGAACAGTTCCAAACCTGCACGCCCGACCCAGGCGCATACACGCACATGAACACACACACACACACACACACCCACACAGGATCTCCTTAGTTACCCCCTTGTCGGCAGCCCTCCTCCCGCACAGTATTGATCATTTCTTCAGTTCTATAGTTTCTCCATTTCAAAAATGTTATACATATGATCACATGATATGTAGCCTCTTGATTCTGACTTCCTCCATTTAACATAATGCCTTTGAGATGCATCTACTGTTATTGTGTGTATTAGCAGTTTCCTCCATTTTATTGCACTGTAGCATTTCATTATTTACCCATTTCCCAGTCGAGGGACATTTTTATTCCAGTTTTTGGCAATTAGGAATAAAGTTACTATAAACATTCGCATACAGATTTTATTGTGTGAACACATATTTGCATTTTACTTGAACAAATACACCTAGGAGTGAGATTGCTAGGCCCCATGGTAAGTGTATATTAAACTTGATAAGAAACTGCCAAACTTTTCCCACTGTGGCTGCACCATTTCACATTCCCACCCATAATGCAGGACAGTTCCAGTTCTCCTCATTGTCCCCTACACTTGGTATTGTGAGGTGTTTTTTTCAGATGCATGTCAGGGGAGTAATGGGTTTGTTTGTTTTCTCATTGATAAGTGTCCAGCAGCACTTAATTTACATTTGCCTCATGACTGATAGTGTCGAGCACCTTTTCATTTGCTTATTTCCAATCCACTATCTTTGATAAAGTATCCGATCAAAGCTTTTGCCCATTTTAAAAACCAGGGGATTTTTTTGAACAGGAAAAACAAGGATGAAGGATTCCTATGACCTGATTTTAAGACTTATTATAAAGCTACAGTAATCAAGAGAATGGGGTATTGGTGAAACAGACACACTGATCAATTGGACAGAATAAAGAACCCAGAAATATACTTATATAAGTAAGGTCAACTGATTATTGGCAAAGGTGCAAAGGCAATTCAATGGAAAAAGAAGGGTGTTTTCAACAAACAGTGCTGGAACAATTGGACATTGACATGGAAATATTTTCTGTGGCTTGTCTTTGACCCATATTTCACCTTCCAAGCAAAAACTAATTTAAAATGGATCTTAGACCTAAATATAAAATTTAAAACAAAGCTTTTAAAAGAAAATTTAAAAAATCTTTATGACTCTTAGTTAAGGAAAGAGCTCTCAGATACAACACCAAAAGCATAATATATAAAAGAAAAAATTGGTAAATTAGACTTGACCAAGATTAGAAAATTTTGCCCTGTGAAAGATACTAGCAAAAGAATGAAAGACAAGTCAATGAAATATGATAGACATCCCAGAAATAAGCCAACACCTATCTGGTCAGTTAATCCTCAACAAAGTAAGCAAGAAGATACACTGCAGGAAAGATAGTCTCTTCAACAAATGGTGTGGAGAAAACCGGACAGCCACATGCAAAAGAATAAAACTGGACCACTTTCTTACACTACACACAAAAATAAACCCAAAATGGATTAAAGACCTAAATGAGAGACCTGAAACCATAAAACCACTAAAAGAAAACATAGGCAGAAAAAAAAAAAAAAAAAAAGAAAACATAGGCAGTAATCTCCTGGACATCACTCTTAGCAAAATATTTATGACTATGCATCCTTAGGCAAAAGAAACAAAAGCAAAAATAAATTATTGGGACTACACCAAAATAAAAAGTTTAGCATAGCAAAGGAAATTATCAACAAAACAAAAAAGCAACCCAGTGAATGGGAGAAGAAATTTGTAAATCATATATCCAATTAGGGCTAATATACAAAATATAAAAATCTCCTATGACCAAACACTAATAAAACAATCAGAAACCAAGAAACAGACTCTTAACACTGGAGAACAATCTGATGGTTACCAGAGGGGAGGAGGTAAGGGGATGGCTGAAATAGGTGAAGGGGATTAAAGAGCACACTTACCATGATGAGCATTGAGCAATCTATGGAATTGTTGAGTCACTATATTGTGCACCTGAAACTAATATAACACTGTATATGAACTATACTGGAATTAAAATTTTTTAAATAATTTTTTAAATAGAAAAAGAAAGAAAGGAAGAAAGGAAGCAAGGAAGAAAGAAAGAAAGAAAGAAAGAAAGAAAGAAAGAAAGAAAGAATTAAGGGACTAGAACTCCAAAGGGAATACCAAGTGTGAACATTCTGAGTGAAAATGTAAATATAAAACTGACAACTCTGAATTTAAAAGAAAAGAAAAAAAAGGAAGAGGACATGAATAGACATTTCTCCAAAGAAGACATCCCAATGGCGGCCAACAGACACATGAAAAGATGCTCAACATCACTCATTATTAGGCAAATGCAAATCAAAACAACAATGAAGATATCGCCTTACACCTATTAGAATAGCTAGTATCAAAAAGACAAGAAATAACAAGTGCTGGCAAAAATGTGGAGAAAAAGGAACTGTTGTGCACTATTGGTAGGAATGTAAAGTGGTGCAGCCACTGTAGAAAGCTATATGGAGATTCCTCAAAAAATTAAAAATAGAAATACCATATGATCCAGTAATTCCGCTACTGGATATTTGCCCAAGGAAAATGAAAACACTAATACAAAGATATATCCATTTCTATGTTTATTGCAGCATTATCTACACTAGCCAACATTTGGAAGCAACCCAAGTGTCCACCCATAAAGGAATGGATAAAGATGTTATATATAAAATAGAATATTACTCAGCCATACAAAAGAATAAGATCTTGCCATTTGTGACAAAATGAATGGGCCTAGAGGGTATTATGATAAGTGAAATAATTCAGAAAGAAAAATACCACGTACTTTCATTTATATGTAGAATCTAAAAAACAAAACAAACAAACAAAAATCAGACTCAGATAAAAACAGGTGGTTGCTGGAGGGGAGGTGGTTGGAGTGGGGGGTAGGGGTGAAATAAAGGGGATTAAGAGGTACAAATTTCTAGTTATAAAATAAATAAATCATGGAGGTGAGAAGCACAGCATGGGAAATACGGTTAGTAATATTGGAATAACATGGTGTGCTGACAGATGGGAACTACTCATCATGGTGAGCTCCGAGTAATGTATGGAATTGTCGAATCACTATGTGGTACACTTGAAACTAATATAACATTGTATGTTAATTATAGTTCAACAACAACAAAAATCAGAAAATTTTGCTCTGTGAAAGATATTGACGAGAGATGAAAAGATAAGCCAGAGAAAATGTCTGCAAATCACAACACCTGACAAAGGGCATGTAGCCAGTATAAAACTCTCCACTTTCAAAAAAGTGCTTTCCATTCTTTCAGGCTTAACTATAATTTCATCTCTATGAAAACCTCAACGACCAGAGGAGCTAGAATTCACATGTCTGGACCACAAGTGGATGAATGAATGAGCATTTCTCAGTCATTATTACTTTCCTATAAAATCATATACTCTAATAAACATACACTAGTGGGATAAATACATACTAATATTCTGGTTCCCTTTTAACTGAAAACATGGATGTATTCGCCAGACACTTTTCATATTGCAGTATGTTACCATGGAATGACAGCAAACTCTATTGACTGAAATAAATAACAACTCATAGATGGATGGGTTCACCTTACATACCCCCCCACTGCTCACATTATGACTTAGATCGAGGGACATTATACCTAATGAAGGTAGGGCTGAGAAGGTGTATTTTTTAACTGTGGATAACATCTTGCGTGGATCTATGAATGTGTTTTTGTCTATATGCAGTTATACAAAGTTTTAAAAATTGGAAAAATTCTAAGTTATCTATTTCATTTATTTTATCTTATTTTTTTTTTTTTTTTTAGTATTTTATTTATTTAGTCATGAGAGAGACGGAGACAGAGACAAAGAGAGAGAGAGAGGCAGAGACACAGGAGAGGGAGAAGCAGGCTCCATGCAGGGAACTCAACGTGGGACTTGATTCCAGATCTCCAGGATCACACCCTGGGCTGAAGGCAGTGGTAAACCGCTGAGCCACCGGGGTTGCCCTATTTCATTTATTTTTGAAATAGCAATTCTCCTACTGAGTTTTACCTTCTACCAAATACACTGTTGCATTATAATAATTATTATTTTTTTTAATCAAAAGCTTTTAGCCTTTGCGGAGACCATTTATTCTGATGTTGTCAAAAAGGCTTGATATTCTAAATTTAAATGTAGCTCCTTTTGCTAAGGATCAACTGAAGAGCTCTTAATGAGTTAATACCTTAGGCAGTGGTATTCCAGGGGCCCAGGAAAATATGTAACCTTGATGTTTACTTCAAAGATTTTAAGACAGTAGGTTTACTATATTCAATTTCCCCATGGATACAGTAAAGGAGAGATGGGTGCTTTCAGGGAGGTTAATACAGGTACAGCGCAGTTGTACAGGTCCCTGTGTCCTTGACTTAATGTTCTCCTATCACCATCCTGAATTTTTTTTTTTAAGATTTAAATCCACAACCCCAAAATCAAGAGTCACATGCTTGCTTGACTGAGCCAACCAGGTGCCCTACCATCTTGAAATGTTTAATAATATTATCTTTGAACTTGTGTTTTATAAATGAAATCTAAAGGGATAAGGGAGCCTGGAGTCAACAGAGAAGATATGCACAATGCGGGTGTCCACTGTTTCTTTCCGCTCTATCCTCAGTATTCTCAGGGCCTCATGAGTACAGTGGACTCACAGTGCATGAGATTCAGCGAGTTTGAAATGAGTATAAGGTCAGGGCTAACTTATCTCTATCACTGAGTAAACAGAGTACTAACAATCCTGAGAGAACATGCTTCTCGTGCAAATCAGAATTTGCTTCCAATGCAGGAAGAAGGCAGTGGCATCTTAAGGAACGTGAGCATCCAAGGAACACCATCATATCATTGATCACTTGTGTCACTTCCGGTATGGGCCAACTACTTACACTAACATGAAGACACGGGAGGAAAAGGAAAGACAGGACATCACAGATTTCATTTCCCTTTCTGTCCTTTCTTACATATCAGAGAGTGCAGAGCTCGGGAGGGGTGATAGATGTGAACATAATCCAAGAAGCGAAATTAAAAAGTTGACTTAATTTTGTGTAGTTTTCACTATCCTGGTAAAAATGAAACAAGTACTAATATACGAGCTACAAAATATGAATTCTATAGTTTAGTTGGTTCCACATACAAGCTAGATGTTCTTATATTTGCATTAAAACTGGCATTATACGATAGAAAGATGAACAATAAAAGTCATGCTAATAATTTGAAATTAAAGATTCTCTATACTTAGTCAATAAAAAACACCAGAGAGAGGCTGAAGAAGGGGGGGAAAGCCATTTTAGCACCTTGAAGCATTTTTTTTCCTGCTGTTTGAGCAAGGGGAAAATTTCATTTTATACTGAAGGGCACTACACAGGTCCATCACCTTAACTGAGAAGAAGCTATTGACAGAGCTGATGGAGCCGTTCACTGGCCTGAACCAGTCTGTGCTGGCACGTAGTTTATGACCACACTTGACAACTTGGATTGATACAGACGGCAGGTGAAATACGTAGCTCAGTAGTTTGTGTTTGATGGCATTTCCAATTCTAAGTTGAAAGGAAATAATTTGAGATTGTAATTTTACCTACATCATCCCATTCACGGTACAATACCTAGACTATCAAAAGAAACTAAACAAAGGAATTTTTTTTTCATTATTCCTAGGGGTGTTTTCGAGGAAAATAACTGAGTTTGTCTTTACCTGAAACATAGTCTGCTCTGTAACAGCTTCATTATCGCTAAGACAAAACTGAGTAAGTGATGCAAAATGAAGGTCTTTAAATAACTCATATTTAAAATGTTTAATTCATCATAAAGTATTAACCTGAGAGACTTTCTCCAAATAAGCATGATAGAAATTATAGTCTGCGTCTCCCCTCCTTACCCCACCCTGGCTAAAACTACAGTTTTGGTTTTGTTTTTTTCTCAGAAATCGTTATGGTTCATTTACAAAGAGAAATTGCTTTTTAATTGTAGTTAATGGGACTTTCCTTCTTTATTTTAGTGAGCTGTAATTAATACATAATGTCGTGTAAGTTGAAGGTGTACAACCTGTTGATTCAATACATTTATATATTGCAGTATGATTACCGCCTTCGTGTTGGTTAACACCTCTATCACATCACGTAATTATCATTTCTTTTTTGTGGTAGGAACAATCAGGATTTAGTCCTAGCAACCTTTAAGTTTATAAGACATAATGTGGACTGTAATTACTATGCTACGATTACTGAGCTATGCATTAGCTCTCCAGGACTTACTTACTAGCACCAAGTTTGCACCCTTTAAACAATATATCCCCAGTCCCGCTAACCCCAAACTCTGGTAACCACCTTTCTGCTCTGTTTTCACTAGTCTGGAGTGAAACACATATAAGAGTCCACATATAAGTGGTATCATACATTAGTTGTCTTTCTCTGTTAGACTTATCTCACTTTGCATAATGCCCTGTAGGTCCACCCATGTTGTCACAGATGGTAGGATTTTCTTCTTTTTCGTGGCCTGAATAATATTTTATATTTAATACATATCACATCAGTATCCACTCATCCACTGCCAAACACTTAGGCTATTTCTGTAACTTGTATATTGTAAATAGTGCTGCATAGACATGGGAGTGTAGATATCTCTTCAATATCCTGTTTCATGTCCTTTGGATATAGATCCAGAAATGGAATTGCTGGATCAATAGCAGTTCTATTTTTAATTTTTTTGAAAAACCTCCATACTGGTTCCCATAGTGGCCGCACCAGTTCACATTCCCACCAACAGTGTGCAAGGTTTCCCTTCTCCTCACATCCTTCCCAAGACTTGTTATCTCTTTTCTTCCTGATTATAGCCATTCTAACAGGTATGAAATGATATCCCATTGTGGGTTTGATTTGCATTTACCTGATGATGAGAGACACTGAGCATCTTTTTTTTCTTTTTTGAGCATCTTTTCAAGTATCTGTTGACCACTTGAATATCTTCTTTGGGAAAATGTCTATTTAATTCCTTCACAATCTTCTAGTCAAATTTTATTGACTTGGATGAGTTCTGTGTATATTTTGAGTATTATCTCCTTAACCAAAGTATGGTTTACAAATATTTTCTCCCATTCAATAGGTTGCCTTTTCTTTTTCTTTCTTTTTTTTTTTTTACTTTCTTTTGTTGTGCAGAATCTTTTTGGTTTGATATAGCCCACTTGTTGATTTTTACTTTTGTTGCTTATGCTTTTGGAGTCACATCCAAAAAAAAATTACCACTCCACAGACCATTGTTAAGGAGCTTCTTCCCTATTTTCTTCTAGGGTCTCATGTCTAAGTCTTCAATTCAATTTGAGTTAATTTAAAAAAAATTATTATTTTTTTATTTATGATGGTCACACACAGAGAAAGAGAGAGAGAGAGAGAGAGAGGCAGAGACACAGGCAGAGGGAGAAGCAGGCTCCATGCAGGGACGTGGGATTCGACGTGGGAATCGACGTGGGATTCGATCCCAGGTCTCCAGGATCGCGCCCTGGGCCAAAGGCAGGCGCTAAACCACTGCACCACCCAGGGATCCCTTGAGTTATTTTTTGTAAGTGGTGTAAGAATAGTGGCCCAATTTCATTGTTCTGCATATGTTTCTCCAGTTTTCCCAATACCATTTATTGAAGAAATATCCTTTTCCCATTGACTGATCTTGGCTTCCCTGTTAAATATTAGTTGGCCATATATGTGGGGGCTTATTTCTGGGATCTCTATTCTGTTCCATTGGTCTGTGTGTCTATTCTTTTTTTTTTTTTTTTTTTTTTTTTTGCCATTACCATATTGTTTTAATTACTATAGCTTTCTGAGAATTTCACTTTTAAATAAATACTTTGAGGGACCCCTGGGTGGCTCAGCAGTTTGGGCATCTGCCTTCAACTCAGAGCGTGATTCTGAAGTTCCAGGATCAGGTCCCACATCAGGCTCCCTGCAGGAAGCCTGCTTCTCTCTCTGCCTGTGTCTCTGCCTCTCTCTCTGTGCCTCTCATGAATAAATAAGTGAAATCTTAAGAAAATAAATAAATAGGGCAGCCTGGGTGGCCCAGTGGTTTAGCGCCACCTTCAGCCTAGGGCGTGATCCTGGAGACCTAGGATGGAGTCCCAGTTGGGCTCCCTGCATGGAGCCTGCTTCTCCTTCTGCCTGTGTCTCTGCCTCTCTGTCTCTCTCTCTCTGTATCTGTCTGCCTCTCTCTCTCTCTCTCTGTATCTCTCATGAATAAATGGGTAAAATCTTTAATTAATAAATAAATACATACATACACACTTTGAAATCTGTATTGCATTTCATGTTTATTACTTTATCAAGTAGTACTTTATGAAGTTTCTAATATGTACTGGCAGTAAACCTTCCATTTCAGTGGAGGAAGTATAATGAACAAGTAAATAATAAGACTGTTTTCAAATTGTGTTAAAATTATGTAGAAAATGAAACAAATACGGGAAATAGCTTATGTATCACTAGGTACAGAGATGATCCTGCTAAATTTTAGATAAAGAATCTGAGAAGGTGGCACTTGAAATGAGACTTGAAGGGAAAAAAGGAGCCAGCCATAGGAAGGTCTGGAAGCAGAATGTTCTAGATAATGTTACAAAGTATAGCCCACGTAAAGGCCCTGAGATAGGAACAATTTAAAGTGTCCCGGGGCGCAGGGGCTGGATGGTGTAGTCAGTTAAGCCTCCTACTCTTGGTTTTGGCTCAGGTCATGATCTCAGGCTCCTGTGATGGAGTCTGCATGAGGGGTTGGGAGTGGGGGGAGTCCATGCTCAGTGGGGAGTCTGCTAAAGTTTTTCTCTCAGCCCCTCCCCATGCTCATGCTTGCTCTCTCTCTCTCCCTCTCTCAAAAATAAATACATAAATCTTTTTAAAAATTTTTTTAAAAAATAAAGTGTCCCATGAACAGAAAGAAAGAGGACCAGTGTGAAGGGAACATAATGAACCTAGCGGAAATGAGGCAGGTAGATAAGCTGGAAATTGAGTATGGCTTTATGAGCAGGAACAAGACTTCACATTTTATTCTAACTGCAATAAGGAGCCAACAGAAAGTTCAAAGCAGGTTAATAATGATTTTGCTTTTTGAAAAAGTATAACTTACAATGCTACATAGGGAATGAATTATAGGAGTGCAAGAGGGGGAACCAGGAGACTGATGAAGTGGTCTAGGAAGTGGTCATGGTGGTTGATTTGGATTACCATGGTAGCATTAGGACAGAAAACAGGGAAGGAATGCAGGGTATATTAAAAAGTATCTTTAAGATGATATTATTATTATAAAATAATAGATTCTAATATAACTGAACAGAAATCTAACAAAAAAATTATGAATGTAACTCAACTCGATCCAACAATGATTTATTACATAACATGTCCCTGGTTTTCTGCTATCTGAATCCTTACTCATAAGGTATTTCTGCTATCAATAAGCACGGTATTATATATGTGAAAATATCTGTAGTGATAAAACAATCTCCAATAAAGGACAATTTTTAAGTTATCTGAAAACAAAGTCTATTAGAGACTTGAAATAAAAATAAACTTTATCACAGGCTATCTCTAAAATAAGTAATAAAACTTTAGGAAAAGAGGTCTGAACGCAGCTCTCTCTCAAACTGTCAAACTACGTTCATGTAAGGAGATTCAGAGATCTTTTTAGGGTATGTTGAAAATTCACAAAGTTTTAAATATCACCAGGAATCCTGTAGTACGATATACAAAATTAATATGTAATTTATCTTATGCAGTCTTTAGAAGGAAGCTGTATGGCATGCTCTGGAAAGAAAATAAACTTGGTCCTGCAATGTGCAAAAGCTCAAAAGCTATGCTGTTGTTATGAGCTACATTGTGTTTCCCTCAAATCCATGTGTTAGAGCCCAGTCGCTCAAAATATGACTAAGAGATAGGCGCATTAAAGAGGGGATTAAGTTAAAATGAGGCCCTAATCCATTTTGACTTGGTGTCCTTATAAGAAGAGGAAATGTGGACGTACACAGAGACAGCAGGATGCATCCCCACACAGGAAAGACTGTGAGGACACAGCAAGGAGGCAGCCATCTGCAATCCAAAGAGAAAGGCCTCAGAAGAAATCAAACCTGCCAATACCTTCATCTTGGACTTCTAGGCTCCAGAACTGAGAGAAAATAAATTTCTGTTGTATAAGCCACCCAGTCTGTGGTATTGAGTTATGGCGGCCTTAGCAAATTTATACATAAGCCAAGGCATTGACTCACACTCATAATATCAGCTCAATAATATTTTCTTTATAAAATAAACATTGTGAATATGAAATATCTTAAATATATTTTAACATAAACATAATTTTAATATAAAATATAAACAAAATATATTTTAATAAAACAAATACAATCTTTTAATAATGTAAGATAATATTTCTGTAGAGATTTTATTTATTTGAGAGACAGAAAAAGCAAGCATGAGCAGGGTGCGGGGCAGAGGGAGAGAGAGAAGCAGACTCCTGGTGAATAGGGAGGCCCATGTGGGGCTCAATCCCAAGACCCTGAGATCATGACCTGAGCCAAAGGCAGATGCTCAACCCACTGAGCCACCCAGGCATAATCTTTTAAGACTTGAAAAAATGAAAATAAAATAGAGAAGTGAACGTAATAGATATACTTAGAAGTCCTATTAAAATAAACCTGCAGGGACGCCCGGGTGGCTCAGCGGTCAAGCATCTGCCTTCAGCCCAGGGCGTGATCCTGGAGTCCTGGGATTAAGTCCCACCTCAGGGTCCCCCCGCAGGGAGCCTACTTCTCCCTCTGTGTGTCTCTGCCTCTCTCTCTGGGTCTCTCATGAATAATTAAATAAAATCTTAAGAAAAAAAAAAGCTGTATTGTCATGATGCTTGCAATAGTCAATGTCAAAAGATGGTAACATGTAACTAAAGAAAATATATTACAAGCAAGCTAAAATCTGATCATGTTAGAAGCTTAGCATATGGCAGCTTGTGCTGGAATCACACAGTTCAAGTGGACAAAGTAGTTCTCCAAAGAGAGATGGGATGAGTACTAATCACCACCACAGACGACCACCACAAACAGCTAAGACAGACTCATTATGATTCACTAAAAGAGGACAGATGGTGTGGGGATTCTCTACGGTGCTTTCTGCTATGCTACAGAACATTAGAACTATTATATAATTAACATTTTCCGAAAAGATTGCTTATATTTGTGGAATATACACGCACACAAATCTAAGAGACAGTCACTCTTTGTAGTAGGTTTTATCATGGGGTTTATGATCGGACTTCAGAGAGCCCATGTGCCACAAATTGGAAGATTATGTGATACGGATGTACAATAATAAGGCATGCTTTTCCGAGGAAAATGTTTGAGTCAAAGCCCTGGCTCTGGAGACAACCTGCCCAGATTAATGCATAGCTGGGTGATCTTACTCAGATTATTGAAACTGTGTACTTCAGTTTCCCAATCTGTAACACGAAGATAACAATACAAACAACCTCAAAAGATTATCTTGAAAAAAAATACGCTAATAATGTATAAAAACTGAGAATGGTAAGAGTTCACTAAACCTTCACTATTGTTATTTCACAGTAAAATTCAAATGCCAAAGAAGGTTATAAACAATGAATTTGAAGAAATACTTTTATGAACTTCTTTTTTTTTTTGAACCCTTCTTAAAATGAACTTAGATTAATCACATCTATGTACGTATTTGTTTTCTTAATCTGCACGTTCATACGAGGCTTCAAACCACAGTGCAGCAGTAATGACCATCAATATCATGTGTGTTGAAAAAGACCTACCAGAAACCTTAGTAAGCCAGGTTTGATTGGTATGACAAGGGCATTCTTTATAAAACTTTTCCTTAAGGAGTGAGCCTGAGCTTCTACTGCATATTTAGTGATGTTAAGGAGTGTTCAAATTTAGAAAGAACTCTTTAGGACTTAGTCCATCACTAATCATATACGATACACAGAAATTGCTTCTCCTAGAGCAGTCATAGATTGGATTTAGTCACCAGCAAACTTTTACTTATCTCCTCTTCCCCAATCCTGAGCGAACTACTCACACGTTCCAAAGGCAGGTGGAGGTAAACGTTTCACTTCGTTCTCCTACAGCAAATGCCAGCTTTGCCTGAGTCTTCATAGACTTTTTGTTAGAGAATGCTGTATCACATGCACTACTGGTTTTCAGTAAAAATAATATAAACTGAGTATTTACATGTTCAGATGCTTACCCACTGTTTTTATACACACTCTCATTTAAGTATTATTAAAACCCTGTGGGGTAGGCACTAATATTATCAGATGTAAAAAGAAAAGAAAAGAAAACGGAAAAAGCAGAGAGGTTAAATGCATAATTCAGGGTCTCATAGCTTGTTAGGAGGGGTATTGTGATTTGAATCCAGGTGATCTAATCAAATGTTTAAGACTGGGTCATCACGGCTGCCTGGGCAATTAGGTCTATTGATTCAGAAGAAGGAGAGTGATTTTGATAGGAAAGAAGCATGACCAATATCTGCGCAAAATGCAAAACAGTTAAGGGTGATCAGATCTTTTAAAGTAAAAACATAGCTGATCTAAAAATCCCTGTACAGCTTTAAAAATCAGGTAAACCTAAGTTTGAGAACATGCTCCACAATTTCCCACCTTGGGGAAACTACTTCACTAAGTCTTAATGAGGATCATAAAAGCACCAAGTTCACAGAGTTGTTGTTGCAAGGATTAAATGGCAACATGCACATAAAATGTTTATCATGGTGCCTGGCATTTAATAAATGCTCCATAAATGTTAATTACTGTTACTGTTATTTTTAGTATTGAGCTTCGTACCCTCACATAACACTTTTTCCTCTTTCTTTGTGGTCTAAGTAATTTTTCCTATAACGCTGAGCTGGACTTGAGTCCTACCAATAAAAGCTTCAGGCAAGCAGATATCTTCAATTTCTTCCTGCAATTCCATTTGCCACCCAGTATATCGCCACTGATTTAGTGACAGATTATAGATTTTCATGCACACATTTTAATTTAGAGCCTTCCCTTTTATCTGGGTTTGAAGCATATTGTGTCAAATTCCCAAATGATAGCTTTAGAGTCTGCTGCAAAGTCCTTATCATAGCTTTCAGAAAACTTAAAGTTGTTCTTAGGGGAACAATCATTGCTTTGCATTTCATTATTGAATAGAAAAGCTAGAAGAATAATACCAACTTTTAAATGAAATTATACGCCTGGAAGGGGAGTATAAATGTAAAAAGAAGAGCACCTCATTATCACTCTTTCAAGCTGCTAGAGTGAAACTTGAGTCATTGCATATTTCAACATCAAAAACTCTCTTGGATATACTAAAGAACATCATTATGCACACAGCAATAAAACAAGGACGTTATTAGAGGGAACCACTAAGAATAAAAGATTGCCAAGACAGATTCCTAAAATGGATAATATAATAAGCTCATTAATAAGTATTCCGAAATAGCTCCAACACTTTCCAGCTGAACCTGAATTCCTTGGGGTTTTTAACTAGTCAGGGGCGTCGATTTTATCTTTCTCCTGTTAAGTATCCATACCTCTTTGCTGACCCACACAAGAATGTTTCTGCCTATCTAAACATAAACATTTGGTTTTGGTATTGGTATTTATCAGATACTCCTATGAAGATAAATGGAATTAGGCTTCCTAAGACCTGGGAAACTGATGAAAGCCTTTCAAATGAAGAATAAGCATATGAAGGAGTCTCACTTCACCATCTTGTTAAAATTGCCTAAACTGCCTTTATAACGCAGGAACTCAGCTGTAATTGCAGAACATTTAAGAATTATTCATAATTCTCAATACACATTTTTTTAAGGGAAACTCTCCGCCTAACATTGGGCTCGAACTCAGGACCCTGAGCTCGAGACTCACTAGCTCTATTGACTGAGCCAGCCAGGTACCCCATACTTCTTAATAAACCTGACCATGAAGTCTTCTTTTAGTCAGTAATTGTACATTTAGGAATACACACACCAGTTTGTTTTCCTGGCTATTTCCATCTACCTCTATTTTCCTTACCATTTATTTCTATTTCCATTTGCGTTCAGTGCTTTGGGCTCTTGTCTGCTTATCTTTAATGTTTCTGATTCTTTTTTTAATTTTTTTTTAATTTTAATTTTTATTTATGATAGTCACACACAGAGAGAGAGAGAGAGAGAGAGAGAGGCAGAGACACAGGCAGAGGGAGAAGCAGGCTCCATGCACCGGGAGCCCGACGTGGGATTCGATCCCGGGTCTCCAGGATCGCGCCCTGGGCCAAAGGCAGGCGCCAAACCGCTGCGCCACCCAGGGATCCCCAATGTTTCTGGTTCTAATGGTGTCGCCTCCCCCTCACCTTGTGTGCATAACAATGAGTGTAGCAGGGCAACTGTCTGATCCTTTTCTTTTTTTTCTTTTCTTTTCTTTCTTTCTTTTCTTTCTTTCTTTTCTTTCTTTCTTTTCTTTCTTTTCTTTCTTTCTTTCTTTCTTTCTTTCTTTCTTTCTTTCTTTTCTTTCTTTCTTTCTTTCTTTCTTTCTTTCTTTCTTTCTTTCTTCTTTCTTCTTTCTCTCTCTCTCTCTCTCTTTCAAGATTTTACCCATTTATTCATGAGAGACCCAGAGAGAGAGGCAGAGACACAGGCAGGGGGAGAAGCAGGCTCCCTGCGGGGAGCCCGAGGTGGGGCTGGATCCCAGGACCCCAGGGTCACGCCCTGAGCCGAAGGCAGACGCTCCCCCAAGGAGCACCCCCCTCCCTAAGGCTGTTGGCTCTGCTTGGAGACAGAAAGGGGTCCCGGTGCCCTACTCAGCCCAATGCTTAGGGACCTGCGAACAGGATAACTTTCCAAGGCTTCCACCACCATCAAAGCTTCTACAGCAACAAGTAGAAATAAAATCAAGGGAACACACAAGAAATCACCGGAAAGTAATAAAGTCAAACTAAGAAATGGTCAGCCGAGCAGCAAAGGAGGTGTAATGTTGGGCAAAACTGACCGCTGCTCTCCGAGATGTTTAGAGACGGGGTTGTCCAGAGACCTCAGCGCCTGCAGTGGGGTCCGGAGGCCGCAGCGCCCCCTCCCTCCCTCCTCGCAGCCGCAGGCCTCCTGCCAGGCCAAGGTGGGCGGCCCCCGCTCCCCTCCCCCCTCCCCCCAGGTGGGCGGCCCCGGCTCCCCTCCCCCCTCTCCCCAGGTGAGCGGCCGCCTCGAGCCCAGGGCGCCCGGGGTCCCGGGATCGAGTCCCGCATCGGCCGCTGCAGGGGCCTGCTGCTCCCTCTGCCTGGGTCTCTGCCTCTCTCTCTCTCTCTCTCTCTCATGAATAAATAAATAAAATCTCTTAAAAAATAAAATAAGAATAAGAGGTTCGTTGCAGTATGGAAGAGAGAACTGACTAACCACCACGTTACTTAATTACAACCTTAGGACCTTCTTACAGGGAGATACTTGGAGGGGATGGAGACAGATGCAGAAGAACAAAAAAGAGAACTTTCCTGAGGAAGTACACAGAGAGAGAAGCAGGCTCTGCTCCCTGCAGGGACCCCGACCCGGGACACCCCACGTGGGACTCAATCCCAGGACCCCGGGGTCACGGCCTGTGCCACCCAGGGGCTCCAGGAAATACTGCTTCAGCTGAGACCTGAAGGACGAGGAGGAATCGGGGACTCAGACCCCCCAACCAGGCCCAGGGGGTAGACTGTGCGAGGACCTCAGTGCTGGCCTCGCACCAACACGGACCCTTCGACCTGCTCTGCTCTGCCCATTATCTGCCATAGCCCCACAGTATGCAGAAAAGCTGGCAGCTAATTTTGGTCCAAATAGTCTTTCCTTAACAGTAAACACACCATGCAGGTTGTTCCTGTCTCCTGTTTGATCAAAACAGGTATTTTTGAAAAGCTGGAAAAAAAAAAAAAAACCCACAGTATATCACCTATGGTTTCTTATCGTCCTCTAAATCAAATACAGTAGTCACCTCCTTATCTCTAGCACATAAGACCCAAGCCCCCACTAGATGCCTGAAACCTCCTGACCCTATATATACACAATGATTTTCCCAATAAGTACATACCTATGATAATGTTTCATGTATAAATTAGTCACAGTAGGGGCACCTGGGTGGCTCAGCTGGTTAAGCATCTGCCTTCAGCTCAGGTCATGATCTCCGGCTCCTGGGATGGAGCCCTGGCTCCCTGTTCAGCAGGGAGCATGCTTGTGGCTCTCCCTCTGCGGCTACCCCTGCTTGTGCTCTCTCCTGCGCGGTTTCTCTCAAATGAATAAAATCTTAGGGCAGCCCCGGTGGCGCAGCGGTTTAGCGCCGCCTGCAGCCCAGGGTGTGATCTTGGAGACCCTGGATGGAGTCCCGCGTCAGGCTCTGCGGGGAGCCTGTTCTCCCTCTGCCTGTGTCTCTGCCTCTCTCTCTCTGTATCTCTATGAATAAATAAATAAAACCTTTAAAAAAATAAAATCTCAAAAAAATTATTAACAATAACAAGGTAGAATAAGATAGAACAACTATAACAATGTACTGTAATAAACGTGACTATGGGCTCTCCCCCACCCCCAAGTATCTAATTGTCCTGTTCTCACCCTTCTTCTTGTGATGCTGTGAGATGGTGCCTACATGATGTGATGAAGTGAAGTGAGTGATGGAGGCATTGTGACACAGCAGTAGGCTACTTGCTGACCTCACGGTATGTCTGGACCACAGCTGACCACGGGTAACATGGTCACGTTGAGTACAGAAAGCGAAACTAAGGATGGAGGGACTCCTGTATAAACAACTAACTTGCTTAAAAAGTTTTCTATCAAGCCAAGGATCCATATTCGATTCCAGCTTCTGTTCGGCCGTGCCCTTCACTCTCTTCCTCAGCTGCTGCTGACTCCTTTTGGAACCTCCTTTCAATTCTCTAATCCCCAAGCTATTCAAAGCATCACACATTATGGAGCACATTGATTCCTGGTATCCCAAATATCTCCTTACCTCCACAAAATGTTTCTTAGCCACTTCCTGCTCCCACAACAGAATAATACTAGCACTTCAAGTAGTTGCAATTATTGAATATAGGCAGATTCTTTTAAAGAACTGTATCCCAATCTAACACATAATTTATTATACGCTGATTCTTTTTCTTCCCACTCAGGAGCCTTTGCTCTCCTACTCCTCCACCCCAGATGCCAGCCAGGCATTTCGGAACCATCTGATGCTAACACGATGGAGACTGACTGAGCTTCACCCTCTACCTTCTGCCTTAAGGGAGATTATGTACATATTTTTTTTTAAGATTTTATTTGTATTTATTCATGAGACACAGAGAGAGAGAGAGGCAGAGACACAGGCAGAGGGAGAAGCAGGCTCCCTGCGGGGAGCCCGACGTGGGACTCCATCCCAGGACCTCGGGATCACACCCTAAGCGTGAGGGTGTCCCAGTGTACATATTTTATTCTTTAACTTCCTTTGCCTATTGCTGCTCACAGCACTGTAATTCTACTTCAGGCACCTTCTACATTATTCATGCTCAAGGACTTTTTTTCTTCTTTCCTCTTTATGATTAGAAAATCACCAGCTTTATGAACCAAAAAATAGATCTGATCATGAAGATGGCATAAGCATAGTCCTATAGGATACTAGCCAGTGATGACAGCTAATGATTACTTCTCTTTGTTCCCATAAAACTATGTGCATGTGGCTATGATCGTATTTGCTACATTGTGCTATGGCCAGTTTTTTGTGCTATCCTCCACTCATTAATTAGACTTCCTTGAAAAGAAGCGGAGTCTTAAAAGAAAAAAAAGAAAAAGAAAAAAGAGACAGAGTCTTTTCTTTTCCATTTGTTTTCACTGTGCCTGGTTCCATGATGCCTGGTACATTAAAGGTACTCATTGATTATATTTTGAATGAAAAGAAAGGAATTCATTGTTAAATCAAAAATTTTAGGTGAAATAGGTATAAATGGGAGGCTAATTTCTAAATTGGGAACATGCCTAAATTACCTTTAGAAGGTGCACACATCTTCATCTATCTTCTTACCCTCTACATATACTTTCCCTCAAACATTTAAGATAGTAGTAAAATGAATTCTTACTCAATTCTTTCTTCTATTGAGTCAGGATGTGTGTGTGTATGCTTGTATTTAAACTAAAATAAAGAAAAGAACTGGGGCGTGTGGGTGGCTCAGTTGGTTAAGCATCTGCCTTCAGCTCAGGTCATGATCCCAGCGCTGGGCTCTTGGCTCACGGGGGAGTCTGATTCTCCCCCTCCCTCTGCTCCTGCCCCCCACTGGTACACTCTCTCGCTAAATAAAATCTTTTTTTTTTTTAAGAGAAAAGGACCAATATGAGAGGTATCAATTCCATATTTTACCAAAAGAAAACAGTCTCAGAACATTAAAAATAGTAATATTTTTTAGTGGAAGACAAGCAGTGTTCAAACCCAGTTCCTTCTGACACCAAAACCAGTGTTCTTTCTTTGGTAGAAACTAAACTTTGTATTTTTCTTCTGCTTCAAGTAATGTAATTAATGATAGGAAAAAATAATCGGAAATTTTAGATAGGCAAAATAAAAGCAAAAAGAAATAAAATTCATCCAAGTTTGCAGCATTCTTGGCCAACCATTGTTAACATTTTTGCACATAGATACACAGTACATACACTCACACTAATTTTTTTTTTTTTACAAAAAATGGAACCACACTAACTTTAATCTTTTCTGCTTAACAATGTGTCATAACTCGTCTCTCTTTGCTCATTTATTCCAGAGTTTTTCCATCTCAGCTTTATTGACATTTGGGGACAGATCATTTTTTTTGTTGTTGCCAGGGGGCTTTCCTGCGCATTGTAAGATATTTAACAGAATCTGTGGCCTTTACCCAGCAGATGCTGTCAGTACCACTCCCAACGTCATTGCCCTAACCAAAGATACCTCCAGACATTGCCAAATGTCCTGAGGGGCTGATTAATTAACATAATAATATATTAGAATATAAAAAACTTTAATAATTTTTTCTTGATACTTATCTACCTAATGGTTTTTAGAAAATCAGTCGCAAATGGCTTTTCTTTTTTCTTTTTATATATTTTTAAGAAGTAGTTAATATGAAATGAATACTAGAATATTTTTTAAATTAGATGTTTAAAATTTTTTATGACACTCTTAAGTAATGTCACCAGACTCAGAGGAATTTTTTATTATTATTATTTTTTGACTGAGAGGAATTTATTATCATTTTAGAATTATGACCCATGGACTTGTTATTGTTTAAAACGTAAAAGTTGATGGTGAGTAAACAAAGCAAAAATTATCTCAAAGCAAAGACACAGTAGCATCATGAGAGCATTGGGACTGATAGCCTTTGAAAGGAATGAATTTGTTAAATGAATGATCTTGATAAAGTTTCCATGTACTTCACATATTTTTTTATCATTGTAACCTGGATTTTGTAGTTTTCAAGACTTTTTTTTGGTTTCGTTTTGTTTGTTTTGTTTTGTTTTCAAGACTTCTAAAGCAAAGATATTCTTCTTCTTCTTTTTTTAAAGATGTATTTATTTATTTGAGAAAGAGAATAAGAACAGAAGCAGTCTTGAGTGGACTTCACGCTGAGCACCAAACTGCGGATGGGGCCTCGATCTCATGACCCTGAGACCACGACCTGAGCTGAAACCAAGAGTTGGATGCTTAACAGACTGTACCATCCAGGCGCCCTTAAAAGAAGGATATTCTTATACTAAAAATTCATAAACATCTTTCAAAGCCTATTAAAACATTTGGGGGGAAGTTTTTAGGGTTTGTTA